>NW_028154227.1:147112-821908 GCF_964211835.1 Anser anser | reverse complement strand
GAATTCAATTCTTCTTGCAAAAACTCTATTTCTTCATGTGGCACCTGTGCTGAAGCAGGGGAAGAGAGCAAAGATGAAGGAGCAGGAGATGATGAAGTGTTAATTAGTTAGTGGGGGAACACAACCCCCATCCCCCATTCTCCTGCACTGCTTGGGGGGAGGAGGTAGACAAGGGTGGATGGTCCAGTCTGCTTTTGATCCCTGTCAGCTTCTATTATCTGCAACATCCCAGGTCCCCTGCTTAATTCTTCTGCTTACATCTAGCAAAACCCAGGAGGAAATACGCACTAAGAATATGGTGATGTTTCAACACATGAGCAATAATTATTCTTATAAATAAGACAAATCTGGAACAAATATATGGTATCATGTAGTGGCAGTAGAGAAGACCTCTCCAGTAAACCTGTGCTTGTTCCCTGAGTGAGATCTGAATTTTCTTGCCATGTACATGTGTGAAGCTGCATGTTGATCCACAGTTTGGAGCTGCCTTGGCAACACGTTGCTGTCTGACAGGCAGGCTGTTTCTCAAAACCTATATATCTTTCAGGTTTGTTGAAGACAAACTTTTTTTCCTTTCCTCTACTCTTCCCCTCATGTGTAAATGTATATTTAAAAGGCAAGAATAAATGAGTCCTCCTAGTTTATGACACATCATTTGTACTGTAGCAATTTGATGAAAGGAAATGACTCCACTCTGTAGTCCTACCTGTGAACTGGCACCTTTTTACTAATAGCTAACAAGATTCAACATCCAAGGAGAGATTATGTTCCTCATGTGCCTATTCTTTCTTTTTGGATGTGCGAAGTGTTGAAGCAACCTTTTTGCTTTAGAGAAAAGCCATGATCTTTACATTACAGACATCAGCAGGATTATCCTCAAAACAGAAGAAATAAAAACCACACCAGGCTAATAAGGAGTCTGTGTAATAGATAGAAAACCTAAAATAAAATGTCTGCAAAATAACCTTATGATTTTTTAGTCAAAGGATCTCACTCACTTGGAATTATCCCATTAATGCATATTTACAGGGCAAAAGACCTACAAAATGTTGTGGTTTAACCTGGCCAGCAGCTAAGCACCACACAGCCGTTCACTCACCCTCCCCCCTCCCTCTCTGGGAGAGAATTAGAAAGAAATGAAAGCCTGTGGGTTGAGATAAAGACAGTTTATTAGGACAGAAAAGAAAGGAGGATAATAATAATAATAATAATAGTACTACTAATAATAGTGTGTACAAAATCTGTGATGCACAATGCAATTGCTCACCACTGATGCCCAGATTATCCCTGAGCAGCCGGTCCCCCCACCCCGGCCAGTCACCCCTATATATTGTTTAGATTGTTTATATATTGTTTGGATTGTTTACATTACCCAGCTGTCCTGGGTCTGTCCCCTCCCAGCTCCTGCTGAACCCCTAGCCTGCCCGCTGGCAGGACAGAGCGAGAAGCTGAAAAGTCCTTGGCTTAGTGTAAGCACTGCTCTGCAACAATTAAAACATCAGTGTAATATCAACATTATTCTCATCCTAAATCCCAAACACAGCACCCTACCAGCTAGTAGGAAGAAAATTAACTCTATCCTAGCCAAAACCAGGACACAAATATATATGCCAAGGGAAAATTAGAGCTACAAAAATACTTAATGTACAGTGGAGAATGGGTTGGGGAGGGGGACATCTCTGATGAGGGAGATAGAGCAGGAAAGAAAAAGAAAATGTCTTAGTTTTACAGTAATGTTTCCTGTCACCCTTTTCCTCCCTCCCTTGACTGAATGTAACCATTAGTTATGTGAATTGAACAGTCGCTGTGGCTAAATTGGACAGGAACCTCAGGAGGTCAAAGCATTCTTGCTTGTTGAAGTTACTGACACGTTTTATAGTTTTACAAAATGTCAGAGTCCATCACACTGTAACCCGGCTGTTGAGGATCCTGTCTCTCATAAAACACTCATAGCTGCCTTATGAAACTTTCAGGTATAACCTCGAATCTACAGCTGAGTCAAAAATTCCCCCTCCTTTTCTCACTCCCTGTTACATTTTTGCTTATGAGCTTGTCAGAAGCCTGTGGAAGTTTCTTTTCCTTTTTATTACATCCATTTTTACTTTCAGTCAGAGCTGTAGGTTCAGAGATCTTGAGTGATGGCAACCTCTGTTGCTTTCCTACCACTGCAACATCTCAAATTGGTGGAAAGGGGCAATTAAAGTAACCACTAGGGTTTAACCATTGGCATTCAGCATCTGCTGCGCATCTATGGCCATGCACAGCTGTCTTCTTTCCAAGGGAAATGCATAATTGTACAGTATCTGGAATGCCAATGAACTGAGGTCTCTCTGAAACATGCTGTGATGGCAACGTCACTTGATTCTGCTTTTTGCATCTCCAAGATAGCAAAGCTCCAAAGGGGATTCATACAGCAGAAAGACCAGAGTGGTATTTTAAGCACAGCCCTAAATAATAATCTCTCCTGTCAACAGCATAAAACAACTGGTTCTGGATTAACAAATCTTGATGTTTTTGTGAGATAATAGTAGTTTCAGTATTTCATCACATAAAAACTGTTTGTGTTTTTCTGTAAACATACTTAATATGCCATTTTGGTTATAGTAAACTATATTAAGGTTTAGAAGGCCCTACCAAGGACGGAGTTCCATGGTTCAAGGTGTTGTTCTTACATGTGGAAAAAGCAAGGACCTTTTCTAGTTGCATATACTCTAACAAACCATGACATGTTTTGCACATTGGAGACCTGCAGAATGCAGATTTCTAATTTTTATATCGGCCCCCAATATTATTCTTAAATTTAAAATTCAATTAATATGTTTTTAACCTTTTGTTTGTAGTTTCAGTAAGCCTGAAAGTTGACGTTCTTCACTTTTCTTTGCCTTTCTTTTTCATGATCATTTGAGGTAGATTTTTTTTTCCTGGAGTGTGAGCCAGCACCCCTTTAACAAATGTCAGAGTAATATGTCATAAAAAATATATTCACTACCATTTCACAACTTCCAGACAAGGCGCTAAAAGGGCTCTATAGATAATATCTTTATACCGCGACTGTGAGGAAGGTATTATCATCTCCATTACGATAATGAAAAAATAAAGAGAAATAGTTTGTTGCACTCCCACACCATGCCTGGTGTAGAGGATATGTCCATCATCTAAGTGTGCTTCCAAGTCCCAGGAGCTACGTATATACTAGAAATCTAAACAAGACCACAGAATTCTCCTGAATATTGTGCTGTGTTCAGTTGTGTTTAATGAAGTCATAGTCGTTAATTGCTAACATGCTTCCTGGCATGGCTTTAGCCTATGACAATTTATCTCAGTTTGCTAGATATTTAGACATAGGTGTAGCATGACAAGGTAATGTCCCCAGTAGGCAACAAGAATTTGGCCACATGGATGTAGGAGGAAAGCTGGGTTAGCCACAAAGGTGCAGGTTGCCACAAGAGTAAGGGGACTTGAGTATGAGATCCTTTATGGAGTAGTACAGATGCATCCCAGTATCCAAGCAAGCTCCAAGTTAATAAAATTAAAGGATATCTTTTCACATTACATCTGGGCATAATTGGTAGTGAAAGGATCAATGTTTCCCTAGAAAAAAAAATCTCTTTAAAATGGCAACCTTTGAGAAGCTCCTGTGAACAGTAACAGAGGAAGAGCTATGGAATGAATCACCTGTCACATCTTTCTCCAAACATATGTGTTTTTCTATATTTGCTGAGTCACAGTGCATGGGACACTAAATGGAATATACAACATTTTCATTATCACTATTATTTTTAAGCTGAGCATGTGTATGTGTGCATGGAAGGTCTGTTTTTAGAAAAAAAAAAAAGGAAAAGAAAAAAACAACGAGACATTACCAGGCATTATAGAACATGCAGAAATGGCTGCAGAAAAGTGAGTCTTTGTGTGCACGTGTTGTAATCATAATCAGTCACACTGTATTTCTGCCTTGGGGTACACAAGCTGAAAGAAAGGTTGAGAACCACTGTTATAGATAATCCTCTGTAATGATTTTCCTTTCTTCAGGACAATCTTGACAACAGCACCTTGCCCTAGGAAAGTTTTCTTTGATCCATTTTGTGACTGAAATACAAATTCCCTATTTTTGGTATGCCTCTCTTCAAACTAATGATCCCTACAATAAAGATGCCCTGCCCAGGAGTGGTTTCTCCAACCAGATTAAAAGAAATAACACTAAAACTCAGGATCTAGAATTGAGTATGAAAGGTGGGAGGGTGCTTGGTCTTTATTTGCTTTTCTTCCTGCCTTTTTGAAGATGCTGTCATGTCCTGTTACACACATCATTTATTTGATATTATTTCACTTATCAAGAACATAGGCAAATGAGCATTGTTAGCAGCAGGCAAGATCTGAGGATTTTTAAGGCACACTGCTTCATTACAGATGCAATTTTCATGAAAATATTATGCAAAGTAGTATATAATTTTCAATGAATGTACATACAAAAAACAAGTTGTTACAAGGCCAAATAAATCAGTAAATCAGCTAAAGGTATCTGGAGTTTATATATATATATATATATATATATATGTCTTTTTGTGAATTTGTTAAAGAATCTGATAAACTTGTCCACTGCTGTTATAGCTACACAAAAGGCAGTATGGTTGCAAGTGCTAGGTAACTGAATCCCAAACAGATATCCTAAATAAACACCTTGGACCATCTGAGATGCCATATAATACTCAAGACAATTGCATGCATATGACAGATTTAACAAAGAATCACAAGACGCCACACGCTTCTCTAGGGTGGCAGCAGAAGGCCAAGTGAAATATTTTACTCAATAAGAATGGCAGCGTACACCTCCATTTAGGCAACCAAACCCTTCCATTTATAGCCTAGCTGTACATTTCCATAGTGATACATTTCTACAATCTTTTGTCTTAAAAATATAAATGTAAAATACTAAAATAAACAGGCTATCCTACCAACAGGAACTTCCTAACTTTGAGTTGTGTTTTCCTGGATTTTTTTTCTCCTTTTCCTCAAGAAGGTGCACCTGATCAAACCTGCAGGATTATCAGTGTGAGGACTATAAGACTACATGGCTGCCTGACTGTTGTCTCTCCAATCCCCTAAAAATACTTACTGTAATTAGAAACAAGGACAAACATTACTTGACCACATGATTTCCAAGTTCGTATTTCTTCACCAACAATTTTCTTTCTTTCCATAAGGGCAAAAACAATAGGGCAGAACATCTGGAGATGCAGATCTGAATTCACACAGTAGCTGAGGCTGGAAGGACCTCTGGAAACTACCTAGTACAATCCCCTGTTCAAAAAGACTCATCCAGAGCAGGCTGCTCTGGGCCATGTCCAGTCAGGTTTTGTATAGCTCCACAGAAAAAGCCTCCACAAATTCTCTGGGCAATCTATGCCAACGATGACCACCCACAGAGTAAAAATGTGTTTTCATCCATTTAAATAAAATTTCCTGTATTTCATCCCATTGACTCTTGTCTTGTCACAGGGCACCACTGAGAAGAGCCCGGCTCTGTCTTCTATACTGTCCCCTCATCAGTTGTTTATACACACTGATGAGACCCCGAGTCTTCTCTTCTTCTTCTCTTCTCTCCTCTCCTCTCCTCTCCTCTCCTCTCCTCTCCTCTCCTCTCCTCTCCTCTCCTCTCCTCTCCTCTCCTCTCCTCTCCTCTCCTCTCCTCTCCTCTCCTCTCCTCTCCTCTCCTCTCCTCTCCTCTCCTCTCCTCTCCTCTCCTCTCCTCTCCTCTCCTCTCCTCTCCTCTCCTCTCCTCTCCTCTCCTCTCCTCTCCTCTCCTCTTCTCTTCTCTTCTCTTCTCTTCTCTTCTCTTCTCTTCTCTTCTCTTCTCTTCTCTTCTCTTCTCTTCTCTTCTCTTCTCTTCTCTTTTCTCTTCTCTTCTCTTCTCTTTCTCTTTCTCTCTTCTCTCCTCTCCTCTCCTCTCCTCTCCTCTTCTCTTCTCTTCTCTTCTCTTCTCTTCTCTTCTCTTCTCTTCTCTTCTCTTCTCTTCTCTTCTCTTCTCTTCTCTTCTCTTCTCTTCTCTTTTCTCTTTTCTCTTTTCTCTTTTCTCTTCATCAACCTTTAACTAGAAGACAGTGCATTGAGAAGCTTGTTCACTTTCCATGCTCAATTAATCTTAAACCTCTCTTTGGAGTATGTGATATCAAATGTGTCAAACATGCAATGGTTTCCTGATGTGGTTTCTAACTTATTCAACATTTAACTGGGATCACCGAACTTATTTTATCAATATTTTAACTAGTTATTGCTATCTAATTATTCTTATTTTGCTGACTTTGGATGTACTAAATTCAAACTGCTCTCCATGGAAGAAAATGAATAACTAATCTGGTAAATACGATATTGCTGTTTTACTACAAAGCTGGACTAAATGAAACTTTCATAAAGTTTCCAGTTTATTGTTACAGAAAGAAAATCAACAACGCAATTAACTGGCTTTTAATTTTTTTTTTCTTTTCTTTTTTAAACTCCTTCTTCCAGTGCCTGGCTTTGCAAATTAAAATAAGCTTGCTTCAGTATTAAATTTTGGAATGTTTATGGCCTTAAATCAGGAAAAAATAGAGAAAACAAAGCAATTTTATGTGGTAAACAAGTTAAATGACTATTGCCCAAGGCTATCAAACAAGCATGTGGAGCCACAGTGATGACTTGCTTTATTTGTAATACTTTGCTTAGAAAAAAAAGAACATGTTGATATGTAAATAACAAACAATTTAACCATCATAAAGACTGTGGCACAGATTTGTTGTTTTTATTCTTCCAAAACAACAGGCACAGACTCATCTCAGGGAAGACTTATCTTTAGGGAGTAAAGCTGAAAACATTGGAGAGCATTGAGCTAGTGTCCTCAAAAAGGAGACGAACCACATTAAAATCCCAGGAGCCATTTAAGCTTAAAATACTGCTGACAGTGTCTTTATATTGAATTACTTATTAATGTGATGATAGCAAATTAGAGGCAGGATTCACAGGGTGCCATCCATAGAAAAAATACATATTTACAGGTGGATTTTTGCTCTAAGTCTTTGGGGCATTTCACAGAAACAATCCCTCAGCCACCTTTCAGCAGAGCTGTGGGGACAGGTAAAGTCCAGCCATACAAAGCTGTTTTATATTTAGCTGAAGACAGCAAATAGACAGGACATATGAGCAAGCATTATGGTCAGAAGACTATTAAATGATAGAGTATACTTTAGCAAAGCAAATATTTTGTGAGAAAACTCAATAATTTTCTTCAGACAGGACCTTCTGTGAAGCTATTTTATTCGTGATTGCAATGGCGGGCATCCTGTCAATCAGGAGCGCACAGTAAAAGTTTATCATAACCTCATATTCCCTATTACCCGACACCTGATTTCTCCCCCATTTCCTCATTGGCTGAGTGCTACAGGTTCACAACCTACTTGACGCTCCTCTATGCCATATATGTACAATTTTATTTGACCAACCGTTAATTTCTCCTTTTCCTTTTTTTTTCCTTCTTCTCTCATGACTAGAGGGCCTATGATTTTTGTTTTTACTGATTTTGTACTGCTCATCCTGTTTTCCTTAGCTATCCTCCTTATTTTGGGACAGTGGGACCTTCCCCTTATCTACTTAACATGCTCCCCACTGCTATGCCGCACAATCACTTTTGAATACGCAAGGTTAGTGGAATTTTCCACTGCAAAAACACCTTCTACTGCAAAAACACAACTTTGTTTCTCACAGTTCCTCCCTCTTCTTTTCTTACTCCTATTGTTTTTGCACCTCTTCACATACCGCACTCTTGAGTTTTTCCAACATTAAGGTGCAATATTCTTCTTCGGATGTCATGGGGGATGATAGATATACAATGCCATTATTATTACAATACCAACAAATAGTTGTTTGAGCCAATTCTATTCAGGTAACCACAAAGTTAGTTTCTCCCAAATGTTTCTCAATCCCCAGGAAGTGTCATCTTGAGTCATTCTATGTAGGATCTTTTTTTTTTTTTTCCCCAAATATTTATGAGATCAGTAGATCAGTCAAATTTGTTGCATTTGATCTTCATATATACAGCAACTAGCATTAATTACAGTACATGCTCCTCCTTGTGAGCTTAGTAATAAATCTAACACCATTCGATTCTGGAGTACTATTTTGGCAAACTTGTTATCTCCTTTTTCTTGCATCCAGAGTGTTATTTTCTAGTTCTTCAGTTATAGCTGAGATATTTACAATAGCTTTTTCTAATTCACTCACCCCTAATCAAGGTAAAAACCACCTTGCAAAACTGTGAAACACCCTGTTTCTTTTTACTAGAGGATTATCTGGAGTCCACTTAATTCTGCGTGAGGTCTCCAGGGGGCTTTGGCTTTGTGGATCTTCAATAATAGTTACTTTTGGAATTCTTGCCTCCAGGGTGCAAGCTCCCTTCCATCCTAGGGGCAACACCTTCCTGGCTTTATGGCCACATGGCCAGTACCACCCCTTGCCATTTGGGACAGGCCATCCGGTTACAGGATTCTCATGTTGTATCTGGTGTGCATTATGTATATTAGCATTCCCATAGCTACCATATTCGGATATATTTGGATGCATATTTACAGGGCAAAAGACCTACAAAATGTTGTGGTTTAACCTGGCCAGCAGCTAAGCACCACACAGCCGTTCACTCACCCTCCCCCCTCCCTCTCTGGGAGAGAATTAGAAAGAAATGAAAGCCTGTGGGTTGAGATAAAGACAGTTTATTAGGACAGAAAAGAAAGGAGGATAATAATAATAATAATAATAATAGTACTAATAATAATAGTGTGTACAAAATAAGTGATGCACAACGCAATTGCTCACCATCTGTGAATAGGGAAGAGGTGAGACTTTCTTTGTACTGCCGGAGCTGTTTAGCCAACTCATCCACCATGGGTTCCTCATGGTCTTTCCAGGTCATTACTGCCAATCAGCTGGCATATGATGATGGTGCACTCCGTACAAATTTCCGCCACATGGATCATGTACACTTGACTTCATCTGGATTTTCGGATAAGTGGTCATTGTCTAGGTCCTCATAAATTACCTCACGGTGCTCACCTGGACAACGACCGAAATCTTTTTGCACATCTTATATCTCATGCTGGGATAGGCCTCGGGTAGTATTTGGTGCTCTTATGATATCTTCCTCTTCATCCTCCCGTTCGTGTGATGGCCCAGCCACTTCAGAATAGCCTATCTTGTCATCTTCTTCCTCCCCAATCTGAGTAGGAGTTCCTCTCCATTCTAAAAGATCTGACTTTCTCATCCATTTTTTCATCTTGGTTACAGGGGAAACTTTCACTGCTACAGTCTGTTTCCCTGACCTTGCCTTGGGGCCTGTCACATGAGTTGGAACAGCCACTGGGTCTGCCACAGGGTTTGGAATGACCGCTGGGCCTGTCACAGGGGTTGGAATGACTGCTGGGTCTGTCACATGGTTTGGAAAAACCGCAAGGTCCATCGCAGGGGTTGGAGTAGCCAATGAGGTTGGAGTGGCCGCTGGACCTGTTATAGGGCTTTGAGTGGCTGCAGGGGTTGGAGTGGCCGCAGGGGTTAGAGTGGCCGCAAGGTCTGTCACTAGGGTTATATTGGCATCGATTGCAGCTCAATAGGCATAGGCCAAGCCCCAGAACGTTTCAGTGATTTCTGTATCTCTGGTATTGCCGGTGTGATGACACACCTTTATCAAGCATTCTACCATTTTTTTAGGATTTTGCAGTTGTTCAGGGGTGAATTTCCAAAACACTGGAGATGCCCACTGCTCTAGATGCCTGCCCATATCCTCCCACAGTCCCTGCCACTCATAACCATCCTGCCTCAGGACAGATCTCTGGATGTCATTCCTAAGTAGTTGTTTAACCTTAAACAAAATCTGAAGCGCACTCTGGAGACATAACAATAACAACATGCTGGTCTGAACATCCCAAGGACATTCAAAATCTTGAAGAACTATCGTAACTAGCCCAGAGGAGAAGAGGGGGGTGAAGGAGAAAGGGAGAGTGAACAAGTAGGAAAAAATATCTCCCCCTGTCCCCTCCACAGATTAGCTCCCTGAAGAAAAAAGGTAATAGGTGTAACTGTTAATAGTTTCCAGGATATGGTTTCCAAAGTATGGAGTCGATGGCATGCTGAGTACACATGCCAGGTTAGAGTCATGACCAGCAATTTCATCATATCATAAGCCAGTGTTACACCGCACAGTAAAATAATAATCTTAAATCAGGCCACAGAAAGGATAAACAGCACGACAGGGAGCACATACATTAAGTAATGTGCTATATAACTCAATTTGGAAAACAAGCACAGCAGACTTGAGATCAAAGCAATCAACATTGTGACTAGCAACTGTTAGGCAGATCTAATACTTATACCAATTTTGGTTTAGCACACTCTGGTCAGATCTGTCATTATCTCAACCCTTTGTGCCCCACATTGGGAACCAAAAAGGACTGCTGTGGTTTAAACCGGCCGGCAGCTAAACACCACACAGCCATTCGCTCACCTTCCCCCCTCCCTCTCTGGAATGTATTGTATATTGTATTGTATATTGTATATACCATATTGTATCTGGTGTGCATTATGTATATTAGCATTCCCATAGCTACCATATTCGGTACAGTATGGATTATTCCCTACTTCATGGATAACATTTCCACACCCAGGGTCAGTACTATTGCTTCCTGAGTTTCTGTCAATGTTGTACAAAAGGCACCTTTGATAACACAGTATATTGTAGCCAGGATTATGTGTAGGGAGCTCAGCTTCAAAATCTATGCCTTCCTGGAACTGAGTATGATCTGTCGTTTTTAGAAATCTAGAGAATCCAGACACGGTTGCTGCTGGAAATAGCAATCAGGGACAAGGCCTTTTCAGTCTTTCTAGGCATCTGGCTGTAAATCCAACAATTATTTCGAGATAGAACTCGAGAGATGTTCTGGATTAATTGGAAATGCTGATTTTTCCCTCCATCCTATCACTAATCCATTGAGAATAGGTATTACTAAGATAAACTTAAAATACATCATTTCTATGTATATATACACCCCTATAATAATTAAAAATAATAATTAAGAAAAACAATACAAATCACAAACTAATAAGGATTCTTCTGGTGGGGATTAAATACCCCCCCTTCTTTTTCTCCCACTTTCAGAGAGTGTTCCTGGGAAACACTCTAATTCTGTGTAATTCAATCCCTTTTACTCATTAATTCATTAAGAATTCTTCTAAGAAGTTAAAGGTTTACAATGGACAGTTTCAACAGTTTTAACCTTAAAAGTCTTTGTTAATGCAATCTCTCAGGTGTCAGGGTTAAGTGATGCTTTTACCCAGGTATGAGTCCACCCTTTCTCAGCCATTCTTCCTGTCGTCTCAGTAGTCAGGAGCACTTGGAACGGTCTGTCCCACTCAGGTTGCAGCTTCAATTCTCTCCATGTTCGCATCAGAACCCAATCTCCTGCTCGGAATGGATGGATCAGTGTTTCCAAGGGTGGGGTTTGAGCTAACAGTCCACGGGTCCTGAGAGATGACAAAGAGGACGACAGCCCGAGTATGTAGTTCTTAAGAAAAGCATCTTTCGTCTCAAATTGAGGTCATTCATTCCCTTTGTCCATGTACAGCAATCCAAATAATATTTCATATGGTGAAACTCCCACGTCTTTTCTTGGTGCAGTTTGAATTTGGAGAAGTGCCAAAGGTAAGCACTTCATCTGGGGAAGCCGAGTTTCCATAACTCAGTCAATTGCTTCTTTACTGTCTGATCCTCTCCACCCTTCCAGAAGAGGAAGGATGCCAAGGAGTGTGAAATTTCCACTTAATTCCTAGAGTCCACAATAGCCCTTGCAATATTTCTGACATGAAGTGATTTCCTTGATCAGAGTCAATATTTTCAACAATTCCATACCTGGGAGTTATTTGTTCTAGAATTACTTAGTTACTTGTGCTGGGTCTGCCTGGGATGGAGTCACCTTTCCCTGCAGCAGCCCACACAGTGCTGTGCTCTGCACTCGTAGCTGGAACAGCACTGGTATCACTCCAGTGTTGTGTGTCTATTGCTGCATAGTACTGGCACAGCATCAGGACTCATTCCAAGCCCCCAAGAGCCAGCAGGCTGGGGGCGGGCAAGTGATGGGGAGGGGACATCACCAGGGCAGCTGACCTAAACCAAACAGAGGGATATTCCATAACACATGATGTCACACTCAGCAATATAAAGAGGGGCTCTTGTGGGGGAGGGGGCTGTCCTCCAGAACAGCGCTACACATTTTTTAGGCCCTGCTTCCCAGGACGTGGCCGAACATCATTTGTTGATGGGAAGTAGAGAATAACTTTCTTTTCCTTTTTCTCTGTGCTTCCGCGCGGCCTTGGTTTTATTTTTTGTTTTTGTTTTTGTTTGTTTTTTGTTTGCGCCCAACGTGGGGCTCGAGGGTTGAGATAACAGTAGAATTGATTAAAGTATTTACAACTAACATACTTGCTAGTCACAATGATCAGTTTGCTGTTAATATTTTTCTGTGTGACTATGTTGTATGTAATCCATTCTTTGTTCTCTTTTCTCCTCTATATCTGATCAGAGGACATGTTGAAATCTGTGTTTGTGTTTGGTTTCTTTATCGTACTGTGCTGTAACATACTGGCCTTCAGTTTTGTCTGGTACTCAGGCCCTGCATTATCATTCTGGTCTCCTGGAGATTATCTTTTTGGAAATATTAAGAATTACACCGCCTTCTTTTTCTCCCCTAGAAGTCAGCTTGTGAATAATATCGGGGGTGGTGCCTTCTTCTTCTCTCCCTGTGGGCTAATTGCAGCAGCCTTAGAGTATTTTGGATACCCTTGGTCGGATGTCATCCTCCTATTACTAGTTCTAGTGTTTTTTTTTCCTCCCTAAGGTCAAACAATTGATTAAGAACATCACCCAAGGACCTGCCCCGAGACAAAGTAGTTGTGGGTGGCAAGGTGTGTGGGGGGATATGGGCAGGTACCTGTCACGGTTTTCTCTTCCGATGGTTTTTAACTTCGCCTCTGAACAAGTGCAAAATCCAAAAAACCTGGTAGAATGTTTGAAAGACGTATGCCCTGACCCTGGCAATACCAGAGAACTCCACCAGCTTGCTGCACTCTGCTGGGGTCTGGCTTATGCCTATCAAATGTCAATTAACACTGCCCAGCACCCTCAAGGGGATGGGGAAGTTTCTGAATTCGATGACGAGATAACACACACTGTGACCACCCCAGAGGAACAACCATCTATGGTATCAGTTGCCCCTATAGTCAAGACAAAACAATGGAAATGGAAGTCAGCTCATTTAGTAAGGGAAGAAGCCTCTCCTAAGGAGGAGGGAGAAGGGGAGAAGGCAGGAAGCTCTAAAGCAGCAGCATCACAACAACATCAGGGAGAAGAGACCGAAATCATAAATGAATCAGAAACCACTCGATCTCTATTCTTGAGTGAGTTGCGAGAAATATGAAAGGATTTCAGTAGTCATCCAGGTGAGCACATCCTCACCTGGCCGCTTCGATGCTGGGACACTGGGACCAATAGCCAACAACTAGAAGGCAATGAAGCCAAGCAGCTGGGATCCCTCTCTAGAGAAAGGCTCATTGACAGAGTAATTGGGAGAGAGGCACAGGTTCTCAGCCTCTGGAGGTGATTCCCGGCAGCTGTGAAAGAAAGGTATCCCCACAAGGAAGATACTGTATATCAAGTAGGCAAGTGGACCACCATGGAGAAAGGTCTCCAGCAACTGAGGGAATTAGCTGTGCTGGAGATGATTTATAGTGATTTGTACCATGAACAGACACCTAAAGACCCTGATGAAGTCCAGTGCACAGCATCCATGTGGCGGAAGTTTGTACGGGCTGCACCCTCATCACATGCCAGCACACTGGCAGCAATAACTTGGGATGAAGGGATGGGGCCAACAGTGGATACTGTGTCCAACCAGCTTCATAAATATGAAGAAAATCTCTCTGCCCCAGTACGGGCCTGCATTTCAGCCGTGGAGAGACTGTCCCAACGGTTAGAAGAACACATAACTTCCTCCTCACCTAGATGGAAGAATCTTTCAGCCATTAAGTGCCAGCATTCTCCAGCTCAAGCAAGGGAGAATCCAGGACGCACACCACGGGGCACCTTGTGGTTTTATTTACGTGACCATGGGGAAGATATGAGGAAGTGGGACGGTGAACCGACCTCGGCCCTAGCTGCTCGGGTACATGAACTGCGGAAAGATACAGCAGCAAGAAAAGGGGCCCCTAGGAGGATTGCTGCCCCAGTATCTGTTGGGCAGTCCCCCAGAGGCAGTAGAAGGGCTAGCATTACTCCTGACCCTGACGAAGAGACCTCTGCTTCACATTTGGAAGAATTAATTGACAGATGCTCCAGCCAGGACTAGAGGGGCCCTTTCTCTGGCCAGGTAGAGGAGGGGGACAACCGGATTTACTGGACTGTGTGGATTCGATGGCCTGGCACACCAGAACCGAAGAAATATAAAGCTCTAGTGGACACAGGAGCACAGTGTACCCTAATGCCATCAGGCCACCAAGGGGCAGAACCCATCTGTATCTCTGGAGTGACAGGGGGATCCCAACTGCTAACTGTATTGGAAGCTGAAGTGAGTCTAACTGGGAAGGAGTGGCAAAAGCACCCCATCGTGACTGGCCCAGAGGCTCCATGCGTCCTCGGCATAGACTACCTCAAGAGAGGGTACTTCAAGGATCCAAAAGGGTACCGGTGGGCTTTTGGCATAGCTGCCTTGAGCACAGAGAAGATTAGGCAGCTGTCTACCCTGACTGGTCTCTCAGAAGACCCTTCTGCTGTAGGATTGTTGAGGATTGAAGAACAGTAAGTGCCAATTGCGACTACAACTGTGCACCGGCGGCAATATCGCACCAACCAAGACTCCCTGATCCCTATCCATGAGTTAGTTCATCATCTGGAGAGCCAAGGAGTGATCAGCAAGACTCACTCACCCTTTAATAGTCCTATATGGCCAGTGCGAAAGTCTAATGGCAATTTGTAGTGGGTTTACGTGGCAAGGTTTTGGTAGCAGGGGGCCATAGGGGTGGCTTTTGTGAGAAGAATCTAGAAGCTGCCCCATGTTTGGTAAGGGCCCCACTGGTGACCAGAGCCAAGCCAATAAGCGATGTTGTTTTGCGCCTCTGTGAGAGCATATTTAAGACAGGGGGAAAAAAAACGCTGCACCACACAGCAGCTGGGAGAGTGAGAGGAGGAAGGAACAGCCTTGCAGGCGCCAAGGTCAGTGAAGAAGGAGGGGGAGAGGTGCTCCAGGTGCCAGAGCAGAAGTCCCCTGCGGCCTGTGGGGAGGACCATGGTGAAGCAGGCTGTCCCCCTGCAGCCCATGGAGTACCACGGTGGAGCAAGGTTCCACCCTGCAGCCCGTGGAGGAGACCACGGTGGAGCAGGTGGACCTGCACTTACGGAGACTGCGGCCTGTGGAAGACCCCTGCCGGAGCAGATTCCGGGCCGGACCTGCAGCCCGTGGAGAGGAGACCACGCAGGAGCAGGTGACCTGGCAGGAGCTGCTGCCTGTGGGCAGCCCACGTTGGATCAGTTCAGCAAGGACTGCATCCCGCAGGAGGGACCCCACAGCACAGGGGACAAGAGTGACCAAGAAGGAGCGGCGGCGAAGAAGCGCTATAGACTGACCATAACCCCCATTCCCTCGGGGCATTCAGGGCAGCTGACCTAAACCAACCAGAGGGATATTCCATAACATGATATCACACTCAGCAATAAAAAGAGGGGGTCTCGTGGGGGAGGGGGCTGTCCTCCTGAACAACGCTAGGCGTTTTGAGGCCCTGCTTGCCAGGACCTGACCGAACATCGTTCGTTGATGGGAAGAAGAGAATAACTTTTTTTTTTTTCCTTTTTCTCTGTGCTTCCGCACGGCCTTGTTTTTTTTTGTTTTTTTTTTTTGTTTGTTTGTTGTTTTTTCCCCTATTCCCTTTCCCTTTAATTAAATCATTCTCATCTCAAACCTCGAGCTCTTTGTATTGTATTTTCTCCCCCTTCCTCTTTGAGGAGGGGGGAGTGAGAGAGCAGTTGTGGTGGAGCTCGGCCGCCCACCCGAGTAAAACCACCACATTACGATGTTTGCAGTAGCAGATACTGAAGGGAAAGTTTCTACCCACCCTGACAAATGATCGACCAAGACTAACAATATTTAAATCTACCTGTACATTTTGGAAGCGTTGAATTCCTGGTTCTCACCCTCCTTTTGGGCTGACTGCGGGTAATTTTCCTATTTACCTTTTGACATACTACACAACTCCTGCATACTTGTTCAGCCAGAGTGTATATATTCCTACGCATACATATTTCCATAGCACAGCGTCACACATTGCTTGAATTCCCCAATGACCCTCTTGATGCAAAACAGTTAATATTTGCCTCATTAGCACTTTATTCAGCATTTCTCTCCCCTCAGGGAGTATCTGTTTTCCTTTGGACTTCATGAGTCCTAATTCCTTAAAAACCTCTTTCTCTTAAAACTTTTTACTTCTTTTTAGTTTTGGGTAGGGGTAGCTCAACAATTCCCTGAATCCTCTATGGATTTATTCTTTGTTCCCCCTCAGACACTAGATGCCCTAAATACTTGACTTCTCTTTCTACGTATAGTAATTTATTTTCCCAATACTTTCAAGACCTGTTTTCCCAGAAAGTCGAATAGCTTGTTAGTGGCTTCCTTCACAACTGTTTTCTCCTGTCCTGACAATAAAAGATCATCCACATATTGTAACAGTAACACCTCCTCGGGAGGTTGGAATTGCTCCAAAATGTGTTCTAGAACTTGACCAAATAAATCGGTGGCCCTGTAAACCCCTGAGGTAAAACCGTCCATCTGTATTGTTTCCACCCCATTTCAGGGTCTTTCCACTCAAAGGCAAATATATCTTTGCACTCGGGGTCTGAGAGCACCCCATTAATAACACCGTTATTCCAGCCTAACAATTTACTATTTGAATGCCCAATTTCATTATCAAATCCTTTCCCAACAAGTTAGTCCCTGCCTTGGGTACATACAATAATTGCCCAGAGATCATTCTATCCCTAGTCTCAGCTTGGTGTCCCCAAAAAGTGGCACTGTTATGCCAGTCCCTTCTACCCCCATCACATTTAGGGTTTCGTTAGTTAATTTAAGCCTTGATACTTTACAGGCCAGCAGTGACCTACTCGCCCTAGTGTATTGGGTTCACGTGGTAAGGTTCTGGTAGGGGGGGCAGGGGTGCTGCAGTTGTAGCCCCTGTGAGAAGAATCCAGCAGCTGCCCCCTGTTAGATAAGGGCCAGTTTCAGCTGGCTCCAAAGGGGCCCACCGCTGCCCAGAGCCAAGCCATGAGCAATGCAGTTTTGTGCGTATGTGAGAACACATGGAAGAAAAGGAAAAAAAAAACCTGCTGCACAACAGCAGCTGGGAGAGTGAGGAGTGAGAAATCTCCCTGTAGACACCAAAGTCAGTGCAGAAGGAGGGGGAGGAGGCGCTCCAGGTGCCGGAGCCAAAGCCCCCCCCCGCGGCCCACAGAGAGGCCCCTGGTGGAGCAGGCTGACTCCTCCTCCCCAAAGCCTATGGTGTACCACAGCGGAGCAGATCTCCATGCTGCAGCCCATGGAGAGGAGCCCATGCAGGACCAGGTGATTGGGGGGGGGGGGGAGGGGCCCAGGGAGGCCCAAGCAAGACCAACCCGTTCCTGACGAATAGACCCCGCGGCACAGATCCACAGTTGGAGCAGCTCCCAAAGAGCCCGTTTTTCGCTGCCCATGGAGAAACCAGAGAGATCAAGACTTTATGATCCTTATCAATAACTCCTAGTTTGGAAGGCAGTCTTTCACTAAAAATATCAGCTGGTTTGCCTTTTCTTTTAGTCTCCCAGGCATTACTGGAAAACAATTAGGAAAAAAAAATTATAGCTTGAGAATTACATTTATATTTTTTTCTGTCCTTTTATCATGAAGGTGAAGCAGAGTAGAGTAGATTTTGGAAAAGGACCGATAAGTTTTCAAGAACAATTTGTACAGATGAAGTTGTAATTTATATAGTACACAAAGGGAAGTCAGGTGGAAAGCCAGAGGCAAGTTAAATGGGGAGTTATGTGCATGTACACAAGAAAACTGAAATTTCTCAGATGAAGTCAGGCATTTCAAGGGAGATGAGGTTAACAGCTCCAGGACCATTATGTTGCGAGCATTTTGTTGCCACAACAGTCTCAAGAACAGACAGCCAGGGATTGAACTCTTTGTTTATGAATCATGCAAACCTCTTTTTCAATAATCCTTTGTCTATCACAGACAGTTTGACTTTGAAGAGACTGGCAGCTCAAGAGAGCGCCTAGAAGTATCTAGGCTGAAAGATAAGACTTTTCTTACAGAAAGAAGAAAATTATGTTTTTTACAAGTCCCTGGGCATAATCGAATACTTGAGTTCAAATAAAGAAGGAAGTAAAGGTACCTGACTTGGGTAATATAGAAATATATTTTATCTCTAGGCACAGAAGCAATACTGGGGGCAACAAGTTGTATTTCTTTCCGTAGTCTCAGTTCTTGCTCCCCTACCACAGCCCTGGCTATTCAAATGTTTTCTCTTCTCATACTCCAAGTCATAGGTTTCAGCTCTATATCACAACCAGGAATGTATATACAGCACATCCTGCTGCATCTAGTCTCGTCCCACAAGAGGCTACCAAGGGATGTGGAAGTTACTATCACAAAATGCTGTGTGAGGGTCTTGCTTCATTATGGGACCAAGTGTGAGGAAATGCCTGTGTTTATGGGAATTAAATTATGGGAATGCCTGTCCCTCTTCACTCATAACTGGACTGCATCTCTCCCAGTTTCTAACAAGTTATTATTCATCATTTCACTGAGAACCTTCAGTTAAAGCCTTTTACTTCCAGACACCGATGTTGTAGAACAGCAGACTCTGCTTTGCAAAATTTACCATTGATAAGACACAGGGCAGGATGGGACTCAGTAGCACAGAGATGTGGGAAAGGACTTGAACCCAGTTTTTAAAGCCTTAATCCATTGCTCTATTCACGGGGTGGCCAAGTCATTCCTTGCAGGAAACACCACTACTGCGTTGGTGCAGTTGTCTACAGGAGACTATTTACCCCATTTCCTTAAGATTTTCTGTGATTCATTAGCCTCTCAGATCCCAGAGAGCATAAGAGCATAAGGAGGTCAAAGCCTTTAACTGTATGGGAAAATAAATAAATAAAAGCACTTGAAATTGCTTAGCTGGAAAAAGCTACTACATTGTTGGGCTAACAACAGAGCCCAGTTGTTAGATGATTTCTCACACATCCTATCGTGGACTTTACAAGTCACATCAACCCCTCCAGGAGACACTTTGCCTCCCTTCCTCCTGCAGAGATCATACAGAAGTAAATAGGATGCTGTAGAAAGCAACAGGGCACTAAAAGATACAAAGATACATGCCCTTCTGTCATTCTGGACTGTGACAATTTTACTTTGAACAGTGGAAATATGAATTACTGTGAACCTCTGAGATGGTTTCACGTGAAGAAGGCACTGCATACGTATGGACACTGCTGTGATACTGACTGGCTGATCTTTGGACTTCAGGAAGAAGACAGAATCTTTGTACCTCCCAAACAAGGAACAGCTGGAGGCACTCAATGAGGAGAAAGTGCTTATTGAATGCCTTTTCAGTGGTAGACAGATTAAAAAGTGTTTAAAAGAGGTGGAAGGAATCACAATATCACTGAACAAAAATCAGCATGAAGTTTCTCAGTTACAATTGAACACCGTACATGTGCATTCCTGTCTTGCTGTAAGTATTGCAGTGTTTATCCCTCCAAAAGATGTTCCAAAATTATTTTTTTTTAAAAGAGGAATAAATTGAGAGAGGCGCAGAGATGCCTTGATTTCTTTGTTCCCTTCCCATAAATATTAATGCATTTCCTAGGTGCTGCCATTGTGACATGCTGTGGACAGGGGCAGAACGTGTGCTTGCTTGGCTCTCAGCCTCACTGCATATAGATGAGCACTTTCAGAAAAGCTGCAGGTGAAACACACACACAGTAAAATTATTGTTGCCCCTTGTCAAATGCAGCAACATGGTCCAATAATAGCTGCTTATTCCATCAGTGGATAATGCAGTCATTGTGTCAGAGACCTACTCAAGAGTGTTGTAGTATTAAGGGGAAAAAGGTAACGTAGGTTGCCAGAGAAAGCATGAAACTGGCAGTTTATCACCAATACTTCCTTCCCATCTAGAATTCAGAAATGTTTCCCTTCCATCACACCAGACTCTTTAGAACTTCTATTCACTACTTTGTCAATCTTATCAGGTGAAAAAAATAGTACATGTTATTTAACAAACTGAAAATTCACCAAATATGAATAAATTATCACACATAAAAGCATAGATTTAGTTTTAGTTACAAGAAACAGAAGCAAATGAGATTAATATAAAAAATTCAGATTATATTTTCTAGAAGTATTATTTGGTGATGACTACTACACCATAAGAGGTTTTACATCATAACAGAATTATGGTAACAATTTTATAAAGAAAAAGCAAATGACCAGCTTCTGCTTGAGAATCTGAAGTATAATAAATAAGAGAAAAAAGCTGGAGACAGATAAATGGTTTTTCATAAGAACGTTCTGAGACAATTACATGGAAATGTAATCAATTTTTTAATGTTTTCTTAATATCCCAAAGAATTGCAAATAATCGCATACTACAACAGCTTTATTTCCACTCAAAACAACAACAACAACAAAACATCACACCCCCAATGCCACCAATTTTACCAAGTTTTGTCAAAAGATCATTTCATCTCAAGAGGAATTTATTTCAGTTTTATGCACCTCAGAGAATGTCTAATTTTGTCATGTAAATAATCCATGTAATCATTTTTCAGAGATAGATAGCTAGTGGACAAATCATCTCCTCAAGCTTGCTGAATTGTAACCTAGAAATGCTTCTTTATCTGTCCACTAACTATAGAGGGAGCCTAGATATGTAGTTAAGATTTATCTCAGCTAATTGTAGCCATAAGAAATCTTATCTGACTGGAACAAAAACAGAGGCTCTGAAAAGACCTTATACGAAGACTTAGATGCTAATTCAGCTGATATGAAAGGGTTCAAACACTTTAGAACTAACCAGGTGTCTAGATTTCTAGCCATGTATCAGACCTGTTTATCATAACAGAATGATCTCTGATGAGGATTTCTTACATGTTTTGTATATAAACATTCTCAGTCTCTTGCCTTCTAACAACAAAGAATGCATAGCAATTTTCTCTTCCCTGTAGCTAAGTGTATGTCTCAAATCTTTTTTCCATTAATTCATCTAAAAATTGAAAATACCTGAAGAAAATGCTTAACCTGAGATTATGGCCACCATTCCCTTCTTCTCCCAGCTGATGGAGGGAGCTGGACAAATCCAAAGGGCACTTAAGAACATACAAATGTTCCATGCTTACTCAGCCCTACCTGCTCAGGTACATATTATGATCAAGTTTCAGGCATATTTAAGTATTATCTGAAACTAAAACCTGGACAACCTCAAATGAAGTGAATTCAAAGTCAGTTCCTCATAGTCAACCCATTTTACTACTTAAACTTTTTTACTATTTAAGTAGGAGATTGCATTTTAAATTGTTCACTCACATCTTTTGACAAATTATATTTAAAAATAATACGTGAAGTATGTAGTCTGTATGAGAGCTGAGGACATTAAATTTTGGATGTATTTTCCTTTAAGTTCTGAAAAGAGATGTTCTCTCCAGCTAATAAAACCTTAAATGGCTTCTAGGACGAACTGAATTTAAGCAACAATGTAGCAACAAACAGCAGCATTAAAGCAATACCAAACACAATAATTTCATAATTACTGAGTGATAAATACAAAACTTTTATAAATACTTTTTTGGATGGACATAGCAACGATATTTCTGTTAAGTTTAGGCCTGGCTTTGAGATGAGAAAATTTGGATTTATATGCAAAAAAAAAAGAAAAAAAAAAGAAAAAAAGAAATATGAGAAATATAAGGAAAAAAGAAATATGAGCATGTTTCCATGCAAAACTGCTCGGGGAAAAAAAAAGTTTCCTTCACATCTTGCATATCCCTCAGATGCATTCCAGAATGTTAAGATATGAACAAATGTTTATGAATAAATCAGTTGAAGCAATATAAAAGTGAGAATTCCTCAAACAAGCTAAAGTGTATCTAGCCTACACAAGCTGCTTTGAAAAAAGACAGCAGGGCTTTACTTCTCCAGGACCTCCCACATGGTCAGCTACTAAGAAAATATGCTTGACCAAGAGCTTGTAACCTAGAGCAGCTTGATTTGTAGTCTCACTGGAATTCACTTTATTTGATCTGTCTAACCTCAAAATACAAGTGTTTTGATTGATGTTTTCTTCCTTCTTCTCACTCCTCCCTGTTTAATCACAGAATCACAGAATTGTAGGGGTTGGAAGGGACCTCAAGAGATCATCGGGTCCAACTCCCCTGCCAAAGCAGGTTCCCTAGAGCAGGTTGCCCAAGTAGGCATCCAGACGGGCCTTGAATATCTCCAGAGAAGGAGACTCCACAACCTCCCTGGGCAGCCTGTTCCAGTGCTCCGTCACCCTCGCTGTGAAGAAGCTCTTTCTCGTATTGGTGCAGAACTTCCTGTGATCAATTTTGTGGCCATTGCCCCTTGTCCTGTCCCCCAAACCACTGAAAAGAGGTTGGCCAAATCCCTCTGTCTCCCACACTTAATATATTTGTAAACATTGATAAGATCCCCTCTCAGTCTTCTTTTCTCCAGGCTGAACAGACCCAGGTCTCTCAGCCTTTCCTCATAGGGAAGATGCTCCATGCCCCGTGTCATCTTTGTGGCCCTCCGCTGGACTCTTTCCAGGAGATCCCTGTCTTTTTTGTACCAGAGAGCCCAGAACTGGACACAGTACTCCAGGTGAGGCCTGACCAGGGCTAGATCTTAAGATCTAAGATATTTAATAACTTCTATTAAAGAAGTAGAGAGCCCCCTTTTCCTTCACTGTCTTCTCCCTCATATTTGTTTAACACTTTTAAGTTTAGAGCACTTCAAACATTGCATAAGACAGAGAAGTTGCCTTAGTCATACTAATTTTTAAGGCCATTTTTTTCCCCTCAGTTACAAAGCCCATCTCTTATTAAATTCAGTAAGGGTTAGAAATGACCAACTAAAAGCGAAACTGAAACTGCTTTGAATAGCTTATAATTAATAAATTTTGTCTGAGTAAACAGCTCACCCAACTGCATATCAGGAAATGTCAGATGGGAGCCATCTGTGATGTTATTGAAATTAGGTAATAGCAGAATTAGTAGTGATTACCAGAAGGAGCTAATAAAGCTGGATCTTACAGTTCTGGAACTAACAAGCACCTAATGTTTCTGATACCTTCCTCTTTGTTATTAATGTTCATCAAGACCAAGCCAGCAATTTTTCATCTCTGCAGGCACATATATCATTCTACCAAATTACAAGTGAAAATCCTTCTCATTTGTAGTGTTTGGGAACTATCAGCAGAATGACTGGTAAGTCACAAGGTACATCATAGAATTAATTTCTTCCATGCCTGTAAAAACTGTAATCTTCAACTAACAGTTATATAAGGTCTGAGAAGATCTGTCCTGCTCAATAATAACACTGAAAGTATAAGGATTAATTTCAAAGAATAAGACAATGCCCAGCACTGAATGACGTCTTGAAGCATACAATATATATACAAACAAAGCAGAAGGGAAATTAGGTTGCAAAACATGCTCTCAAGATCTAACAGGTTAAAGATTGCCCATACTACTCAATTGACAGTCTAAGAACTGATTATATAGTGGTATATTTTACTAGTGAGTAATTCAGGGAAACAAGCTCTGACAAATGTGTTCTAGAAAGCTGATTCCATAGCCCTGATAACATATCCTGCTTGGTTTATTTGGTAATACTTTTATCTGGCCTTTCTGAATCTGAACATCTGAAATGTTTTACTAGTCCTAATAAATTTATCCTGACAGCGTCCCTGAGGCAACAGCTATATGAACAAAGTGGCCTGAGACAAAGAACCTCTAGGCAAAACCTGGAGGGAAATGCTGCAGGCAATCATGTGCAAAAGAAGAGCTGACCAGAAAAGAAAATATTCTGCCCCAGGAAGAATTAAGCATGGGACAGAACTGGGGTAATGTCCTTAATCAGGTCAGATTTACTTCAGTTTAGGAGTTAGGGTTATGTGTCTGCAGCTTCTCCTTCCTACCTGCTGACAGATGGGGTTTTCCCAGCATTTCACGTGCCCATTTCAGAAATGATTAAAAAATGTAAAATTGTAGACTGCAGACTTTGATGCTGTCTTCCTGAAGGCTAGATCTGATGAAGTTATTATGAATATCAGTTTGTAGCCCTGTGGTGCAATACAGTATTGCTATTGCTACTAAGAAGCTTTGGACTGAGTTTGCAAGGTCTCAAAAGCACAGCTTGTCAGGCTCATATTTTGTTTGAACTTGTGTTGACTTGCCTGGGGATTTGTCTTAGCTTCTTTAGCAGGAACAGCATTTTTTCTAGCAATAGATCGTTATGGCTAATTTATTTTTACTTTGTCTGTATTTATATGGTACAGTAAAAGTAGATGCAAAAGGCAGCTACTCTGTATATGACAATATATTTAATGTTATGATTTGACACATAGGAATACAGATGTGAGGTGACAGCAGAGGTTGCCATGGAGTGTGGACACAGCATGAGATATGGAGGGATACCAGCATGGGATGAACAGAGATGGGGCACAGGCTGGCACTGCAGACCCCCTGCAATAAACAGCTCACCAGTGATCAGCCAGAGAAATTCAGCCCTGTAGCAGTGAAAAACCAGGTTTAAGGCGAACAAAAGTGTAATGGGTAAAATATTTAGGACATTGGCTAAGTAAGGGTACTAAGAAACTAGACCCCGAACGAGTAAATGGGATTTTGTCACTACAAGCGCCAAAAAGCAAAAGACAAGTTAGGCAGCTGCTGGGATTGTTAGGATATTGTCGGCAATGGATTGAAAATTATAGTAGCAAAGTGAAGTTTTTGTATCAGAAACTGGTTGGGGAAGGATTAATGAAATGGAGCCAAAGAGATGAGCAAAGCCTGATAGACTTAAAAATGGATTTAGTGAACGCTCCTGTGTTAAATTTACCCAATGTGAAGAGACCCTTTTATCTATTTATCAACATAAAGGAGGGGACAGCATTTGGGGTCTTAACTCAAGACTGGGCAGGGAAAAAGAAACCCGTGGGATATCTTTTTAAACTTTTGGACCCCGTGAGTAGGGGATGGCCCACCTGTCTCCAGGCAGTGGTCGCGGCTGCGCTCTTGGTGGAAGAAACGCATAAAATCACCTTTGGGGGTGAACTGAGGGCATTGTCACCTCACAATATAAGGGGGATCCTGCAGCAAAGTGAGTAGTACAACGCCCCCCCCTCTAGAGATGGCCATATGCAGGATCAAACTAGGAGACCAGCTTCTGATAAAATCCTGGAAAGAGACCTCTTTAACTCCTCATTGGGAAGGACCCTACCTTGTTCTACTTACCACAGACACAGCTGTCTGGACAGCCGAGAAAGGATGGACTCACGCTAGCCGAGTTAAAGGACCAATACCGGAGGAACGGTGGAGAGTGACCAGCCGACCCGGAGACTTGAGGCTAACCATGCGAAAAGGGACTGAAGAGTGAATTCGTAATCATATGATCGGTAACCCTCTCTAAGGAATAATAGGTTCACTGTAAACGAAACTGGGAAGTAGGGGAAGGGAAATTCCTTAATGTACCCAGACCCATACATCAGAAGGGTAACGCGCCTAAGGAGGAGTGAGTAACTGGGACTGGGAGTGGCTGGAACAGGGAAATCGGTACCTAGGCCCCTGAAGATTACCCTTGCTGCCGTGAAGAAAGTGAACCCCGCTGCTTGAGGCAACCAAGTAGGTGGGCGAGGCAGAGGGGTACAACAGTGGGGAGAGTTATTTGGTACCCACCCCTATTTGAGATGATGGAGTCCGGCTGAATAAACCGCCCTAGTACCCACCATAACTCGAAGCCGCCTCCCCAAAATTATAAAAGGACGTTGCCCTTCTGGTGTATGTTGGTGCTACCTCTCCTATTGAATATCCCCTGTCCGGCTGGGGCCGACCAGGGATATTCGCACCAGCCCTTTAAGTGGAGTTTAATTAGGTGGGAGGACCAAGTTATCATTAACCAAGTAACTACGGCGGGTGCACCAAGTTTTCTCACATCCCTTTGTCAACTGTCACCCACAAGCCTGTGTCTGAACCAAATAGATTTCTACCTCTGCCCCAGCTCGAACCCAGGAAGGGGCCCTGTGGAAAGTGATGCAAGTAAGCTACCAGCCGTTAAATGCTACCAACCCTCACCTGACTGAGCGGTGCTGGCTCTGTTACGGGGTAAGGCCGCCCTTTTACGAAACTGTGGGGGTCAATGAGAAGGCCCGACGGGTAAATGGATCCAATCCCTCACAATGTACGTGGGGGAAAGAGGGTCAGAGCATAACGCTGACCCAAGTGACTGGGAAGGGGAGATGCGTGGGACAAGTCCCACCCAATAAAATGCACTTGTGTGCAAATCAAACTAACATCAGAAATATAAAGAAACCGGCGGAATGGTTATTACCAGGGAAGGATGCTAGGTGGATATGCTCAAAGATAGGCGTTACCCCTTGTTTATCCCTGGACTTGTTCAATGGGTCTGCAGAATTCTGTGTTCAAGTAATAATCATCCCAAAGATACTCTACCACCCAGAGAATTTTATGTATGACAATCAGATCAATCAATCATTTGACAAAACGGGAACCAATTTCCACACTGACAGTGGCTACCCTAATGGTTTTGGGGGGGGGGAGGTGCAGGGGTAGGCACAGGAGTTGCTTCGCTAATCAAACAGGGAAGAGAGTTCACCTCTCTACAAACAGCTGTGGATGAAGATTTAGCCAGAATTGAGAAATCTATCAGTGCTTTAGAAAAATCTATAAGATCATTATCCTAAGGGGTATTACAAAATCGCAGAGGACTAGATTTATTGTACAACAAGGGGGATTGTGCACCATTCTCAGGGAGGAATGCTGTGTATATGCTGATCATACTGGAATTGTGAGGGATACCATGACCAAACTTAGAGAAGAATTGGAAAGGAGAAAAAGAGAGCGGGAGGCCCAGCAAAGCTGTTACGAGTCCTGGTATAATCACTCGCCGTGGCTCACCACTCTGTTGTCAACAATAGTTGGCCCGCTGATTTTATTAACCCTAGGACTGACGTTTGGTCCTTGTATCCTTAACAAAGTCATAGCTATTGTTAAAGGTAGATTGGAGGCTGCTCATCTGATACTTATGAGGACAAAGTACGAATCGATAAATGATAGACCCATACTAGAGGAAACATTAATCCTGAGTCAATTAGAACTAAATACATTTAATGAACAAAATGATACAGAGGAAAAGGGGGGATTGTAATAGGTAAAGCCTTGTTTGTTCATTAAATGTTGCTGATAGGGGGGTTTCAACGGTTGACTGCTTATACCCCCAATATCCTGTTGAAGGAAAAAAACAAGTATGGGAACTTCCTGTTAAGTTAACAATTGCAGTAGAAACCAGCTCCAAATAAGGGCAAAATGGCATTCCTCCTTGCATGGGAACACACATACTGCAGCAAAGTCACGACCCCAACACAGAGGAAGACGACGATCTTCATCCCCACGACCACCAGAGGACTGATGAAGACCCCCTAGCAACAGGCCGCGCAGTCGTAGAAGACACCAGGAGGTGCTACTAAACCCGGAACTACTAGGCTATAAATCAAGACTCTCGCGGGCTTAGGTGTGCGCCGTTGGCGGAGCAGGAGACTCCCCGGCTGCCCAGCGCTGTTTTACTTATCGCTGCTTGCTGAATTGCTCAAATAAATAGAAATTCGATCTACCTTACCCATGATGTGTCGGGAATGATTTCTACCAAAACTAATTTATAACAAAAGTAGTAGCATCTAACTTATATGCACTCCACCACAAATACTAGTTTTGGATATAATGCGTCAATAGTGTTTTCCGAAGTGAAGGGCTAGGGATTCTGTGAGTCACCATAGCCCTCCCCCCAGACTGAAGCCATCAACATTAGGACACCAAGAGTCAGTGTAAGGATGAGCATGACAAAATCAAACAAAAAAAAAGTGTAGATCCTGGAAGCATGTAGATGTTAATGTTAATATGATAGTTCACAATGCGTGTTTCTGTAATATTATTCTTTTCTTTCTATAACAATCATATCTGGACTAATTATAATTTGGTTTAGACTGCTAAGATTTCAACTATCCCAACAATAAGTTGTTGATTTATACATGTGCTTCTTCCCCCCCCCAAAAAAAAAGATTTTGCATAACTAGTTCAAGTTTCCATACAATGAAAAATAAATAACATAACAATTATCTTGAGCCTTTTGGTGATAGAGCCTTCTGGTCTATACAGCTCATTACAGTCATATTCTCTGCCCAAAAGTTTACAAGATCAAGGCTAAGAGAGAACTGCAGTCAACTGGGTAAATAAAAAAAGGAGGAGGCAAAGTATTAGAAACAGCCAGTGAATGAGACTAATTTATTCATGGATAAAGAATCTTGCTGTGCATCAAGTGACCTTTGTACAAGTAAAGTGGAAAGTGCAATTTTTGTTTTTATTTTTCAAACCTGCACTTGCTTAGGTTTATGAGTAGGGAAATCATTGAGCAACCCGAAATGCAATGTCTTGACATGGATTTGTCAGCTGATTATATGTATCTCTTATTTTTTTTCCTCCTCAACACCCCCAGAGGGAGCTTTAAAGACATTTATATCTGCTTTGAATCAAGCATCATGTCTCCTGCTCACATTGAGAATCTAGAATACCTCCATTTCCTTAAAAAAGGACTAGTGTCTTTTCAGAACTGGTACTTCTTGGTAGGCAAGGACTAGGATTTAAGGATGATCCTTAAATATTCTGCCAATCTAGTCTTCCTCCTTTTCCAGAGCACAATGCTTTATGGACTTAGAGGAACTAAGTATTTCCCATTCTTACACAATTTTTATACACATTTGTAAATAATGCAAGATAGTGCTGCAGGACCAACACAACTCTATGTTACCTTTCAATAGACTCTGCAATTTATTTTTCACTTCTTACTCATTGCCTATCAGCTGTCACATGTAGTGATCTTCCACTGTCAGCTCATATATATATGAGCTGACATATATGAATATATATATATATTCCAGCAACTCCCCAGGAACTACAGCTTGAATAGTTTTTCTCTTTTGGCAGTCATTTATTTGTAGATTAGCCTCTCTAAAGAAAAATAAAGATCGTCCTATTGTCCTCATTTAAATGGACTCTCAATACAACCTGATTGTATTTTCCTCTAATTTGTAGAGCTATCTTTAGTAGTATTGCTCTGTTATGTTGTCCTATTGCTCTGTAAAGTGCATGAATACCATATGGGAATTACATTTAAATGGTTTGTTAATACTGCAAGTACAGAAGGAAATGAAAGCAAAAAACCTTTGCCAGCCTCAGTAAGCTATAAATTCTGCACTGATCAGAAAGATAAAGTGATGCTGTGCCAAGAATTTTAAAGGGAATAGAAACCTTTCTGTTGTAAATATATTAAGTATGTCCACAAGTTAAAAACAAAGACAAAGATGCTGACAAATGTCAACAACACGATCTTCTAACACTGCACCAGAGATGTGTTAAACACCAAGTTTTTCTAAGGCTTTTTCAGTTCCAATATCTAGGGAATGTAACTAGATAACTGAGTAGAACTTTATCAATAGAAAAATCCTTAAAGGGTTAAGAATGAATTGATATCAAACTTGACAAATAAAAAGTTGATTGCTGCAAAATGCATAGTTATATTAAAGAATAGAGTTTACAGTTGTAAAAATATTAAATAAATAATCTGCAGGCCAATAAGTTAGAAGAGCTGTTTGTGTTAACTATAATGTTTTTAAAATTTTTGATATATTATGAGAAACTTTTAAGTGGAAGTCTGTGGAAGCCTTCTCCAGGATATTCTACATTTGCAAGGAAAGCCAGTGAAGCTGACCAATAATACCATCATATGTGTAATGCATTAAATCTTTCTTGTTAAGGATTCTCCATAGTATACTTTAAAATTCCTTTCTGAGATGATTTAAAAGCATTATAATACAAATTTAGTCTCAAAATTCTATGTATTCTGTTCAACCCTTTTTTTTTTAACTGCTACTGAACATCAATATGCCTTACTTTAATATAAGCCCAGAAAGTTATTTGTGCTTTTAAAATTGCAGCCAGAGTGTGTGATACAGACAGAGAAATGATCTCCTGTGTGTATTTAGAGCAATTGTTACATGTGGATTTGACTCGCTTCTTTGCCTGATGCTTAAAAAAAAAAAGGATTAGCATGGCAAAACTTTCACTAAAATCCCCAGGCCTAGTTAACTGGTCCTAAGCTTTCAGAGTTATCCGGCAATTGCTTATGCAATTCACATGGACTTATCTAACCTTACTATAAGCTATTAACTTAGGTATTGTTAGCAATGAGATACATACCGACATAGCTCATTTGACACTAAAATCAATAATTCATAAGCCAGAAGAATTTCTGACAGTTGACCTGGTGTGGTGGTTTTACCGTGCTAGGCAGCTGAACTCCACCACAACCGCTTTCTCACTCCCCCTCCTTAGATGAGGAGGGGAAGAAGTAAAGGAAAGAACAACTCACAGGTTGAGATAAGGATAATTTAATTAAACAGAAAAAATAATTATTAAGGAAAGATTATTATTAATTAAACAATTTAACTAAAGGGAAAAAAGAGACAGGGGAAAAAGGAGGGAAAAAGGGAAAAAAAAACCCACAAAACAAAACAAGTAAAGGCTATGTGGAAGTGCGGAGGAAAGAAATTGCTCTCTACTTCCCACAAATGAGCGATGCTTGACCATGTCCTTGAAGCAGGGCCTCAATGCACGTAGCCGGTGTTCGGGAGGACAGACGTTTTCACAACGAGAGCCCACCCCTCCCCTCTTCCTCCTTTTTCCACCTTTTATTGCTGAGTGTGACATCATATGGATTGGAATATCCCTTTGGTTGGTTTAGGTCAGCTGCCCTGGTGATTTTCCTTTCTCACATCTTTGCCCACCCCTAGGGGGGTTAGAGAGAGTCCTGATGCTGTGCCAGCACTGCTCAGCAGCAGACACAACACTGGTGTGATACCATTGCTGTTTTAGCTACAAGTGCAGAGCACAGCACTGTATGGGCTGCTGCAGGGAAAGTTGACATCCCAGCCAGACCCAGTACATATGGTTACATGCTAGTCTATCTGCTATGTTATCTTTCCTCATGCTCTTTTAAATTTAAGTATTCTGTCCTTATAAACTAAATTACTACAATAGCTCCAGAAGAGCTAAAAATGCAAAAATAAGTTTTTTTTTGCCCCATCCCCCCACCCCCCCACCCCCCAAGAGATAAGTACTGGGGATATTGTTATGGTGACCTAGGAGAAATTGAACATGTATTAAGTTGATGAAGATAAAATAATATTCACAAGTAATATATGTACTTAGTGCTTTTAAAGATCTGTTTTCCCAGAGCAGAGGAAAGTTATAAGCTATACTGATTGGAGGAAAAATAAATAACAAATCTGAATGAAATTTAAGACTTCCTTCAGGATAATTTAGTTGTTTATTATTCCATAACCATTGAGTGGGACAACTATGGCTGCAAGCTCAGTGGCAGAAAAGGGGTGATTAGAGGTAAGAACTATATAGCAGAGAAGCATCCTCATCTCAGCAAACAGTATGAACAAGATAGTAATTTGGACTAGTAGGCATCATCCAGATCTACACAATGTTTTCATGTAGACAATTTTTTCCTTTACTGAAGTAAAATATAGCCCCATTAGACTTGCACTCAATCAATCTCAGATTTCATTAACCAAAAAAGACATTAATAAAATGGAAGGATGACAGCTGACTTCAGGTAAACCACAAAGTTTGTTATTTGTTACAGGGATTTGCCAGGCTGCCCAGATGCCAAACTTAAAGAATTTACCATAAAAAAATCAGGATCCTAGATCATCAGTAGTCACTTTTAACCTCCTTCTTTCCTCACAGCAGGCACAAACAGCTGTGTTATTAATAGATGATTCTGTCCTTGATGGTAATATTTAACACGTATGAGTGGGGTATCCATAATGACCACTAATAAGGCATTTGAAATCACATGGAAATGCCACCCAACACAAGGATTTTTTTTATTATTATTATTTTTACTTCCACTCTTATCCATTACCTATTCAGACCTGATACTGCATTCTTCATCTAGCTGAACGAAATCATGCATGAAATAGTATTCTATTTAGTTTAATGGTTAACAGAATATGAATGGCTACATGCAGTGCATTAGCTTACTTCTGAAAGACTCGGTAATTTTTAATACAGTGCAGAACTGTTCAATGTATAACCTCAGTGAATAGGCCAGCCTTATTTCCATTATCAGCAAATATATTCCACAAGGCTATTCCACAATATTCATTCTTATATTATTTCATCTTATACAAAAAGAGCTCTAAAATCAAATTCCCAAAGCTCCACGTTTTTTTTTTACTGTTTATTAATAAATATTACCTATATTTAGCTTAGCTAGAAGCAGCTTAATAAGATTTCTCCCCACTGAGCCTGTATAATGGCAGATTTGCACGTAACAATCACATTAACATCTATGAGCTGTTGGTTGAAACTGATGAGGAAGCAATAGAATTCCAGAAAATTGGGCTTATCAAGGTCAAAATATTCCTAAAATAATATTTCTGAATTTGAAATGACTAGCATTTAAGAACTGGGACAAATTCATCTCTGCAGGATTTCATGTCCTAAAACATCACTAAGATATACATAGATACCTGTTCCAGAACACTTCTTGCTTTTCTTAATCCAAATATATTTCTATATATACCTATGAAGCCTCACTCAACATAGTTAGCCTTGATAGCTCTGTCTCCACCACCAGTGCAGAAACCCCCAAAGTAACACTGACAAGTTATTCTCAAGTAAGCTTTATTTGCTGCAAGCCAATTATCCTTCTAATGTTACACTGATGTGGCTATACTGCTTTTGGGATTGGATGTTAAGGTGTCTATGTGTTTTTTGACTCGTGCTTGGCCATCTCTGAAAGCATGGAGAATTTTCCTGACTTTGGATTTCTTTCATTTACCCTCACCTGGGGGAAGGGGGGGGGGGGGGGGGGTATAGCTACATTCAAGATATCCTACAGTATCCAAAACACCCACATGGCACTAGCAGATCTCACACTGGACCTGTAGGAGACTGCACATCTGGAGCAGCATCTGCAGACCAAATAGCATTGCCTGAACTGCCTCAGATCAGAGAAGACATGTAGATAAGCACTACTGACTAAAGTCTTTAACATTTACACTCCAGCAGTGTCATGTTTTCTGTTATGGACATTGACGCATACCAGAAAAGAGTAGCCAGTGGACCAATCCTATTTCAATGTTTCTCTGAGTGTTCTTGTTCTTCCCTGTTAACCAGTGGTGGTAAGACTTCAACCTTTAAATCTTCTGAAAGTCTGATGAAAGGAGCTCTGCTTTTTCTCTCATCTATTGCTGACAGTCTCTTTATCTTTCTATTCAATTCTTCCCTCTGAAATAGCCATTCAGTGCCTTTTGAAACAAATGGACTTAGCTGTAAGGTTGATATCTGACCTCTTCAAAAATATTTAAGATGCCCCAGGGCTTACTTGTTCATTTCTTGACTTTCAGCTTCAGACAACCAGAAGAATACCTATGTAACTGTACTTTCTCTATTTTTTCCTACCTCTCTCTCTTCAGAATTTTATTGCTGCATGGTGTAAAGCCTTTAAAGCCTTCTAAAACAAAACACTTAAGCCTAGCTTCATCCACCTTAGCTTGATTCATCCCACTTAAGGTTCAAAACATTTGTGGATGGGTCTACCCATCTCCACTTGGCAACTAGACCTCTGACAGAGATCTCAATTAGATTCCCAAAGGAGTTGAATCCAGGACCAAGAGCCGGATTCCAGAAAGTGTTTGGTAAGAACAGGATAATTGGGTTTGAATATATTACAAAATGCAGCGGTGAGAAGTGAAACAATATTTGCTTTACCTCCAAGTTAGAATAGCCAAGAAATAAGAGTTTTCAACTGCAGAGAGGTGATGGATGTATGGGAATTCTTTTTAGCAGCAAATGAATCACTGGAGCTCCATAGAGGTTATTGAATAGATTACAGCATGGGATGTCTTTAAGAAGTTTATCAAGCTTCCCTGTTAAAGCAGAAAGGTGGACTAGATGACTTTTTGCAATCTGTTGGCCTTTTGATTCAATGTTGAATTATATTTTAGTTCATGAGTTATTCCTCTGGGATCTATTGGTCTCTACCTAGAGTGAGGTATCTTGGCATCTAAATGAACTTTCACAGTTTGGCTCTATGAATTCTTTTCAGAGGTTGAAGAAACTTTTAGATCCAGATATTATGATCTCAGCAAATCTAACACTTTTTAAACAGATAAGAATAATGCTAATACCTGACTCTCGACAGAAATTCAGGGATATTTCTTAAAAATAATAATAAAAAAAAAATAAAAATCACAGCTCAACACTATGGAAACAAAACCTTTCCATTTCCTTGCTTCTTATCTGCATCTGACCTTGAGTGTCTCTTATACCTGACAAGGAATTAAAATATTTCATCTACCTTAACTCTCGTTTCTCATGATTGGAGGGGGGGAGCTATAATAAACATGAACATTTAATCAATAGCCTTGTATGAGCAGAACAGTAAAGTACAGACTGAATAATGAAGAAATACAATTCTTACTCCTGTTGCATCTCTAATTAGAACTTTGCTCAATGTAAATTACTTCAGTCCTGTGATATTACCTGAGATGTTTAAATGTTCTACAAAAGTATTGATTTTGTTTTGAATGTCAGATCTTGCACTTGGCAGCTTTTTCCATGAAACAAGTGAATTACACTTGGAATTCTAATTAAGTCCCGTTTTTCAAATGAGAATCAGACAAACAGCAATATAAGTATACAGTTATTGGACTACAGTTATTGACCTTCATATGGGTAAAATGACCACAACTTTGAGTGGTACTGAATAGTACATTATTTGCTTTGAGTGAAAGCTTTTATGAAGATGAATATTTGTCACAATGTTTGTTTTCTCAATACATAATTTGCCATCTTGAAAAAGTTTGGTTAAATAGTTGAATTGGAACATGAGAGTATCTTTGTTGTTGTTGTTTTCTTTTTAAACTTCTTTGGTGACTTAGCAGTGTAAAGTATTAACATTCTGAAAAAATCAATTGTCTTCTCATCTCCTCTGGTTAAGAAAAACACACACATGCAAGAAAAACTCCACAGAAACCTGATAGAATTAGTCAGCAATGACTGCAAACCTCACTCTAAACTGAGCTTTCAGCACGTGTGAGATCTTTGCAAAAGATGGGCTATGGCAAGGAGAGTTTAGAGTCTGGAACTGAATAAGAAAAGAATCTGTCGCTGTGAAAAGCTGAAGGGAAAGACCTCAGCTGTTTGCCAGGATCAGAGAAAAGCTAACACTCAGCAGTTATTGTTCACAGTATTTTTAGCTAGAGGCTGGTCACTTTTTTTTTTTTTTTTTTTTTTAAGATGTTGGCTTTGGAGAACTTCTGAGACTATACAACACATAGTTGTTAGGTAATTCTATCTCACATTCATGGGTAAGAGATACAACATTCTAACTTAATTTTCTGTTTGATTATAATTATTTAAAGACATAAGCTGGGGACCCCAGGACAAGAAAGATGTGGACCTGTTAGAGAGGGACCAGAGGAGGGCTACAAGGCTGATCAGAGGGCTGTAGCACCTCTCCTGCAAAGATAGGCTGAGGGAGTTGGGGTTTTTCAACCTGGAGAAGAGATTCTGGGGAGACTTCATTGTGGCCTTTCAGTACTTAAAGGGAGCTTATAAAAAAGAGGGAGAGCGACTTTTTACATAAGCAGATAGTGATAGGACAAGGGGGTTTTAAACTAAAAGAAAGGAGATTTAAATTAGACGTTAGGAGGAAATTCTTCACTCAGAGGGTGAGGACACTCCAGGACCTTCACTCAGAGGTCCTGGAACAGGTTGTTCAGAGAAGCTGTGGACGCCCCATTCCTGGAGGTTTTCAAGGTCAGTCTGGATGAGGTCTTGGGCAACCTGATCTAGTGGGTGGCAACCCTGCCCATGGTAGAGGTTGGAACTAGGTGATCTTTAAGGTGCCTTTCAACCCAAGCCATTTTATGATTATATGTCTATTGTTATTAGTTTTGTTTTCTTTTCTATGTGTGACTCAGATTATTTCCCCCCCTGTCATGCACCAAAACTCCCATCATCCGTTCATTGGTCTTAATAGTATTATCATCCAAGCAAAGAAAGAAAACTAAGTCTTTACCAAGACATGGCTAATTCAAAATTGCTTCCTACAACAAATTGGCAAGAAAAAAACAATCCAATAGCCTGGCAGACTATTAAATGTTTATGGTTGTTCCAAATTTAATGAATTTCTAAAGAGTTGACATAATGTTTCCAAATGTTGGAAATAAACTCAAAATTGATGCGCCAGTATATAAAAAGCAAACTGTATACAATACACACAGATAAATATATACACATGAAACTAATAAAGAATCTCTGTATTTGCAGTATCTGTCACATAAGGAATTCAATCACAAAAAACTTTAACCTCTTAGTGAGTCATTTCAAATATTCAGACAAGTATTTCCTTTTGTGAGTTCATTATATTCACCATAGTTACTGTTACTTAAAGTCCTTTGAAGCACCAGTGTCCTGACCTGATCATTACAGTCATCACACAATAAAGGATAGTGCATTGTAAAGGTTTGAGGTGAAAAAGAAGATATTTCAGACAAAGTAGAATAACTCCTGCCATGATACATAACCAAATCATTTTAAAAATGAGAAATGTGGAGGTTCTGTTTTCAAGAAAGGTAACGGGCTTCACTACTACATGAATGATGTAAAAATAAAAATCTCATGTAAACAGGATTTTTTCTTCAACTCACATTTTTGGGGTTTGCAGAATTAATTAACAATAAGCTCAATATTTCTTGCAAAACATTAGCGTTCCTCAGACATTAATATCTTTCAGGTTGGTTTTTGTTTGGTTGGTTTGTTTTTAAAGCCATTTCTATGCTATATTTTTCCTTCATCAGCTTTTTCAAAAAGTCACTTAATTTACCATTATTTCACAATAAGGCTAGTAGAACAGCTAGCCAGACTAGAACAAAGAGGCCATCTGTTTCAATTATTTACCTGCCCCAGATCCCTCTTATTTCTGTAAACCTTCTTCTCTCTTGTCATCCAGGGTCACACTGACTGTTGTAGAGCGCAAAGGGACTGCAGTGAACACTAGGTCCATGGAGAGTAGCAGAAGCCATGCAGCACGTCAAGAGAGTACAGGAGGTGCTACAGAAACCTCAGAGTAGACAACTAGTACTCCGTCCACTATATTGATCCAACTTTTATCTTGGAGCATATCCCAAAGAAAAAGTTGTAAATTGGAAAAGAATTATTCTCTGTTTGTGAATAACCTATTGTTCTGAACTTTTTGCTTTGAAGTCAGTACTTGCTCCAGGGTGATTCAACACTGAACTTTGGCTTTGATGTACAATCTTAAAAGCACCATTGCAGGCATTTACTGGAAGGAAATACCTTGTTGCCATAGCTACTAGTGCATCACTTGAAATTGTGATATAGTTGGATTTCATCACGACACTAATTTTCTCCAGTGCAGCAACAGAGAGACTAGATCATAACTGTATTAGATGTAGTAGTGTTGCATTTCCATCTTTTCACTTAAAGTTTGTACAGGTGAAACCCATGCCTGTAAGGGCAAATCTGTAAACCAAAGAAAACCATGCGAACTATTATTTACAGGAGAAAAAATAAACAGTCTTCTTGGCTTTGTTTATTACTAGGAAAGATGAAAAGCAGAATCCTGTATGAAACCAGCTGTCAGACTTGCCATATCTATTTTGCTAAGAGACAATGGCAGTCAAATTAAGTGCCACTCCTTACAACTGTTTGGCCCTAATCCAATGCTCACTTTCTCATCTGAATGCAAGATGGTGAGGTGTGGGGTAAGAAACATTTCTAAAACTCTTGGGGTATGCCTTCATTTTAGACAGAACAAGGCAGAGAAGACCCACAGCAGAGAGGGGGAAGCATCCATACAACTTTTTTTATCCCCAGAGGTTCACATACAGCCAACTCAGCAGAAAGTGTGACAAAATTGCCATTGTGTTTGGAAATAACCTTTTATTCCAGGTTTGTCATGACTCAATCCAGTTCATTTTTCCCTATGCCTGTCACATAGATGTGTACAGACAGCTATTTTGTCCCAGGTATCATTAAAAAAAAAAAAAACCTATGGAGAAAGATACAACAAATGAATGAGGAACAGCTTTTAGCTAGGCTGAATAGAAAGGAACAGCTTTATACAAGTGCCTGTCTTCATACCTCATCAGACTGCAAGCTGAACCATTTGAAGTTAACTGAGAAGGAAGCTCTTTCTACAGACTTCTAGTTGAGGGAATTAGGAAAAAAATAACTCATTTACTGTCATCCTCAAACTGTCATCCTCAAACACTCAGCACACCTGAAGGATCCCAACTCATATCTTATTGATCTAACATCTAAGTAAGATCCATCTCACCTAAAGTGTAAAGGAGGGGAGAGGGTTTCAGCTGTAGATTCAAGCATCTACTTCCAGACGTTTACAATGGAGATATATGCATCTGAATCCAACTGTAAGAACAGGACTCATATTCTATCAGAAATCCAGTGCCATCAGAAAAATCTTCAGACATAACTAGGAGATATAACACAGGTCTTTATGATTTAAAAACACTTCATCAGGGAACTGAACACCCAGCAGAATGCACAATTAATAGACATATCAGATATATTTAAGGTCATTAAGGTCAGATTTTCTAAGGTCATCATCTAGGTTCACGATGTCCTCAAGTGAGAGGAAACACCTTCAGAGTGCTATTAGTGGCCTCAGATATCTGTATTAGGACAGGATGACAAGTGCTTGAGGACATTTATTTTTCAACATTGACTACTGAATGGAGTTTACAGAACTACTTAGATTGGATGCCTTCCATTTAGTCAGGTAGAGATCACAGAATCACAGAACTGTAGGGGTTGGAAGGGACCTCGAGATATCATCGGGTCCAACCCCCAAACCAAGATAACCAAGTTGATCCTGACCTCAGTGCTTTGATTTCATACAATTTTTTTAAAAAGTTATTTTTCCTTTTTTTTTTTTTTTTTTTTTCCTCCAAGTGATGCATTTCTGTGAAATAACTTCAAGGAAGAGTAAAATGAAAAAAGGATCAACATAATTTGTTTCACTTTTAGCATCATTATTACCTCTGGGTAATCACAGCTATTCCCAATTCACTCAATTTTGATGGAATGCATGGGTGGCAAAGTCCCCAGTGAACTCCCAGAATATTTCCTAATCTTTAGCTTTCAGCTACCAGATGTTGTAACAAAGATAATTGTGCCTGAGAAGTTGCTAAGTATGTATTTACATAAATTTGTTGCTATTAGAAAAGTGTGGTCCACTGCATTTGCAAGGCATAAATTTCAAAATGACCGATGTGTATTGAATGGCTTTTTGTCTGGAGGTTGGTACAATTTCCAATTAGAATAATCAGATTTTGAATCTACCATTTTAATCAGTTTGTTTCTGCTTTTAGCACATATATTCTCTATTTTGGGAAATAAAGAATTGGGAGGTTGCTTTTTTTCCTCCTCCCCTTTTTTTCTTCAGTGTTTTGAAGATCCTGTAGCTCAAAGTGACTCTAGGAAGATTCTTGAAGTTGTGCCTGACATACCTCAGATGTTTGAAGTGATATTTGTGATATTTGAGTTCCACAATCTTTTTTTTTTCTTTCCCCTAGGAACTAGTGATCTTTGTTTGATATATAGTTTCATGTACATCTTCCAGTCAAATTTGAACCCTTAAAAGTTAATTTCAGTTTTAATAAAAATAGCTTGTAAAATTGTTGAAGTGTTAAAAGTCTAAAGAGAAATTCTTATAATAAGTTCTCTCTTTAAGGCAGACTGACTTTCTTCTTTTGCTTCCTATATTTAGATTTACCAAACAGTACTTAACATCTCAAAGAAACTCTGTATCTAAACATAATGTTTCTATCAGGCTCTTTTCCCAAGCACCAAGTGATAAGACGAGGGGAAATGGCCTCAAGTTGCACCAGGGGAGGTTTAGGTTGGATATTAGGAGAAATTTCTTTACTAAAAGCGTTCTGTGGCATTGGAATAGGCTGCCCAGAGAAGCGGTTGAGTCACCATCCCTGGAGGTATTCAAGAAATGTGTAGATTTAGAACTTAGTAGCATGGGTTAGCGGTGGACTTTAGTACTAGATTAAAGGTTGGACTAGATGATCTTAGAGGTCTTTTCTAACCTGAATGATTCTATGATTCTATATTTATTTGCTTTCATTTAAACTACAGCATATCATTTTTTTTCCTGCAAAAAGAAAACAAAAATGGTTCTTGGTCTTTAATTTCAGTTAACCTATGACACACAGCTACCATTAAACACAGAGAATGAGGAGTTTGAATAGCTCTTATATAGACTTATATTTGTCCCACAACAGTCCCCCACAAAATTTTAAAATTAAATTCCTCCCTTTCCCCAAACAGCATATGTTGGGATTTCTTTGGTCTTTCCCCATCTCCCCTGCAGTAGGATTTCCAGATGTAAGCATTAGCTGTTCAACACATTTATGCCACAAAGTTTAACATCACTGACTCTTAGCGCTGATTTTATGTAACTTTCATTGTTAATGGCTGTAGCTATATGTAAATCTATAAATACATTTTCAATGAAAAAAATGCTAACAATCTTTTATTAGTCTTTATTTTGTAGTAAAAATGATGCAATTCTCTAAATAAACGATATTCAAGTTCTAGGTACTGTTCATTATGCCCCAAATTTATATATATATATGTGGTGGCAGAGATTATAAAAGTATTTGCTTTATTATCTGACCACTGACAAATTTTGATTGCTAAAAGTCACTGTTCTGAAGAAAATATTTTTTCTCTTTTTTTTTTTTCCTATTCAGGTCTTTCCAAAATATCAAAAAGGACTTTAAATTTATTGAAAGTAAGGTAATTTAGTAAAGAATTTTTATAATCTAACAAGATCCTTTTCTTTATTTGCAATAGCCTAGAAGACTACAATAAGACGTTATGTTAATGAGTTTAGTTTTCTAAGTAAGTTCTCCGTAATACTTTAGCCATTCTCTTGCTCTCTCAAATTTGTCAGATCAGAATGCGACAAGGATGAATGAACACCATGGAGGAGATGTTGATTCCTGGAAATCATCCAAACCTCAAAAGAGGACCAAAGCTCAGAGCACCCATTTCTTTAAATAAAAATCTAGTCATTCAGTTTCAGTGTCTCTTGGTCACCTTAACTTGCCAAACCATGTCAGAGAGGATTCTTCTCTGTATTTACAACCACTTAATAGAAATGTGAATCCAGTACTGTGTGAATGTTAATGTTCCAACCACTAATGCTGCAGATGCAGATCCCAGTGGCTTCTCATAGTCTCTGTTTTCCACTCTTCTACACAATGGTTTAAGAAATGCAATCAAACGTTGAAAAATAATGCTTCATTCAGGTTCATCTGGGGAGCAGAGAAGGCTTTTAATTTTACAGAAAAAGAAGCAAAAACCCAGCCTGTCCATTCCTTAGAAAGTGGTGATATAGAGCCAAGCTCTATGGGGTTGCTGACTGGATTTATTGTATGTCACACAGATCAAAAGTGTAGGCAGCTAAAAAGTCCTGATACCCAGCTGGGTATGATGGTCTGTGAGCATAACAGACCCTGACAGTGCCACAGCACAATACTTCTGCTTGCCGAGTTAATTAAGTTAGGATTGAATGCCCATGGATAGGAGATAATATCAGCCACATACAAAGGATATGTGATATTGTAGATTAGATTTATAAGAACTGCTTTGTCTCTCTGACAGGGAGACAAAAATGTGCTGCTGCTAAAGAGATGGGACTCCTGCCATATTCAAAAACATGCTTTAGTTTGTATTTTTTTCCTTTATTATTTCTATTTCCCATTTAATAAAAATCTGAGCCTTTGAGCTATATGCAAGGGAAATGGCAGAAAAGGTGACAAGCCCAGGAAACCGCCAGAGGTGAACTTTTCAACTCAGAGCAACATCTCAAGTCAGGCTGTAAATAGGATTACTTTTATTAGGCTACTGCGTGCTACAGCCGTTCTCATTAAGGGCCTGTCACTCTGCACACAGTGGAGTGACAGGCAGCCCAAGCCTTGGGGACCCAGCACAGTGCCCCCAGTGCTGAACATCACTCAGGTGGAACCACCCCCTTGAGTCAATAACAGTGTCCAAAGCGTAAAACAGGATTTCAAAATGCCTTACAGAAAATGGGCAGGTGCTAGGATTACCCTTTCAACAGAAACATGGGTTGTCAAAAGAGGACCAGAGGAACCATCAAGACCCCCTTATGTCATCAGCAGGTCACCATGTTGACATCAAAGAGGGCCTTAACCACCAATTTTATGGAATTCTTCCCACCCCCCAACCAACCCCCACCTCCTAGTCCAGTGTCTGAATCACGAGAGGCTTGAGTTAGGCAATGCTCAGTCTGGTTTGAGTCTTAAAAAGAAATAATCAAGGCTTCAGGTAAGTCCCTAAGCATTTCTGAGGCCTGGGCCACTGGGATGCAAGGTGATGTGTAAAGATCTAACCCTTCTGGGGGAAGTGCAAGAATTATGGCCATGTCTGCACCCCAGACTTATGGGGATGAAAAAGAACAGATCCAAGAAATGGAAATAATGAAATAGCAATGCAGTGAGGTACCTGGTGAGACCAAGATATGTAGCAAAATTTGTAGGAAGCACCTGTTACTGTAGCTCATACTCATTAGAGGTAATCTTACATTTGCAAATCAGCCTGACTTTCCAGGAAAGGGGAAAGCTCCTGTGAAGTTATCACTTCTCCCCACTGTAGTCTGAAATATATATACATGCATTTGCACACACACACACACACACACACACACACATGCTTAATCACTTGCAGCTCCAGTTTCTCCAAGCCTCTCATTTCTGGGAAAAATAAAAAATAAAAAATGAGGCTGGTAAGAAGGTACCACACTACAGGAGGCTGGAAATATAACTCAGGTACTCATTTCATGTATTTTACTACATCTCTGCAGTCCTTCATTGCATGAATGACTTTAATGCTAAAGTTTTGCTCAAGACAAACATTTCTATAGACATTCAAACTACATCAACTGAAGTATCTTCAAAGTATGAGCTAATTTGAATTCCTGACCCAATGTAGCAACAGAGGGGAGCTGGAGAGCTGTGGGCCAGAATGAAGACAAGATATAAGTCACATTTGCCTCCTGTACTTGGCTCTGACTCTGCAAATGCACATCGGTATTTGTGTCAGGAACTAGCACAAGTTTAAACACTGTGTTTAAAGATGATATACATTTATGCATTGCTATTCTAATACTTTTTGTCCTGGTTCCAGTTAGGACAGAGTTAATTTTCCTCCTAGTAGCTGGTAGGGTGCTATGTTTTGGATTAGGATGAGAAGAGCGCTGATAACATGCTGATGTTTTAATTGCTGCAGAGCAGTGCTTACACCAAGCCAAGGAATTTTCAGCTTCTCGCTCTGTCCTGCCAGCGAGCAGGCTAGGGGTGCAGCAGGAGCTGGGAGGGGACAGACCCAGGACAGCTGACCCAAACTGGCCAAAGGGGTATTCCATACCATCTGACGTCATGCTAAACAATATATAGGGGTGGCTGGCTGGGGTGGGGGGCCGGGCTGCTCGGGGATAGACTGGGCATCGGTCAGCGGGTGGTGAGCAATTGCATTGTGCATCACTTGTTTTCTTACACATTATTATTATTAATACTATTATCATTATCACTATTATTATTATTATTGTTATTATTATATTCCTGTCTTAATAAACTGTCTTTATCTCAACTCACCGGCTTCACTTTCCCGTTTCTCTCCCCCATCCCAGAGAGGGAGGGGGGAGGGTGAACGAACAGCTGTGTGGTGTTTAGCTGCCAGCCGGGTTAAACCACAACACTTTTGATTAACATTAATGAATTATTACTAAATTGGATTAGTTTATAAAAAATGTTTGGGTATATCTTGCAGGAAGAACTTGTAGCAATTGTAATTTTCAATGCTTGCAGTTTTCAATGCTTATTTATATTTATATTTATCTGGATGCTAATGATGTGCTTTATGTGAGAAACCAGAGAAAGCAAGTTGCTCATTCAGTGAGACATTATCACTGCTGCCATTCTGACACCTTTGATAAAAGCAGCAGCAGCATCACTGTAAAATCTTCTTTAAAATCGTCAAGCTTATATCAGCAGTTAGCAGGAAAGAGACATAGACATTCATCTTGCAGGACCTTGATGGCACTTCTGATTTCCTCTGAAAGGTTTTAACTGAGGTCATAAGGTGCCATGAAATTTAGCATAAATACTGCTTAGGAGAATTCAGCTCTGCTTAAGAATTACACAGTTAGCAGAATTGACTGAGGCCCTTTTGGCCCTGCCAGACCTTTGGTTCATTCAGGGGCTTAGCAAAGTAAGACACAATACTATTGCTCTGTAATTGATGGCAAACTCTGCTTCATCCTAAATCAGCTCATCGGTTAAATGTGACTCCTATAATCTTGAGGTAGGGGAGCCTGGCTTGTAAGGCTCGTGTTTGTGAGTCTGACATTTCTCTCTTCTCTGCCACTACATCTGCAGCTTTAGATAAGCCCCTGAACCTCATCCTGCCCCGATTCCCCCAAGCCATTACACAGGAATAATCATGTTGCATTTGCTCATTGTTGTTTTTAGTGAATATCACTTACTGCAATTATTTTCAGTATGTAGAACAGGTATGTAGTGACAGAACATAGGAGGGATGGTGGGGACAGGACAGGGATGAGCACTGTTCCTAAGGGCTGTCACTCCTGGACTGTGAGAAATAGAGCAATGTTCACCGTTTGAGATACTTCCTAGTGAATAAAGGTTGGGAGACAATTGCACTCAGAAGTACAGCCTTTGATGATTTTTGTTCCTAGGTGGTAGGAGAAGTGTTAGGTCTCTGATCTTGACTACTGGAGCAATACACTTGAACAGCCAGATCTCCAGTAGTGAATGAACTCCCATTTTAGCAGAGCTGAAACCTCCTATAACTTTTCTGTTTTAAGTCAACTTTTGAAGCCTGAAAGCTGGTTGAGTTGTGACACAGAAGTAGAAGATATTGTAGGATAAAAAGCCTGTTCGTTAAGGGAGTTTGTTTCTTCATCCTAAATTGGGGTCATCTTCACTGAAGTGAACATATTAATAAAATACTCCCCAAATCATAAACTCCTCCAAAGCATCTTGCTTTTTTTTTTTTTTTTGAGCTGCAAAAGAAGGTTTTTTTCTATTCTTTCTCCTGCAAAAAGAGAGAGAGAAAAGGCCCGACCCGCACCATGAGCTTATGAGGACATCTGAAACAATACTCTTGTGACTTAACAGCTTTATTTTAAAGGTCCAATCTTAAGTTAATAATCAGAGAATGACAAATGTCTTTCATGACATTTTTTTTTAATTTCAGAATTTATTTTCGTAGTAAATTGCAGTGAAATTAAAACCAAAAATCTAATTCGTCTCACAACAGTATCTCTATTAATATTTCCATGTTGATTTACCTATCCTCTTTCATTATTTACACAGGAATAATTGCTCACAGAAAATGTGGTTGATAACCTCTTCAAAACCTGCTTAGCTCCACAAAATTATCACGATATTGGTAAGAGAAGTGTGAAAATGCACAGACAGTCACAAACATCACTGAATGCATAGGTATATGTATATATGTGTATCCGAGATACCTTTAGAAAAGGGTACCTCTGACAGGGCTCAGTTTACCTTCATTCTAGTGCTCTCAGACATGCTGAACTAATTCAAAACTATCTTCTATACAGGCCTAGAGAAAGCTCTCTCAGCTCCTAGCAAATGGTCCCTCAGATTTCAGCAGGCTGTGAATTTGGGGCATTGAAATATGCAGGAGTGAGAGCTTTGCTGGTTTGGGTACTCCTGCTGTACGCCAGGTCTGGAAAAAGTCCTGTAAAGGCAGAGTTTTGGAGAGATAACCCATCATTACAAGAGATGTAAATTAAGTTTATTTGCCCACACCCAAGCACACACAGAAGACTGCAACCTTCTTCTAGAACAAATAAGAAATTTATACAGAATTGCCACCTATCAACAAGATGCCAATAAGTTGAACAGGAATATAACATTGCACATCAGAATAAAAATAAATACAATTCAATAATGCCGTATATCAGAAGAGATAATTACACATACCCCCAAGGCAAGCAGAATTTAGCAAAAAGACCGTTTGATACTATTCATAGCATTGCCTGGTGGGCTGAGTGAAGTAGCCATAAATCCTCTGTTTTTCTGGCAGGTAGAAATAAAGCCAAAGTGATGCATCTGTTAGCCTCAAAATATGCCCAGCGGTATTCAGCAAAACTGTGAGATAATGACCCAGAAATCTATATTCACAGGGGAAATTCACTGTGCTCTGTGCTTAGTTTTCAATGCTTAGTTATGTAGGCTTCCTTGTGCTACGCACAGCTATTGTTAACCTGACATGATGAATTGCCTCTTCAGGTCTCAGCAAGGATAATTATTCTCCGAGCTACTCACATAACCACCCTCATCGCACACAGGGAGAACGCCAAAGTCAGGAGAGCTTGACAAAAAAAAAACAAAACAAAACAAAAAAAAACAACAACAACAGAAAGAAGGGAGAGAAAAAAAAAAAAAAAAGTAACAGAAACTCCTGACAGCTTAGGCTCAACAGGTGACTGAAGTCAAACTGAGCAGATAAGCCCTTCCTTAAAGAGGTGCGGACATGTTCCTGTTGGTAGGACACAAAACCTCCTGTGCCAGCGGAGATACATTTCCCAGCTGCCACAAATGCCACATGTGTTGGGAAGTCAGACTTTTGCATCTCAGTGGGGTCCATGGTGGTTACAATAAAAAGGGATAAATTGCGCTTGCTGGGCCTCTTGATTTCAAATGAAATCACTTCCTTTAGTCAAGCCAGATAACAGGCAGTGCTGGTGTTCACAGCATGGAGGTGACAAACTCAGAGCCAGCCTAAGAGAAGGAGTGAAAAGGAGAAAAGCCAGCAGGGGCAGGGTGAGATAACACCACTGTTATTGATTTTTTTATTACTATTTTTTTATTTTTTGTGGAAACTGTTCAGATGCTGTGACAGAATGGTAGTGTAAAACCAGTACACAGATAGACAGACAGATATGTTAGAGCAGACTGAATTTTCACTTTTATTTTCCTTAAATGTATCAATAGCTTTAAGGGTTCAAAATATGCCTAAAATCTCTCCAGTTAAGCAGCTTCTGAATTTCTGAGGCCTGGTGTGGGCCAAATATCACTGTTCAGCTCACTTCCATTAGTGTCTGTACAACAGTTCCCTGAGGACCTCTGACACTTGAGATGGCTCCATTTTCAAAATACCATTTTATCACTGGAAGGAAGCTCAGCCGGAGGACCTATATAAACATGATATGGATAAGAAAAAGTGTGGAAGTAATGATAGATTTTATCACCTTCATCAGAGGCAAAGAGACATAGGAAGGCTAAATGATTTTCCCAGCCTGAAGTGTTGAGACCCAGACACAGCAACATCCTCCCTCTGAACCTCTGGGGTTCATGCCATGCTTTAACTGGAAGGGATGTGGATATGCACTAAGATGGATGGACACACTGAAGATTTGGAATACACAAGTCAGCTTGTGAAAGGATTAAGCTGATTACTTTTGTTACTTTGCTGTAACTGAGGCAGAGTTGACTGTCTGGAACCTTTGAGATTCTGTAGCTAAGAGGGTTATAAAGCTGATCCTTTTTAGGGGGTAACTGAAGAAACAGGATCAGTCAATAGGAATTTATCAGCTGAAATCTTACTTTGCAGAATAAATGATCTGCAGACAGATTTCTTTAGAAACCTACATGAATCTCTGATCTTCAAAACATTTTAAGAAAAAAAAAATTAAAAAGCTACTCTTGTCCCTTCTCACCTCTTCACTCATAGCCTCCTCACATGCATTTTTGCAAGAGTCCTTTGTGTTTTCCTTCATTTGATTCAATGTTTGAGAAGTCTGTTTTTCCAGTACTTGTACAGCAGCAACATCATGATTTCTTGGAATAAATACAATACAAGCTGTTGCTGCACACCAGATGGGATGCACCTCTCTCAGAGGGGGAAAAGGATTTTTGCTCAGGAGTTAGCGGGGCTGATAGATAGGGCTTTAAACTAGAGTCGAAGGGGGAAAGGGATAAAACCAGGCACGCCAGTGATAAGCTAAGGGATGGTGCGCTAGAATCAGAGGGACTGTGTGCTAGTGAGGTCCTTCAGTCTGCTCCACAAGGTGCTGCGTGCAATGAGGCACATTTGAAGTGCTTCTACACAAATGCATGCAGTATGAGGAATAAAATGGATAAGCTAGAAGTCTTGGCCCAGTCCCACAGCTGCGACATCACCGGCATAAGCGAAACCTGGTGGGATGTCCTGCGGCTGGTGCGTCGCAATAGATAGTTACAGGCTCTTCAGGAGGGATAGGCAGGGTAGGCGAGGTGGGGGGGTGGCGACGTACGTGAAGGAGGGGCTGGACTGTGTGGAACTTCAAGTTGGCGATGGCAAAGTTGATAGCCTCTGGGTAAGGATTAAGGGACGAACAAATAAAGGGGATGTCGTTGTGTGAGTCTATTACAGACCACCAGGCCAGGACGACAACGCCGATGAATTATTCTTTGCGGAACTAAGAGATGCCTCGAGATCAACTCCCCCTGTCCTTATGGGGGACTTCAACTTGCCAGACATCAACTGGGATCACCACACGGCCGACACGAGCAAGTCCAGGAGGTTCCTAAAGCACCTAGATGATAACTTCTTGGTGCAGGTGCTAAGGGAGCCAACTAGGAAAGGTGCCCTCCTAGATCTGTTGCTGTAGAACAGAGAGGGTCTTGTGGGGGACGTGGCAATTGGCGGCCGTCTCGGCCATAGTGACCATGAAGTGGTTGAGTTTAAAATTTTTGGCGACAGAAGGAAAACTGCCACCAAAACTTCAGCCCTGGATATGGGGAAAGCAGACTTCTGGCTGCTCAGGGAACTAGTCAGGAAGGTCCCCTGGGAATCTGCTTTTGAAGGTGTTGGCGTCCGTCAGTGCTGGTCAGTCTTTAAGCACTGCCTCCTAAAACCACAGGATCAGGCAATTCCAAAATATCGGAAGTCAAGCAGGCGGGGCAGAAGGCCAGCCTGGCTGACCAGGGATCTTCTACTGGAGCTTAGGCAAAAAAAGAAAATGTATGGCTGCTGGAAGGAGGGTCAGGCAATGTGGAAGGAATACCTTTTTTTTTTTTTTTTTCCCCTTCATGCAAGCAGAACTCTCATGAGAATATCCATCTTTATGACAATGCCTCTATCTTTTCCTGGAACACTGTAAAAGAGTCACTTTTCTTGTGGGATTTCAACGGCTTTCAAACTGCAATCAAGAACAGCCTACTTTCCCACCAAAACCCCACGTAAAACATAAAACAGGAAAAACCATTAAGTGCACATTCCTTAACTTTATGGTAGAAATGACATAAAACGTGTTGACCAACATCAGAATGTGCTCACCATATTTTGTTGCTATTTTTCCCCTCTCTGTGCCATCAAGACAAAACAGAGGGTCTTTCAGACAACATGTTCTACGCAGATCATGAGCATTCATCTAAACATTTAAAACCATTTCCAAGAGACTGATCTGCATGCTCTAAACACAAACTGAATCTCAATTGCCCTATATGGCCCTCAACATTATACATTACATGCATAGTTATTTTTCAACACTGTATGTGAGTATACAAGGTGAACAGTATTAGAAATTCTGTCTTCACTACAAAGGGAAAAAATAGAAAAGGGACACAGAATATGCCATGGCAATATTTTATTGTACAGAAAACAAGGTAATATATGACTGATTACAAAAACAAGAAAGCAAAATAACAAAACTTTGCACCTATGAAAGGAATTTGGTAGATTTCCCTACCAACTCCCTGAAATCGCTATTATCCTTCTGCATAATAGAAGAAAATAAAATCATGCTATTTATTTTAGAACAAAATGTGAACCAAGAATGGATACAGGCTAACACACTGACTAACCTGTCAGTGGTAGGATGCAAGAGTGGGAAGTTATGACATATGTGGACTTTAACATTTCTTTTAGCTTGCTTCTGCATAATGTACAGAACAATGAAGTAAAAGAACAGCAATTCATCAGATATCTATTATATTCGTGGTGAAATTCTAACCCAAATATAGTTATTTGCTCAGTTGGTGATATTACAATAGACTGAGAAGATGACAAAAGTTTTGTAAGAGCAGTGAGAAAGGTCTGCTAGATTAGTTGGGTTTCTGTACTCCCAAGAAGTAAAACAAACAAACAGAAAAAAAAAAAAAAAGAAAAAGAAAAAAAGAAAAAGGAAAATATAGAACACTGAAGCAAACAAAAATGTCTGAGAAAATCTTGATAGGAGACTGACAAGGAAAGAAAGGAGTGGGCTTCCCACATTCAAGATGTGAGAAGGAAGTGATATTGTTTTCTTGCCCTGCACCATGAGAAATTTAAAATGGTAGAATGCTAATCTTTGGAAGTTTCTTTTCGGAAGCATAAAAACAGTCATTTAAATTCTTCATCTGCAAAAGCTATAGTCACTATTCTGTTTTTAACTTATATTAAAAAGCTCTTTGCACTCTAGTCCACAGAACTTGCTGTTGTCAATGGAACCAGTAAAACAAGCCACAATATACGCACACAGTGTTATAAAATCTTCTGCTTTCTAGGCAAAATCCAGACAAATGGGGTTTTTGCTTTTAGATTTCTTGTTTGTTTTGTATTGCAGAACACATTCCCATATTATTGCAGGCATGTAGGGACGCATAGCTTCAGAAAATCGATGGGAACTGTCTTGAGCAGGTTGATCAATGACTACCCCCTCACATTTCAGCCTGGACATTCGTCTCCTGTTGTTCTGCAGACAGTTTACAGATTAATAATGAAGCATAAAACCAAGTTAGTGGTAACATATGAGCAGAGGAGATGCAAAGCTGAACATCTCACATTAAGGGCACTCTACACTAGCAATCCGTCAGACTGGTCCACTCCGCAATATTTTTACAGTTTCTTGTGCCTCCCCCCCAAGCACCCACAAATAAGGAAATACAGCTGCTTCTTAGGAATCCCTCTGTTTTACTTATTAAAATGAAACCACTGGCCTTTTAAAGTTCAAGTGCAATTGGCCAGACTCTCCCATCAGTCATGCAAAGTAAATCAGAAGTCATAGGATCATAAAATCATAGAATATCCCGAGTTGGAAGGGACCCATAAGGATCATCAAGTCCAACTCCTGGCACCACACAGGTCTACCCAGACGTTTAGAGCATGTGACTAAGTGCACAGTCCAATCGCTTCTTAAATTCAGATGGGCTTGGTGCAGTGACTACTTCCCTGGGGAGCCTGTTCCAGTGTGCGACCACCCTCTTGGTGATGAACCTCTTCCTGATGTCCAGCCTAAACCTCCCCTGCATCAGCTTAACACCGTTCCCACGGGTCCTGTCACTGGTGATTAAGGAGAATAGGTCAGCGCCTGCCTCTCCACTCCCCCTCGTGAGGGAATTGTAGACTGCGATGAGGTCCCCCCCTCAGCCTCCTCTTCTCCAGGCTGAACAGGCCAAGTGACCTCAGCCGCTCCTCATACTTCTTCCCCTCTAGGCCCTTCACCATCTTCGTCGCCCTCCTCTGGACACTCTCCAACAGTTTTACATCCTTTTTGTGCTGTGGTGCCCAGAACTGCACACAGTACTCGAGATGAGGCCGCACCAGCGCAGAGTAGAGCGGGACAATCACTTCCCTCGACCGACTAGCAATGCCGTGCAAAGTCAGTATACTGAATAAAGAATCTGTGATGATTTACATCAGCTATTAAAAGTAATTATTCTATGTCAAATCTAAGGGAGTTTTTATTTCTTTTTTTTTTGATTTTGTGGCTTTTTCCAAGATACAGGAACAACAATACTACTGGGAAGAAAGTGGATTACCCAGGATGACAGCGTGAATAGGATCTGCTGGGATCACCTCTATCATCTGCATGAATCTGTTATGACTTCAGCTGGAACAATAAACTTAAAAATTTATCCTGACAACGCTCAGACCATTTTAGCTAGACGGAAACCTTTCTAACTTTACTCACTGATCATGAATAATTTCAATGTTTTTTCTTCCTCACTTCTGTCCTTAAAAGAACATATAGAAACTATAGAAGTCTTTTTTTTTTTTTCCTCCTTAAAGTAAAGATCGAGAGAAGCTACCAGTCTCTGAACTCTCAATTTCTTGTGTTCACACATCAGCTGTTCATTTTGGCTATCAACTTTGCAAGTTTCTCAAGCAAGGCCACATGCGTCAAACCTTTCTCTAAAGCAACTGACACACTATCACTGCACAGCAGATGCTAATGAAGACAAGAATAAAACATTTAAAATTCAACACTTTATCTCCAATATAAAAATTAGAAATAGGAAAACAGAAAAGGTTGCTAACAACAATAACAATTTATTTTGAACAGGAGTGACTTCGTTCTTTTTTAAATACAAAATTTATATGAAAAATCAGGGTTGAAATCATTAGCAAAAAAGAGAAAAGCATTTCGGTGACACAATAAATGAAATAATACTTGGATGTGGCCACCGTCTGCATATTCCATTACCTGCTAAGACTGCATTTTTGCTGAATATGAAATGATTGTCACAGTAAGGCTATTCCAGATTATAGGGTAAACATAGCAGGCATACCTTTCCAGTTATCTCTAAATCAACCAATTATTCTAACTCAGTTATAAATATTTTACTCTAATTTCCCTGGGGCTGCCTAAAGATTTCCTGGAAAGCTTTGGACAAATAAGGGGGGACAAAAAAAGAAGACTGACATTTTCTTTTAAAAAACATTCACATCTGCTCAAATGAATTTGCCTTGCATTTTCATCTTCCTGGCAAAGCTAATAAACTGCAGTTAGAAATCATAAGTGAATCAGACTCTATTGGACATATGCAAACAGCCAGGAAAAAGCAGGCATTAAGAATTCTTGTGACATTTTTCTTGCACAGTGCTGTGGAAGTAGCCAGAAAGAGCAGGCTTACAGCAACCCACATGCTACAGCCCAGCAAAGAAAATTAATCCACTCAAACCAGTGAATTGGCACCTCTTAAAAAGACTGAAATGCCAATTGTGATTATTTAGGGGATTACATACGGATTTGAGTTTAGTGTCTGTGTTTGCCTTCCTATTTTGGTAGTACAGGGTGAATGTTATTAGTGAAATTAGTAGAATCTATCTCAAAAATTACCTGACAGCTGGCAATTGCACTCGGATATAACAGATTGTCATACAGGACATTGGAGCATTTTAGGGCAGTGCAACACATTGGACGAGGCTCCAAGAGTTAACTGCATACATTGCATTGTTGTTTGTAAGCAAAAAATGGCTGTGATGATCTGAGGACTGAGCAAGATTTAAAAGATGAAGCCCATTAAAGAACTTCATACTTTTCTGCTGTCAATTAAACCAGGAAGTCTACTCACAGAAGACCAGCTTACAGACATCTGCTTTTCTGATTTGGGAGTATATTTCTATATATTTTAATGCATTAAAGGGTATCCAGATTACTTTTTAACTTTATTTCTGTGGAGAATGTAGGTAGCCTTCTTAAAGTGTCTTCTTATACAAGCCAGGATGCTGTTGGCCTTCTTGGCCACCTGAGCACACTGCTGGCTCATATTCAGCCGACTATCCAGGTAATTTTCCTGTAGAAGACTCCTCCCAGTAAGTGCTGTCATGGTAATATTCAACCACAGCAATGTTGTTAAAAGAAATTGAAAGGAATAGGCACTTCTGAGGGTGACTCAACCCATCCAAAGACAGGTGTGTAAGGTGGTATAAATCAGTTAAGGAGGTACTTCCATCTCTTTGCCAATTAGAAATTAGATTACAAACCAGACTTTTATGTGCATAAAGCTTGTTGAGATAAATCTTACTCTAAACATTTAGCTTTTGTGACAGGTAATTCTAGTAACAATACCTATCAGGTTGCTTGAGATAGAGATAGATTGGAAAACAGATCACATTGCTCAGAGGATTATGTGGAAAGGAAGAGAGGATCACAGTCAGACTTTGCATATAATAAACTTATGAAAGGAGACACAGGTGATTCACATTCTCATAGGTGAGATTAAGGAACAAAGAAATAGCTTGAATCACCAGCCGGTGTCCAGACAAAGTGTCACACTACTGATCAGACACATAACGTAGCTGGCCTTGGGTATTTAGAGTAAATCCCCAAATGCCAGCATTCCACGTTTTACAGAATCACAGAATCACAGAATCATCTAGGTTGGAAGAGACCTCCAAGATCACCTAGCCCAACCTCTGACCTAACACTAACAAGTCCTCCACTAAACCATATCACTAAGCTCTACATCTAAACGTCTTTTAAAGACCTCCAGGGATGGTGACTCAACCACTTCCCTGGGCAGCCCATTCCAATGCCTAACAACCCTTTCAGTAAAGAAGTTCTTCCTAATATCCAACCTAAACCTCTCCTGGCTCAACTTTAGCCCATTCCCACTCGTCCTGTCACCAGGCACGTGGGAGAATAAACCAATCCCCTCCTCGCTACAGCCTCCTTTAAGGTACCTATAGAGAGCGATAAGGTCGCCCCTGAGCCTCCTCTTCTCCAGGCTGAACAATCCCAGATCCCTCAGCCGCTCCTCGTAAGACTTGCTCAACAGACCCCTCACCAGCTTCGTTGCCCTTCTCTGGACTCGCTCGAGCACCTCCATGTCCTTCTTGTAGTGAGGGTCCCAAAAGTGAACACAGTACTCAAGGTGCGGCCTCACCAGAGCTGAGTACAGGGGGACAATCACCTCCCTAGTCCTGCTGGCCACGCTGTTTCTTATACAAGCCAGGATGCTGTTGGCCTTCTTGGCCACCTGAGCACACTGCTGGCTCATATTCAGCCGACTATCAACCAGTACTCCCAGGTCCTTCCCTGCCAGGCAGCTTTCTAACCACTCATCTCCCAACCTGTAGTGCTGTTTGGGGTTGTTGTGCTCCAGGTGCAGGACCAGGCACTTAGCCTTGTTGAACTTAATACAGTTGGCCTCAGCCCATCGGTCCAGCCTATCCAGATCCTCCTGCAGAGCCTTCCTACCCTCGAGCAGATCGACACACGCACCTAACTTGGTGTCGTCTGCAAACTTACTGAGGGTGCACTCGATCCCCTCATCCAGATCATCGATAAAGATATTAAAGAGGACTGGCCCCAGTACTGAGCCCTGGGGGACTCCACTAGTGACCGGCCTCCAACTGGATTTAACTCCATTCACCACAACTCTTTGGGCCCGGCTATCCAGCCAGTTTTCAACCCAACGAAGCATATGCCAGTCCAAGCCATGAGCAGCCACTTTCTTCGGGAGAATGCTGTGGGAAACGGTGTCAAAAGCCTTACTGAAATCAAGGTAGACAGCACCCACAGCCTTTCCTTCATCCACTAAGTGCGTCACTTTGTCATAGAAGGAGATCAGGTCGGTCAAGCAGGACCTGCCTTTCATAAACCCATGCTGACTGGGCCTGATCGCCTGGTTGCCCTGCAAGTTCCGCGTGATGACACTCAAGATAATCTGCTCCATGAGCTTCCCTGGCACTGAGGTCAAACTAACAGGCCTATAGTTCCCCGGGTCTACCCTCCGGCCCTTCTTGTAGATGGGTGTCATGTTTGCTAGCCACCAGTCGACTGGGACCTCCCCTGATAGCCAGGACTGCTGATAAATGATGGAAAGCGGCTTGGCCAGCTCTTCCACCACTTCTCTCAGTACCCTCGGGTGGATCCCATCCGGCCCCATCGACTTGCGTACATCTAAGTGCTGTAGCAGGTCACCAACCATTTCCTCGTGGATTCTGAGGGCCACATTCTGCTCCCCATCCCCTTCCACCAGCTGAGGGTACTGGGTATCTAGAGAACAACTGGTCTTGCCGCTAAAGACTGAGGCAAAGGAGGTATTAAGCACCTCAGCCTTTTCCTCATCGCTTGTCACTGTTTCCCCCCGCATCCAGTAAAGGATGGAGATTCTCCTTAGTCCTCCTTTTCCTGTTTAAGCATTTATAAAAACATTTTCTGTTATCTTTAACAGCAGTAGCCAGACTGATCTCCAGATGAGCTTTGGCCTTTCTAATTTTGTCCCTGCACATCCTTACAACATCCATATAGTTCTCCTGAGTGGCATATAAATGCATGGTTGCCATCACTGAAACGTGGTGGGACCACATGCCAACAAGGCAAGCATCCTGGTGGGGGTCTGTTATAGACCGACAAACCAGGGTGAGGAGATGGATTAGGAGTTCTACCCCCACCAGGATGCTTGCCTTGTTGGCCTTCCCACTGATCCTAACCCATAGGGACTCAACCTTATCATTCCTAGTCCTTATCATTCCAACTCTCTCTAATATAGAGAGCCACACCGCCGCCCCTCCTGTGCTGCCTGTCCCTTATGAAGAGTCTATGGCCAGTCATTGCAGCACTCTAGTCATGGGAGTGGTCCCACCACGTTTCAGTGATGGCAACCATGCATTTATATGACCAGTAGCAGAGGAACGGGGAGAAAATACGATGAAAAGGGCTCAAGGGTTGAGATAAGGGCAAGGAGATTGCACAGTAATTATCGTGACGGGCAAAACAGACTCAGCATAGGGAGATAGTAAGATTTATTGCCTTTTACTAACAAGCTAGAGAAGCGAGAAACAAAGGAAAGAAACCACAAACGCCTTCTCCCCCATCCACCCTCTTCCAACTTCTCCCCCCGAGTGGCGCAGGGGAACGGGGGAATGGGGGTTATGGTCAGTCTATAGCGCTTCTTCGCCGCCTCTCCTTCTCGGTCACTCTCGTCCCCTGTGCTGTGGGGTCCCTCCCACGGGATGCAGTCCTTGGTGAACTGATCCGACGTGGGCTGCCCACAGGCAGCAGCTCTTCAAGAACTGCTCCAGGTATGGGTCTGTACCACGGGGTCCATCCCTCAGGAGCAAACTGCTCCAACCTGGATCCCCCACGGGCAGCAGCTCCTGCCAGGTCACCTGCTCCTGTGTGGTCTCCTCTCCACGGGCTGCAGGTCCAGCCCGGAATCTGCTCCGGCAGATTAAACCAGGAAGTCTACTCACAGAAGACCAGCTTACAGACATCTGCTTTTCTGATTTGGGAGTATATTTCTATATATTTTAATGCATTAAAGGGTATCCAGATTACTTTTTAACTTTATTTCTGTGGAGAATGTAGGTAGCCTTCTTAAAGTGTCTAAATATAGGCACACGGAAATTAAGACAAATATTTATATCATAATGATCAAAACCTATAGCATTTTATGTTGAGAATGATAAAACTGCAAAAATGCAAATGTAGGTATAAGGGCTAACTATCTCCAAAGTTCATTTCTGAAAATGTTAAATGGATAATGCAGACTTGTTGTGGTTTAACCCGGCCAGCAGCTAAGCACCACACAGCCATTCGCTCACCCTCCCCCCTCCCTCTCTGGGATGGGGGAGAGAAACGGAAAAGCCTGTGAGTTGAGATAAAGACAGTTTATTAAGACAGGAAACTAATAATAATAATAATGATGATAATAGTACTACTACTAATAATGTGTACGAAACAAGTGATGCACAATGCAATTGCTCACCACCCGCTGACCGATGCCCAGCCTATCCCCGAGCAGTCGGCCCCCCCACCCCAGCCAGCCACCCCTATATATTGTTTAGCGTGACGTCAGATGGTATGGAATACCCCTTTGGCCAGTTTGGGTCAGCTGTCCTGGGTCTGTCCCCTCCCAGCTCCTGCTGCACCCCTAGCCTGCCCCCTGGCAGGACAGAGCGAGAAGCTGGAAAGTCCTTGGCTTAGTGTAAGCACTGCTCTGCAACAATTAAAACATCAGGGTGATATCAACATTATTCTCATCCTAAATCCCAAACACAGCACCCTACCAGCTACTAGGAGGAAAATTAACTCTATCCTAGCTGAAACCAGGACAAGACTTCATCATTTCAGAAGGGAGAAAATGATCATTGAACATGCAAAGAGAGTTAGAAATTATAAGAAAATCCTAAAGTAAGCATATGGGTTATTTCCAGGAAGTGAGCTCAATGGTGATTCAGGAGCTCTAAGGTATCAGCCAATGATAAGCTAAAGAGCTCACCACAGTGGTGCTACATGTGATGCAGTGTGTAGAAACATGAAAAGCTTCAGTATGAAAATCTAGTTAATAGATGATCCTCTGTGTGATGCGCCAAACTGCAGTCCCTTCCCTTGAGCGATGCCATCGCTGGTGTGAGAAGTGAGAGAGTACGTTACTCTCTCATCCAGATACAAAGGTGGGATAAGCACCACTGACCCCTCTGAGGTCCCGTAAGGGAATCATTCTGCATCCCAGCCAATTTGCAGTTTGGGTAACTAGAGTCCAGCCTAAAATAGTATTTTTAAACTTTCTACCACAAATTGTACGTAGCCGTCTCTTAAATGTAGCTACACATAGGATTAGGAGAACAGGGGATAAGGTGGATAAAAACACAGCTGATGAACTGGGAATGAGGATTTTTTAAAAGCTATGGCTTAAAAAAGTGAGATCTCCTTTTACTGTTTCGTACAGCAGTTATAGATTGGATGCTCATCTTTCCATGAACTATGAGGAGGAGAATCTCCAGAGGAGGAAGCTTTCTGGCAAAAGGAAGCCTTGGTCTCTCTCAGTGCCTCTCTTCCTTCACCTGAATGCCCCTAAAATTGTTCTGTAGACACATGAGCTTGGAGAGATATCAATATATCTGTAAATATCCAACGATGGGACTAATATTACTGAAAACGTTTTTTCTAAGTTACAGATATCTTCACAGTTATCTATAAATATAATTTTTTTTTTAATTATAAATTGGGGATTTCATACACTGACACTCAGGGCCCACAGGACAATTAAATAGCTGAAGGAGATTCCCTAGTCAAAAACAGCAAAAAGCAGTGACAGGGATATTGTTAACATTCCCAGCTTCTGCCATCCCTCCAGACACACAGATATATTGATGTGTGGCCAGGAAAAGAAATATATTGCAGCCTATGGAAATGATCAAAGACTATGTATTTTTCACGTTTTATAACATATATCATATGGCATTTGTCACAGATGCCTTGTACTACAGTCAGAGCACAAAGAAGTAAAGGAAAAGGAAAATACATTAACTTCCAAGTAGTTATTTTCGTGTAATTGTGTAGTCTCATCTCAAGTCTCAATCAGATAAAACCCACCAAATTCTCCATTGATCAAAGTCTCTCCAGGAGGCGGTGCTATATTCAGCATTGATCTTCCATTGATTTAGTGTTATCTAACAAGGTTAGATTTAAGCTAGCATTTTCAGACAGGTAATCAAGTACAGAACCAAGTTGATTGGGCCTCCTGATAAATTATATTGAATTGAGGAACTCTGTAAACCAAAGTCAGCTATATTCTCATTAAAAATAAACCAAGAAAAGGTGTCAAAGTAGCCACTTGTAAGCTCTTCCAAACGCACTTTGAATAATGCAACACTTTTTCATTGTTGAAATTCTTGTTTATATTTTTATGAAGGCATTTGTTTTTGCTATCAAGAAGCCATGAGAGACAAATATGGATGTAATACTATATAAAAATAAATAAATAAATAAAAATCGTGGCGTTAGACATCTCCTCTGTTTTACACCCTCCATAAATATAAAGCATCGGATGATAGAAACCAATTCATGTGATGTACTGTAAGTCAGGTGCTATTACAGTCAAAGGTGTTATCTGCTTTAGTAAATAGTTGCAATAATCTATAGCCTAATACACTGTAAACCACTGTAATAGATAAGAAGAAAGCCAGGAATGTCTCTTACGAATAGTCTCTACTCTTTATTTGAGTTTTCAGGGAGCAGCGTGGAAAGATTTTCCTACCCCATCATAACCTTAGGAATGATTTACATTTCAAATTGTGCTAATTCAGCAATACAAATAACTCCTAAATAAATAAATAAATGAATGAATAAAAATAAAGAGGTAACAGTCTGGAGAAGTCAGAGTCTCTCAGAACTGTTTAGCTAATAATTTATCCTTTAATATACTATTAAATCAAAAATAAAGTGGAAGAGAATGACAAATCTTGTTTTCTTTTCCATTCATTAAATTTAAAGGAAGAGGAACAGTACATTTAGGCACTTTTTCTAAATGTGATATCCACAGAGGCCAATACCAACAAGTAGTGAATATTGGAATCAGGATTCAGTAACCACACAGAAGCTCCTCCTGACATTGTATTGGCACTCCAGGTACTTAACCTACATATCCAATACACTGATGAGTAAGTAAAGCACTAAGAATGGCCCAGCTGGCAGAAGAGTAAAGCTGTTAGTGCAGCTTATCTAGCTAATTCTGATTTTTATAGCCAAAGTTTTCATCTGTCTGCAACATGAACTCTAATTTTCTTAGCATTTATAACAGATACTTCTTTGCACAGACATATACGTATCAGATATATAAAATAAATCTTTAAACACTTAATGGTGTCTGGTTGTGTTACAAACAGCCTAGTAACACTAAAAAGTTTAGGAACCCCTGATCCTGAAAAACAGCCTTGAAGAACAAATTGTATAGGTCTAAACTCAAAGGTTTCTTGTACATTTTATTTATACAATCTTTTAACTAGGCTTTTTCTTTTTCTTTTTCTTTTTCTTTTTCTTTTTCTTTTTCTTTTTCTTTTTCTTTTTCTTTTTCTTTTTCTTTTTCTTTTTCTTTTTCTTTTTCTTTTTCTTTTTCTTTTTCTTTTTCTTTTTCTTTTTCTTTTTCTTTTTCTTTTTCTTTTTCTTTTTCTTTTTCTTTTTCTTTTTCTTTCTTTTTCTTTTTCTTTTTCTTTTTCTTTTTCTTTTTCTTTTTCTTTTTCTTTTTCTTTTTCTTTTTCTTTTTCTTTTTCTCTTTCTCTTTCTCTTTCTCTTTCTCTTTCTTTTCTTTTTTTTTTTAATTGTCCCCAGGTTATGTATTCTTTATTTCATTTAGTAAATTTCTGCATTTATATTTTGGTTCTTTAATGTATAAATCTTCTAGTATGTATTTTTGTGAAATTTAGGTGATTTTCATCAGTGGTTTCTCTCTTGTAACAATTTGAAAATGAACATGTTGAGCATTTCTAGTACTGTTCTCAGCTATGATCCCTTTTTTATGAGTCCATTTTGGTTGTCCCTTAGTATATTTCTATATGTTTTGTACCCTGTTCTTTTATTGGTAATTCTTATATTTCATATAGCTGAAGTTAGGCTCACAAGCTAGCTATTTCCTGCATACTCCGTTATTCTCTTTGAAGTGTGCCTCATAAGTGCTAAATGTAATGTTACTGAGGATACCTATGAGCAAAATAGCAAGAGGTTAATAAATTATATTATGGTGGGATTTATTGGGGGGTAGGGGGTGGGGGTGTCACAGCCGTGGCTGTGAGAGATTACATTTGGGTTGAATTCAGTGAAAACAGAGGACAAAATTGTAAGGAAATGATTTTTTTTTTCTTTTATCTGAAAGTCCAAGTGACAGGAAAAAAACAAACAAAAACATTCTTGCTATAATTCTGTTCTGTGATACTTTACAAAGTTATTAAGGCTCAAGGACGCAGAGCATCTCTAAACATAGTATCTTTCATTTTATTTTTACCCAAGATAGAAAGCAAATTCTGCTGAGGTTTTGACACATTCACATCACTTTGTATAATGATTGCAAAAACATCACTTTTAATTTTCTATTTATGTCTTGTTTTTTCCCCCCCTGAAGTAGGAACACATGTCTCTGACAAGAAAAGTCAAAATACTATAGAAAATGCCATTTAAGGCACTCTCTGATAGGAATAGAATATATGTATATTTCTGCTTAGCTTTCCAACTCCATTGTCCAAATCAAAGAAAAAGAGCTAGGGAAATACATGAGTGGATGTGGAGACATCTTCCTTGCTAATTAACCAGTAATGTTGTTGACCCCTTGTATATGTTTGTTGATAGGGGACTTAGCCTCTTTTAATGAACAGTCTCAGGAAACCACATTTAGACAAGCTTTGGTGAGCTCTGCATTAGAACTTCTCAACAACTCTGTGACTGTGTTTAATTATATACAAGATTTTTTTTTTTAATTATTTTTGAAGCTAAGCCAGTAAGGAAAGACTATTTTCATTATATTATTTATATGTCACTGTTTCAGTGTTTTTAAGCTGATAGCTGTTTGTTTTCAGTTACAAGTGAAAACGGTTGCTTAAACTTTGTTGTTAAGCAAGAACAAAAATGATGTCTTAGTATTCAAGAGCACCCCAAACCTGCATGAAGTGCTGTGTGAAACATAGCTTGACCATCATGCTCTTGGGACTTAGCTCTGAGCAGAGTCATTCAATCCTACAATCCATTCCCAGTCATATTCTTCATGGTTGTATTATTTTCTTACAACAAGAGAACAGTCTGTGTAGTCAAACAACTACACAGAAATTGCCTTTTTCCTGGCTTTCTGGTTCAAATCAAATAAGGAGAAGATATGGCTAAAATGCTCATACCACCAAACCCATCAACCAGTTCATCCCATCAGTAGAAGCTGCAGTAGTAGTACAGAAATGAACGCCTTCATCATCTTTCCACTTATTTTTCCTTTCTTACATTTTCTGAAAGCCTGATCAGTTCATTTTGATCTATATTTGGCAATGGTTACTAAACCTTTGGAGAAAAAAAAAAAATCACTTTATATGGGAGGCAATCATACCGTTTAGTAGCATTCCATCTATCAGGCAAGCTGAGATGTCGAGCTGGGCAGCAGTTACTGAATGCAGCAGACTTGGGCCAAGAAACTAAAAGACTAGTGAACACAATGAGTGGAAAGGATGGTGAATCTCCTGCACAGGTCATGCATGGCAACTAATCTTGTCAAAAAGCTTCTTTGCAATTATTAAGATGATCTCCTTATTTGACTACTAATTTCACTAATAACATTCACCCTGTACTACCAAAATAGGAAGGCAAACACAGACACTAAACTCAAATCCGTATGTAATCCCCTAAATAATCACAATTGGCATTTCAGTCTTTTTAAGAGGTGCCAATTCACTGGTTTGAGTGGATTAATTTTCTTTGCTGGGCTGTAGCATGTGGGTTGCTGTAAGCCTGCTCTTTCTGGCTACTTCCACAGCACTGTGCAAGAAAAATGTCACAAGAATTCTTAATGCCTGCTTTTTCCTGGCTGTTTGCATATGTCCAATAGAGTCTGATTCACTTATGATTTCTAACTGCAGTTTATTAGCTTTGCCAGGAAGATGAAAATGCAAGGCAAATTCATTTGAGCAGATGTGAATGTTTTTTAAAAGAAAATGTCAGTCTTCTTTTTTTGTCCCCCCTTATTTGTCCAAAGCTTTCCAGGAAATCTTTAGGCAGCCCCAGGGAAATTAGAGTAAAATATTTATAACTGAGTTAGAATAATTGGTTGATTTAGAGATAACTGGAAAGGTATGCCTGCTATGTTTACCCTATAATCTGGAATAGCCTTACTGTGACAATCATTTCATATTCAGCAAAAATGCAGTCTTAGCAGGTAATGGAATATGCAGACGGTGGCCACATCCAAGTATTATTTCATTTATTGTGTCACCGAAATGCTTTTCTCTTTTTTGCTAATGATTTCAACCCTGATTTTTCATATAAATTTTGTATTTAAAAAAGAACGAAGTCACTCCTGTTCAAAATAAATTGTTATTGTTGTTAGCAACCTTTTCTGTTTTCCTATTTCTAATTTTTATATTGGAGATAAAGTGTTGAATTTTAAATGTTTTATTCTTGTCTTCATTAGCATCTGCTGTGCAGTGATAGTGTGTCAGTTGCTTTAGAGAAAGGTTTGACGCATGTGGCCTTGCTTGAGAAACTTGCAAAGTTGATAGCCAAAATGAACAGCTGATGTGTGAACACAAGAAATTGAGAGTTCAGAGACTGGTAGCTTCTCTCGATCTTTACTTTAAGGAGGAAAAAAAAAAAAAGACTTCTATAGTTTCTATATGTTCTTTTAAGGACAGAAGTGAGGAAGAAAAAACATTGAAATTATTCATGATCAGTGAGTAAAGTTAGAAAGGTTTCCGTCTAGCTAAAATGGTCTGAGCGTTGTCAGGATAAATTTTTAAGTTTATTGTTCCAGCTGAAGTCATAACAGATTCATGCAGATGATAGAGGTGATCCCAGCAGATCCTATTCACGCTGTCATCCTGGGTAATCCACTTTCTTCCCAGTAGTATTGTTGTTCCTGTATCTTGGAAAAAGCCACAAAATCAAAAAAAAAAGAAATAAAAACTCCCTTAGATTTGACATAGAATAATTACTTTTAATAGCTGATGTAAATCATCACAGATTCTTTATTCAGTATACTGACTTTGCACGGCATTGCTAGTCGGTCGAGGGAAGTGATTGTCCCGCTCTACTCTGCGCTGGTGCGGCCTCATCTCGAGTACTGTGTGCAGTTCTGGGCACCACAGCACAAAAAGGATGTAAAACTGTTGGAGAGTGTCCAGAGGAGGGCGACGAAGATGGTGAAGGGCCTAGAGGGGAAGAAGTATGAGGAGCGGCTGAGGTCACTTGGCCTGTTCAGCCTGGAGAAGAGGAGGCTGAGGGGGGGACCTCATCGCAGTCTACAATTCCCTCACGAGGGGGAGTGGAGAGGCAGGCGCTGACCTATTCTCCTTAATCACCAGTGACAGGACCCGTGGGAACGGTGTTAAGCTGATGCAGGGGAGGTTTAGGCTGGACATCAGGAAGAGGTTCATCACCAAGAGGGTGGTCGCACACTGGAACAGGCTCCCCAGGGAAGTAGTCACTGCACCAAGCCCATCTGAATTTAAGAAGCGATTGGACTGTGCACTTAGTCACATGCTCTAAACGTCTGGGTAGACCTGTGTGGTGCCAGGAGTTGGACTTGATGATCCTTATGGGTCCCTTCCAACTCGGGATATTCTATGATTTTATGATCCTATGACTTCTGATTTACTTTGCATGACTGATGGGAGAGTCTGGCCAATTGCACTTGAACTTTAAAAGGCCAGTGGTTTCATTTTAATAAGTAAAACAGAGGGATTCCTAAGAAGCAGCTGTATTTCCTTATTTGTGGGTGCTTGGGGGGGAGGCACAAGAAACTGTAAAAATATTGCGGAGTGGACCAGTCTGACGGATTGCTAGTGTAGAGTGCCCTTAATGTGAGATGTTCAGCTTTGCATCTCCTCTGCTCATATGTTACCACTAACTTGGTTTTATGCTTCATTATTAATCTGTAAACTGTCTGCAGAACAACAGGAGACGAATGTCCAGGCTGAAATGTGAGGGGGTAGTCATTGATCAACCTGCTCAAGACAGTTCCCATCGATTTTCTGAAGCTATGCGTCCCTACATGCCTGCAATAATATGGGAATGTGTTCTGCAATACAAAACAAACAAGAAATCTAAAAGCAAAAACCCCATTTGTCTGGATTTTGCCTAGAAAGCAGAAGATTTTATAACACTGTGTGCGTATATTGTGGCTTGTTTTACTGGTTCCATTGACAACAGCAAGTTCTGTGGACTAGAGTGCAAAGAGCTTTTTAATATAAGTTAAAAACAGAATAGTGACTATAGCTTTTGCAGATGAAGAATTTAAATGACTGTTTTTATGCTTCCGAAAAGAAACTTCCAAAGATTAGCATTCTACCATTTTAAATTTCTCATGGTGCAGGGCAAGAAAACAATATCACTTCCTTCTCACATCTTGAATGTGGGAAGCCCACTCCTTTCTTTCCTTGTCAGTCTCCTATCAAGATTTTCTCAGACATTTTTGTTTGCTTCAGTGTTCTATATTTTCCTTTTTCTTTTTTTCTTTTTCTTTTTTTTTTTTTTTCTGTTTGTTTGTTTTACTTCTTGGGAGTACAGAAACCCAACTAATCTAGCAGACCTTTCTCACTGCTCTTACAAAACTTTTGTCATCTTCTCAGTCTATTGTAATATCACCAACTGAGCAAATAACTATATTTGGGTTAGAATTTCACCACGAATATAATAGATATCTGATGAATTGCTGTTCTTTTACTTCATTGTTCTGTACATTATGCAGAAGCAAGCTAAAAGAAATGTTAAAGTCCACATATGTCATAACTTCCCACTCTTGCATCCTACCACTGACAGGTTAGTCAGTGTGTTAGCCTGTATCCATTCTTGGTTCACATTTTGTTCTAAAATAAATAGCATGATTTTATTTTCTTCTATTATGCAGAAGGATAATAGCGATTTCAGGGAGTTGGTAGGGAAATCTACCAAATTCCTTTCATAGGTGCAAAGTTTTGTTATTTTGCTTTCTTGTTTTTGTAATCAGTCATATATTACCTTGTTTTCTGTACAATAAAATATTGCCATGGCATATTCTGTGTCCCTTTTCTATTTTTTCCCTTTGTAGTGAAGACAGAATTTCTAATACTGTTCACCTTGTATACTCACATACAGTGTTGAAAAATAACTATGCATGTAATGTATAATGTTGAGGGCCATATAGGGCAATTGAGATTCAGTTTGTGTTTAGAGCATGCAGATCAGTCTCTTGGAAATGGTTTTAAATGTTTAGATGAATGCTCATGATCTGCGTAGAACATGTTGTCTGAAAGACCCTCTGTTTTGTCTTGATGGCACAGAGAGGGGAAAAATAGCAACAAAATATGGTGAGCACATTCTGATGTTGGTCAACACGTTTTATGTCATTTCTACCATAAAGTTAAGGAATGTGCACTTAATGGTTTTTCCTGTTTTATGTTTTACGTGGGGTTTTGGTGGGAAAGTAGGCTGTTCTTGATTGCAGTTTGAAAGCCGTTGAAATCCCACAAGAAAAGTGACTCTTTTACAGTGTTCCAGGAAAAGATAGAGGCATTGTCATAAAGATGGATATTCTCATGAGAGTTCTGCTTGCATGAAGGGGAAAAAAAAAAAAAAAAAGGTATTCCTTCCACATTGCCTGACCCTCCTTCCAGCAGCCATACATTTTCTTTTTTTGCCTAAGCTCCAGTAGAAGATCCCTGGTCAGCCAGGCTGGCCTTCTGCCCCGCCTGCTTGACTTCCGATATTTTGGAATTGCCTGATCCTGTGGTTTTAGGAGGCAGTGCTTAAAGACTGACCAGCACTGACGGACGCCAACACCTTCAAAAGCAGATTCCCAGGGGACCTTCCTGACTAGTTCCCTGAGCAGCCAGAAGTCTGCTTTCCCCATATCCAGGGCTGAAGTTTTGGTGGCAGTTTTCCTTCTGTCGCCAAAAATTTTAAACTCAACCACTTCATGGTCACTATGGCCGAGACGGCCGCCAATTGCCACGTCCCCCACAAGACCCTCTCTGTTCTACAGCAACAGATCTAGGAGGGCACCTTTCCTAGTTGGCTCCCTTAGCACCTGCACCAAGAAGTTATCATCTAGGTGCTTTAGGAACCTCCTGGACTTGCTCGTGTCGGCCGTGTGGTGATCCCAGTTGATGTCTGGCAAGTTGAAGTCCCCCATAAGGACAGGGGGAGTTGATCTCGAGGCATCTCTTAGTTCCGCAAAGAATAATTCATCGGCGTTGTCGTCCTGGCCTGGTGGTCTGTAATAGACTCACACAACGACATCCCCTTTATTTGTTCGTCCCTTAATCCTTACCCAGAGGCTATCAACTTTGCCATCGCCAACTTGAAGTTCCACACAGTCCAGCCCCTCCTTCACGTACGTCGCCACCCCCCCACCTCGCCTACCCTGCCTATCCCTCCTGAAGAGCCTGTAACTATCTATTGCGACGCACCAGCCGCAGGACATCCCACCAGGTTTCGCTTATGCCGGTGATGTCGCAGCTGTGGGACTGGGCCAAGACTTCTAGCTTATCCATTTTATTCCTCATACTGCATGCATTTGTGTAGAAGCACTTCAAATGTGCCTCATTGCACGCAGCACCTTGTGGAGCAGACTGAAGGACCTCACTAGCACACAGTCCCTCTGATTCTAGCGCACCATCCCTTAGCTTATCACTGGCGTGCCTGGTTTTATCCCTTTCCCCCTTCGACTCTAGTTTAAAGCCCTATCTATCAGCCCCGCTAACTCCTGAGCAAAAATCCTTTTCCCCCTCTGAGAGAGGTGCATCCCATCTGGTGTGCAGCAACAGCTTGTATTGTATTTATTCCAAGAAATCATGATGTTGCTGCTGTACAAGTACTGGAAAAACAGACTTCTCAAACATTGAATCAAATGAAGGAAAACACAAAGGACTCTTGCAAAAATGCATGTGAGGAGGCTATGAGTGAAGAGGTGAGAAGGGACAAGAGTAGCTTTTTAATTTTTTTTTTCTTAAAATGTTTTGAAGATCAGAGATTCATGTAGGTTTCTAAAGAAATCTGTCTGCAGATCATTTATTCTGCAAAGTAAGATTTCAGCTGATAAATTCCTATTGACTGATCCTGTTTCTTCAGTTACCCCCTAAAAAGGATCAGCTTTATAACCCTCTTAGCTACAGAATCTCAAAGGTTCCAGACAGTCAACTCTGCCTCAGTTACAGCAAAGTAACAAAAGTAATCAGCTTAATCCTTTCACAAGCTGACTTGTGTATTCCAAATCTTCAGTGTGTCCATCCATCTTAGTGCATATCCACATCCCTTCCAGTTAAAGCATGGCATGAACCCCAGAGGTTCAGAGGGAGGATGTTGCTGTGTCTGGGTCTCAACACTTCAGGCTGGGAAAATCATTTAGCCTTCCTATGTCTCTTTGCCTCTGATGAAGGTGATAAAATCTATCATTACTTCCACACTTTTTCTTATCCATATCATGTTTATATAGGTCCTCCGGCTGAGCTTCCTTCCAGTGATAAAATGGTATTTTGAAAATGGAGCCATCTCAAGTGTCAGAGGTCCTCAGGGAACTGTTGTACAGACACTAATGGAAGTGAGCTGAACAGTGATATTTGGCCCACACCAGGCCTCAGAAATTCAGAAGCTGCTTAACTGGAGAGATTTTAGGCATATTTTGAACCCTTAAAGCTATTGATACATTTAAGGAAAATAAAAGTGAAAATTCAGTCTGCTCTAACATATCTGTCTGTCTATCTGTGTACTGGTTTTACACTACCATTCTGTCACAGCATCTGAACAGTTTCCACAAAAAATAAAAAAATAGTAATAAAAAAATCAATAACAGTGGTGTTATCTCACCCTGCCCCTGCTGGCTTTTCTCCTTTTCACTCCTTCTCTTAGGCTGGCTCTGAGTTTGTCACCTCCATGCTGTGAACACCAGCACTGCCTGTTATCTGGCTTGACTAAAGGAAGTGATTTCATTTGAAATCAAGAGGCCCAGCAAGCGCAATTTATCCCTTTTTATTGTAACCACCATGGACCCCACTGAGATGCAAAAGTCTGACTTCCCAACACATGTGGCATTTGTGGCAGCTGGGAAATGTATCTCCGCTGGCACAGGAGGTTTTGTGTCCTACCAACAGGAACATGTCCGCACCTCTTTAAGGAAGGGCTTATCTGCTCAGTTTGACTTCAGTCACCTGTTGAGCCTAAGCTGTCAGGAGTTTCTGTTACTTTTTTTTTTTTTTTTCTCTCCCTTCTTTCTGTTGTTGTTGTTTTTTTTTGTTTTGTTTTGTTTTTTTTTTGTCAAGCTCTCCTGACTTTGGCGTTCTCCCTGTGTGCGATGAGGGTGGTTATGTGAGTAGCTCGGAGAATAATTATCCTTGCTGAGACCTGAAGAGGCAATTCATCATGTCAGGTTAACAATAGCTGTGCGTAGCACAAGGAAGCCTACATAACTAAGCATTGAAAACTAAGCACAGAGCACAGTGAATTTCCCCTGTGAATATAGATTTCTGGGTCATTATCTCACAGTTTTGCTGAATACCGCTGGGCATATTTTGAGGCTAACAGATGCATCACTTTGGCTTTATTTCTACCTGCCAGAAAAACAGAGGATTTATGGCTACTTCACTCAGCCCACCAGGCAATGCTATGAATAGTATCAAACGGTCTTTTTGCTAAATTCTGCTTGCCTTGGGGGTATGTGTAATTATCTCTTCTGATATACGGCATTATTGAATTGTATTTATTTTTATTCTGATGTGCAATGTTATATTCCTGTTCAACTTATTGGCATCTTGTTGATAGGTGGCAATTCTGTATAAATTTCTTATTTGTTCTAGAAGAAGGTTGCAGTCTTCTGTGTGTGCTTGGGTGTGGGCAAATAAACTTAATTTACATCTCTTGTAATGATGGGTTATCTCTCCAAAACTCTGCCTTTACAGGACTTTTTCCAGACCTGGCGTACAGCAGGAGTACCCAAACCAGCAAAGCTCTCACTCCTGCATATTTCAATGCCCCAAATTCACAGCCTGCTGAAATCTGAGGGACCATTTGCTAGGAGCTGAGAGAGCTTTCTCTAGGCCTGTATAGAAGATAGTTTTGAATTAGTTCAGCATGTCTGAGAGCACTAGAATGAAGGTAAACTGAGCCCTGTCAGAGGTACCCTTTTCTAAAGGTATCTCGGATACACATATATACATATACCTATGCATTCAGTGATGTTTGTGACTGTCTGTGCATTTTCACACTTCTCTTACCAATATCGTGATAATTTTGTGGAGCTAAGCAGGTTTTGAAGAGGTTATCAACCACATTTTCTGTGAGCAATTATTCCTGTGTAAATAATGAAAGAGGATAGGTAAATCAACATGGAAATATTAATAGAGATACTGTTGTGAGACGAATTAGATTTTTGGTTTTAATTTCACTGCAATTTACTACGAAAATAAATTCTGAAATTAAAAAAAAATGTCATGAAAGACATTTGTCATTCTCTGATTATTAACTTAAGATTGGACCTTTAAAATAAAGCTGTTAAGTCACAAGAGTATTGTTTCAGATGTCCTCATAAGCTCATGGTGCGGGTCGGGCCTTTTCTCTCTCTCTTTTTGCAGGAGAAAGAATAGAAAAAAACCTTCTTTTGCAGCTCAAAAAAAAAAAAAAAAGCAAGATGCTTTGGAGGAGTTTATGATTTGGGGAGTATTTTATTAATATGTTCACTTCAGTGAAGATGACCCCAATTTAGGATGAAGAAACAAACTCCCTTAACGAACAGGCTTTTTATCCTACAATATCTTCTACTTCTGTGTCACAACTCAACCAGCTTTCAGGCTTCAAAAGTTGACTTAAAACAGAAAAGTTATAGGAGGTTTCAGCTCTGCTAAAATGGGAGTTCATTCACTACTGGAGATCTGGCTGTTCAAGTGTATTGCTCCAGTAGTCAAGATCAGAGACCTAACACTTCTCCTACCACCTAGGAACAAAAATCATCAAAGGCTGTACTTCTGAGTGCAATTGTCTCCCAACCTTTATTCACTAGGAAGTATCTCAAACGGTGAACATTGCTCTATTTCTCACAGTCCAGGAGTGACAGCCCTTAGGAACAGTGCTCATCCCTGTCCTGTCCCCACCATCCCTCCTATGTTCTGTCACTACATACCTGTTCTACATACTGAAAATAATTGCAGTAAGTGATATTCACTAAAAACAACAATGAGCAAATGCAACATGATTATTCCTGTGTAATGGCTTGGGGGAATCGGGGCAGGATGAGGTTCAGGGGCTTATCTAAAGCTGCAGATGTAGTGGCAGAGAAGAGAGAAATGTCAGACTCACAAACACGAGCCTTACAAGCCAGGCTCCCCTACCTCAAGATTATAGGAGTCACATTTAACCGATGAGCTGATTTAGGATGAAGCAGAGTTTGCCATCAATTACAGAGCAATAGTATTGTGTCTTACTTTGCTAAGCCCCTGAATGAACCAAAGGTCTGGCAGGGCCAAAAGGGCCTCAGTCAATTCTGCTAACTGTGTAATTCTTAAGCAGAGCTGAATTCTCCTAAGCAGTATTTATGCTAAATTTCATGGCACCTTATGACCTCAGTTAAAACCTTTCAGAGGAAATCAGAAGTGCCATCAAGGTCCTGCAAGATGAATGTCTATGTCTCTCTCCTGCTAACTGCTGATATAAGCTTGACGATTTTAAAGAAGATTTTACAGTGATGCTGCTGCTGCTTTTATCAAAGGTGTCAGAATGGCAGCAGTGATAATGTCTCACTGAATGAGCAACTTGCTTTCTCTGGTTTCTCACATAAAGCACATCATTAGCATCCAGATAAATATCCCTTCATGGTACATTTGATTGGAGAGAAGAATAAAGTTGTGATTTCCTAAAGTTCCTAAGATTATTTCTATGATTATCATTGACAAAGTGCACAAACTTTTGCAACTTTACTGCTCTTTACTGGGCAAGCCAGTAATGACCCAGAAGGTAAGTATTTCTTAAGAATGGACCAAGCTTGGCAAACAAAATGAAAGCTTGTGTTCCATTGGGCTTTAAAACATATACATAACATAAATTGCAGGGTGCAGAGAACTGCACAGGACAAATTCCAGGTGCAGACATGAGCACCAGGCTCCACACTGAATGCCACAGAACTATGCTAACCATACATCTGTTGGAAACCTTAACTCCTTAATATTAGAAAACCATGAGAGATAAATTAAAATAGTAGATGGGCACATGGGGAGATAGGGATCTATGGGACATAGGGATATATATTTACATAAAATCAAGTATGCACTGTTTGCACAAAAGAGTACTGGAAGTGGTTACACAGGCCAGGAAGTTGGGTGTGCAGATAGCAATTAGTGTGCTGTTCAAAAGCCCAGCTTTGTGCAAACATTCAGTGTAGTTATGTGGCAAATTACTTACTTTGTTGTGAGCATTTTTTGTGTATAAACATATCAGACCTCCCTTTCTTAAGATACAGCCCTATGCTAGTTTAAACTCCCTTAACATTGTGGGAATAGAAATGTTGTTTTTGCAGTGTTACATTGTATAGAAGGAAGGAATGTGGTATTGAGATATGCTTACAGTGATAAGAAAGCTTAACAGAAAACCTTGTAAAATGCAGACAACCAGAATCCTTAGAGCAATCAGGTGAAAATCACTATGTTAAGTCAAGCCAGATAAGGGGAGAAAACATTACCACCTCAAAAACAGGCCAGCAACTGAAGGCCAGGCATTGTCTGTGAAGCATCAGCTAGATTGTGAACCTGGATTACCCACTCCAGTGGGGAAACAGGGGAGGGTCCTGTCATCAAAAAGTATATAAACTGTGTTTTGGAACTAGTAGGTGCGCTCTCCTGCTTGTGGGGCGCCCGCCATTGCAATCGCGAATAAATTACTACTTCACTGAGATCCTTGCCTGAGCCTAAGTTATTGGCTACAGAATGTTTCTCTAAACATAACCATCTTCCACAGCTGAATAAATGTAGGTACGAGTGTTCAAAACCAAAAGGCCAGATGTTTGTGTTCCTGAATATTGCCTTCTTGAAAAGACAAGTGCATTGATTTAATTTTCTTCTGCTGATTTGGAAATTTGAACTTAAGCTTTTCTATTGAATAAATATTTAGGGGCTTCCAATGAGTTCAAGAAGTTGTCTTTTTTTTTTTTAGTAGCAAAGCATACAGTGATGACCATGAATACTGTAATTTCATTTATTCCAAATTGAGTTCAAGACTTGAAGGTTAAAAAGAGTTTTCATAATTTTAATTGAAAATAATGATATTTGGACATTTTTTTTCATGTTGGTGGTAAGCAAAATCTTGGTTAAATATCTTCCAGGACAGGACAGGTTTTGGCAATTATGAGATTAAAAAATGCAACTCTGAAGAAAAAAATATTTTTAATTGCAAGTCAGTTCTAATATTTGGGACTTGGGAATTCATTGTATAATTAGGATGAAGTTTAGGCATATTTTTAACTGCGCTGACCCATAACATAAATATATTTTGGAAGTACATAGGATTTACTTGAACGATTTTAAATCCCTACAATCACAAGTATGCAGCAACTGCAATCTCAAAATGTTCATTTAATGTTAATCATAGCCCTTGTAATGAAGAGCCAACCCTCTCTAAGGGAGATGACCTTATCACAGTGGACAGATGGCAAAATAATTTCAAGCCGTGTTGAACCTTTTTCTTCAACATTTTTTTGTTCTTAACATATTTATTGCTGACACCATATATCAGTGTTGTAGCTTCTGTTCAGGTGAATACGATCAGTTGGCAGTAATAGGTTCAGCTCTGGGAACCCTTCAGCCATTGCTTTTTGAGCTGTTTCTGTAAACTCACTGTCTGGAAGAAACAAGAAAGGGAGGGAGAGAGGCTTTTGGAAACCTTTCAGCTTGGCTTAATTCCCATGCAGAGAGGAGAAGAAATTAATGCAGACACCATGTTTTCCTGGCTCGGATGTCATATTTTCTCATGATTGGAAAGATCAGTGGCAATGCAGAATATGTGGAGGAGAAAGGGGGAAGCAGAAAATGCAAGAGAAAAATATACTTGAAAACATTAAACTTTGCTCTAGCAATATTTGTTAAATGTCTCCTGCATTTGTAAAAGAACTAAGTCTCCCTGCATTAATGTTGAGCCTCTGCTCCTCCACTGATGACTGTCATCCTAGTGAAAGAACTGAATATGGTTTGAAGACACAGTAGGAAACATGGCTTAATAAATGCCTTTGCAATTGTATTGTATGACTTTATGAATGCTCTGCGTAACTGTGCAACTTATGAACATATTTTACGCGTGTCAGATTTTCTATTCCTGTGCTCTTTCCACATTTTTCCTTTGTTTCTTTAAGAAGAAAGTAATATGGACACCTTTCCAATTATATTTGGGGGTGAAAAATTATCCCTGCCTAGCTCCAATTCAGCAAGTCCAGGGAGGGATTTCTAGGTTCAATAGCACTTTTCTCTTCCATTGACAGATATCCTCATGATATGACTAAAGATTTTTTTTTAAAGAGACCTAGTGCTTTCTGTGCCAGAAACAAGCTCAGCTGCAACTACTCTTATTTCCTATTTGGTAAATGTCTTGGCTGAGGTGACCTGATGTATGCTGGACATATGTTCAGCATAAGAAATCTGAGTATTAGTAGGAAAAATAAGAACATCCTACCCAGAGAGTCATCACTCAAATAAAGATCCTGAGAGCAGATATACTGGGACTGGGATGGAAGGAGGTGTGAGAATTGCCTCTCTCAGCAGGAAGGAGCACTCATCCCTGATAAACAGCAGTGAAGAGCTGCAAAGTTGTGCAGTTACAGCTGCATCAAACTGCGAATGCACAGCACACATTCTGGGCAGGGAGGCTCCAAGGGATTAAGTTGTATGTGCAATTAAACCTAATGCCCCAATAACTTTGAAAAAAGGCAAAGAGCCTATGGATGCAGGAAGAAACAAAATCCTCAGGCTCTTTTTACTGGCCAATAAACCTACTATAAATGCTAGTGACTGCAAGCCCAGACCTTTATATATAGCTGAAAAGCAGTATTTCCATTAGCTAGTGTGGGAGTGTGGTCATGGGGGTCGACAAGCCCCATGGCTGGTGATAACATCAGACTCTTAACGATGAGGCCATCAGGAATGTAAAGAGTTCAGAGGGAACAAAGAAGGGTGATTCAGGAGACACCTTGCCGTCTCAAACGGCTTGTTCTCCAGCCATTAAGACATGGAAGTTGCTGGGGGTTTGCTGGTTGCCGGGCAAAGTTGTTGACCAATGAATAGTTAGTGGAAAAGGACTGCTGTGGGGCAAATCGTATAAGAAGGGAGCCTGTCCTCAGCAGAAGATGCAACATGGAGAATGATGTTATGTCATCAATAAAGAAGTAGCAGTTACAGATCCTAAAAGAACCCTGGTGTCCGTGTGGTCATTACGCCACAAGCTGGAATGGCGATAAGATCGCTTCTGTTGGTTTTGGGTTAGATCATGAAAACTTTCGACAGTGTTCTTATGCCATGTGGGAAAGGAAGGGGGGCAGTTGTTCTTGGTTATGTTCTGGGAGTTAGGGGTGAACATTTAATCTTAGTTCTAAGCATTTTTACTTCCTTTAGGCCTTTTACAAATAGAGGGGAATAAAGTTGAGAAAATAGTTAAAAGTAATGCCAACATACACTACTATTTAGAAAGCTCTCCCAACAAGGGTTCCTGAGGACTACACCAGGGAGACTGTAAAAAAGTGAGACTCACCTCAAGTAAATCTAGTCCTCTAAAAATTAACAAAATTGGCAATGTGGCTGACTACAGATGGAAGCAAAGCACCTGTTTCGGAATAAAGACTAATATCAGGCAGACAAACTGATCTCAGTTCTTTGTGTGAGCCTCAGTTTACAGCTAATATACTCACTAAGTTTAAGACGTATGTTTTTCAAAGTTGAACCTGAACCAAGGGGAGTTACAAGTAACTCCTCCCTTCTTTGCCCCAAATCCTGTGCTTTTGCAGCTCATCACAAAGTGACCTGCCAACCAAAGATAGTTCTGGTAATGTATGGGTACCAATACATATGTTTTCATTATTTTTTTTGTTTTCTATGCTCTACCCTGCCTTTTTTTTTTCCCCTTCTGTTTTTCCTGTGTCTCCAGCACTAGGCTGAGAATGCAAATTGTAAGGAACAGGGCCTGTCCTTTAACTGTACTTGCAAAGACTTCCCAAGAAATCAGAGCCTACATGCAAATGCAGACGTGACTACCCTGCTGTGTTCATTACTGCTCCTGTTTGTTTGTTTGTTTGTTTTTCTCAGACAAGTCATCTTTGGGTACAGAAAGTAGGAATCATTCATCATCCTCAATAAAGCACAGCAAGTGAGCGGAAATGACAGTCAGACAGCCAGCAGGCCAAACCTGGGGCTTTTGCAGGGAGGTTTCTGTTCACATGAGAAATCTGTGACCTGGGCTGTGGGAGACTAGGGTTGGGGAGGCTGGTTTCCTATGGCAAGGGGTTTGGGGCAACAAGTGTTATCCAGAAAGCACAGCTGAATGAAAAGTGTCAAGACAGACTGAGGCACTGCCGTGCAGCTGAACCAAAACTGAAAGCAAAGGGGCTGGTGAGCAAGCTGGAAAGATGAAATGTGTACTTGGCTGGAATCAACAATAAAGCATGCTGCACTCGGTTTGGCAGCAGAGAACAACAGTTTATAGAAACCAGCCTGTTCTGATATAGCAGAAGGCAGTACAATGCTATGTGGTTGCTGAGTAGACCATGCAAAGCTATATCAAAACTTTCTTGTTGTACGTAAGTCAGCAGGAGAAACAGATCCTCACTGGCCTTGAGAGAAGAGGGGAGACTCCGAGAGTCATCTCGACTTACGCAGAGTAAAGAGTGTTATAAATGAAGATACAACTCAATCTGAATTTAGTAATATTTATAAAAGGCAAGTAAACAGCGCTGGGTGCGCGGGGAGTCTACGCTCTACCGACACACACACACAACCATCGAACTTTATAAATATATAGAACATTGCTTTTACATATTCATAAGAAACCCCAGTACGCCTATACATATGCACAAACAGAAAAGGTATCAATTGAAACATAAACATGGCAAAGTTTTCCGAATTCTGGCAAGTGTTTAACAAACAATCCTTTAAGTCTATTACTATTAATGTCCGTGACTGGGGGAGCATCGTTGGAGATGGTAATCCTGGTTGAAGTGCTCCCATATCTTCCATGACTTCATTAATTTTTCTCAGATCATATAACAATCTCCATTTGCCATTCCTTTTCTTGATTACAAACACCGGAGAGTTCCAGGGCTAGTCGTGGGAACAATATGTCTCGCTTTAAGTTGTTAAGCAACTCGGCCTTTGGGCCCTGTGTATCCTATTCCTCCCAGACTGAAGGGAAACAGATCTGGCACCTCCTGGGTGAAATGTTTACCGCTTGCACTATTGAATATCCGGACACGGCCCCGAGCCGATGTCGGAATCTCACCCTTTGAAAGGCTGTATGATATGCCTTATGATTTAGAGATGCCATCTGATCACCCCCAGGTACAGGATATCCAATTAAAACCTTATTTAATACAGCTTATGAACCGACGGAGGGAGTTGCAAGCGAAAGGCTTGGTGGCTAGATATAGCAATCCATAGGATACAACCTGGAGATAGGGTTCTAATTAAGACATGGAAAGAAACGTCTTTAACACTGCGGTGGGGAGGCCCCTATGTTGTTTTACTTATCACAGAGACGGCTATCCGGACGGCTGAGAAGGGGTGAACGCATGCCAGTCGCGTGAAAGGACCGATCCAGAAAAGCGAATGGGAAGCGGTCGCAGGCCCTGATGACTTAAAGCTCACGTTGAAACGAACTCGATAAGTATGGTCTAACTGTCTATGTATCGTAAAAAAAGGGAGAGAGGGGACCCTGTTTGATCAGAAAAAGGTCGCGGTTACCCGAGAAACTCCCCTGAAGAACACTGCTGCTGCCGAGAAGAACCTGCACCTTGTAGTTCGCTGCAACCGAACTGACAAGCGAGGCAGAGAGTGAAACGGTGGGGAATTACGTGGCCAGGTAAAGAACTCTGGAAAATGGGCCCTAGCCATTTTTTTGCGATACATAGTAATAGGTGCGATTGTTTTCACTGTTCCTGGGTCTGCGCACCCTCACAAACCTTTTAAATGGAGCCTGATTAGATGGGAAGATCACCATGTTGTTCAGCAGCTAACTACTGCTAGGGGACTGATAGGGGAGGCATCATCTATATAAAGAAGGAAGAGACTAAGAGTCCCCAACGGGTGGGACCAAATCAGAAACTGTGGGGGAGTGTTTTGAGGATTCAGCCTACACAAGCTTTTAGAATGCTAACTCCTAATAGCCCTAAACCACTGGAGGTTGCTAATAAATCAGTAAACCCGGAGTACGGGATTAGAAATGAAGGGGTGACCGGGAATAACATATGGAGAATCATGAATGCTAGTTATCAGTTGTTGAATCAAACAAATCCAGACGTGCCTAGACCTTGCTGGTTATGTCTTGATATAAGGCCCCCATATTACGACGCCATTGGGGATCTGGGAGAGACCACCCGTTCAAACGAAACCGATCCCCCACAATGCAATTGGGGAAGGGATGTAGGAATAACGCTAACGGAAGTAACTGGGAGTGGCAGGTGCGTAGGCACGGTCCCTGGTGAGAAATTCCATCTATGCAATATTACAGAAAATGTTACACAATTAGACAAAGAAAAATGGTTAATACCAGCAGATAACACCAGATGGGTATGTTCGTCTCTGGGGGTAACTCCATGCTTATCTTTGAAATTGTTCAACTCGTCTCATGATTTCTGTGTACAGGTAGTAATTATCCCAAGGATTCTATACCACTCTGAGGAATATATGTACACCCAACATACTGTGGCAGAATACCACTTAAAGAGGAGGGAGCCTATTATGGCTGTCACTTTAGCCACTCTGATGGTTCTAGGGGCTGCAGGAGCCGGAACTGGAATGGCCTCTCTGGTAAAACAAAGCCAAGAATTTACCTCTCTACGCATTGCTGTAGATGAGGATTTGGCCCGCATCGAACAATCTATATCAGCTTTAGAGAAATCTGTTAGATCGTTATCTGAAGTGGTGCTTCAAAATCGTAGAGGATTGGATTTAATTTTCCTACAACAGGGAGGACTATGCGCAGCCCTACGAGAGGAATGTTGTGTATATGCTGATCACACTGGGGTAGTAAGAGACACCATGGCAAAACTGCGGGAAGGGTTAGAAAAACGAAAAAGAGAAAATGAAGCCTGCCAAAATTGGTACGAATCCTGGTTTAATTACTCGCCTTGGCTCACTACCTTACTATCAACCATAGCAGGACCTTTACTGTTGTTTATATTAGCACTGACTTTTGGACCATGTATATTCAATCGAGTAATCGCAATTGTAAAAAACCGGTTGGAGGCTGCTCATCTTATGCTTGTGCGCACGAGATATGAATCCCTGGAGCAGGAGGAAGATGGTGCAGAGACTTTAGTGTTAAGCAAGCGAATACTCCAGAAGTTCAATGAACAAAATATGTTGGAAAAAGAAAAAGGAGGGATTGTGATAAATTAGTAGGGGGTTTGTTCATTGTCTTCAAGGATTTAAAGAATCTGATAAGGTTTCACAATTCACAACATTGTGATAAGGGGATTAAGCGAGTAGATAATGAGGAAGGGAGGTTGGGAAAACATCCTTGTTAAAACAAAGGATTCTGTGAAGCAACCCACCCTGTTTGCCGCTTCACGACCCCCCCCCCCCCCCCCCCCTTGAACACGAGTACAACGCGTGAAAAACAACGACCCCCAACAACCGCAGCTTCAGAAGGCTCAACAAGTCCTGACAAGCCGGAACTTGGATGCTATAAAACAGTGATGCTGGAAAGGGAAGTTGCGTGCCGTGGTGGAGCGGAGACTCCCCAGCCGCCCAGCGCTGTTTTGCTTGTGCCTGCTTACTTAATTAATAAATTATCTTCGATGGACCAGAAAATTGCGTGGTCTCGCTTATAACAGGAATAAGCTGTAAGGTTACCAGGACAGTCTTTGTTTCTAAGGCCATATGATTCCCCATAGCGCGCAACTGCTTACCTTCGGCCAGTGAGGGGCAGTTGTGTGCGCGGGTACGCTTCTCTCAGCTTGAGCTTCTTTCCAGCTCCGGTGCGCCAATTTCCAGTGACTTTTTATACGAGCTTCTTTGAGCGGTTTGCTGAGTTTGGCCGTACCTGTCTTCATGAGGTGATCAATGTCCCTGTTCCTGTCCTGGTCCCTGTTCTGTTAGCCTGTCCCTGTTCCTGTTGTTCATGTCCCTCTTTGTTTTCTTCATGTCCCTCTTTGTTTTCTTCATGTCCCTGTTCGGGGGCCATTTGTGGCGTAACTGTTAGCGTTCGTAAAGACACATAACCACAGAGTGATTATATGAATGTGCTTTTATTAGGCGCCGGAAGTTAGGGGCATGTCTGCCCAAATCTAACTTTGTTCGATTTGCTCTCACAACAAACATTTATGCTATTTAGAAACACACATTTGCATAATATACTTGTAATCATCAGTTGTCTTCATATTCACTGGATGAATGTATATTCCATCTTCTATAATCACAGCCCCTTTATTAATCTGATTGGTCCCTTTTTCGGTTACTTCGATACTTTACTGATTACATTGGATTTCAATGGTATTTACCTTAGTTTACAAACCATTTATTCACCTAGCAATAATCTCCCAGATACCCATAATATTTATCCTTAATATTTAAAATATTTATATTTAAAATATTTTAAATATTTTAAAATATTTTAAAATATTTATAATTACTATCTCTAGATCAAAAGAGCATTTATGGTATGCATTGTCAGCAGAAATACTGGTTTCACTACCAATACACCTGTTGCCATGTTAACTTTTACCTACATAATGTGGGAATAAAAATGTTGTTTTTGCAGAGTTACATTTTTTAAAGGTAAGGAATGTGGTATTGAGATATGCTTGCAGTGATAAGAAAACTTAGCAGGCGACCTTGTAAAATGCAGACAACCAGACTCCTTAGAACAATTAGGTGAAAATCACGGTGTTAAGTCAAGTCAGATAAGTGAAGAAACATTACCACTTCAAACAGTAAAAAAGTCAAAAGAAATTTGAAATTTAACAGGCCGGCAACTGAAGGCCATGCATTGTCTGTGAAGCATCAGATAGATTGTGAACCTGGATTACCCACTCCAGTGGGGAAACAGGGGAGGGTCCTGTCATCAAAAAGTATATAAACTGTATTTTGGAACCAGTAGGTGCGCTCTTTTGACTCTTCTTTCGACTCTTTTTGACCGGAGGGTGGGAGGATGTAGTGAACTGGGGGAACTACAGCGAAATGTAGTCACTGGGGGCCCTCCTGAGGGAGGCCCTGAAGGTGTGTGTCAGGAGGGGAGATGAGAAGGAAAAGCAGAGAGCGAAACTAATGGTATTGACAGTGTAGCAGGGAATCAGGCAGAGGGTTGGAGAAAGAGGTAGAAAATCTTCAGGGGGAGTAATGGCCGGCAAGGAAAGCTACCCGTGTTGCGGCCTGAATCCTAGCAGGGACAGTCTTTGATGGGATGTTTTAAGTGTGGCCAGGCTGGCCACTTCAAATAGGAATATCTGGAGCGGAAGAAGGAGGAGAGAAGGAAAATGGGATGAAATATGGTATACTGATATGTTGTCTCAGCATCCTGGAGGGAAAAAAAGTATGGAATTAAGTTGGCCCCTGACTGAGCCATTGGTGAAAGTACAGGCTGGAGAAAGATAAAAAGAATTGTTAAAAAAGTTATTGAAGGTGTTAAAGGTGTGGTATGTAGTATTTGACAGAGCTGTTGGAAGCTGAATGAGCAGGGAAAGAGGATGTAGGCATTATCTAAGTAACAGTCTAGAAGTTTTGGTATATTTACTGTGGTGTTTGGTTAGTTTCTCAAGTATCGGGGGGAGGGGGGAGGACAGCCTGCTCCACCAGGGGGCAAGTTCTAGAACAGATTATTTGGTTATTAAGTTATTTGGGCAAGTTCTAGAACAAATTTTGGAGCAATTCCAACCTCCCAAGGAGGTGTTACTGTTACAAATATGTCGATGATCTTTTATTGTCAGGACAGGAGAAAACACTTGTGAAGGAAGCTACTAACAAGCTATTCAACTTTCTGGGAAAGCAGGGCTTGGGAGTATTGAAAAATAAATTACAATATGTAGAAAGAGAAGTCAGGTATATAAGGCATCTAATGTCTGAGGGAAAACGGAGAATAAATCCAGAGAGGATTCAGGGAATTGTTGAAAACTAAGAAATAACTAAAAAGTTTTTAAGATAAACGTGTTTTTTTTTTTTAAGGAAGCAGGAGCCACGAAGTCTGAGTGAAAATGGATACTCCCTGATGGGAGAGAAATGCTGAATAAAGCACCAATGAGGCAAATATTAATCGTTTTACATCAAGAGAGTCATTGGGAGGTGCAAGCAATGTGTGATGTTGAGCTCAGAAAGTATGTCTGTGTAGGAATATACACTTTAGTGAAGCAAATATGCAGAGGATGTACCATATGTCAAAAGGCAAATAAAAAGGTCATTCGTAACCCACCTAGAGGGGGACGGGAGCCAGGGATTCGACCTTTCCAAAGTATACAGGTAGACTTTACTGAGTTACCTAAAGCAGGGAGATTTAAGTACTTGTTTGTCCTAATTGACCACGTGACTGGATGTGTGTAAGCTTTCCCCTCTGTATCTGCCACTGCAAACACGGTGGCTAAGGTATCACTGGAGCAAATAGTCCCTAGATATGGCATAGCTGAAAACATTGATTCAGATCAAGGAAGTCATTTCACTTCACAAGTACTGCAAGGGTTAATGCAGGCCTTAGAGACTGGGATTTTCACACCCCCTGGCACCCCTCCTCTTCTGGGAAGGTAAAGCGAATGAACCAGACATTAAAGAAGCAATTAACTAATTTAGTGTTAGAAACCCAACTTCCTTGGGTAAAATGCTTACCTTTAGCACTCCTACAGGTTCAAACAGCACCAAGAAACGATATAGGAATTTCACCGTATGAGATGCTGTTCGGATTACCCTATCTGGGCAGAAGGGGTGAGATACCACAATTCGAAACAAGAGAGTTTTCTTAAGAACTGTATTCTGGGGTTGTCCTCTTCTTTGTCATCTCTCAGGACCCGTGCGTTGTTGGCTCAACCCCTCCCCCCCACCATCACCCAGGAAACTGGGTCCTGATTCAGACCTGGAAAGAATCAAAACTCCGGCCTGAATGGGAAGGACCATTCCAAGTACTACTAACCACTGAAAGAGCCGTAAGAACTGCAGAAAGGTTTGGACTCACTATATTCGAGTGAAAGCATCCATCGACCCTAGTACCTGGGAAGTTGTTTCTACAGAAGACTTGTTGGAAGTTAAAATCAAGAAGAAAAATCTCATAATAGACTCTGAGCAGGATAAAAGTTTGCAATTGTGAACTAACCTTTTATTTCCACAGGTAACTAATGAGTGTGACTTGTGATTGAGATTAAGGACTGGCCTATAGCGCTCCCAAGGGGTTTTTGTTATAGTAGTAGTGTACATCTTATTCTTTGTATTGATACTTATTTGGAAACCTAAGGGTTAAAAATAATGACAGGGAAAAATCAACTATTAATTTTGTTTCTAGAGATTGTAGGCCTCAGAGAAGGCCTTGGTTAATTGGCAACTTGGAAAAGGCATGATCAGATCATAGTAAGACGGGATACCCCGTAGAAATATGGGTGAATGTGACAGAGGGTTATGTACCACAATCCGTCACGTTTGATGCTTGTGAGGTGTTAGCTTGTGGAGATTTAAATGCCCAACGACAACTGAGCAGAGAGAAATAAAATTGCTACTTCACTGAGACCCTCGCCTGAGCCTATGTTATTTGCTACAGAGTGTTTCTCACAGTCCTGTGTGGGTTTCTCCATGGGCAGCGAAAAACGGGCTCTTTGGGAGCTGCTTCAGGTGTGTGTCTGTGCCAGGTGTTTGTCTGTGCCGTGGAGTCTATTTGTCAGGAACGGGTTGGTCCAGCTTGGGAGGGTCCCTGGGCCCCCCCCCGGCCCCCCCCAATCACCTGGTCCTGCATGGGCTCCTCTCCATGGGCTGCAGCATGGAGATCTGCTCCGCTGTGGTACACCATGGGCTGCAGGGGGGAGGGGGAGCGAGTCAGCCTGCTCCACCAAGGGCCTCTCTGTGGGCCGCGGCGGGGGGGCTTTGGCTCCAGCACCTGGAGCTCCTCCTCCCCCTCGTTCTGCACTGACTTTGGTGTCTGCAGGGAGGTTTCTCACTCTTCACTCTCCCAGCTGCTGTTGTGCAGCAGTTTTTTTTTTTGTTGTTTTTTTTTTTCCTTTTCTTGGATGTGCTCTCACAGGGGCACAGACTGCATTGCTCATGGCTTGGCTCTGGGCAGTGGTGGGCTCCTTTGGAGCCAGCTGAAACTGGCCCTTATCTAACAGGGGGCAGCTGCTGGATTCTTCTCACAGGGGCTACAACTGCAGCACCCCTGCCCCCCCTACCAGAACCTTACCACGTGAACCCAATACACTAGGGCGAGTAGGTCATTACTGGCCTGTAAAGTATCAGGGCTTAAATTAACTAATGAAACCCTAAATGTGATGGGGGTAGGAGGGACTGGCATAACAGTGCCACTTTTTGGGGACACCAAGCTGAGACTAGGGATAGAATGATCACTGGGCAATTATTGTATGTACCCAAGGCAGGGACTAACTTGTTGGGAAAGGATTTGATAATGAAATTGGGCATTCAAATAGTAAATTGTTAGGCTGGAATAACGGTGTTATTAATGGGGTGCTCTCAGACCCTGAGTGCAAAGATATATTTGCCTTTGAGTGGAAAGACCCTGAAATGGGGTGGAAACAATACAGATGGACGGTTTTACCTCAGGGGTTTACAGGGCCACCGATTTATTTGGTCAAGTTCTAGAACACATTTTGGAGCAATTCCAACCTCTGGAGGGGGTGTTACTGTTATAATATGTGGATGATATTTTATTGTCAGGACAGGAGAAAACAGTTGTGAAGGAAGCCACTAACAAGCTATTCGACTTTCTGGGAAAACGGGTCTTGAAAGTGCGGGAATAGAAATGTTGTTTTTGCAGTGTTACATTGTATAGAAGGAAGGAATGTGGTATTGAAATATGCTTACAGTGATAAGAAAGCTTAACAGAAAACGTTGTAAAATGCAGACAACCAGAATCCTTAGAGCAATCAGGTGAAAATCACTATGTTAAGTCAAGCCAGATAAGGGGAGAAAACATTACCACCTCAAAAACAGGCCAGCAACTGAAGGCCAGGCATTGTCTGTGAAGCATCAGCTAGATTGTGAACCTGGATTACCCACTCCAGTGGGGAAACAGGGGAGGGTCCTGTCATCAAAAAGTATATAAACTGTGTTTTGGAACTAGTAGGTGCGCTCTCCTGCTTGTGGGGCGCCCGCCATTGCAATCGCGAATAAATTACTACTTCACTGAGATCCTCGCCTGAGCCTAAGTTATTGGCTACGGAGTGTTTCTCACAATTTGGGGGCTCGTCCGGGATCCAGTCACCTACTGGGGAGCCCCACCGCTGCCGCAGCAGGAAGGCATGCCCCGCTGATTTCAGCGGTCCTGTGCATCGACGGTGGCGGTTCTGCGGAGAGCTCACAGAGGGCCCGAGACTGATTAAAAAGGCAGGATCCATGAAGTAGTGGGGAAGGGAAGAAGGTAGGCACTCCGGGTTTAAGAATTGATCCGGTAACTGTGCACAGTCCAAGGTAAGAAATATTAAGTATTGCCTTGGGGGTCGGGTGAGACTCTGTGTGACGTGTGATGTGTGATTGAGACGTACTTTTGTACGAAGCGAGTGTGGAGTCCTGATCCGCGGTTCCGTAGCTCCGCGAGGGGCGCGGCCGGAGACGGACGAAGCGTGAGATAAGGGAGAGAAAGGAAGAGTCTCGGGAAATTTGGTGTATGGTAAGCCCTTGCACAGGGAAGTGCTTGGCAATACACCAGGGAAATTTGGTGTGCGGTAAGCCTTGCACGGGGAAGTGCTTGGCAGTACACCAGGGAAATTTGGTGTACAGTAATCCTTGCACGGGGAAGTGCTTGGAAGTACACCAGGGAATCTGGTAAACTCATAGGTGTGCGGTAGCCCTTGCACGGGGAAGTGCTTGGCAGTACACCCCCATTTTCCAGAACAGGAAAAATGGGAAATATGAGTTCCAGGGGACAGGGAGATATCCCTGGGGGAGTGCCTACCGAAAGTTCTTCCTGAAGAATTATAAGAAATTGGAAAAATAATCTCAAAATTGGAGGAGATGGTAAAAAAAAAATGGTTAAATATTGTGTATTAGTCTGGACAAAAGAACCAATTAAGGAAACAGCAGTATTTTGGCCAAAATACGGGCCTGATGAAAATTCAAGCTTTAAATTTATGTATAAACAATAAGATTCCTTTTTTTTTGGAGGAGGAGCCAAGTTATGCTCCCTATAATCCTAATATTGCACCGGTGGCAGCAGCAGTCGCTCCAGGAAAGGAGACAGGGACTGCAATTAACACTGTCCCTAGAGAAGAGCGTACTCTAGGCTCTGGCAAGAATTAAAACAAGGTAGAAGAGGTACTGAGAATTTTGCCTTCCCTGATACTAACAGTACTAGCACTAACTGTGTATCCTCTTAAGTGAACTTCCCCCCCTCCTTACCAGCAGAGAGGTTAGGAGTTTCCTAGGACCTAACCTATACTCTTGGGGGGGGAATTATGTATATAAATATGTAGTTTACAGGGAAAGAAATGGGAATGATCAGGAGGAGAGCTGCTATACAAAAATGGGAAAGAGCTCATCCTCCAGGACCAGGGGTAATACCGGCAGGGCAGAAATAACCACTTGCCGATCCTGGCTGGAAGAATAATAGTGTGCAACACAGAAATCATATGAGAGACTTGGGGTCAGAATGAGAAAGTACTTGGGGATGAATCCTGAGGACCCGGTATCCCAAGGGCTCTTGAAAGTTCATTTTGTGATTGAAGCCTGGCAAGATACACAGAAAATGCTCCAGAAGGTGGGGGGATGCAGTGAACAGTCACTGGGGGGCCCTCCTGTGGGAGGCCCTGAACGTGTGTGTCAAGAGGGGAGATGAGAAGGAAAAGCAGAGAGTGAAACTAATGGTATTGACAGTGTAGCAGGTAGTCAGGCAGAGGGTTGGAGAAAGAGGAAGAAAATCTTCAGGGGGAGTCAGGGCCAGGATGGAAAAGAGAGGAAGAGAGATGAAGGAATGGCAGGCAAGGAAGGCTACCTGTGCTGCGGCCTGAATCTTAGCAGGGACAGGCTTTGATGGGATGTTTTAAGTGTGGGCAGGCTGGCCACTTCAGGTAGGAATATCCGGAGTGGAAGAAGGAGGAGAGAAGGAAAATGGGATGAGGGACAAAGGTATGGAATTAAGTTGGCTAATGAATGAGACTTTGGTGAAAGTACAGGCTGGAGAAAGATGAAAAGAAGTGTTAAAAAGAGTTATTGAAGGTGTTAAAGGTGTGGTATGTAATATTTGACAGAGCTGTTTTTTGAATGAGTTGGGAAAGTTGAATGAGCAGGGAAAGAGGATGTAGGCATTATCTAAGTAACAGTCTAGAAGTTTTGGTATATTTGCTGTGGTGTTTGGTCAGTTTCCCAAGTATCGAGAAGGGGGGGGGGGGGGGGGGGGCAACCTGCTCCACCAGGGGCCTCTCCACAGGCCACAGGGGGCTTCGGCTCTGGCGCCTGGAGCGCCTCCACCCCCTCCTTCTGTGCTGACTTTGGTGTCTGCGGGGAGGTTTCTCACTCCTCGCTCTCCCAGCTGCTGTTGAGCAGCAGGTTTTTGTTTGTTTGTTTGTTTGTTTTCGTGGATGTGCTCTCACAGAGGCACGGACTGTGTTGCTCATGGCTTGGCTCTGGGCAGCGGTGGGCCCCTCTGGGGCCGGATGAAATTGTCCCTTATCTGCTACGGGGTGGTTTCTGGATTCTCCTCGTGGGGGGCTGCCACTGCAGCCCCCTCCCGAACCTTGCCATCAAACACAATACACAGGGGCAGCTAGGTCATTACTGGCCTATAAAGTATCAGGGATTAAATTAACTAATGAAACCCTAAAAAGTGATGGGGGTAGAAGGGGCTGGGATAACAGTGCCACTTTTGGGGGATACCAAGCTGAGACTAGGGGATAAAATGATCTCTGGGCAATTATTGTATGTACCCAAGGCAGGGACTAACTTGTTGGGAAGGGATTTGATGATGAAATTGGGTATTCAAATAGTAAATTGTTAGGCTGGAATAACAGTATTATTAATGGAGTGCTCTCAGGCCCTGAGAGCAAAGATATATTCACCTCTGACTGGAAAGACCCTGAAATGGGGGCGGAAGCAACAATACATATGGACAGTTTTACCTCAGGGGTTTACAGGGCCACCGATTTATTTGGGCAAAGTTCTAGAACAGATTTTGGAGCAATTCCAACCTCCCGAGGAGGTGTTACTGTTACAAAATGTGGATGATCGTTTATTGTCAGTGTTATAAGTGAGACCATACAAATTTCTTGGTCTATCAGAAATATTTTATTAATTAAGTAAGCAGGCACAAGCAAAACAGCGCTGGGCGGCTGGGGAGTCTCCGCTCCACCACAGCACGCAACTTTCCCTTTTCAGTGTCGCCGTTTTATAGCATCCAAGTTTCGGTTTGTCAGGACTTGTTGGACCTTCTGAAGCTGCGCAGTTCGTTGTTGGGGGTCGTTGTTTTTCTTTCAATGATCATGCGTTGTGCTCGTGTTCAAGGGGGAGGGTAGTGAAGCGGGAAACAGTATTTCACAGAGTCTTTGTTTTACCAAGGATGTTTATCCAACACCCCCTCCCCACTATCTACTTGCTTAGTCTTCCCCCTTAACAAGGTCGTAAATTGCAAAACCTTATCTTCTCAGCAGATCCTCTGAATTCCTTTTAAAGACAATGAACAAACACCCGCTAATTTATCACAATCCCTCCTTTTTCTTTTTCTAACATATTTTGTTCATTGATGAATTTTTGAAGCACTTGTTTGCTCAATATTAAAGTTTCTGCGTCATCCTCCTCCTGTTCAAGAGATTCATATTTCGCACGCACAAGCATAAGGTGAGCTGCCTCTAATCGGTTTTTTTTTACAATCGCGATTATTCGATTGAATATACATGGTACAAAAGTTAGTGTTAATATGAGCAGCAACAAAGGTCCTGCTATAGTTGATAGCAGTGTAGTGAGCCAAAGTGAGTAATTAAACCAGGATTCATACCAATTCTGGTGGGCTTCATTTTCTATTTTTCGTTTTTCTAGCCCTTCTCTCAATTTAGTCATTGTATCCCTTACTACTCCAGTATGATCTGCATATACGCAACACTCCTCTCGTAGGGCTGCACACAATCCTCCTTGTTGTAGAAAAATCAGATCTAATCCCCTACGATTTTGTCGTACAGATTTCTCTAAAGCTGATATAGATTGCTCGATACGGGCCAAATCCTCATCTACAGCAATGCGTAGAGAGGTAAATTCTTGGCTTTGTTTTACCAGAGAGGTAATTTCAGTTCCAGCTCCTGCAGCCCCCAGAATCATCAGAGTGGCTAAAGTGACAGCCGTAATAGGCTCTCTCTTCCTTAAGTGTTTTTTTTTTTTGCCATAGCATGTTGGATGTACATATACTCCTCAGAATGGTAAAGAATCCTAGGTATAATTACTACCTGTACACAGAAATCATGAGACGAGTTGAACAATTTCAAAGATAAGCATGGACTTACCCCCAGAGACGAACATACCCATCTGGTGTTATCTGCTGGTATTAACCATTTTTCTTTGTCTAATTGTGTAACATTTTCTGTAATATTGCATAGATGGAACTTCTCACCAGGGACCGTGCCTACGCACCTGCCATTCCCAGTTACTTCCGTTAACGTTATTCCTACATCCCTTCCCCAATTGCATTGTGGGGGATCGGTTTCGTTTGAACGGGTGGTTTCTCCCAGATCCCCAGTGGCGTCGTAATATGGGGGCCTTATATCAAGACATAACCAGCAAGGTCTAGGCACGTCTGGATTTGGTTGATTCAACAACTGATAACTAGCATTCATGATTCTCCATATGTTATTCCCGGTCACCCCTTCATTTCTAATCCCATACTCCGGGTTTACTGATCTATTAGCAACCTCCAGTGGTTTAGGGCTATTAGGAGTTAGCATTCTAAAAGCTTGTGTAGGCTGAATCCTCAAAACACTCCCCGACAGTTTCTGATTTGGTCCCACCCGTTGGGGACTCTTAGTCTCTTCCTTCTTTACATAGATGATGCCTTCCCTATCAGTCCTCCAGCAGTAGTTATCTGCTGAACAACATGGTGATCTTCCCATCTAATCAGGCTCCATTTAAAAGGTTTGTGAGGGTGCGCAGACCCAGGAACAGTGTAAACAATCGTACCCATTACTATGTATCGCAAAAAAAAAATGGCTAGGGCCCATTTTCCAGAGTTCTTTACCTGGCCACGTAATTCCCCACCGTTTCACTCTCTGCCTCGCTTGTCAGTTCGGTTGCAGCGAACTACAAGGTGCAAGTTCTTCTTGGCAGCAGCAGTGTTCTTCAGGGGAGTTTCTCAGGTAACTGCGACCTTTTTCTGATCAAACAGGGTCCCCTTTCCTCCTTTTTTTTTTTATGATACATAGACAGTTAGACCATACTTATCGAGTTCGTTTCAACGTGAGCTTTAAGTCATCAGGGCCTGCGACCGCTTCCCATTCGCTTTTCTGGATCGGTCCTTTCACGCGACTGGCATGCGTTCACCCCTTCTCAGCCGTCCGGATAGTCGTCTCTGTGATAAGTAAAACAACATAGGGGCCTCCCCACCGTGGTGTTAAAGACGTTTCTTTCCATGTCTTAATTAGAACCCTATCTCCAGGTTGTATCCTATGGATTGCTATATCTAGCCACCAAGCCTTTCGCTTGCAACTCCCTCCGTCGGTTCATAAGCTGTATTAAATAAGGTTTTAATTGGATATCCTGTACCTGGGGGTGATCAGATGGCATCTCTAAATCATAAGGCATACCATACAGCCTTTCAAAAGGTGAGATTCTGACATTGGCTCGGGGCTATGTCCGGATATTCAATAGTGCAAGCGGTAAACATTTCACCCAGGAGGTTTTTGTCTCTATCATAAGCTTTGTTAGTTGCTTTTTAATTTCACCATTCATTCGTTCTACCTTTCCCGAACTCTGAGGATGCCAGGGAGTGTGATATTCCCATTTAATTCCCAGAGCCTTCATCGTGTCTCGGGATACCTTTGACACAAAGTGTGGGCCTCGATCAGAGTCAATTGCTTCTATTACCCCGTATCTGGGTATGATGCTTTCTAATAATATCTTTACCACGGTTTGAGCTGTGGCCCTTGCCGTAGGGAATGCTTCAACAAAGTTTGTGAGGTGGTCTACAATAACTAATAAGTATCTATATCGCCCCGTTTTTGGAAGTTCAGTAAAATCTAATTGAATCTTTGCAAAAGGTCGATGTGCCAATTCTCGTCCTCCCGGGACCCTTTTTCTCATGTGTTGAGCATTTACCCTCCGACAAGTTATGCAATCATTTACGATCCTCTTTGCTATATTATAAATCCCTATACACATATAATATGTGGCAAATTGATCCACCAACGCCTGAGTACCCCAGTGCGTCTGTTCATGAAATCTCCGTAGCACCCTCATAGCTACTGATTTTGGTAACACTTCCCGTCCATCAGGCAGTACCCATTTCCCTTTATCGGTTTTTTTTTTTTTTTTTTTTTTTTTTGAACCCCCATTTGTGTCATCTTGTCTTCTTCTGTATTAGTGAAACAGAGTAAGGGGAGGGGACTGGGTCCATTCGACCACAGGGAGTTAGTCGGCCCGCACTTGTAGCAGTTTTTATAAGGCGGGCTTTCTTCCTTTGAACAATTGCATTCAATCCCATCAACTCCCCATTCACTCCAGCAATCATAACATGGAAATTCCTTTAAGCCTTTCCCACAGTATTAAGTATTATATTAAGCATCATTATATATTATTATATTATTAATTATTATATTAATTATTATATATTAAGTGTAAGTATTAAGTATTTCCCACAGTCTGGGCAATCTTCCCTCGTTCTTATAATTCTTATACTCATTAATGCTGCTCTTTTTGCCTCCTGATCTGCTAGATTATTACCCCTAACCTGAGGGGTGAGGCCTTTTTGATGCCCTTTTATATGTACTACAGCAATTTCTTTGGGCTCTCTGATAGCTTGTAAAACCTGGGTAATCAATTCCTGATGTATTAAACCCTTTCCTTGTGAATTGATGAGCCCCCTTTCTTTCCATATTTTACCAAATGTATGTACTACCCCATAAGCATATTTTGAATCTGTATATATTGTACCGCTTTTATTTTTCAACAATTTTAGGGCCCGCAATATGGCATATAGCTCGCAAGCTTGGGCAGACCAGCTAGGGCTCAAAGGTCCAGATTCCACTATCTCAAATGTTTTCTCGTTTACTAACGCGTATCCTGATTTTTGCTTTCCCTCGACTACTCTCGAGGAACCATCCACATATATCTGTTCACCGATGGGTAATTCCACCTCCTCTAGATCAGGTCTCAATTTCGTTTGCTCTTCTATGTTTCGGAGGCAATCATGTCCTAAGGACTCATTTGGTTCCCCATAAAGAAAATGAGCAGGGTTCTGTAGGGAGGTTGTTCCTAAGGTTAATTTTGGAGAGGAAATCAAAATTCCTTCATATTTTAATAATCTGGCGTCAGTGATCCATTTCTCTGCCTTCTGTTGCAGTACCCCGCATATATTGTGTAGAGATATTACTTTGATTTCCCCCTCAAAAGTGATCTTCTGTGCTTCTTCCACTAACAAGGCAGCAGCTACCACTACCTGCAAACAGTTTGGCCAACCCCGGCTAACCGGATCCAATAATTTAGACAAATAGGCCACAGGTGTTTTTTTTTTTTTTTTTTTTTTTACTCCCTGCCCATTCTTGGGCCAGCACTCCGTATGCTGTGCCTTCTGCGCTGTTCACAAAAAAAAAAACAAAACAGCCTCCTTAAATCTGGTAAGCTTAACACTGGGGGGGGCGTACTAGTTCCTCCTTTAACTTGTTCAGTCGTTCCTCATCTTCTTTTGTCCATTTGAGTAATCCATCCTTATTCAGCTTGTTATATAAAAATTTAACCTTTCCACTATAATCTTCTATCCATTGTCTACAGTATCCGGTCAACCCTAACAGTTGCCGTACCTGCTTTTTAGTTCGCAGGGATGCTAAAGCCAATATTCCACTGATTCTGCCTGGGTCTAACTTCTTAGTCCCCTTACTTAACTGGTGACCCAGGTACTTTATCTCTTGCTCCACAATTTGTAATTTTGCCCCTCCTTTTTCTTTTAAAGGGTACAGAGGGTACAGATTAACTCGATTCTCTGAGCCAATCCAAAGGCTCGCATATTCGCTCTCCTCTAAACAAAAAGGTTCCTTTGCACTTACATAAATGTTTCAGGCTTGGCAAACCCAGTCTTCAAACGACCCGAATATGGGCCAATAATTTGCCTACCTCCCCAAACTTCAACACAATAATGAATCATTTTTACTTTATCCTTTCCCCGCCTAAAAGGGGAATCACTCCAATTCTTAATCATTAACCCCAGTGGACTATCTGGGGGAATAGGGGGCAACCTAGCACTAGGCATTACCCCACCCATGGGACCAGAAGGCTTACTCTTCTTCTGTCCCATCTTCCGGAGTGCCTTCACACACACACAGAGCCGCTTCCCCCTGGTCGTGGCCCAGTCCCTCGCGGGATGTGGGAACCGCACTACTGAGGGGTCCGCACTCACTTCGTCTGCAATTGGACGTCTCACACAGACGCACTCCGGGATCACCAACCCCAACCGAACGGTCACCGGCCTATACTTACCCACCCCGTGGGTCTTCGTTCGGTCTTCGTGCACAAAGATTGCTTGGGGTTACCGGTTTTATTTGCTTGTGCCTAATTTTGGGTTCGTCGGTGAAGGGCTCGAGCGGGATTTCCCGTTCCCGGGGCCGCCAGAATCGGCGGGGCGCCTCCCCTAGAGGGATTCCCAGTCAATCCGCCTTCATCCGAGTCACGGCACCAAATTTGTTATAAGTGAGACCATACAAATTTCTTGGTCTATCAGAAATATTTTATTAATTAAGTAAGCAGGCACAAGCAAAACAGCGCTGGGCGGCTGGGGAGTCTCCGCTCCACCACAGCACGCAACTTTCCCTTTTCAGTGTCGCCGTTTTATAGCATCCAAGTTTCGGTTTGTCAGGACTTGTTGGACCTTCTGAAGCTGCGCAGTTCGTTGTTGGGGGTCGTTGTTTTTCTTTCAATGATCATGCGTTGTGCTCGTGTTCAAGGGGGAGGGTAGTGAAGCGGAAACAGTATTTCACAGAGTCTTTGTTTTACCAAGGATGTTTATCCAACACCCCCTCCCCACTATCTACTTGCTTAGTCTTCCCCCTTAACAAGGTCGTAAATTGCAAAACCTTATCTTCTCAGCAGATCCTCTGAATTCCTTTTAAAGACAATGAACAAACACCCGCTAATTTATCACAGTCAGGACAGGAGAAAACACTTGTGAAGGAAGCTACTAACAAGCTATTCAACTTTCTGGGAAAGCAGGGCTTGGGAGTATTGAAAAATAAATTACAATATGTAGAAAGAGAAGTCAGGTATATAAGGCATCTAATGTCTGAGGGAAAACGGAGAATAAATCCAGAGAGGATTCAGGGAATTGTTGAAAACTAAGAAATAACTAAAATTTTTAAGAGAAAGATTTTTTAAGGAAGCAGGAGCCACGAAGTCTGAGTGAAAATGGATACTCCCTGATGGGAGAGAAATGCTGAATAAAGCACCAATGAGGCAAATATTAATCGTTTTACATCAAGAGAGTCATTGGGAGGTGCAAGCAATGTGTGATGTTGTGCTAAGAAAGTATGTCTGTGTAGGAATATACACTTTAGTGAAGCAAATATGCAGAGGATGTACCATATGTCAAAAGGCAAATAAAAAGGTCATTCGTAACCCACCTAGAGGGGGACGGGAGCCAGGGATTCGACCTTTCCAAAGTATACAGGTAGACTTTACTGAGTTACCTAAAGCAGGGAGATTTAAGTACTTGTTTGTCCTAATTGACCACGTGACTGGATGTGTGTAAGCTTTCCCCTCTGTATCTGCCACTGCAAACACGGTGGCTAAGGTATCACTGGAGCAAATAGTCCCTAGATATGGCATAGCTGAAAACATTGATTCAGATCAAGGAAGTCATTTCACTTCACAAGTACTGCAAGGGTTAATGCAGGCTTTAGAGACTGGGATTTTCACACCCCCCTGGCACCCCTCCTCTTCTGGGAAGGTAAAGCGAATGAACCAGACATTAAAGAAGCAATTAACTAATTTAGTGTTAGAAACCCAACTTCCTTGGGTAAAATGCTTACCTTTAGCACTCCTACAGGTTCAAACAGCACCAAGAAATGATATAGGAGTTTCACCGTATGAGATGCTGTTCGGATTACCTTATCTGGGCAGAAGGGGTGAGATACCACAATTCGAAACAAGAGTTTTCTTAAGAACTGTATTCTGGGGTTGTCCTCTTCTTTGTCATCTCTCAGGACCCGTGGGAAATTGGGTCCTGAATCGGACCTGGAAAGGATCAACTCCGGCCTGAATGGGAAGGACACTTCCAAGTACCACTAACCACTGAAACAGCCATAGGAACTGCAGAAAAGGGTTGGACTCACTATACTCGAGTGAAGGCATCCGTTGACCCTAGTACCTGGGAAGCTGTTCCTACAGAAGACTTGTTGGAAGCTGAAATTGAAGAGAAAAATCTCATAGTGGACTCTGAGCGGGATAAGAGCTTCCAATTGTAAACTAACCTTTTATTTCCACAGGTAACTAATGAGTGTGACTTGTGATTGAGAGAAAGGACAGACCTATAGTGAATTGTTCAGAAGGGGGGGTTGTTATAGTAGTAGTGTATATCTTATTCTTTGTATTGATAATTATTTGAAAACCTAAGGGTTAAAAATAATGACAGGGAAAATCAATTATTAATTTTGTTTTTAGTGATTGTAGGCCTCAGAGAAAGCCTTGGTCAATTGGCAACTTGGAAAAGGCATGATCAGATCATAGTAAGACGGGATACCCCGTAGAAATATGGGTGAATGTGACAGAGGGTTATGTACCACAATCCGTCACGTTTGATGCTTGTGAGGTGTTAGCTTGTGGAGATTTAAATGCCCAATGACAACTGAGCAGAGAGAACAAATAACTGGGAGAGACCCAACAGCCAGACTGACGATAGCTAAATGGAAATGATCCTCTATTGCCATCAGAGAAAGGGAGAAACTCAAGGAGAAAACAGTAGAGAAAACAGGAGGCCCTCTTTGAAATGCGGCAGTTGTCACAGTTAAAGAAACAAAAGATCTTAGGCAAACATTTGAGATTGAAACAGGGTATGGGGATGTGAATGCCTGGATAGAATGGGTCAAATATACTGTCCAGAGTCTCAACCATAGCAATTGCTATGCTTGTGCCTCGGGATGACCGATTGCCCAGATAGTGCCCTGCCCATTGGGGTGGACCAAGGATTCCCAGGGGATGCGATGTATGATTGCATTGTACCAAGAAAAGACTGCCTGGGGAAATGAGGCCTGTAAGTCTCTCTCTTTGCTATTCCCTTCCTTGCGTGATAGCAATATCAGGGCTCCCCCTGTATTCTCCACAGCTATAGGTAACCATACAGCTTGCCTCTCACGGCAGGGTGTGAGTGCTACCCGGCATCTGGGAGAATTTGCCTTGTGCACGAGGACCTTGAATGTTACCGAGGACTTGATGGGAAACTGCTCAAGACTTGAGATCCCCAGGGCAGATCTCTGGTGGTACTGTGGAGGGAAGATCTTACGGTCCACCCTACCATCTAATTGGGGAGGCACTTGTGCACTTGTTCAATTAGCTATACCCTTCACCCTGGCATTTGAAAGAGAAACATCACGTGTATCCAGAAGAAGTAAAAGGAGCTTAGGAGTATCATTTGATGATAGAGCGTACATAGATTCTATTGGGGTGCCTAGAGGAGTTCCTGATGAACAGGAAGCCAGGAATCAAATTGCTGCAGGGTTTGAGTCACTGTTCTGGTGGATAACAATCAATAAGTATGTGGATTGGATTACTTATATTTATTATAATCAGCAGAGATTCATAAATTATACAAGGGATGAGATAAGAGGAATCGCTGAACAACTAGATGCCACCATTAAAATGGCTTAGGAAAACAGAATAACATTAGATATGATGCTTGCGGAGAAAGGAGGTGTGTGTGTGTGATACTGAGCAACCATTGTTGCACTTTTATACCCAACAATACTGCCACGGATGGCACAGTAACTAGAGCATTGCAAGGGTTTACCACCCTTGCCAGTGAATTGGCAGAAAAAATAGGCATATTTACATCCTTGATCGTAGTAGCAGGAGTTTTGACAGCCACTGGTTGTTGCATTATCCCCTGTGTAAGAGTGTTAGTGTTGGGGAGAATCGAATGGATGTTCTATTAATGTTTCTCAGGTGATGGATCATACGGTATAATTAAATATTATTAAATGTACTTACATTATCAAGTAATCTATGTATACTGGAAACCTAGGGAGTACACTGAACATTTAAAGGAATCGTTGAAGGGGAACCCTGGGAGGGAATAGGTACAACCTGACCTTGGATAAGGGCCTGGAGATGATGAAATGAGTTGAAGCAGAACCAAGGAGCGGAGGGAGCATGCGTCGAGTGAGAAAGGTGAAAGAGTTCAGCGGAGAGGAAGACTCCTTACTTCATCTGGACGACCACCTGGACGACCACCAGAGTGCGCCACGCATGTGCAAAGGGGAGGGGAGCTAATTAGAATGAAAAGCGAGGCTGATGTTGCAACCTGTAATGAATATGTATACCTGACGCAATATTGTATGTATAAATAACGGCTGGGAAGTAACGGGACTTGAAGCCAGATTTGGGCACCTGCCCCGGCTTCCAGCGCTGAATAAAGCACCTTCATATAATCACTTGGTGGTTATGTGGTTGCTACGCTAACAAGAGGACTAGTACAGTGGTTAATTGAAACTGCACTTTTGAAACAAATGACCATGGATCCACCACCCTACTCAGATAAGATGATGATATTAGAGGAAATGGAAAGCAAAGAAAGTGAAGAAGAGGAAGACATCTACCAACTTACACCTTAGAGAAAAATTTTGCAAAAATCAACAATTTATAAAAAGAGAAAAGGGGGGAATTGTGGGAATAGAAATGTTGTTTTTGCAGTGTTACATTGTATAGAAGGAAGGAATGTGGTATTGAGATATGCTTACAGTGATAAGAAAGCTTAACAGAAAACCTTGTAAAATGCAGACAACCAGAATCCTTAGAGCAATCAGGTGAAAATCACTATGTTAAGTCAAGCCAGATAAGGGGAGAAAACATTACCACCTCAAAAACAGGCCAGCAACTGAAGGCCAGGCATTGTCTGTGAAGCATCAGCTAGATTGTGAACCTGGATTACCCACTCCAGTGGGGAAACAGGGGAGGGTCCTGTCATCAAAAAGTATATAAACTGTGTTTTGGAACTAGTAGGTGCGCTCTCCTGCTTGTGGGGCGCCCGCCATTGCAATCGCGAATAAATTACTACTTCACTGAGATCCTCGCCTGAGCCTAAGTTATTGGCTACGGAGTGTTTCTCACAAAAGGATTGAAAATAAATTAAAATTTGTGGAAAGAAAAGTCAAGTATTTAGGGCATCTAGTGTCTGAGGGGGAACAAAGAATAAATCCATAGAGGATTCAGGGAATTGTTGAGCTACCCCTACCCAAAACTAAAAAGAAATAAAAAGTTTTAAGAGAAAGAGGTTTTTAAGGAATTAGGACTCATGAAGTCCAAAGGAAAACAGATACTCCCTGAGGGGAGAGAAATGCTGAATAAAGTGCTAATGAGGCAAATATTAACTGTTTTGCATCAAGAGGGTCATTGGGGAATTCAAGCAATGTGTGACACAGTGCTATGGAAATATGTATGCGTAGGAATATATATACTCTGACTGAACAAGTATGCAGGAGTTGTGTAGCATGTCAAAAGGTAAATAGGAAAATTATCCGCAGTCAGCCCAAAGGAGGGCGAGAACCAGGAATTCAACGCTTCCAAAATGTACAGGTAGATTTAAATACTTGTTAGTCTTGGTCGACCATTTGTCAGGGTGGGTAGAAACTTTCCCTTCAGTATCTGCTACTGCAAACATAGTAACTAAAGTAATTCTAGAACAAATAACTCCCAGGTATGGAATTGTTGAAAATATTGACTCTGATCAAGGAAATCACTTCATGTCAGAAATATTGCAAGGGCTATTGTGGACTCTAGGAATTAAGTGGAAATTTCACACTCCTTGACATCCTTCCTCTTCTGGAAGGGTGGAGAGGATCAGACAGTAAAGAAGCAATTGACTGAGTTATGGAAACTCGGCTTCCCCAGATGAAGTGCTTACCTTTGGCACTTCTCCAAATTCAAACTGCACCAAGAAAAGACGTGGGAGTTTCACCATATGAAATATTATTTGGATTGCTGTACATGGACAAAGGGAATGAATGACCTCAATTTGAGATGAAAGATGCTTTTCTTAAGAACTACATACTCGGGCTGTCGTCCTCTTTGTCATCTCTCAGGACCCGTGGACTGTTAGCTCAAACCCCACCCTTGGAAACACTGATCCATCCATTCCGAGCAGGAGATTGGGTTCTGATGCGAACATGGAGAGAATCGAAGCTGCAACCTGAGTGGGACAGACCGTTCCAAGTGCTCCTGACTACTGAGACGACAGGAAGAATGGCTGAGAAAGGGTGGACTCATACCTGGGTAAAAGCATCACTTAACCCTGACACCTGAGAGATTGCATTAACAAAGACTTTTAAGGTTAAAACTGTTGAAACTGTCCATTGTAAACCTTTAACTTCTTAGAGGAATTCTTAATGAATTAATGAGTAAAAGGGATTGAATTACACAGAATTAGAGTGTTTCCCAGGAACACTCTCTGAAAGTGGGAGAAAAAGAAGGGGGGGTATTTAATCCCCACCAGAAGAATCCTTATTAGTTTGTGATTTGTATTGTTTTTCTTAATTATTATTTTTAATTATTATAGGGGTGTATATATACATAGAAATGATGTATTTTAAGTTTATCTTAGTAATACCTATTCTCAAATGGATTAGTGATAGGGTGGAGGGAAAAATCAGCATTTCCAATTAATCCAGAACATCTCTCGAGTTCTATCTCGAAATAATTGTTGGATTTACAGCCAGATGCCTAGAAAGACTGAAAAGGCCTTGTCCCTGATTGCTATTTCCAGCAGCAACCGTGTCTGGATTCTCTAGATTTCTAAAAACGACAGATCATACTCAGTTCCAGGAAGGCATAGATTTTGAAGCTGAGCTCCCTACACATAATCCTGGCTACAATATACTGTGTTATCAAAGGTGCCTTTTATACAACATTGACAGAAACTCAGGGGACAATAGTACTGACCCTGGGTGTGGAAATATTATCCATGAAGTAGGGAATAATCCATACTGTACCGAATATGGTAGCTATGGGAATGCTAATATACATAATGCACACCAGATACAACATGAGAGTCCTGTAACCGGATGGCCTGTCCCAAATGGCAAGGGGTGGTACTGGCCATGTGGCCATAAAGCCAGGAAGGTGTTGCCCCTAGGATGGAAGGGAGCTTGCACCTTGGGGGCAAGAATTCCAAAGTAACTATTATTGAAGATCCACAAAGCCAAAGCCCCCTGGAGACCCCACGCAGAATTAAGTGGACTCCAGATAATCCTCTAGTAAAAAGAAACAGGGTGTTTCACAGTTTTGCAAGGTGGTTTTTACCTTGATTAGGGGTGAGTGAATTAGAAAAAGCTATTGTAAATATCTCAGCTATAACTGAAGAACTAGAAAATAACACTGGATGCAAGAAAAAGGAGATAACAAGTTTGCCAAAATAGTACTCCAGAATCGAATAGTGTTAGATTTATTACTAAGCTCACAAGGAGGAGCATGTACTGTAATTAATGCTAGTTGCTGTATATATGTAGATCAAATGCAACAAATTTGACTGATCTACTGATCTCATAAATATTTGGGGAAAAAAAAAAAGATCCTACATAGAATGACTCAAGATGACACTTCCTGGGGATTGAGAAACATTTGGGAGAAACTAACTTTGTGGTTACCTGAATAGAATTGGCTCAAACAACTATTTGTTGGTATTGTAATAATAATGGCATTGTATATCTGTCATCCCCCATGACATCCGAAGAAGAATATTGCACCTTAATGTTGGAAAAACTCAAGAGTGCGGTATGTGAAGAGGTGCAAAAACAATAGGAGTAAGAAAAGAAGAGGGGGGAACTGTGAGAAACAAAGTTGTGTTTTTGCAGTAGAAGGTGTTTTTGCAGTGGAAAATTCCACTAACCTTGCGTATTCAAAAGTGATTGTGCGGCATAGCAGTGGGGAGCATGTTAAGTAGATAAGGGGAAGGTCCCACTGTCCCAAAATAAGGAGGATAGCTAAGGAAAACAGGATGAGCAGTACAAAATCAGTAAAAACAAAAATCATAGGCCCTCTAGTCATGAGAGAAGAAGGAAAAAAAAAGGAAAAGGAGAAATTAACGGTTGGTCAAATAAAATTGTACATATATGGCATAGAGGAGCGTCGAGTAGGTTGTGAACCTGTAGTACTCAGCCAATGAGGAAATGGGGGAGAAATCAGGTGTCGGGTAATAGGGAATATGAGGTTATGATAAACTTTTACTGTGCGCTCCTGATTGACAGGATGCCCGCCATTGCAATCACGAATAAAATAGCTTCACAGAAGGTCCTGTCTGAAGAAAATTATTGAGAGTTTTCTCACAATGTGAACATCATGGAAGCTGAATTTCCAGGACGGTGCTTCACCTTGGGGCATTTGAATCAGCATAAAGGTATTTGTAACTAAGTAAAATGGGCAAAACATGCATATCAGTCATGACAGCACAGTGGGGCAGGTTCGCTCATAAACACACGCACGGACAGACATCACACACACACATGCAAAAGGTCAGAAATATGGGTTGAAAACCACCAGGCACTTTTGGGGAATGTATCTTCCACTTTGAAATGTTGGGTGCAAAATGGAAATGAGCTAAAAAATGCCAACGATTACTGCAGAATAAGTTATTTTCAAACCTTATCTCACGTGGAGATCTAGGTTTAATTTCCATCTCTAATTAGTATTTAACTGTTTGTACAAGCCAGGAACATTTCAGCTGGGAGAGACAGAAACTTATTCTGCAGCACATATCTGGGGGTGGATACTGCACATCAGAAGGTTCAAGGCGCTGATCTGTAAAAGGCAGAATGGAAATGTAAAGTAACTCTGACATGGCAGGTGACGGTTGGGCTATTAGCTTCTATGGGTAGATTCAGGTCTCTCACCATCATTTTTCATCGCAAATTTGACAGCTCTTGAAACAGTCCTGAGACAGACTGGAGGAAAGGGAGAAAAAAAAAATCATTGGATGGATGACACACTCTCCCTCCACACAACTGTTGTAAATGGTGTTCGGTATTCCTGAGTATCACAGCATAAAAAGCATTTCAAGTCAATTAACGCATTTTTCTCAAATACATTTTTAATGTGTGCTCTATTTATATCCAACTCATTAATTTCTACATATTGAACCCCAAACACAACAGAAAGCTTTACTCACAGGGACTGACTCTGTCTTGGTTTATATCAGAGTGGAGGGAGAAAACAAAACCAAAAACTACAGCACTATAATAAATGCAACATTAGCTAAAAAAAAAATGAAACTAACCCCCTGTTTTAGGTGAGATCAAAGCCAATCAACACCAAGTTTGTGATGTGGCTACAGAATCAGTCTTTCTGTAACCAGGCTGCCTGCTGGAGAGATTGCTTCTATGGATGCTACTTTAACATTTACTGAACATGAGGTTATTGGCCCGACTCTGGTCAGCAACGGGCCCCTTATCTAACATGGGGCATATTCTGGATGCTTCTCATAGATGCCACCCCTATTCCCGCCCCCCCCCACCCCCCCCCCAAAAACCTTGCCACGTAAACCCACCCACTACACAAGGTTAAATCTCCTTGAGGCATGCACCTGATACCTGATATCCCCATCCTTTTGAATGACCCACCAGGTATACCCTGGTCCTTGGGCGAAGACAATCCCACGAGTGGGTTTGCCTTTTCCCGAGGCAGGAGCAACCCACACTGCCTTCCCCATCCACTTCCCTACATGCACTACGGGGACTTTAGCTCTTCCCACAGTGTGTAGGGGTTTTGTTTCAGCAGGACCAGGACAGCTGTCAGACCCTCTAGTGTTAACTAGTCACATGGCTTCTGGTAGATTTATGTCCTGATGTTTCCAGGTCCCAGCACCCAATGCTCGTAACATAGTCTTTAACAGTCCATTGTACCTCTCAGCCTTCCCAGAGGCTTGTGGGTGATAAGGGATGTGATATACCCACTCAATACCATGCCTCTTGGCCCAGAAGGTGACAAGACTGTTTTGGAAGTGACTCCCATTTTTGGACTCTATTCTTTCTGGTATACCATGTCGCCACAGCACTTGTCTTCCCAGGCCCAAGATAGTGTTTCGGGTGGAGGCATGGTTTACTGGGTATGTTTCCAGCCACCCAGTAGTTGCTTCTACCATGGTGAGTATGTACCGTTTGCCTTGGCGGGTTTGTGGGAGTGGTCCGATGTAGTCAATATGCCAGGCCTCACCATATCGAAATCCAAGCCACCTCCCCCTATTCCAGGGAGACTTTACCCTCATGGCTCTCTTAATTGCAGCACAGGTCTCACACTCATGGGTAACCTGTGTGATGGCCTCAATGGTCAGGTCCACCCCTCGATCACGAGCCCATGTGTATGTGGTATCCCTCCCCATATGTCCTGATGTTTCATGGGCCCATCGAGCTAGAAACAGCTCACCCTTACGTCCCCAGTCTAGGTCCACCTGAGCCACTTCAATTTTCGAAGCTCGATCCACCTCTACGTTATTCTGACGTTCTTCGGGGGCACGGCTCTTGGGCATGTGGGCATCTACATGACGTACCTTTACATCCAGGTTTTCTACCCGGGCAGCAATATCTTGGCACCAGGTGGCAGCCCAGATAGGTTTACCTCTGCGCTGCCAGTTGCTCTGTTTCCATTGCTGCAGCCACCCCCACAGAGCATTTGCCACCATCCATGACTCAGTGTAGAGATACAGTACTGGCCATTTTTCTCTTTTGGCAATTTCTAGGGCCAGTTGTATGGCTTTCATTTCTGCATGCTGACTCGACTCACCTTCCCCTTCCATGGCCTCTGCAACTCGCCGTGTGGGACTCCAAACAGCAGCTTTCCACTTCCGGTGGTTCCCTACCACACGGCAGGATCCGTCAGTGAACAACAAATACTGCTTTCTGTCTTCTGGCAACTCATTATATGCTGGTGCCTCTTAAGCACGGGTTACCTCTTCTGTTGGTACTCTGAAATCCCTGCCCTCCGGCCAGTCCATGATCTCTTCCAGGACTCCTGGGTGGTTAGGTCTCCCCATTCGAGCCCGCTGTGAAATTAACGCTACCCACTTACTCCACATAGCGTCAGTTGCATGGTGTGTAGTGGGGATTTTCCCTTTGAACATCCAATATAACACAGGTAGCCGTGGGGCCAAGAGGAGTTGTGCTTCTGTACCAACAACTTCTGAAGCGGCTCGAATGCCCTCATATGCTGTTAGTATCTCCTTTTCAGCTGGGGTTTACTTGGCTTCTGATCCTCGATAGCCCCGACTCCAAAACCCTAGGGGTCGACCTCGAGTTTCCCCAGTCTCTTTCTGCCAGAGGCTTCAGGTGAGGCCATGCTCCCCAGCTGCAGTGTAAAGTACATTTTGCACAGCTGGTCCGGTACTGACAGGCCCAAGGGCTACTGCACGAGCTATTTCTTGTTTGAGTTGCTCAAAAGCCTGTTGTTGTTCGGGGCCCCACTCGAAATAGTTCCTCTTTCAAGTCACTCGATATAGAGGACTCACAAGCTGACTATAGCCTGGAACATGCATTCCCCAAAATCCCACAAGGCCTAGGAAAGCTTGCGTTTCTTTTTTGCTAGATGGTGGAGACATAGCTGTTATTTTGTCGATCACATCCACCGGAATATGGCGACGTCCATCCTGCCATTTCACCCCCAAGAGCTGGATTTCCTGTGCGGGTCCCTTGACCTTACTCTGTTTAATAGCAAAGCCAGCTTTCGGGAGAATTTGGATTATTTTCTTCCCTTTCTCAAAAAATTCCTCTGCTGTGTTGCCCCACACGAGGATGTCATTGATGTACTGCAGGTGTTCAGGAGCTTCCCCTTGTTCCAGCGCAGACTGGATCAGTCCATGGCAAATGGTAGGGCTGTGTTTCCACCCATGAGACAGTCAATTCCAAGTGTACTGAATGCCCCTCCAAGTGGAAGCAAACTGTGGCCTGCATGCTGCTGCTAGAGGGATGGAGAAAAATGCATTAGCAATATCGATTGTGGCGTACCACTTGGCTGCCTTTGACTCTAGTTCGTACTGAAGTTCTAGCATGTCTGGCACTGCAGCACTCAGCGGTGGTGTGACTTCGTTCAGGCCGCGATAGTCCACTGTTAGTCTCCACTCTCCATTACACTTTCGCACTGGCCATATAGGACTATTAAAGGGTGAGTGAGTCTTGCTGATCAATCCTTGGCTCTCCAGATGATGAACCAACTCATGGATGGGGATCAGGGAGTCTCAGTTGCTGCGATGTTGCTGCCAGTGCACAGTTGTGTTTGCAACTGGCACTTGCTGTTCTTCAATCCTCAGCAATACTACAGCAGAAGGGTCTTCTGAGAGACCAGGCAGGGCAGACAGCTGCCTAATCTTCTCTGTGCTCAAGGCAGCTATGCCAAAAGCCCACCGGTACCCTTTTGGATCCTTGAAGTACCCTCTCTTGAGTTAGTCTATTCCGAGGATGCATGGAGCCTCTGGGCCAGTCACGATGGGGTGCTTTTGCCATTCATTCCTGGTTAGGCTCACTTCAGCCTCCAATACAGTTAGCTGTTGGGATCCTCCTGTCACTCCAGAGATAGAGGTGAGTTCTGCCCCTTGGTGGCCTGATGGCATCAGGGTACACTGTGCACCTGTGTCCACTAGAGCTTCGCATTCCTGCAGTTCCGGTGTGCCAGGCCATCGAATCCACACAGTCCAGTAAATCCGGTTGTCCCTCTCCTCTACCTGGCCAGAGAAAGGGCCCCTCTAGTCCTGGCTGGAGCATCTGTCAATTAATTCTTGCAAATGTGAAGCAGAGGTCTCTTCATCAGGGTCAGGAGTAATGCTAGCCCTTCTACTGCCTCTGGGGGACTGCTCAACAGAAACTGGAGCAGCAGTTCTCCTAGGAGACCCTTTTCTTGCTGCTGTATTTCCTCACAGTTCATGTACCCGAGCAGCTAGGGCTGAGGTCAGTTCACCGTCCCACTTCCTCATATCTTCCCCGTGGTCACACAAATAAAACCGCAGGGTGCTCCATGGTGTGCATCCTTGGCCTGGTTTCAGTTAGGATAGAGTTAATTTTCCTCCTAGTAGCAGGTAGGGTGCTATGTTTTGGATTAGGATGAGAAGAGCACTGATAACATGCTGATGTTTTAATTGTTGCAGAGCAGTGCTTACACCAAGCCAAGGACTTTTCAGCTTCTCGCTCTGTCCTGCCAGCGGGCAGGCTAGGGGTGCAGCAGGAGCTGGGAGGGGACAGACCCAGGACAGCTGACCCAAACTGGCCAAAGGGGTATTCCATACCATCTGACGTCATGCTAAACAATATATAGGGGTGGCTGGCCGGGGTGGGGGGGCCGGCTGCTCGGGAATAGGCTGGGCATCGGTCAGCGGGTGGTGAGCAATTGCATTGTGCATCACTTGTTTTCTTACACATTATTATTGTTAATACTATTATCATTATCACTATTATTATTATTATTGTTATTATTATTTTCCTGTCTTAATAAACTGTCTTTATCTCAACTCACAGGCTTCACTTTCCCGTTTCTCTCCCCCCATCCCAGAGAGGGAGGGGGGAGGGTGAGCGAACGGCTGTGTGGTGTTTAGCTGCCAGCCGGGTTAAACCACAACAGTCCTTTTGGCGCCCAATGTGGGGCACGAAGGGTTGAGATATCGACAAATCTGACCAGAGTGTGTTAAACTAAAATTGGTATAAGTATTGGACCTGCTTAATAGTTGCTAGTCACGATGTTGATTGCCTTAATCTCCAGTCTGCTGTACCTGTATTCCAAATTGAGTTTTATGGTGCGTTACTTTCTGTATGTGCTCCCTGTTGCACTGTTTATCCTTTCCGGGCCCTGGTTTAAGATTGTTATGGTACTGTGCGGTGTAACAATGGCTTATGAAATGATGAGATATCTGGTCACGACTTTAACCTGGTATTTGTACTCAGCACTGACGTCGACTCTATACTTTGGAAACCATATCTCGGAAACTATTAGCAACTACAGCTATTGCCTGTTTTCGTTAGGGAGCCAATCTGTGAAGGGGACAGGGGAAGACATGTTTCCCTACCTGTTCACTCTCCCTTTCTCCTTCACCACCACCCTCTTATCCCCCGAGTTAGTTACGGTGGTTCTCCGAGATGTTGAATATCCTTGGGATACTCAGACCAGCCTGCTCTTGTTGTTATGTCTCCTGAATGCGCTTCAGATTTTGTGGAGGGTTAAACAACTACTTAGGAATCTCGTCCGGAGAGCTGTCTTGAGGCGGGATAGTTGCGAGTGGCAGGGAGTGTGGGAGGATATGGGCAGGTTTCTAGAGCAGTGGGCACCTCCAGTGTTTTGGACATTCACCCCTGAACAACTGCAAAATCCTAAAAAGCTGGCAGAATGCTTGAAAAAAAGGTGTCATGACTCTGGCAGTTCCAAAGTGACACAAATCACTGTAGCGTGCTGGGGTCTGGCTTGTGCCTATCGAGCTGCAATTGATGCTACTAGCAACCTAGCTCCAGCTCCAGCTCCTGCAGCCGCTCCAGCTCCAGCTCCTGCAGCCGCTCCAGCTCCAGCTCCTGCAGCCACTCCAGCTGCAGCTCCTGCAGCCGCTCCAGCTCCAGCTCCTGCAGCCGTTCCAGTTCCAGCTCCTGCAGCCGCTCCAGCTCCTGCAGCCGCTCCAGTTCCAGCTCCTGCAGCTACTCCAGCTCCAGCTCCTGCAGCCGCTCCAGCTCCTGCAGCCGTTCCGGCTCCTGCAGCCGTTCCGGCTCCAGCTCCTGCAGCCGCTCCAGCTCCAGCTCCTGCAGCCGTTCCGGCTCCTGCAGCCGCTCCAGCTCCAGCTCCTGCAGCCGCTCCAGCTGCAGCTCCTGCAGCCGCTCCAGCTCCAGCTCCTGCAGCCGCTCCAGCTCCAGCTCCTGCAGCCGTTCCGGCTCCTGCAGCCGCTCCAGCTCCAGCCCCTGCAGCCGCTCCAGCTCCTGCAGCTGCCCCAGCTCGTGCAGCTGCTCCCACTCCTGTGGCTGGGTCAGAGAAACGAGCTGTAGCAGTGCAAGTTGACCCCGCAGAGGGTATTCCAACCCCTGTGGCAGACCCTGTGTCCGGGTCAGAGAAACGAGCTGTAGCAGTGCAAGTTGACCCCGCAGAGGGTATTCCAACCCCTGTGGCAGACCCTGTGTCTGGGTCAGAGAAACGAGCTGTAGCAGTGCAAGTTGCCCCTGTAGACAAGGTGAAAAAATGGTATAGAGGCTCAGGTCGTTTAAAACGCAGACAGTCTTCTGCTAAGTCTGGGCGTAGTGAAGACGAGGCTGGGCCATCAAAGGTGCAGGAGACTGAAGATGAGGATGAGGATGGCGAAAAATCAACAGTAACTACCCGGACTCCATACCAGCCATCAAAGGTGCAGGAGACTGAAGATGAGGATGAGGATGTCGGAAAATCAACAGTAACTACCCGGACTCTACACCGGCCATCAAAGGTGCAGAAGACTGAAGATGAGGATGAGGATGTCGAAAAATCAACAGTAATTACCCGGACTCTATACCAGCGTGAGCTACGAGATGTGCGAAAAGATTTTGGTCGCTGTATAGGCGAGCAGCTTGTCACCTGGCTGCTCCGGTGCTGGGACACGGGAGCCAATTATGTGGAATTGGAGGGCAAGGAAGCCAGGCGGCTGGGATCCCTTGCTAGGGACGCATGCATTGACAAAGCAATTGGAGATGGAGCACAATCTCGCAGCCTCTGGAGGCGTCTCCTGTCAGCTGTGAAGGAAAGGTATCCCTTCAAGGAAGAACTTGTATGTTTACCAAGCAAATGGACCACCATGGAGAAGGGAATTCAGTACCTGAGGGAATTGGCCGTACGGGAAGTAATTTATAAGGACCTAGACGACGCACAAACATCTGCAGATCCAGATGCAGTCCGGTGTACACTACCCATGTGGCGGAAGTTTGTACAGAGTGCCCCATCATCATATGCCAACTCATTGGCAATACTAGCCTGGAAAGCGGAGGAGAATCCCACAGTGAATGAAGTGACTAAAATACTCCGGCAGTACGAAGGAAATCTCTCCTCTTCCCTAAAGGCCTGTGTCTCAGCTGTGGAAAAACTCTCTGAAGAGGTCCACCAACTTAAAGAGAATTTATCTTCCCCTCCACCTGAACGAACCAGTGTCCACCAGCTAAAAGAGAATGCTTTAGAGAAACTTTCTGAAAAGATCCACCAACTTGAAGAAAGATTATCTTCCCCTTCACCTGAACGAACCAGTGTCCACCAGCTAAAAGAGAATGCTTTGGAGAAACTTTCTGAAAAGATCCACCAACTTGAAGAAAGATTATCTTCCCCTTCACCTGAACGAACCAGTGTCCACCAGCTAAAAGAGAATACCTTGGAGAAACTTTCTGAAAAGATCCACCAACTTGAAGAGAGATTATTTTCCTCCCCACCTGTACAAACCAGTGTCTCAGCTATTAGGGGTAAACGTTCATCTATGCAAGGAAGACAATATGGTGGGCACACACACCGCGCGACCCTGTGGTTTTACCTACGTGACCATGGAGAGGACATGAGAAAATGGGATGGAAAATCTACTGCGACCCTAGAGGCACGGGTACGTGAATTGCAAAGGAAAACAATTGGGAAAAAGGAGTTCTCTGAAAGGTTTGCTGCTCCAACTTCCAGCAGGCAGTCCTTTAAACACAGAAACGAAGATTCTGACCAGGACTAGAGGGGCCCTGCCTCCAGCCAGGGGGAGGAAAGGGACAATCGAGTTTATTGGACTGTGTGGATTCGATGGCCTGGCACGTCAGACGCACAGAAGTATAAGGCTTTGGTAGACACCAGTGCACAATGTACTCTAATGCCATCAAGCTATAAAGGGCCAGAGCCCATCTGTATTTATGGTGTGACGGGGGGATCCCAGCAGTTAACTGTATTGGAGGCTGAAGTGAGTCTAACCGGTAATGAGTGGCAAAAGCACCGTATTGTGACTGGCCCAGATGCTCCGTGCATCCTTGGCATAGACTATCTTAGAAGAGGATATTTCAAGGACCCAAAAGGGTTCCGCTGGGCTTTTGGCATAGCTGCTTTGGAGACAGAGGACATTAAACAGTTGTCTACCTTGCCCGGTCTCTCAGAGGACCCTTCTGTTGTGGGGTTGCTGAGGGTTGAAGAACAGCAAGTGCCGATCGCTACCACAACTGTGCACCGGCGGCAATATCGCACCAACCGAGACTCCCTGAGTCCCATCCATAAGCTAATTCGTCAACTGGAGAGCCAAGGAGTGATCAGCAAGACTCATTCACCTTTTAATAGTCCCATATGGCCAGTGCGAAAGTCTAATGGTGAGTGGAGACTAACAGTGGACTATCGTGGCCTGAACGAAGTCACGCCACCATTGAGTGCTGCAGTGCCGGACATGCTAGAACTCCAGTATGAACTGGAATCAAAGGCAGCCAAGTGGTATGCCACAATTGATATCGCTAATGCATTTTTCTCCATCCCTCTAGCAGCACAGTGCAGGCCACAGTTTGCTTTCACTTGGAGGGGAGTCCAATATACTTGGAATCGGCTGCCCCAGGGGTGGAAACACAGCCCTACCATTTGCCATGGACTGATCCAGTCTGCGCTGGAGCAGGGGGAAGCTCCTGAACACCTGCAGTACATCGATGACATCATTGTGTGGGGTGACACCGCAGAAGAAGTTTTCGAGAAAGGGAAGAAAATAGTCCAAATCCTTCTGAAGGCCGGTTTTGCCATAAAACAGAATAAAGTTAAAGGACCTGCACGAGAGATCCAGTTTTTAGGAATTAAATGGCAAGATGGACGTCGTCAAATCCCAATGGATGTGATCAACAAGATAACAGCTATGTCTCCACCAACTAGCAAAAAAGAAACACAAACTTTCCTAGGTGTCGTGGGGTTTTGGAGAATGCATATTCCAAATTACAGTCTGATTGTAAACCCGCTCGACCAAGTAACCCGTAAGAAGAATGCTTTTGAATGGGGCCCTGAGCAACGACAAGCCTTTGAACAAATTAAGCAGGAAATAGTTCATGCAGTAGCCCTCGGGCCAGTCCGAACAGGACCAGATGTAAAGAATGTGCTCTACACCGCAGCCGGGGAGAATGGTCCCACCTGGAGCCTCTGGCAGAAAGAACCTGGGGAAACTCGAGGTCGACCCCTGGGGTTTTGGAGTCAGGGATACAGAGGATCTGAAGCCCGCTACACTCCAACTGAAAAGGAGATATTGGCAGCATATGAAGGAGTTCGATCTGCTTCGGAAGTGGTCGGTACTGAAGCGCAGCTCCTCCTGGCACCCCGACTGCCGGTACTAGGCTGGATGTTCAAAGGAAGGGTCCCCTCTACGCATCATGCAACTGATGCTACATGGAGCAAGTGGGTTGCACTGATTACTCAGCGGGCTCGAATAGGAAACCCCAGTCGCCCAGGAATCTTGGAGGTGATTATGGACTGGCCAGAAGGCAAATACTTTGGGATATCATCAGAGGAGGAGGTGGTTCGTGCTGAAGAAGCCCCCCTGTACAACAAGCTACCGGAAAATGAGAAGAAATATGCCTTGTTCACTGACGGGTCCTGTCGTATTGTGGGAAAGCATCGGAGATGGAAAGCTGCTGTATGGAGTCCTACACAACGAGTTGCAGAAGCTGCTGAGGGAGAAGGTGAATCGAGTCAGTTTGCAGAAGTAAAAGCCATTCAGCTGGCTTTAGATATTGCTGAACGAGAAAAGTGGCCAGTTCTCTATCTCTATACTGATTCATGGATGGTAGCAAATGCCCTGTGGGGGTGGTTACAGCAATGGAAGCAGAACAACTGGCAGCGCAGGGGCAAGCCCATCTGGGCTGCGGCATTGTGGCAAGATATTGCTGCCCGGGTAGAGAACCTGGTTGTAAAGGTATCCCATGTAGATGCTCATGTGCCCAAGAATCGGGCTACTGAAGAACACCAAAACAACCAGCAGGTGGATCAGGCTGCTAAGATTGAAGTGGCTCAGGTGGACCTGGACTGGCAACATAAAGGTGAATTATTTATAGCCCGATGGGCCCATGACACCTCAGGCCATCAAGGTAGAGATGCAACCTACAGATGGGCTCGTGATCGAGGGGTGGACCTGACCATGGACACTATAGCACAGGTTATTCATGACTGTGAAACATGTGCTGCAATCAAGCAAGCCAAACGGTCAAAACCTCTTTGGTATGGAGGACGATGGCTGAAATATAAATATGGAGAGGCCTGGCAGATTGATTACATCACACTCCCTCAAACCCGCAACGGCAAGCGCCACATACTTACAATGGTGGAAGCAACCACCGGATGGCTGGAAACATATCCTGTGCCCCATGCCACCGCCCGGAACACTATCCTGGGCCTTGAAAAGCAAGTCTTATGGCGACATGGCACCCCAGAGAGAATTGAGTCAGACAACGGGACTCATTTCCGAAACAACCTTATAGACACTTGGGCCAAAGAACATGGTATTGAGTGGGTGTATCACATCCCCTATCATGCACCAGCCTCTGGAAAAGTTGAACGATACAATGGACTGTTGAAGACTACACTGAAAGCAATGGGTGCTGGGACATTCAAAAATTGGGATACACATTTGGCAAAGGCCACCTGGTTAGTCAATACCAGGGGATCTGCCAACCGAGCTGGACCTGCCCAATCAAACCTGTTACGCACTGTAGAAGGGGATAAAGTTCCTGTAGTGCACGTAAGAAACATGCTGGGTAAGACAGTCTGGGCTACTCCTGCCTCAGGAAAAGGCAAACCCATTCGTGGGATTGCTTTTGCTCAGGGACCTGGATGCACTTGGTGGGTAACGCAAAAGAATGGGGAGGTCCGGTGTGTACCTCAAGGGGATTTGATACTGGGTGAGAATAGCCCATGAGTTGAATTGTAGTATGTTAATTATTATATAATAATGTATGTCATCACTACCATGATTGCTATATATCATAGATGAAAATGGTGATTAATTAGAATGTATTGGACAGAGTGTAACCTGAGCATGACATAAATGGTATGGAATAAGGGGTGGATATCTGTCCTGGTTCCAGTTAGGACAGAGTTAAGTAGCTCATAGTAGCTGGTAGGGTGCTATGTTTTGGATTAGGATGAGAAGAGCGCTGATAACATGCTGATGTTTTAATTGTTGCAGAGCAGTGTTTACACCAGGCCAAGGACTTTTCGGCTTCTTGCTCTGTCCTGCCAGCGAGCAGGCTGGGGGTGCAGCAGGAGCTGGGAGGGGACAGACCCAGGACAGCTGACCCAAACTGGCCAAAGGGGTATTCCATACCATCTGACGTCATGCTAAACAATATATAGGGGTGGCTGGCCGGGGTGGGGGGGCCGGCTGCTCGGGAATAGGCTGGGCATCGGTCAGCGGGTGGTGAGCAATTGCATTGTGCATCACTTGTTTTCTTACACATTATTATTGTTAATACTATTACCATTATCACTATTATTATTATTGTTATTATTATTTTCCTGTCTTAATAAACTGTCTTTATCTCAACTCACAGGCTTCACTTTCCCGTTTCTCTCCCCCATCCCAGAGAGGGAGGGGGGAGGGTGAGCGAACGGCTGTGTGGTGTTTAGCTGCCAGCCGGGTTAAACCACAACAAGCCAATACGAAACTAGAGCTAGCAGTAGCCATCATGACACTAGAGCCACTATCAAAATGAGAAATCTAGAAATTGATGCGCACAGTATCTGATAACCGGTCATCTCATCTCAAACAAATTCCAGAGTAAAACCTCATCTAAGAGAGAATATTCTGAAGGCAGCTGCTTCAGGTCATAAGAATGTATGGAGCTACTGTAATCCTGATTCAAGAATTACCTTATGGCATAATAAAAACTTTGAAAGAAAATATAATAAATTTTAAGTAAGCAGTAAGCACCTGTAATTAATAAGTGCTCCAAATAGATACTGTTCCATGTTAAAGACAGATTTCAAATTGATTTTATATTTCATACTGAAGAAGAGAAGTTGGGCGGGGGGGGGGGAGAGAAAGAAGGAAATGCATTCAAAAGCCCTGCTCCTTCTTGGATTTGTGCTTGAAGCCAATAAGACAATTCATGTGTGAAAGAATAAACAAGTGCATAATTCTTTTCAGGACCAAGACTGTACTGGCAGAACTAACAACTGTGATGACAGGCTTCCCAGAGAGGCCAAGAGCTGAATGAAGCATGAGCTGCCCTCATAACCTTGGCCTCAATGGCCATCAACATGCTATCCATGGATTTGAATGTGCCCCTAGTTTATTCCTCTGGGATCACAGAAAGTATATAGGAAAAACTGTTTGGTGAAGGCTATGCAATTTCTATATAGGTAGAATTTCCAGAGGGATTATCACATCCACATATAAAGTTTGAAAAAGCTGCTAGAAAGTATCTGTTCTTTTCAGCTCAGAGCTACAGCACATTGTTTAAAGGAGCTTATTTATTTAGTTCCCCATTGAATTGCTGAATGTAATATATTGCAATGGTTAGTAGGCAGAGACTTCTGGATCATTTTTTCAAACAGTCTCTCAGCAGTGCTACATGCCTTTATTATAAAATATTTTAATTAAAAACTGAAATTTAGATTTAGCATGGTGTGAATTCAAATATGATTGGTTGATTATTGTATTTTTAACATGTTTTAATTAGTAAATATTTAACGATTATATAGCTTTTAAACCTCAGTAAGTGCTATCTGGGGTAGTTATTTTCACTTCAGCTATGTTTTGTATCTATTGTACTTCACATCAGCTGGTTCTAAATGTTTCTGAAACTCTAAAGACATTAAAACAGATATACAGCCCTTATTTATCAATCTAAAGATTTTAATGTTAGAAGGTAATGAAATTCAAATGGTATCTAATCAGACACTTAGTGCTCTATTTTTTATATCAAAAAACTATGGGATAAAATACATAAAATACTTAAATATTTCTTGGAGCAATGGCTAAAAATCAAAAGATGAGCACAGATGAACACCTTAACCACTCATGCCCATTTACTTTCCTAGTGAATCTCTAAATTCATGACAGAACAAGGTCTGAAAGGGCCAGATGCAGCTACAGGAAGAATAGGTGAAAGGGAATGGAGGATGGAGGAAGCCTCACTACCGGATTGGATATGCATTATGACAATATGCTGGGACTGGAGCAGCTCTCCTACGAGGAGAGGCTGAGAGAGCTGGGACTGTTCAGCCTGGAGAAGAGAAGGCTTGGGGAGATCTTATCAATGTCTGTAAATACCTGAAGGGAGGGTGCAAAGAAGATGGAGCTGGCCTCTGCTCAGTGGTGCCCAGTGCCAGGACAAGAGACAATGGGCACAAACTGGAGCACAAGAGGTTCTGTCTAAACATCAGTCCACCTGTGCTGTGCAGGTGACCGAGCACTGGCACAGGCTGCCCAGAGAGGCTGTGGAGTCTCCTCCTTGGAGATCTTCAAAAGCCACCTGGATGTGGTCCTGGGCACCATGCTCTGGGTGGTCCTGCTTGAGCATCATGGTTGGACCAGATGACCTTCAGAGGTCCCTGCCAACATTAACTATTCTGCCATTCGGTGATTCTGTGAATATGCATTATGATTTTTTTTTCCACAATTGTTTCACATTTGTTCCCCCATGTTGTTTCAGAAAAAAAAAAAAGAAAAAAAAAGAAAATGTTTATTCTGTAGGCTGATATAATTAAAATTTGTTTTAGGAAGGTATACAAAGAAACCCATTTCTTAAGACATTAAAAATGACAGGTATACTTAAAGACAACAATAATTTCACTGAAGCCATCAGAAAATAAAAACATTATTTAAAAATACACTTGCCGTTTTGTTTTCAGTAGTGTTCCTCCTAACACAAAATTTTAACTGCAGATTAGTTTTATTCTTGTAGTCCTGTTGATAGATTTGAGGCAAGTGACATACATCATTAATTGTATTGTGTATTAGATTGCATTTCAAACAAGAGCTTTGTCTGACGGAGCTCCTACAGCCTGTCTGATTGTTGCAGAATTGTCATTAAATGGAAATGATGCCAGCAAATGTTGAACTTAACGTTGTTTCCAAATACCATTAATAATATTACAATGCCTTTAATGATTTCCATAGGAGAAAAATGTCACTAAGCATAGCAACAGTATTAGCCCTGGTGCTCTGGCTGAATTCCAGTCTGGTTAATTGCATTCTGATACCTACCATTTCTCAGTAGTTTGAATTGGGTACATTTGTGTTCCTTGGCGTTTGATCATTGATATGTTAATGCTGTACATTGTCAGCTCATTGCTGTATGCCACCCCAGAGTTTGCTGGCTGCCATGGTTGAACATTCAAGCTCTATTAATAAAGTCCTGACTACAGTACATGACCCTGAAAAGATTCCTTTCACTCTAACTTCCTACAGTTCATCAAGTTTCTTAGGTAGTGCTTAACCTAGCAAGTAAGCGTAGATACAACTTATTTCAGTGTTTGTTAAATGTATAGCACAACCTCAAGTCCCACTTTTGAAATAATGAGCTGCTGAAGTACATTAACACATGCTTAAAGCTGAACACAGAGATGATTGTTTTAGTTTCGATCAGAGAGGCACTCTGAACAGTGTTTCCTAAGCATCTCCAATTACTCTGCTTTGCTTTGAATTGTGCAGTGGTCTAGGAACATGACACAAACTTCGGATGAGAGTTAAGTAAAGATATGCTCCAAGAGCACATCTCATACACTTCAGCACCAGCTAACCATTCAAACAATGGCCCTGTAGTAGTGCTAGTCCAAAATCAAATTCCTGAAATGTGGACTTCAGAATAAACTGTCTTGTACTATAGCTCCGCTTCCGCTGGTTCATAGTACTTGCTTACATAGACATAGTAATATTCAGATGCTTTATTCAAATTGGAAGACCTGAACTATATTATTTTACTAGTCTTTAAAGTAAGGGTTTTCCACAACTCTAAGTGCAGATAGCAGAATATTTAAGAAAACCCTTCTGACATTGCCACATTTGTTAATGGTGGCAGAGGAAAAAAGTTAGGGAGGAAAAGAATCTGAGACCTAAATCCTAGCTCACGGAGAGCTATTAAAGCAGTCAGGACCATGATTCGGAATTGCCTTGATAAACATTCAGGCAGGACCTCTGGTGCCAATCCTGTATAAAAGTTTTTTGTGCATTTGGCACATCTCAAAGGCATCATGTCTAGTATCATTCACAATAGCCTCCCCATGCCCCTTCATTTTGATGGCCATTTGTGATATCCACTTCAGACATTCATACACATTAATTTTTCCATTTGGGAGATCAGACAAGATCAACAAGAAGCATGTAAAACATTTAAATCAGGCATATATCTTTATATGCATTGACAGCAAATAAATATAAACACTCATTAAAATATTAGATCAGAAAGAGGTAGTGCCTAACAAAACTGGAAGAGAATCTTTGTATCACTTAGTTAATACAGCATTCCTGTAAAACTTATCTACAGCTAACTCTAAGTATATCAATCACATACCATTTTTCTTGGGATCAGGTGTACTCTCAATAGAACAAGTGAATCCATGTCCCTTCCCCACCCAGTATATAAAGCACCCCAGGAGCTGCACATCTTGTGCTGCATGTTGTATATGGCATTGTTGTTTAAGGTCTCAAGCTGAGTGATTGTTGTGGTTTAACCCGGCTGGCAGCTAAACACCACACAGCTGTTCGCTCACTCTCCCCCCTCCCTCCCTTTCCTCCCCCTGGCTGGAGGCAGGGCCCCTCTAGTCCTGGTCAGAATCTTCATTTCTGTGTTTAAAGGACTGCCTGCTGGAAGTTGGAGCAGCAAACTTTTCAGAGAACCCCTTTTTCCCAATTGTTTTCTTTTGCAACTCACGTACCCGTGCCTCTAGGGTCGCAGTAGATTTTCCATCCCATTTTATCATGTCCTCTCCATGGTCACGTAGGTAAAACCACAGGGTGGCGCGGGGTGTGTGCCCACCATATTGTCTTCCTTGCACAGATGAACGTTTACCCCTAATAGCTGAGACACTGGTTTGTACAGGTGGGGAGGAAAATAAACTCTCTTTTAGTTGGTGGATCTTTTCAGAAAGTTTCTCCACAGCCGAGACGCAGGCCTGTAGGGAAGAGGAGAGACTTTCTTCGTACTGCCGGAGTTGTTTAGCCACTTCATCCACTGTGGGTTCCTCATCCTCTTTCCAGGCCATTATTGCCAATGAGCTGGCATATGATGATGGTGCACTCCGTACAAACTTCTGCCACATGGGTTGTATACACCAGACTTCATCTGGATCTGTGGATATTTGTGCATTGTCTAGGTCCTTATAAATTACTTCCCATACGGCTAATTCCCTCAGGTACTGAATTCCCTTCTCCATGGTGGTCCACTTGCCTGGTAGACATACAAGTTCTTCCTTGAAGGGATACCTTTCCTTCACAGCTGACAGGAGACGCCTCCAGAGGCTGTGAGATCGTGCTCCATCTCCAATTGCTTTGGCAATGCCTGCATCTCTAGCAAGGGATCCCAGCCGCCTGGCTTCCCTGCCCTCTAATTCCACACAATTGGCTCCGTTGTCCCAGCACCGGAGCAGCCAGGTGACAAGCTGCTCACCTATGCAGCAACCAAAATCTTTTCGCACATCTCGTAGCTCACGCTGGTATAGGGTTCAGGTAGTTACTGTTGATTTTTTGACATCCTCATCCTCATCTTCATCCTCCTGCACATTTAATGGCCCAGCCTCGTCTTCTCTATACCAAGACCTGGCAGAAGACACTCTGCCTTCTAAACGACCTGAGTCTCTATACCATTTTTTCACCTTGTCTACAGGGGCAACTTGCACTGCTACAGCTCGTTTATCTGACCCAGCCACAGGAGTGGGAGCAGCTGCAGGAGCTGGAGCTGCTACAGGGGCTGGAGTGGCTGCGGGAGCTGGAACTGGAACGGCTGCAGGAGCTGGAACTGGGATGGCTGCAGGAGCTGGAGCGGCTGCAGGAGCTGGAACTGGAACGGCTGCAGGAGCTGGAACTGGAACAGCTGCAGGAGCTGGAGTGGCTGCAGGAGCTGGAACTGGAGCGGCTGCAGGAGCTGGAACGGCTGCAGGAGCTGGAACTGGGACGGCTGCAGGAGCTGGAGCGGCTGCAGGAGCTGGAACTGGAACGGCTGCAGGAGCTGGAACTGGAACAGCTGCAGGAGCTGGAGTGGCTGCAGGAGCTGGATCTGGAGCAGCTGCAGGATCTGGAACTGGAACAGCTGCAGGAGCTGGAGCTGGAGCGGCTGCAGGAGCTGGAACTGGACTGGCTGCAGGAGCTGGAGCGGCTGCAGGAGCTGGAGCTAGGTTGCTAGTAGCATCAATTGCAGCTCGATAGGCACAAGCCAGACCCCAGCACGCTACAGTGATTTGTGTCACTTTGGAACTGCCAGAGTCATGACACCTTTTTTTCAAGCATTCTGCCAGCTTTTTAGGATTTTGCAGTTGTTCAGGGGTGAATGTCCAAAACACTGGAGGTGACCACTGCTCTAGAAACCTCCCCTTATCCTCCCACACTCCCTGCCACTCGCAACTATCCCGCCTCAAGACAGATCTCCGGGTGAGATTCCTAAGTAGTTGTTTAACCTTAAACAAAACCTGAAGCGCATTCAGGAGACATAACAACAAGAACATGCTGGTCTGAGTATCCCAAGGATATTCAACATCTCGGAGAACCACCGTAACTAGCTCGGGGGATAAGAGGGTGGTGAAGGAGAAAGGGAGAACAGGTAGGGAAAAATATCTTCCCCTGTCCCCTCCACAGATTGGCTCCCTGACGAAAAAAGGCAATAGGTGTAATTGCTAATACTTTATCAAGTCAATATCAAGTGTGTGCCTCAAGGAGATTTAACCTTGAGAGAAAACTAATCTGTAATCTAAGTTATATGTTGTAGGAAGACGCTGCAGGATCAACAACAGGTCAACTTCGCAAGGAACTGGGCAAGTGCAACAAGGACTTGAGCTAAGCTGGTGCTGGCGTCCAGCCATCCAACTCCACCTGCTGTGAGTGACCATTTTGGCAGATGAAGACCAAATCGTCAACAGTTCTTATAAACATTTTCCGAGAAAGACCTACAGAATGAAAAGACATACTTACCCATCAATCTGTCAAAGGACAAGGGACAACGGTGATGAGAATACTTATATGCTAAAGTATGGGGGACCTGAGAATGACACAAATGTTATGGAATAAGGGGTGGAGGTTGTACCGGGTCAGGCTGGGATGTTAACTTTCCCTGCAGCAGCCCATACAGTGCTGTGCTCTGCACTCGTAGCTAAAACAGCAATGTTATCACACCAGTGTTGTGTCTGCTGCTGAGCAGTGCTGGCACAGCATCAAGACTCTCTCTTACCCCCCTAGGGGTGGGCAAAGATGTGAGAAAAGAAACATCACCAGGGCAGCTGACCTAAACCGACCAAAGGGATATTCCATACCATATGATGTCACACTCAGCAATAAAAGGAGGAAAAAGGAGGAAGAGGGGAGGGGTGGGCTCTCGTTGTGAAAACGTCTGTCCTCCCGAACACCGGCTACGTGCGTTGAGGCCCTGCTTCAAGGACGTGGTCAAGCATCGCTCATTTGTGGGAAGTAGAGAGTAATTTCTTTCCTCCGCACTTCCACATAGCCTTTGCTTGTTTCGCTTAGTCTTCCCTTTCCCCCTCCCTTTTCCCCTTTCCTTTTTCCCCTTTAGTTAAATTGTTAATTGTTTAGTTAAATTGTTTAGTTAAATTGTTTAATTAATAATAATCTTTCCTTAATAATTATTTTTTTTCTTCCCTTTAATTAAATCATCCTTATCTCAACCCGTGAGTTGTTCTTTCCTTTACTTCTTCCCCTCCTCATCTAAGGAGGGGGAGGGAGAGAGCGGTTGTGGTGTTCAGCTGCCTAGCACGGTAAAACCACCACAACAGGACAAGGGGTAATGGCCACAAGATGGATCACAGGAAGTTCCGCACCAACATGTGAAAGAACTTCTTCATGGTGAGGGTGACGGAGCACTGGAACAGGCTGCCCAGGGAGGTTGTGGAGTCTCCTTCTCTGGAGATATTCAAGGCCCATCTGGATGCCTACCTGGGCAGCCTGCTCTAAGGAACCTGCTTTGGAAGGAGGGTTGGACCCGATGATCTCTTGAGGTCCTTTCCAACCCCGACAATTCTGTGATTCTGTGAGATCTCCGGATGACATTCCTAAGTATTTGTTTAACCTTAAACAAAACCTGAAGTGCATTCAGGAGACATAACAATAACACCACGCTAGTCTGAACATCCCAAGGATATTCAAAATCTTGGAGAACTATTGTAACTAGCTCAGATGATAAGAGGGTAGTGAAGGAGAAAGGGAGAGTGAACAAGTAGGAAATAATATCTTCCCCTGTCCCCTCCACAGATTGGCTCCCTGACGAAAAAAGGCAATAGGTGTAACTGTTAAGAGTTTCCGAGATATGGTTTCCAAAGTATAGAGTCGACGTCAGTGCTGAGTACAAATACCAGGTTAGAGTCGTGACCAGAAATCTCACCATTTCATAAGCCATTGTTACACCGCACAGTACCATAACAATCTTAAACCAGGGCCCGGAAAGGATAAACAGCGCGACAGGGAGCACATACAGAAAGTAACGTGCTATAAAACTCAATTTGGAAAACAGGCACAACAGACTTGAGGTTAAAGCAATCAACATTGTGACTAGCAAGTATTAAGCAGGTCTAATACTTATACCAATTTTATTTTAACACACTCTGGTCAGATCTGTCGTTATCTCAACCCTTCGTGCTCCACGTTGGGCGCCAAAAGGACTGTTGTGGTTTAACTCGGCCGGCAGCTAAACACCACACAGCCGTTCGCTCACCCTCCCCCCTCCCTCTCTGGGATGGGGGAGAGAAATGGGAAAGTGAAGCCTGTGGGTTGAGATAAAGACAGTTTATTAAGACAGGAAAATAATAATAATAATAAGGATAATAGTACTACTACTACTAATGTGTACGGAACAAGTGATGCACAATGCAATTGCTCACCACCCATTGACCGATGCCGAGCCTATCCCCGAGCAGCCGGCCCCCCCACCCCGGCTAGCCACCCCTATATATTGTTTAGCATGACGTCAGATGGTATGGAATACCCCTTTGGCCAGTTTGGGTCAGCTGTCCTGGGTCTGTCCCCTCCCAGCTCCTGCTGCACCCCTAGCCTGCCCGCTGGCAGGACAGAGCGAGAAGCTGAAAAGTCCTTGGCTTAGTGTAAGCACTGCTCTGCAACAATTAAAACATCAGCATGTTTTCAACACTCTTCTCATCCTAACCCAAAACATAGCACCCTACCAGCTACTAGGAGGGAAATTAACTTTATCCTAGCTGAAATCAGGACAGACACCAAGTCACAGAGCTTGCCTTCCTATGAGCTTTGCACACCTAATAAGCAATGAATGGCTTAGAAGAGTAGAACTGACAGATTTGATTGCCCTGTATTTTGAGAATACTCATACAGCATCCTTTAAAATGAGGCAAGTTAGAAAATTGGGCATGTACATATAACAACAGACTAGTAAGTACAGTACTTAATATCCTATTTTTAGTTTCTCCTGGTGGTGCACAGTTCTGTTATACCAGTAATTAAAAATACTTCAGATTATCCTTTCCAGTACTGCTGCTTTTTATTTCTTAGTACTGACCTGCGTATGACACTATGCTGTTATTTGTTTTAGCTTTGTCAGATCTTTCAGATTTTGCTTATGTTGGTATTAGCTATACAAGTTGCCTGCTCCCTCCCATACAAGTGATTGCAACAAACAACATCATTCCAGGCAGTAGAATCTTCCTGAAGGTTTGCAGCATGCAAAAAGGATGGCCACTGCCTTTCCAAACCCACAGATGGAAACTCTTTCTTCAAACACAAATAGAACAGCAAGGAATAGATCTGTAAGTTCTCCGCCACTACTTGGCCTCCATAAAGTGAACACTTTCACATTGCTGAGTTGGATATATTACAGGTCTTTTGCTTCAGTTCTGACTCAATATTCCGATACAACAGATTCTGAAGTCAATAGATCCTTCTACACTAAATACTGATATTTACCTTTTCCCATGTTGTGCTGTTATAGGAAGATTAGACATACATACATAAAATGTCCGTGTGTCTTTTCACAGGTGTGTGCATCGATACGTGTGTACCTACATATACAAGCATGGAGAGACATGTAAAACAGAGTACCCAAATGTGCAAGAAGACTTTTTTTTTAAAAAAAAGTCCAATATGAGTGTCTTCTGCTATAGAAGCATAGGTTATTTTTATTTTATTTTCTAGTTACAGGTATGCATTTTTCCCCTTAAAATGAAATTATTAATAAAAGCAAAATACATGTTCACAAGAGCCCATGCAAAACAGAATCATAAGAGTATGATCAACTTCTAATTACACTACATATAACCAATATGAAGACTAGAAAACAATGTGTCCTTTCTCATAGACATATTGATGGAGAAGCTGATTGCATTCTTTCATAACAACATCCTGTGAAATGTAGGATTCTCCTGGATATAGAATATGTCACCCCCTATAAATGATGATGTTTATTTGCAGAGAGGCTAGGATACAGCAGAGATTTGGATAAAAGACTGAAGTCTAACTGAATAATTTGTCCCAGTGCAGTAAACTATTAGTCAAGATGCAAATGCTGTTATCAACAAGGCCACCATTTTTGATTTTAATATGCAAACAAACTTGCACAGAAGTGACTAAATTTGTATAAATAATTATAAATGATATTTTGCTTATATGTTGTTTCATCTGTGTGAATAAGTTTATTCACCTGAGTGACAAATATTTCTCTCAGATCCAGCTCTAGAAGAGAAAATATGATTGATATGAAAATATTCTTGCAAATATTGGTATTTTTGCAAAACAGGGTTAAAGATACCTCAGACAAACCTTTGCTGTAGCACTTGCTTTACTGTTGCAATATAGATAATGCTACTAATATTTAATAAAAGAATATCATTACTTTCTCTGCTTCCAGAAAAATGGCATTTACTTCAAAGATGGAATGTACATGAACAAAGTGAACAAAGTACTCCTGTTTAATCAAAACATGATAATTAACAGGAGTCCAAGTACCCTTATCTTGGGGAACAAGAATAGCAGGTAGCAATTTCACTACTCTTTCAAGTCCGTGATTATGCTACTGAGTGGGAGGATCTAACAGCTACTAATTCACTTCTTGTCATTTCAAGGGGAGTAATTAACAAGTTGACTACATCTGCATGGTTATTAGCATGGATGGTGCCTTGGATTTAGTAAGGTGTAGATGGCTGCCAGCTTCCATGAAAGAAAGGTTAATGGAGACATTTGTTCCGTGTTGAAGAATTTTGAATTGAGTGAGATGAATCATCCACCTTTAGCAAACCCATAAGCGTCTTTTCCAATTTCAAAAAGTCATTTAAGGGTTGTTTTTACAAATCATGATATACAGGAAACATGAAAGCAAGTTTTATACATGATGACCCTATTTGAGGCAATGCAAGTCTCAGTTCAGCTTCTTCTTCATGGTCCTAATCATAATTATCATCACTATATGAGGTGTGATACCTATCACAGAACCACTGGAATAAAGCCTCAGAATGACTCAGGTGTTCACTACAGCATTAGTCATGTCACTTCCAGGATCATTGAAATTTCTCCTCAATTGCCACCTAATTTTGACTAGGATAGGAGGCATTCCACCCTGCTTTAGCCCTAAGAACCTAGGCTTTCATTACAGTATTTGACATTTGAGAATACTGTTCAACTGAGCGAGTTGAGATGTAGATGTTAGGGTGAAATGAATCATGCTCTCATGTACTCCTGTACATTATGTTTTAAATTAGAGACCAAAACCTGCCTGTGACTTCACTGTGGATTATAGCTCTGGATGAACATACGAACTCTCCTGCCTTCATTTCACCAACCAGATGGACACTTTACTCACACTTAAGCCCAGGCTAGATCTACAGGCTAGGAGCTGAATTCTCCTGATTACATGAGTGGCTTAATCCAATGAAAGTGTGTATATGAAACTCTACTCATAGCCCTACAGTCTCTTAGAACCCAAAGAGGAACCACTGTCACAATTTTCTATGATACACCAGTGTTTGGAGTATCACTGTAAGCCTTAAGGGAGGCCTGAAGACCTCACCTCTGAGAAAATGCTCTTCTATGATAAGAAAAAGGACTCTCCAACTCCTTTTGCCACTCCAGTTTCTTAGATGAATCAATTAGAATACTCGGTGAATCAAAGCAGGGTGAGGTAAGGTTTGTTGGATGTAGTCAAATAGTTTGCTGAATCACCAGTTGCTGAGATACGTCTTTAGCCTATATGAAGCGATGCAAAACAAACAAACAAAAAAGCCTATTTTGTGTAGAACAGCCAAAAATATTTTATAATAATTTCTATCCTTGACTGACTCTTTCTAGACTCTAGATATTATCAAAGAATTATAATCAAATCATGACATTATTATTATTATTATAGAATATACCTCAGAAATGTTTTGATACTGTCACAGTTATAAGAAAAGGTGTTTTTTTTTTCCTTCCTAAATTTTAATCTAGCTAACCAGTGCTCGAGAACAGCAATTACAAGGGCACACTGATATATACAGTTTTAGATTACTTTTCTTCTGTGTTTAGCAGGTACACAATTACACTAGCAGGTGTCTAGGTGGAATAGAAGGGTTATAAACTGTGCTTTGATCCTCCATTGACACTTTTCTCAGTGGAGGAGAACACATGGTCAAGGCAGGAATATTATCTTAATTCTGACACAAAGAGAGTTAATGGAGGATAGATGATAAGTATGAAAAATTAACAGTTAAGGGGTAGTGGTGTTTTTTTTCATGTGACCAAGCAGCATGGCAGCACACAGGAGAAACACTTCTCTCACCTGTTCCAGCCATGGTAGGCAGATATCAGGCAGAGATGTCTGGGAAATAAATAGCATTGTTCATGCATTTGCTTGCTTTATGAGACAGGGGAGAAAGGGAAGCCAGATCATGGGCCAGACCATCAATTAAGGTCATTCACAGTAGGTAAAAGCTCTAAATGAGAATATAAAGAGTAGAGCCATAGAAGATCAACAGTACATCTAATCCATTTGCATCTTTTGGAGATTGACCAATAGCCCAAGAAATCTCACACAGTGATTTTTTTTTATTTTTGTTTGGTATCCTCTCTTAACTCCCAGATATTTGCACATCAAGAGTCCTTCTAAACTGGAAGCATAATTTTTGTTTTTAATAGCCTTTGACAGTTTTTTTCCCTCCAATGGTTTTCCCTCTAAATGATTTTTGAATCCACCTACCCTTTTGGCACAAATAATTACCCCTATCGTCCTTGTGAACAGAGATCAACTTGGGAAGCAATATTGGCTCACAGGCTGGTGTCCAAGAGTGACTCTGCATGAGATGGCTGACTCAGTTGTCACAGCTTGCCTGTCCCAGAAGGAAAAGATTTATTTTCTCCTCTTTCATCCCCACTTAGCCTGCCATTTCCCCACACATGGTTCTACACCATCCTTCGTGCCACTTCTGGAGCTTTCTGAATTGTTTACTAAAATGATTCAACTCACTAACCTGGCAAACAACTATCCTGTACTGGCGTAGCTTAGTCCTGGACCACTCTTGTATCAGCTTGCAAAGCTGTCAGATGAATGCCAGAGAGCCAATAAGGCTGGGAGGAGGGCAGAGCATGAGTGATGGACACAGACAGATAACTGCATTCCCAAGATTAGGCTGCAGGCCTAAATGCTAGTGAAGGTATTCTGATTAACCTTCCACTTCCGAGCAGGTGTTTGGTGAAATGATAGGGGGAAAATGACATGCACAGGAACATCTCTCTGGACCACTGACTCCCTAGAAAGACAAACTGCATTTGCCTGTCTGCTACTGTTTATATTACAGATATTAGCAAAAGAAAATTACAGGATTAAGCACTATTTCCCAAGTCTCTGAAAATGCTAAGTGACAGTGAGCTGTCACCTGGTGTACACACCTCAAATGATTGCATAATGAGTTGCATTTCTAAGAAAATACAAATGTGACAAAGAGGCAGTAGACATTAAGTGTGTGTCCAAGATTTTAGATACAATTCATCTCAAATACAGACAGAGAATTTAACTGGTTGTTTTGGTTATTTCTTATGTGCAAACTGTTTAGGACTGAATAACTGGCTTATCAAGGTGTCCTGGTTTCAGCTAGGATAGAGTTAATTTCCCTCCTCATAGTAGCTGGTAGGGTGCTATGTTTTGGATTTAGGATGAGAAGAGTGTTGATAACACGCTGATGTTTTAATTGTTGCAGAGCAGTGCTTACACCAAGCCAAGGACTTTTCAGCTTCTCGCTCTGTCCTGCCAGGGGGCAGGCTAGGGGTGCAGCAGGAGCTGGGAGGGGACAGACCCAGGACAGCTGACCCAAATTGGCCAAAGGGGTATTCCATGCCATCTGACGTCATGCTAAACAATATATAGGGGTGGCTAGCTGGGGTGGGGGAACCGGTTGCTCGGGGATAGGCTGGGCTTCGGTCAACGGGTGGTGAGCAATTGCATTGTGCATCACTTGTTTCGTACACATTATTCTTAGTAGTGCTATTATCATTTTTTTTGTGTGTGGGTGTTTTAATAAACTGTCTCTATCTCAATCCACAGGCTTCATTTTCCTGTTTCTCTCCCCCATCCCAGAAAGGGAGAGGGGAGGGTGAGCGAACGGCTGTGTGGTGCTTAGCTGCCGGCTGGGTTAAACTACAACACAAGGCAATGTCCCAAGAAAGAAAATTTAACAGCAGACCTAGAGATCATGTATCTGAGCAACAGAGCATATTTAGATGGAGTCAGACTGTTTCATCAATGAAGAAAATAGTGCAGTTCCCAACAGAGGAAGGGTCAAAGAATCAAAGCTTGAGCTTAGAATGGACGGACCCCAGTTAGAGGACAGAGCTGAGACTGAAATGTTGAGAGGTGATCAAACTATTGTTAATTTGTTCTTTAGAGGGGTAACAACCAGCTTTTCAAATATTTCTTTCCAAGAGAAATGGGAATATTAGGTGAGATTTTGGGGGGATTTTTTTTCTTTTAAATAAAATTATTTCCATCACAGAAAGCTCTGCTATGATTTTCCAGTCTCCATCCTCTGTGGCTTCAAAGAATTTCTATTTTCCTTCATGGCAGGATATAGTAACAGCAGTAAGGAAAAGGTATTTCATTGCCTTATTGAAATCTAAACTAAATGAGCACTTCTCTCATTCTTCATTTCTTTAAAACTACTCCCTTCTTTTCTATTCATGACTCTTTTTCAATATTCCAGTGGGAGCACCTGTGCTGCCAGGCATGTGCCGTCTCCTTTCTTTTCCATCATAACAAGGATTCTGCTTAACAAATCCCACTGTCCATTTCCCTCCCTTCACTGCAGGACAGCTATCCATACACCCAGAGATATCATCAGGATCTCTGACGACCCTTGTTCTTACAGGCTGTCATGGAAGGTACTGTGATTCAGATTCAGGCATCTACATTTAGACAGCTACAAAATATGCATCGACATTCAAGGTACCTAAAATCCCCTTACATTTAGTAGTAGTATAGAAGCTATTCAGTTGCCCACATGTAGATGACCCTCGTTATTTGATGTGCTCTGAGGTATCTTGCCTGGCACTCGACTCCTGGACTAGAAGGTTTCTGGTCCCCCACAGGTCCTGTGTTACATCCGGGGGGGCAGATGACAATGACACAAAATCTGTAGGAAACCCACAGCCTTCTGGATCAGGAAATTGAAACGAGGCAGGATATTGTGAGGCATGTCAAATGGTTCCAGAAGCCTGTAATAAAGGAATTAAGCAAAGACCTAAATCTCCCTTAATCCCACATAACCAGAACCAAGATACACAGATCACATGTAGACACTTTAGGTTCCTGAATCTGGAGCTCAGTCCCAGCATAGTAGGCATAATTTCTGTTTTCCCATCTTCATCCATGTAACTAAAAATGTTTTATACAGAGTATTAAAACCTTACTGTGACACATTATGCAGATAATACCAACAGACAGAAAAATAAAACTAGTAATAAAACACAAGTTTAGGAATATGGTTCAAATTCAGGCACCAATATTCTTATATATTCTCCATTTGTCATTTTATATGATGATGAATATGGAACACAAACATAGGTTATTTAGATAGGTCTACACAATCAGTTTGAATACCCTTGGAGATGTCTTTGGAGACAAATTGTACTAATTCCAGATCATTTTAAATGAGTTGTTTATCCAGTCTCAGATATGGCTAATAAATCTATGGAAAATGATGAATGAAAGACTATGATGACTAGCTATCAATCATATGAATTTTCCAAAAGAAAAAATAATTTCAGAGCTCAAATCCAATTGCAGCTTGCTCAGTCCAATCCGGACATTTTACCTTCCATGGAAAAACAAGAATGAGAAAGAAATTAGGGATGGAGTATAAATATATACTTGTTTTAGAAATGATCTATCACTGTATATGTACCCTAAAAATGAATTGTAATAGTACTTTTGTAGCAAGATGCCCTTCTCCTGGTACAATAATTGTGCCCCATCTTTGTCTTCTTTTACTCTGCCATTACTAATGAGCTTGTATTTCCCTTGCTTTTCCATTACTGTACCTTGAAAACAGATATATTCCTTGTTATACATTTTTTCTATGCATTATATATAACGCTTTTCAGTCACATCATATCTTCGTTCCCAAATTCACCCACACATTTCCCACACATTTCTATCATCTTATTAAAGATGAGTTTAAATGTGTTTTATTTAATGCTTTGGTGAATGCATTACTTCATCAGGAAACCTCATGGAAATTCATGTGCTTAATGCTAAAGTGCCTCCCATCCCACACCCATTTCAATTACAGTGTGACATTGACACAGCCTTAATGCCCTCAGCTGCTCATTTGACACAATCTCATGCAGTGATATCTCACCAAAACAGGAAGCTGCTTTCACATCTCTTTTGCATTATGTATTCATTTTAAGATTAGTCACATGGCTAATGAGCATCTTGGAGGCTGTCCAGTTTGCCACACTATGTCATGCTTCCTTTCCTGCCACTCTACTTGCATTAACTCTCTGTGATATTGCCAAAGACTGTACAGAGTGTAAATTGCTCTTATCCATTTGTCCCAGAAAATGATCACATCCACTGCCACTTGGAAATTGTTCTCATTGTTGACTAAAATTAAATATTAAATGTGCACTGAAATCATTTCATTTTCATGAAGTGCCAATGTCTGAAATTTTGCCCACATATGGTCTGTCTAATACTGAAAGAATTTCCTCCTTTTTGTCTCCTTTTACTTACAAAAACAATGTTTCTGTCTCAAAATTCAGAACTGGAATGTTTGTGCCAAGCCTAAAATACAATCATTATTCCTGCTTTATCTTGAAGTGGAATTAAACTCAAAGTGACAGCATTAAAATTATCACTTCAGATACCATTTAACTTTTTAATCAATGTTCATTCTGTATTTTAAACAAATACTGACACACCAATTTGGATATTTATGTGTATGCAAATTTATTTATGCCTGTATGTGTCTACAGTTGTAGTTTCTTACCATCTTATAAGCTTTTCCAAACTAAGACAACCAGCTTATAAAATAAAAGGCAGTTTTATATATTAGAAGGGATTATTTATTGTGATCATTTATTTTGACATTGACCTGAGGACTTCTCTGAATAAATTCCTACTGGAACAAAAATGTACCACTCATATAAACAGAACAAAACATAGCCTTGTCTCTCAACCAAAACCATACTAGTCTTTAAAAAAAAATTGGACTGTCCATCACACCATCCAGTAAATTCTTCAAAAGTACAACTACATCTATAAGTGACAAACACAGGTGAAAGAAAAACATGGAAATGATTCTACTTCTATTTGCATAGCTCTTTCAGGATCAAAATTAGCATATTTGAAATATATATATGTATTTGACATACAAATCTATGAACACATACATGCAATATTGTATAATGCAGCAACTGAAATATCCTTTATCCAAAATTCTGCATCACCTTACAGTAGCAGCAACATTCTGTGATCAACTCTTGTTGATCCCCAATAATATTTCAGAAATGTCAGTGGATAACAGAAGAAAAGTCATAAGTACAAAGCACCATTATATTCTAATTGTGTATTTCTACAAGGGGTATGAGTCACTGTAGAAAAAGAGAACTCTAATGTATTACTAACATAATCTTGAACCACAATGAAAAGAAATTAAAATCTGTGTTTCCAGGGATTCTCACAACAAAGGGGAAAATTATGCCTCTTTTTTAAAGCTATTTGATTAGTACTGCACAATGTTTAGGATAAGTTACTCAGTGTCTGTTTGGAGGGAAGCAGAAGTGGGAAAAAGAAGATTTGGCACCATATTAAAATGAAAGGACTCCATATTCCCTCTCTTGTCAGTAACATTAAGCAATTCTCAAAATAGTCTCTTGTAAAACTAAACAAAACAGAAATACATTCTTCTCTTTAGACTCTCCTTAAAGTTCACTCTCTAATCAGTTTACAAATGAGATATAAAATAAAAATAAAATAAGGACAAAAATAAAATCTTCCAAAAACTTTGCAGTACAATTCAGTTGCCCACATGTATGCCTGTGTGGAGCCAAGCAGTAGGTCAAGGCATAAAATGTGTTCTCTATACCAAAAGAATTTAACTTCAACATGTTTCTTAGGATTGAAAAATATGAACTTTTATGACATAAAACATGAAATCGGTTGGCAGCCATTTCTCCCATGTCAATGCTGAAGGTGGACAGAGGAAAGTTAAAATGGACAAAGTGGTTATAATGACTTAGTAGCCCCAGGGGCCTTTGAAGTCTTTCCTGTAAAACTGAAAGTGATAGACTTCTGGGATGTCAAATACAACAATGCTATTTACAAAGGTTCCTCCAGTTCACAACCCCCCACCCACAGTATTTCTATTAGGACAACTCTTAGAAAAGGCCCCATCAAATGTAAGGCAGTACAATATCATTTCTGTCTGCACTACCTACTTAAATTATGGCTAAATTTGCACAGATCAAAATAACAATTGCTGCTACCACAATCTCACTCCATAGGAAACAAAAAGAATGGTGAAACTAGCTGAAGAACTTTATGAAAAATATGTAGGTATTTTTTAGATCTGTATGTCCATGTAAAGCAAAAGAAACATTGGACCTGATTGTAAAGTTTAACTGCAGCATAGGAGACTCAGCAAGTTGGTTAATACTGGAAATATGTAGCTTATCATTTAAACACATTATAGATCTTTTCTTGTTATTTCCATAGATTATCACCGTCTCAGTGGCACTGGTTGTGTGGCACAAAAACTGTTATTCCTTTAAATGCCCAAAGACAAGTAAAACCACAGGTAGGCCAAATATGTTATTTTCAAAGAAGTACACTAAAATCTAAGGTCAGTACATCCAGAGTTCAGGAGAGCTCATAAGTTCTATAAATAGGATACAAATTTCTGAGGAATAAAATTGGCCTAAAATGTATGACACAAAAGAAAGGCAATATTTTGTTTTCCAAAGACATCCTTTATTGCAGACAGAGCTGAAAGCTATGTTCAGTTTTCTGCTTTGCCATTCTGCTGGACTGAAGGCACATTTCATACCTGGCCTGTTTTTTATTTCTTGGACTTCTGCTGCTGGGTTGCTGCGAGAAGCAAAACTCTGACTGGACATACAGGCTCTGACTGCCTCAACATGCTACCTTCCCTGAAGGTACATGAAGTTTTGGTTTGTGGCAAGTATCTCCTTGAAATCTTCAGGGAATCACTTCCCCTCAGGCAAGTCCTGTTATCAGCACAGCCTTGGCCCTGGATATGCTCATTTTGGATCATCTTTCTTTCTGACACCCCAGAAAATTCTCTGTAATTATAAAATCTTAGTAGACTGGTGGAAAACAGTTAAACTATGCCTACCAACACATGTACAAAAAGCAGTGAGATGAATTCTGTGACTTGAGACCTGGGCCTCAAAAGTTATAATAAAATTCTCAACAATACAAACATTTTTGGTGTACAGAGATTTTTAAATGCATTTATTTGTTATTACAGATAAGTTAACAAATGATTCTATTTGTGGTTTTTTGTTTGTTAATATCCAATTTTGAGGGATCACGCCATAAATTTATCCAGCAGGAAAGATATATACTTAGCCCAAGATTATACTCTGCCGTTCAGCACATTTTAGAGCATGAATAGAAAATGAGCCTTTTCACGATGTCCTTAGCATGTTCTTAGACAGAAATGCTGAACAGATAAAACTTGAGTCATACTTCCAGTTCTCCCTCTAGCCAGCTGCGTAAGTTTGAATTCAATATTTCATTTCTCTGTTTTCTATCTCCCTCTCTCTTCTTCTATTTAGAGTGTTGGTTTTATTGAGTAGAAGCTATCTTTTATTCAAGGAGACCTTCATTCTGATTAGGTCCTCTAGGCATTCCTGCAGAATGTACTTACAATGCATCATAAGCTTTCCTTCTCTTTATGATTATTTATTATTCATACTGTGGTAGTGTCTAGAGACCAATAAGTTAAGATTATGACAAGATGCAATATATAGATAAATAAAGATGGCAGGTAGATAGCAATAAAGATGGGTGTACGCACATAACATAATGGTGTCCATAACTACTAATTTTCCTCTTTCCAATTAAATCCAATGATTTATTTTTCCTGATTGCAACAAATTAATCTGTAGCAATTCCCTATTAGTTTTCAGTCACAGAATTGTAGGGGTTGGAAGGGACCTCAAGAGATCATTGGGTCCAACTCCCCTGCCAAAGCAGGTTCCCTAGAGCAGGCTGCCCAGGTAGGCATCCAGACGGGCCTTGACTATCTCCAGAGAAGGAGACTCCACAACCTCCCTGGGCAGCCTGTTCCAGTGCTCCGTCACCCTCACCGTGAAGAAGTTCTTTCGCATCTTGGTGCGGAACTTCCTGTGCTCCATCTTGTGGCCATTACCCCTTGTCCTCTCCCCACAAACCACTGAAAAGAGGTTGGCCAAATCCCACTGTCTCCCACACTTAAGATATTTGTAAACATTAATAAGATCCCCTCTCAGTCTTCTTTTCTCAAGGCTGAACAGACACAGGTCTCTCAGCCTTTCTTCATAGGGAAGATGCTCCAGGCCCCCTATCATCTTGGTGGCCCTCCGCTGGACTCTTTCCAGGAGATCCCTGTCTTTTTTGTACTGGGGAGCCCAGAACTGGACACAGTACTCCAGGTGAGGCCTGACCAGGGCAGAGTAGAGGGGGAGGATCACCTCCCTTGACCTGCTGGCTACGCTCCTTTTAATGCATGCCAGGATGCCATTGGCCCTCTTGGGCACCAGGGCACACTGCTGCCTCATGGTCAACCTGTTGTCCACCAGGACGCCCAGGTCCTTCTCTGCAGAGCTCCTCTCCAGCAGGTCGTCCCCCAGCCTGTACTGATACATCCGGTTGTTCCTTCCCAGGTGCAGGACTCTACACTTGCTTTTGTTAAACCTCATTTGGTTTCTTCCTGCCCATCTCTCCAGCCCGTCCAGATCTCGCTGAATGGCAGCACAGCCTTCTGGCGTGTCGGCCACTCCTCCCAGCTTTGTGTCATCCAGTATGCCAGTAAAACAAATGGAGTTAGCAGAGTATGGGATCCCAAACAACAACTCAAGTATAATAAATTCAACAGGTGCTCTAATTTTATAGAAAATGTCAACTAAGAGTTTAAAAGTGAAGAATAGCACTAAAATAATAATAATAATAATAAATAAATAATAATTAAAAAACAAACAAAAACAAAACAAAACAAAAGCACACTCCAGACTGGAGTTTGTACCTTATTTAGCTATAGTACACTGAAAGATTGTTTACTATTTTTTTTTCTATTTTTGATTTGTATTCTGCAATTATAATTACACAGACAGCAATAATTATAGAGCATGAAGCTGCAAATATATTGTTGAAGAGATCTTGTATAAAATATTTCAGGAAGAAATGATTATGGTATGACCACAACACAATTTAATTGTCATCACAAAAATAAATCTAATCTAAAATTTATGAATCTTGCTTCCGTATAGGTGTTATTTAGGAACAGCTTCTCATGGTATGGAAATCTCAAGTAGGTGGAGAGATTGAAAAGGATGAAGAAGATAATAATCTTTACTTACCTGTAGTTGGAACATAATAGTCAGGGAACTGATGACTTATAAACTGCATTGTCATTGCTGGGGAGCAGAAAGACAAAGTGAAGGAAAAAGAGTGATATTACTGTCTTCAGATGACAACAGGGAAAAAACAACAGGTGATCGGCTCCGGGGCAGACGTGTTCTGCAGCGGAGCGGGGGATTGAAGCAGGCAGGGCTTTTTTTTGGCATCGAGGCCACTCGAAGCAGCCGAGGGAGCCGCCAGGACCTGGCAGCCCTTGTGAGGGAGGCTTAGAAGGCATAGGCGGAGCCAGCAGCGCCCCCTCCCCAGACGTTCAAAAGCAGCAGGTAGGGAGCGTGAGCAACCAGGACAGGCAAACAGGGCGTGGCACATCAGAAGGGTGGGGTGCGGCGGACAGGCAAACAGGGCGTGGTGCGTCAGAAGGGCAGGGCACGGCAGCTTGTGCAGCAGTTCACTCAGGCAGGGTGAGCAGGGAGGGCCCCTCGCCACTCTTTTGCAGCGGTCTTTCCCAACGGTGCTTGTAACCTTCTCACAAAGAGCCCGACCATGGTATCTACCAGGCAGAAAACCATGGTCTCCGCATCTCTTGCGGCCTCTCCAGCCACAGTCACCGATGTGGCTACTCAGACAGAGGGCTCGGGGAAACACGCGGCCGTCCAGGTCTTGGGCTGCAGGGTGTGCCCAAGTCTTCTGTCGGTATCCGACACCAGCAGTGGTGGGTATGCCTGTGGGAGGTGTGCCCAGATTGAAGAATTGCTCAGCCTGGTGGCGGAGCTTTGGGAGGAGGTGAGCAGGCTCTGGAGCATCAGGGAAGCGTACTGGTGGAAGCGTACTCTACCCTCTGTGAGACAGACTGCCACAGAGCAAGTGTCTCCTGCTACACAGAAGACAAAAGTTCCCTCATCCCGCCAGGCAGTAGGAGGGGACCTAGGCCAAAGTGGGGGAATGGAAGCAGGTGTTCCTGCTCAGGGTGGTAGGCGAGCCCTGTCCCTGCTCACCTCACCTTCCCATCTACCCTTCTATAACAGGTATGAAGCTCTAGAACATGTCAGTCAAAACAATGATGTAGATGAAAGCCCGTCCCAGTTAGAGAGGGTGCCTAAGTCAAGGTGACCTACCCCCACATTGCTACATCTTCTGTCAAGAAAGAAAGAAGGGTTATTGTCATGGGGGACTCCCTTCTGAAAGTGACAGAGGGCCCAATATGCTGACCGGACCCAACCCACATGGAAGTCTGTTGCCTCCCCGGAGCTTGGGTGAGAGACATTGCTAAGAAAGTCACTCGCCTGGTACGGCCCACTGACTACCCGTTACTGGTCTTTCAGGCTGGTAATGACGAGGTAGCAACGAGAAGTCCGAGAGCGATCAAAAGGGACTTTAGGGCTTTAGGGCGACTAGTTAAAGGTTCGGGGGCACAGGTTGTGTTTGCCTCTGTCCTTCCAATAGGGGGGATCAATGTTGACAAGCAGACTCATCACATTAACACATGGCTTCGGGACTGGTGCAACTGACAGAACTTTGGGTTTTTCAATCATGGGAAGGTCTACGCGACACTGGGCCTGCTAGCACCAGATGGGATGCGCCTCTCTCAGAGGGGGATAAGGATTTTTGCTCAGGAGTTAGCGGGGCTGATAGATAGGGCTTTAAACTAGAGTCGAAGGGGGAAAGGGATAAAACCAGGCACGCCGGTGATAAGCTAAGGGATGGTGCGCTAGAATCAGAGGGACTGTGTGCTAGTGAGGTCCTTCGGTCGGCTCCACAAGGTGCTGCATGCAATGAGGTGCATTTGAAGTGCTTCTACACAAACGCACGCAGTATGAGGAATAAAATGGATAAGCTAGAAGTCTTGGCCCAGTCCCACAGCTGCGACATCACCGGCATAAGCGAAACCTGGTGGGATGAGTCCTGTGGCTGGTGTGTCGCAGTAGATAGTTACAGGCTCTTCAGGAGGGATAGGCAGCGTAGGCAAGGTGGGGGGGTGGCGACGTACGTGAAGGAGGGGCTGGACTGTGTGGAACTTCAAGTTGGCGATGGCAAAGTTGATAGCCTCTGGGTAAGGATTAAGGGACGAACAAATAAAGGGGATGTCATTGTGTGAGTCTATTACAGACCACCAGGCCAGGACGACAACGCCGATGAATTATTCTTTGCGGAACTAAGAGATGCCTCGAGATCAACTCCCCTTGTCCTTATGGGGGACTTCAACTTCCAAAAATCAACTGGGATCACCACACGGCCGACACGAGCAAGTCCAGGAGGTTCCTAAAGCACCTAGATGATAACTACTTAGTGCAGGTGCTAAGGGAGCCAACTGGGAAAGGTGCCCTCCTAGATCCGTTGCTGGAGAACAGAGAGGGTCTTGTGGGGGACGTGGCAATTGGCGGCCGTCTCGGCCATAGTGACCATGAAGTGGTTGAGTTTAAAATTTTTGGCGACAGAAGGAAAACTGCCACCGAAACTTCAGCCCTGGATATGGGGAAAGCAGACTTCAGGCTGCTCAGGGAACTAGTCAGGAAGGTCCCCTTGGAAACTGCTTTTGAAGGCATTGGCGTCCATCAGTGCTGGTCAGTCTTTAAGCACTGCCTCCTAAAAGCACAGGATCAGGCAATCCCAAAATAGTGGAAGTCAAGCAGGCGGGGCAGAAGGCCGACCTGGCTGACCAGGGATCTTCTACTGGAGCTTAGGCAGAAAAAGATGTATGGCTGCTGGAAGGAGGGTCAGGCGACGAGGAAGGAATACAGGGACACTGTTTGCGTTTGTAGGGAGAAAATTCGTGTGACCAAAGCCCAACTAGAGTTGAAGCCGGCCATGTCTGTGGGAGACAATAAAAAGGGTTTTTTTTGATATGTGAACAGAAAAAGGAGAACCAAAGAAAACATAGGTCCGCTACTTGATGGGGAAGGTCACCTCACAGACAAGGACATAGGCAAAGCAGAGACGTTTAACGCCTTCTTTGCCTCTGTCTTCAACGCTGATGATGGGCTTTGGGACCCAGGGTACCCTGAGCTGGAGGACCATGACAGTGGGAATGATAAACTCCCAACCGACCCTGAACGTGTGCGGGATTTGCTGCTCCACCTGGATCCATACAAGCCCGTGGGTCTGGATGGGATTCATCCCAGGGTGCTTAAAGAGCTGGCTGACGTCATCGCAGGACCTCTCTCAATTATTTTTCAATGGTCTTGGGAATCTGGAGAGGTCCCAGTAGACTGGAAGCTGGCAAATGTTGTACCAGTTTTCAAGAATGGCAAGAAGGAAGACCCTAGCAATTACAGGCCTGTCAGTCTTATGTCAGTGCCTGGTAAAATTATGAAGATGATCCCTGAAGTTATTGAAGCGCACCTGGGGGACAATGCAGTCATTGGTCCCAGCCAACATGGGTTCACGAGGGGTAGGTCCTGCCTAACAAATTTGATTTCCTTTTATGATAAGATCACCCAACTAGTCGATCAAGGGAAACCAGCTGATGTGATCTTTTTGGATTTCAGTAAAGCTTTTGACACGGTTTCCCATAGGATCCTACTGGACAAAATGTCCAGCATACAACTTAACAAAAACATCATATGATGGGTGAGCAATTGGTGACGGGCAGGGCTCAAAGGGTTGTGGTAAATGGGGCCACATTTGGCTGGCGGCTGGTCACTAGTGGGGTCCCCCAAGACTCCATTTTAGGGCCAGTCCTCTTCAATGTTTTTATAAATGATTTGGATGTAGGAATAGAAGGTGTTTTGAGCAAATTTGCCGACGACACCAAACTTGGAGGAGTTGTGGATTCGGCTGAGGGTGGAAAGTCCTTGCAGAGAGATCTGGACAGATTGGAGAGCTGGGCGATCACTAACCACATGAAGTTTAACAAGAGCAAGTGCTGGGACGGGGCAACCCTGGGTATACGTACAGACTGGGCAATGAGACGCTGAAGAGCAGCCCCACAGAGAGGGATCTGGGGGTTGTGGTTGACAGCAAGTTGAGTATGAGCCAGCAGTGTGCCCTGGCAGCCAGGAGGGCCAACCGTATCCTGGGGTGCATCAAGCATGGCATTGCTAGTCGGTCGAGGGGAGTGATTGTCCCGCTCTACTCTGCGCTGGTGCGGCCTCAACTCAAGTACTGTGTGCAGTTCTGAGCACCACAGTACAAAAAGGACATGAAACTGTTGGAGAGTGTCCAGAGGAGGGCGACGAAGGTGGTGAAGGGCCTAGAGGGGAAGACATATGAGGAGCAGCTGAGGTCACTCGGCCTGTTCAGCCTGGAAAAGAGGAGGCTGAGGGGAGACCTCATCGCAGTCTACAACTTCCTTGCGAGGGGGAGTGTAGGTGCAGGCGCCGACCTATTCTCCTTAATCACCAGTGATAGGACCCATGGGAATGGTGTCAAGCTGAGGCAGGGGAGGTTTAGGCTAGACATCAGGAAGAGGTTCTTCACCGAGAGGGTGGTCGCACACTGGAGCAGGCTCCCCAGTGAAGTAGTCACTGCACCAAGCCTGTCTGAATTTAAGAAGCGATTGGACTGTGCACTTAGTCACATGGTCTAAACTATTGAGTAGACCTGTGCGGTGCCAGGAGTTGGACTAGATGATCCTTATGGGTCCCTTCCAACTTGGAATATTCTATGATTCTATGATAACAACAGAGAATTCACTCATTCAAGTATCATCTTAGAAAGTGAATCAAAAATCTGTCTCATGACTACAGAGACAAGAATGCATTTGTATTATAGTGATAACTAAGCACTAATAAATAACAAATATATATATGTCCTAACTTCTTCCTTTTTAAATTGCATTTATCAGTTGCTCTGTGTAGATATTTGTGGTGGTTTCACCCTGATGGACAGCTAAACTCCACCAAAATCACTCTCTCATGCCCCGTTCTCAAAGGAAGATGGGGGAAAGAAAGTATGATGGGGAAAGAAAAGAGGCTCACAGGTTGATAAGGTAACAATTAAAGGGAAAAAAATGATGAAAACCAAGGAAGGGCCATGCAGAAGCACAGAGAGAGAGAAAACAATTATTCTCTACTTCCCATTAGTGAGCAATGTTCAGCCACTCTGGTGGTTATGCTCATGTGGGCGGCTGAGTCCCACCACAACTGCTCTTTTGCTCCCCCTCCTCAAAGGGAAAGGGGGAGAAAATACAATGCAAAGGGCTCAGGGCTTGATTTAAGGACAGGGAGATCACTCAACAATTATCGTCACAGGCAGAACAGACTCAGCATAGGGAGTTGTGTTGGGTCTGTCTGGGATGGAGTCACCTTTCCCTGCAGCAGCCCACACAGTGCTGTGCTCTGCACTCGTAGCTGGAACAGCACTGGTTTCACTCCAGTGTTGTGTCTATTGCTGCATAGTGCTGGCACAGCATCAGGACTCCCTCCAAGCCCCCAAGAGCCAGTAGGCTGGGGGTGGGCAAGTGATGGGGAGGGGACATCGCCAGGGCAGCTGACCTGAACCAACCAAAGGGATATTCCATAACACCTGATGTCACACTCAGCAATAAAAAGGGGGGCTCTCGTGGGGGAGGGGGCTGTCCTCCTGAACAACCGCTATGCGTTTTGAGGCCCTGCTTCCTAGGACGTGGCCGAACATCGCTCGTTGATGGGAAGTAGAGAATAACTTTTTTTTTCCTTTCTCTCTGTGCTTCCGCGCAGCCTTGTTGTTTTGTTTTTTTTTTTTATTATTTTTCCCCCATTCCCTTTCCCTTTAATTAAATCATTCTCATCTCAAACCTCGAGCTCTTTGTGTCGTATTTTCTCCCCCTTCCTCTTTGAGGAGGGGGGAGTGAGAGAGCGGTTGTGGTGGAGCTTGGCTGCCCACTCGAGTAAAACCAACACAGTCCTTTTTGACGTGGGGCTCGAGGGTTGACATAACAGTAGAATTGATTAAAGTATTTACAACTAACATACTTGCTAGTCACAATGTTCGGTTTGCTGTTAATATTTTTCTGTGTGACTATGTTGTATGTAGTCTGTTCTCTGTTCTCTTTTCTCCTCTATATCCGATCAGAGGACATGTTGAAATCTGTGTTTGGTTTCTTTATCATACTGTGCTGTAACATACTGGCCTTCGGTTTCGTCTGGTACTCAGGCCCTGCACTGTTATCATTCTGGTCTCCTGGAGATTATCCTTTTGGAAATATTAAGAATTACACCGCCTTCTTTTTCTCCCCTAGAAGTCAGCTTGTGAATAATATCGGGAGTGGTGCCTTCTTCTTCTCTCCCTGTGGGCTAATTGCAGCAGCCTTTGAGTATTTTGGATACCCTTGGTCGGATGTTATCCTCCTATTACTAGTTCTAGTGTTTTTCTTCCTCCCAAAGGTCAAACAATTTATTAAGAATATCATCCAAGGACCTGCCCCGAGACAAAGTAGTTGTGGGTGGCAAGGTGTGTGGGGGGATATGGGCAGGTACCTGTCACGGTTTTCTCTTCCGATGGTTCTTAACTTCGCCTCTGAACAAGTGCAAAATCCAAAAAACCTGGTAGAATGTTTGAAAGACGTATGCCCTGACCCTGGCAATACCAGAGAACTCCACCAGCTTGCTGCACTCTGCTGGGGTCTGGCTTATGCCTATCAAATGTCAATTAACACTGCCCAGCACCCTCAAGGGGATGGGGAAGTTTCTGAATTCGATGACGAGATAACACACACTGTGACCACCCCAGAGGAACAACCATCTATGGTATCAGTTGCCCCTATAGTCAAGACAAAACAATGGAAATGGAAGTCAGCTCATTTAGTAAGGGAAGAAGCCTCTCCTAAGGAGGAGGGAGAAGGGGAGAAGGCAGGAAGCTCTAAAGCAGCAGCATCACAACAACATCAGGGAGAAGAGACCGAAATCATAAATGAATCAGAAACCACTCGATCTCTATTCTTGAGTGAGTTGCGAGAAATATGAAAGGATTTCAGTAGTCATCCAGGTGAGCACATCCTCACCTGGCCGCTTCGATGCTGGGACACCGGGACCAATAGCCAACAACTAGAAGGCAATGAAGCCAAGCAGCTGGGATCCCTCTCTAGAGAAAGGCTCATTGACAGAGTAATTGGGAGAGAGGCACAGGTTCTCAGCCTCTGGAGGTGATTCCCGGCAGCTGTGAAAGAAAGGTATCCCCACAAGGAAGATACTGTATATCAAGTAGGCAAGTGGACCACTATGGAGAAAGGTCTCCAGCAACTGAGGGAATTAGCTGTGCTGGAGATGATTTATAGTGATTTGTACCATGAACAGACACCTAAAGACCCTGATGAAGTCCAGTGCACAGCATCCATGTGGCGGAAGTTTGTACGGGCTGCACCCTCATCACATGCCAGCACACTGGCAGCAATAACTTGGGATGAAGGGATGGGGCCAACAGTGGATACTGTGTCCAACCAGCTTCATAAATATGAAGAAAATCTCTCTGCTCCAGTACGGGCCTGCATTTCAGCCGTGGAGAGACTGTCCCAACGGTTAGAAGAACACATAACTTCCTCCTCACCTAGATGGAAGAATCTTTCAGCCATTAAGTGCCAGCATTCTCCAGCTCAAGCAAGGGAGAATCCAGGACGCACACCACGGGGCACCTTGTGGTTTTATTTACGTGACCATGGGGAAGATATGAGGAAGTGGGACGGTGAACCGACCTCGGCCCTAGCTGCTCAGGTACATGAACTGCGGAAAGATACAGCAGCAAGAAAAGGGGACCCTAGGAGGATTGCTGCCCCAGTATCTGTTGGGCAGTCCCTCAGAGGCAGTAGAAGGGCTAGCATTACTCCTGACCCTGATGAAGAGACCTCTGCTTCACATTTGGAAGAATTAATTGACAGATGCTCCAGCCAGGACTAGAGGGGCCCTTTCTCTGGCCAGGTAGAGGAGGGGGACAACCGGATTTACTGGACTGTGTGGATTCGATGGCCTGGCACACCGGAACTGCAGGAATGCGAAGCTCTAGGGACACAGGTGCACAGTGTACCCTGATGCCATCAGGCCACCAAGGGGCAGAACTCATCTCTATCTCTGGAGTGACAGGGGGATCCCAAGAGCTAACTGTATTGGAAGCTGAAGTGAGTCTAACTGGGAAGGAGTGGCAAAAGCACCCCATCGTGACTGGCCCAGAAGCTCCATGCGTCCTCGGCATAGACTACCTCAAGAGAGGGCACTTCAAGGATCCAAAAGGGTACCGGTGGGCTTTTGGCATAGCTGCCTTGAGCACAGAGAAGATTAGGCAGCTGTCTGCCCTGCCTGGTCTCTCAGAAGACCCTTCTGCTGTAGTATTGCTGAGGATTGAAGAACAGCAAGTGCCAGTTGCAACTACAACTGTGCACCGACGGCAATATCGCACCAACCGAGACTCCCTGATCCCTATCCATGAGTTAGTTCATCATCTGGAGAGCCAAGAAGTGATCAGCAAGACTCACTCACCCTTTAATAGTCCTATATGGCCAGTGCGAAAGTCTAATGGTGAGTGGAGGCTAATGGTGGACTATCGTGGCCTGAATGAAGTCACGCCAGCACTGAGTGCTGCAGTGCCGGACATGCTAGAACTCCAGTGTGAACTAGAGTCAAAGGCAGCTAAGTGGTATGCTACAATCGATATTGCTAATGCATTTTTCTCCATCCCTCTGGCAGCAGCATGCAGGCCACAGTTTGCTTTCACTTGGAGGGGCATTCAATACACTTGGAATCGACTGCCCCAGGGGTGTTGTATTTTCTTCCCCTTCCTCTTTGAGGGGGGGGGGGGGTGAGAGAGCAGTTGTGGTGGAGCTCGGCTGCCCACTCGAGTAAAACCACCACAGGAGTTTAATAAACTGTGTTGCCTATTACTAACAAGCTAGAGAAGTGGGAAACAAAGAAAATAAACTAAAAACATCTTCCCCCCATCCACCCTCTTCTACCTTGCCCACCTCCAGCCTACTGGCTCTTGAGGGGTTTGGAGGGAGTCTCAATGCTGTGCCAGCACTGCTCAGCAAGAGACAAAACACTGGTGTGATACCAATGCTGTTCTAGCTGCAAGTGCTAGAACATAAGAGCACAGCACTGTATGGGCCACTGTGGGGAAAGTTAGCTCCATCCCAGCGAGACCCAGTACAAAGTTACATCTTTTTAACACTTGGTAAACACTATTAACCCCCAATATTGTCTGTAGAGGAAAATCACCTTGGTAAAAATTTTTGTAATACTTCCCCAGTCGCATCATGGTACAACTTAACTGGGTATTCTGGATAGTATTTTCACAAATAGATCATAATTGTGGATCAGCTTTATTGAGTAACACACTATTATTTAAAAAAAAATCAAGATTTTGATCTATTAGTTTTTAAAAATTATATGGGGTCAGTCAACTGTCTTCGTGGTGTCTATGGAACAGACTTCTCTGAGGACAACTACTGAAGTTAAGGTTTCACCATGGCTGCCAAACCAACACATAAACACATAATAAAGAAACTAGTCACAGTGCTTGATGTGATTTAAAAATAAAAGGTTTCATTTATTTTCCTAACAAATAGAAATTCCTAATAAACTGAAACTCCTAAAATTCCCATAAATTGTAATAAAAGTACTGGAAATTAAGTGTTACAGTAAAAATAAATAAATAAATAATTTACTTAGCCATATCAAAATTTAGTAAGTAGCACGTAGTCATATGTAGACCGTGGATGGAGGAAATGGAGCTTTATTCACATAGAACATTTGAGTTAACTGGAGTCCATGAAAATGTTACAAACATATTCTGAAAAAAACATACACTGGGATTCGGCAGAGGTGACGGGTCATAGGCTGGAAGTCAGTATCCCTAATTAAAGCTGATTTAATTGCTATACAACATTTAAATGATTGAGAAATAACAGGAATTTGAGAGAAATGAGTGAAGTTGAGTATCTCACAAACTAGCTAAGGACTCAAACCATCTTATAACAAATCCTTCCTTTCTCAAGTAAATCTTCAATTGTTTTATACAAAGTGTAACAGATCCAACAGTCAAGTTAACTCCAGCTGAATTCCATAGTGGTTTCTGAAACAACATGAACTGCAATTTCAGCAAATTTTTAAAGAGATAGAAAATGTCTATGTCTACATCTAACACTTTTGACTGACAAAAATCTGCCATTGCTCTATTTGAAGGACTGGTTTAATAAAATCTGTTGCTACTTTCCATTTGGAATAAGAAAAAAAATGTTTCAAACCCTATAGCCAACCACTGAGAGACAGCTGACAGAAAAATAACTAGCTGTCTTTTGTTCCAGAACTTCAAAATATAAATTGGAAGTCTGAATCTTAAAAGTTTTCATGATATTTTACAAACTGTCACCAATTGCCGCACCCGATTTGCTTTCTGATGCATTTGAGGAATACCTAACTGATTAAACTTGATGCAGCAGACAAATGATTCTGTTAACCACATACAGCTTGGTTTCTTTTGAACAGATTGCTTTATGGTCGAGTATCACCTATGTTCAGAAATTTTAGGAAAATTACATGAGCCTTCAGGAAAATTGCTTTGCATCATTTGGAACAGGTAGCTTTCTGGAAGCAAAATTCCAGTTTATGTAGCAAGCCAGAAGCACTCATATCCTGTCCAACCCTAACTTTCCAACATGCCATCTAAAGTTCAAGTACTGAATAAGCACAAAAGTTGTCCTGAGTATTCAGTGGTCATGGTAATACCCTCATTTATCAGAACAGCATCAGCTGAAAAGTAAATGAATCTGCTTAACAGTGAGAGCTGTGAGGAAAAGACCTTCAGCAGTGGAATAGGTGAATTCCCATTGCTCAGAAACCAGGTTGGGGGAGGGTATAGAACATAACACACATTTTAAAAAATGTTCCTTGTTTTTTAAGTCAACTTCATGATTTTCATTTTTCATATTTTTTAATGAATGCATTAAAATTTCAGTATAGCATCTATGGGGCCATTTGTTACCAAAGAAAAGTACCCCATCTGAATTGTAACTGTCAGTCACAACACATTAAAGCAAAGATGAAATTCTGTGGTTTTGTCTTATGTCCTGAACATCTCAGATACCTTGAATAGCAGAGGTTATGAACAAGAAATTCCATATTTTGCAAATTCTGTGTATAAATACACCCATTTTTAAAACAGCATTGGTTTAGTTTAATGTTTGTCCTTATATTAAAAAAAAAATCATGGGGTTAAGGAGATAGTTTTACAAAATGTTACAGACAAGGTGTATTAAACATTTATTACCATGTTAATAAATTATTGCATATTTAGTGTAGACAAATATAAATGTTAAGAAGCAGCATTATAAATTCATAGTAATTCAGAGAGGGTAACTGTGTAAAAAAAAGCTTGTTCCGCCTATACATATTATAGAGAAATAAATCTGTGTGCGGTGACATTGATATTGTCTATATTATATGTTGTCAGATGTACTATTTCTAAGTACTCTGTATGTTTGGACACTTTCATTTCCAACACACCTTTTTTTTAAATCATGACAGATTTTTAGGCACCTCAATCTGACAACTGATAGTGGTTTATGAAGAACAAATTCATGCCTAATGTGATCTGCCTGTGATCTAATGTGATCACATACATCATCAGGCCTTGCACAGGAACAGGTTGTACACAGTGCTCTGCAGGCAGATATGGAAAGGAATTTATGTCTTCTAATGCCATGTGCAACAATACTGACTTTTATGTGCCTGATCCTCATCTCAGCCCAGAGCTGTACATAAGCTTATTTGGCTATATATAAAATGAAGCCGGAGAGGTACAAAACTTTAGAAAGATGTTCACTGAATCACTCCACTCAATGAAATGTCTTATGTCAGCTGGTGGGGGAAATAGTGAATAAAACTCACTTTCAAACGCATCTTGGCCTACAAATACTTCAATGACAGCTCTTTGTCAAGGGTTTGGTCCCCAGACCCCCTCCTGATCACCAGGGTAAGTGTTGTGGTTTAACCCGGCCGGCAGCTAAGCACCACACAGCTGGTCGCTCACCCTCCCCCCTCCCTCTCTGGGATGGGGGAGAGAAACGGGAAAGTGAAGCCTGTGAGTTGAGATAAAGACAGTTTATTAAGACAGGAATATAATAATATAAGGAATATAAGGAATATAATAATAACAATAATAATAATAATAGTGATAATGATAATAGTATTAACAATAATAATGTGTAAGAAAACAAGTGATGCACAATGCAATTGCTCACCACCCGCTGACCGATGCCCAGCCTATTCCCGAGCAGCCGGCCCCCCCACCCCGGCCAGCCACCCCTATATATTGTTTAGCATGACGTCAGATGGTATGGAATACCCCTTTGGCCAGTTTGGGTCAGCTGTCCTGGGTCTGTCCCCTCCCAGCTCCTGCTGCACCCCCAGCCTGCTCGCTGGCAGGACAGAGCGAGAAGCCGAAGTCCTTGGCCTGGTGTAAACACTGCTCTGCAACAATTAAAACATCAGCATGTTATCAGCGCTCTTCTCATCCTAATCCAAAACATAGCACCCTACCAGCTACTAGGAGGAAAATTAACTCTGTCCTAACTGAAACCAGGACAGTAAGGAACCTCTGATGCCTTTAGTACTTGTCACCTACTGCAAGGGGATTAGTACCCTCTGCAAGAAGCAGGTTACATGGTTTTGTTTTCTCAGGCGGGAAGGAGTTGAGGTATTCTTTGACCTTTTTCAGCACTGAATTACAATGCAAAATAAGGAAATTGGGGTGTGAAATGTGGGAGTTGCAACACATCTTCCCCTGTATGTTCTTTGAAATAAGAAGCAGCACTTTGTGTTAAACCCTACTGAACATTGGTGCAGCAAACATTTTTCAGAGCAGGCGTACCAGGTCACTCCCTCTGAGGGAAAGGAATGCCTAGCTTTTGGCTGCTAATGACAAACCCCTCACTCTGTGATGATGGTCCTCAAGCAAGTCTCAGAGCATCAGGTCTGTTGCACAACAACAGCTGTATTCAGATTTACTAGATATTCCACAGTCTTGGCTGCTGGACATGGAGGTTAGTTCTAAATGATGGTCAGAAGCTGTAAGAATACTTCCCAGAGCAAAAAGAGAGCTCAGTCATCACTGGCATGAAACCATACAAATCTAGGTGGAGCCCAGGGAATTAAACTGGCTTATAGCCAAATCTGTCTGGGCTGCCCAGCAGGTCAGCTGCCTCAGCTGGGATAAGTTGGCTTCTTCACTGTTTCCAACAGCAGCGCCGAAGTCATTTTTCATTAATTCTGAAAATTAACAGGAAAATTGTATGGGCACTCCATGGTGTTTTATAAAAATAATATTATTGGTCCTTCCTTTTTTCCTTATCCATGATCCTTTTTTCTTTCAAATTAACACTCCCACTTCATGAATCCAAACCATCATAAGATATTGTTGTGACTATTTTCCTTTGGAAATCCAAATAATACTGCTGCAAAATTTTACAAATCTATAAATTAGGGACCTTTAACTCTAATTTAAGCCACACACAGAGCACTGTATCAAAATGTGGCTTTAAAGCAGGATATTAAAACAGAATAAATGGATAAGACTGATATTTGAATAAATACATATACGCGTACAAGTGGAGTCAGTTAAAAAAATGTATATGGTAAAGAAAAAAGAAAAATGAACATTTAAATCCATAGCAGATATTACGAAACGTTTTGAATTGCAAGTTTCCTGAAAAAAAAAAAGAGAATATTTTATAACACTGTGAAGATCATTCCATTTAAATGGGGCATGTACATCAACTGGAAGCTATGATAAGTAAAAGAATCATTGTTTCAGATTAGTAGTATCTTCTTTATATTCATCTGTGGCTAAGCAAATGCAGATTGCCTCAGATGAATAAATATGCCCGATATGTATCGGTAACTAAATAACTTCAAAGTTTTCTTGTGTTTTCAAAATAAAAAGAGGAGTTAAGATCCTGAATTTCATTTTTAGTTGTTTCTAATTATGTTTATCAAATGTTCATTAACTATCTAGAAAGGTATACTACACCTATGTTAACACTGAATTACATGGTTTTTATGAATAATAAACTTATTCCTCTCTGCTACTTTCTATAAAATTCCCGTGCTTTTCCTAATAACATTTTATTTACCTCCTAGTAGGAAATACTATGCTAAAGTTTCATTATTTATTCCAAAGTATCCTTTTGATCAGTGCAGCTATATGAAAGTTCATGTAAAGAAAGGTATCAGCTTTTAAAAAAGTGTTTGTATGTGTACATAGGCTAATAGAAAAGAACAGTGCCCACCGCCATGAGAGCACATAGGGTACAATTAATTCCACGGTCCTCCTAATTTGGTCTAAATTTTACTTGTACCAACAGCTTTGAATGTAGTCCTATACCTGTTTTTCCAGGCAAGATAGCAAGTTGTGAGCTTACAAAATATTCTTTATGACACTAGTATCCATAATGTCAATTTCTCATCCTGAGTTTCCTAGCCCTCTCTATTCACCCAAGAACTTCCACATATTCACACTTTGGGTGCTGTGTATGATCATATATTAATACATTTTCTAAGGAATCTTCACCTTCATTACAAAATCCTGCAATCTATATAGTCTAACAAAATGACCACAGCAACTGCAACTCAGATATCTGTGATTCCATATGGCTAATTCATAGAATCATAGAATCATAGAATATTCCAAGTTGGAAGGGACCCATAAGGATCATCGAGTCCAACTCCTGGCACCGCACAGGTCTACTCAATAGTTTAGACCATGTGACTAAGTGCACAGTCCAATCGCTTCTTAAATTCAGACAGGCTTGGTGCAGTGACTACTTCACTGGGGAGCCTGCTCCAGTGTGCGACCACCCTCTCGGTGAAGAACCTCTTCCTGATGTCTAGCCTAAACCTCCCCTGCCTCAGCTTGACACCATTCCCATGGGTCCTATCACTGGTGATTAAGGAGAATAGGTCGGCGCCTGCACCTACACTCCCCCTCGCAAGGAAGTTGTAGACTGCAATGAGGTCTCCCCTCAGCCTCCTCTTTTCCAGGCTGAACAGGCCGAGTGACCTCAGCCGCTCCTCATATGTCTTCCCCTCTAGGCCCTTCACCACCTTCGTCGCCCTCCTCTGGACACTCTCCAACAGTTTCATGTCCTTTTTGTACTGTGGTGCTCAGAACTGCACACAGTACTCGAGGTGAGGCCGCTTCTAACTAAATTCACTTTAGTTTCTTATGCAGATACAATATTCCAGTGGATCTTCAGATTGGTTTTCATTAACCAGTGAGGTAACAAAACTACCTGCATAGATAAGGGGCTGAAAAATAATTGTCCTGGTTTCAGTTAGGACAGAGTTAATTTTCCTCCTAGTAGCTGGTAGGGTGCTATGTTTTGGATTAGGATGAGAAGAGCGCTGATAACATGCTGATGTTTTAATTGTTGCAGAGCAGTGCTTACACCAGGCCAAGGACTTTTCGGCTTCTCGCTCTGTCCTGCCAGCGAGCAGGCTAGGGGTGCAGCAGGAGCTGGGAGGGGACAGACCCAGGACAGCTGACCCAAACTTGCCAAAGGGGTATTCCATACCATCTGACGTCATGCTAAACAATATATAGGGGTGGCTGGCCGGGGTGGGGGGGCCGGCTGCTCGGGGATAGGCTGGGCATCGGTCAGCGGGTGGTGAGCAACTGCATTGTGCATCACTTGTTTTCTTACACATTATTATTATTAATACTATTATCATTATCACTATTATTATTATTATTGTTATTATTATATTCCTGTCTTAATAAACTGTCTTTATCTCAACTCACAGGCTTCACTTTCCCGTTTCTCTCCCCCATCCCAGAGAGGGAGGGGGGAGGGTGAGCGAACGGCTGTGTGGTGTTTAGCTGCCGGCTGGGTTAAACCACAACAAAATATGGATAATATGGTAAAGTAAGTAGACTTCTAGATTAGTTCACAAAGATCCCGAGAAAAGAAGAAAGCATGTAGGTATTATTAGCATAGAGAAGGTGGCAAACAAGCCTCAGGGTATAAAAATAGAAAAGCAGATCGTGGTAACTAAGTATGCACCAGTTGATCATAGAAATGAAAAAGTGATAAATATGCTAAAATTTTAAGAGACATTCTTGTCTCTACCAATCTGTAATATTAAATAACTCCGTAGAAACATGGCAAGGATATGTTTAACATACCTGATTTTACTCTTTTGATGTTTGTGTATAACTAAAGATATAAAAATGATACAATATCGAAGTTAGATTATTTCATCAAACTAGACAAGCATTTTATTAGTACTGTTTTATCCCTGAAGTACTGGATACTTTGAACAGTCCTGGTCTTTCTGGTGGATTCAACTCCACAAGATCACAGGTATTTTAAAATGTATACTCTTTTCAAATTGTATTTTAATATGATTTTAAATATGACTTTAAAAATCGTATTTTAAAATGTATGCTCTTTTCAAATGTTCCTGGTTGAAAACTGGAACCTTGACTTCTGTTTAATTGGTTTGGAAAAATGATAAACGCCCTTATAAGTAACTCTTTCAGAGTTCATTCCTGAATTTTTAGATTGACTTGTCAGGTATCGAGTCATTTGCAATCATTCTTTTGCCCATTGAATTTTATCGAATAGACTTTGTAATAACAATGTCCAAACATACACATGATGAACAGTAGAGGCAAAGAGGAAAGACAGTAGTTTTTCCAGAATCTTATCTGATCTCTGAATTACATTAACACTTACAGGAACTTTGAATGGCTGGAGATACCAATAATGCTAGAAAATACACAGGAAAAAAAAATAGGAGTAATGGAATAGAAAAAGTTAGAAAAACTCTAAATACAGTCAGTCTGAGGAAGGTTTCATGTAAGTTCAGTTTTTGCAAGTTTAATAAATCAAGGTAAAAGACAACCAAGTGAAGAAAAAATTATTTAAGTTAAAGGGATACTTTGCTGTGAACATGAAGGGAAGATACTAGTTATGAACAAATGAAGGGATGAAAAACACGGACTCCTGATGCCTCTTGAACAAGAGACTTTTATTGCCATTTTTCACCACTACATATACTTTCCCTGTAGCCCCATGCGCTGTCCATGCACCCAAATCGGTCATACAATTGGTTAGAGACCCTCAGACACACCTCAAGCCAGCCAGCAATTGACCACTGCCCAAAGCTCATCTTTAACATTGTAGACAAGTTAATTTATCTCGACCTTGCTCAAGTTTTTGTTTCTACCGCTTATTTCCTCATTATCTCTAATTCAGGGACGTGTGAAACAACACAACGCCACCTGCGAATTCCTTTCCTACAAACAAACTTACTTTGCAAATTTGAAAATATTTCTAGCCACCAGATGAGGGATTTACTGAAATTGACTTCAAACATGGATGGAAGAGGCAAGAAACCTGTTTCATTTTAAGGTGCTTTGTAAGTTAAAGGATTGTCTGGAGTCAGTGATACAGAAGGTTCTTTTGGAGAATTCTGTCCTATAGTCTCAACTTAAGTGGTGAAAACATTAATTTAACACAGGATATTTTAATATTGATAGCACCTATAACTAGGTCCTTAACTAATATCAGTGATGGAAATGAATGGTTGCTTTCCTAAGACACTACTTGGTTTTCATCTCAAATATTTTAGAAAGAGCCTCTTACTTCTCAGGGGGAAGTTTCCATATGGAAAACATTGCTTTGTAATCAAGACAACTTAAATGACCATATGTTTACAATATACTAGTGTAGGGGAAAAAAAAAAAAAAAAAAGGAAGAAAAAAAGAATTTGAGAGAGCTTCTGTCCTGGTTTCAGTTAGGACAGAGTTAATTTTCCTCCTAGTAGCTGGTAGGGTGCTATGTTTTGGATTAGGATGAGAAGAGCGCTGATAACATGCTGATGTTTTAATTGTTGCAGAGCAGTGTTTACACCAGGCCAAGGACTTTTCGGCTTCTCGCTCTGTCCTGCCAGCGGGCAGGCTGGGGGTGCAGCAGGAGCTGGGAGGGGACAGACCCAGGACAGCTGACCCAAACTGGCCAAAGGGGTATTCCATACCATCTGACGCCATGCTAAACAATATATAGGGGTGGCTAGCTGGGGTGGGGGGGCCGGCTGCTCGGGGATAGGCTGGGCATCGGTCAACGGGTGGTGAGCAATTGCATTGTGCATCACTTGCTTCGTACACATTGTTATTGTTATTGTTATTGTTATTGTTATTGTTATTGTTATTGTTATTGTTATTGTTATTGTTATTGTTATTGTTATTGTTATTGTTATTATTTTCCTGTCTTAATAAACTGTCTTTATCTCAACCCACAGGCTTCACTTTCCCGTTTCTCTCCCCCATCCCAGAGAGGGAGGGGGGAGGGTAAGCGAACGGCTGTGTGGTGTTTAGCTGCCGGCCGGGTTAAACCACAACAGCCTCATACACAATTCATGAAGTCAAAGTCAACCCATCTGCACTCTTTGTTGCTTTGACCAAAATGCATTGCACTCAGATACTGCACGGTATCTTTTTTTCTACCCTTTACTAAGAAGTCTGATGAAATATGTAATGTAAGTAAACAGTATACTTCCCCAGTTTATTTGTATTTATTTCATCTGTGGATGCTGCATTTAGAACACAGAACATTTTAGAATAATAACTGACAGCTCTTTAAAAATAGCAAGAAAAAGAAAAAAAATAGCATTTATAACAATTGAATTGGGAGAGCTAAATTTTGTTGTTTGGGCTGCAGAACAAGAAAAAGGCTTTCTCTTGTTTTGTTTTTACCACTCTAAAGTAAGAACAATGGAAGTAAGAGCAAAATATATGGAAGTGAAGTTGGTGGTGTCAGTATGAAGCGGCAAACAGCTTACTTTGGAGAATGTACATAGTTTTGTATTTTTTCCTCTTCTGTATCAGAAGGAAACAAAGGACTTGATTCAGAATTTTCTATGTTGTGGCAATATCTATCACCAGAGTAAAAGCAAAGAATTAGGCATCTCTTTCTGCCTGAGAAAGACAGACAAAAAAGACAGGAAAAAAAATCTTGATGCTATTCTGGGACCCACTTGGAATGAATAAATCACTAATTTCAGAGTGTGTCTCGAATTGATCTTTCTCACATGCATTAGGCATGAAGACATGAGTTCTCACTACTTGTATTCAAAGAGTGCCCAGTGAAAAAAGACATACGCTTCACTTACTGGTTACAGCTGTCTAGCGGGGACTAAAGGACAACAAGAGAAATTGAGCAAAAATTCATTCTGGACTTGAGAAACTTTCAGGAAACCTTCAGCAGAAGTTTTCTCACTGCAGAAAAGTTCTCTGTCCTCTGAATCAGCAAAATCTAGTGAAAAACAGTTGTACTAAAAACTTCTGACTTACATTAATATCTATATCAAGACTCAGTTCCTGGTGCAATCTAGGAAGGCAGAATGCACTGCATTCTAAAAATCATGGTAAAAATACTGTTCAGTGTTTAAGGGAACAGGGGAGCAGAGACTTGTATTTATTCCCCATGTAGGAGACATCACCGTAATGCAGTACAAATTAACAATAACGACAAGGTAGATTGCTGTCACTTATGCACCATTTCATCCGTAGTATCTGCCTGACCCCCACCAGAAAGGTCTCCCACAAATATACCAAGCATTCCCTACCCAGCTTAGCCTACAAGATTTGACAAGATGCATTAATAAACAAAAATTACTTCCAGCAAATACTGTTCAGCGCATTTTCCCACCGTGTTTCTTCCATCAAGTTAAAAACAGTAAGAAAACTTAATGTGTCTTCTACTGTACTTCAGCTGGAAAATTCTATAGTACCTTAAGCCTGCCATTAGTGAGCAAACCAAAATGTAATAACATAAAAAGGTTTTAAAGCAGACTCTAGTATAATGTGATTTTTAAAACAGAATACATAGAATAAAGCTTGATAGACTCGATTTTCTGATGTTATTTCAGAGAACAATAAAGAAGATCCTGAATTGTTACAAATAGACATATTTTGATTAAAGTCGATGGATAAATCTCCTAATTTTATAAAGGAAGTACAGCAAACAAGAAATATAAAGGCTAGTTCTTTATACAAACGTGCCTTGGCTTGCAGCTACCTATCTCAAGCATTATTAGCTTGCTGTGAAAAAAGACTTTCAAGAAAAGATAAAGCCATTTCATTCCATGGAAAGAAACCTCTCAGCAACCACGTGTATTTCTCTCCCTTTTTTTAACTGCTGATATGTGCCATGTAATGATAACTTGAGATGCTTTGGTTTGGTTTACTGCTGTTTCAGGGAGTGGTAAATTGGCATTGTTTGCAGGTTTCCAAACATAAACTAGCGGTTAGCTCCTGTGATACCTTCTATAGGAAATTATACCCCATACATCAAGCAGTGATGAATTGGCAGTGACAGCATCTGTATTTTCTTATGAGTGGGAGAACAGCTGCTATTCTATAACGTTGTACCAGCTCTTGTGTACTTCAAACCCATGGTCTGGAAAGCTGATGACACGTCAAAGGAAAAGACAACTCTTTCATTTAACTCCTCACAGACGTCATATTCTGGGTTAAAATGCATTCCACCTTTATTTATTTATTTTTCTTACCAATCATAGGGTTTCTGAAAGTATCAGCTGCTGTTATATCTTGTAGAGGATAACATCCAGATTCTCAGATACTGTCAGTATTCAATTCCCTTCAATTTAACAGGGCTGAGGTGTCCTTGCTGATCTGCACAATGATCATGTGCATCTCCCTCAAAAATTCAGATTTGTTTTTTAAAGGCATTGGTGATTAAAATGATGAACTTGTTTCCTGCTTCTGAATGATCATTAAGTGAAATGAAAATACCTCCTGGAAATAAAACCAATTTGGATGAAATTCAGGAGAGGCAACTATGGTAAATTTACTGCTTTTGTTTAATAGCATCAAAATTATTGAAAATACCAAACCAATTTATTATTTTTTCTGTTAAAAAAATGTATAGGAAACATTTGTATTTACGCATCTACTATAAATTATATGACTTATAGATAATTTCTCATCCTCCTGATCTTTAAAATAAAATATTTACTAGGGTAGCTTGAAATGCTGTCCTTCTCTTTCAGTGTAAAATGTAGACAAATTTCAAGATACTGTCATTTTTCTCAGAAATTCTTTTATCTATTCTTTTAAAGTCAGACACATTTTTCCAGTGACAACAACGCTGTTTAAATCATATTTAAAAGTTATATGCAAAGAAAGGATGTATTTCCAAAGACATATCTAAAGGCAGAAAACTAACCCCATAACAATCCTAGAATATCAGTAAAAATTTGAATTCATCACAAACTTTTGATTATTCCCAGGATGCTGTCCCCAACAATTTACTTCCTACTCACATTTTTAAATTAATATTTGTCTCACTGGAGATAAATATTACATGATACACACTATATGAGTTGAACAACGTTCTTCACTATAGACACGACTTTGAACTGAACATATTTTCCTCGTCAGATCTCAGCAATGTTTTTCTCTCAGCTAATTAGGCAACTCATCACAATGAAGTCAAATCTGACACATTATCACTTACACCAAGATGAGTTCTGAATGTCTTTTCTACTGTATTAGAAGAATTCCTGTAAGATTAAGGAAGGAATAGGTTCTTCAGCTGTTTACTACCCTCCACACATAAACATGCATACAGACAAATTACAGAGCCTGATAATTGTGAAGTTACCCAAAAAGCAAATCAAACAGTTGAGAAAGTCTGAAATTGGGGATATAAGCTCCTGTGGATGGGGAACAAGTAGCTCTGTTTTGCTATGAGCACCACTGAGAACATGGTCATGCAGGGAAGGTGAAAATAACAAAGGTAACAATATCAAAAAGAAATTTTTGAAAGAACAAGACTCAAATTCTGGGGCAATCGTTTTGCACTGTAAGTCAACTCCTAGATTTATTACTCTTTTTCAGTATTCTTGCAATGTTAAAATATGCAATTCAGCTGCAATATCAACAAAACAATGGAAAACAAAAAAAAAAGGAAATAAAACAGAAAACTATGAGTTATCTCTGAGGACAGTACTGGCCCTGGGTTTTCTGTTACTTTTACGTTAAAGAAGGCTTAATAACCACTGTAAAACTACTGAAGAAGGCTTATGTGATCATGTGAATCTGGAGAGAGATGTTTCTAGTTTTTGGTTCTAGTAATAGCTCTTTATCCTTTGACTGTCACGAGCATCTTTTTTTTGCCTCAGCTTCCACACCTGCAAAAAGAAGACAAAACAAACAAACAAACAAAACCAAAAAAAAAAAAAAACCAATAAAAAAAGCAAGCAACAGCAGTATGGAAAGAGATTGCTGAGATTTACAGGATTGCTGCATAAGGTTTGGCTATGAATGCATTCTTTAACTGCTCATCTAAAATCGGGTTAGTAAAGCCATCACATTTTTAAGAACAAAAAACCAATTCTTTCAACATGGATTATCCAGAAGAAAGCAGAGACATGAGCTCAAACAACTTACAAAACAATTAAGAGTTACTAGTACGGTGGAGATGAAGAGACTAAAATATATAAGTATGATGAAATAAAATAGTTACATATCCTCTTTCACTCTCCTCCCTCTCAGTACAAACCTGACAGGAAGTTAACATCTGCCAAAAATGCACTTGCATTGCCTGACACATGTACATACGGCATTATGATGATATATTGACAACAGGGAAAGTTGCAAGACATGTTTGGGGGTGAAAGGTAGCACTTCAGGCACTAAAAGAGGTGATTTATTATAGCACTAGTGTGACACTGAAAAGGTCAGAAAGCTGCAAAACACACAAGTTCTAGATGGCTGACTTGTATTTTCACAGAGAAAACAACATTAGCCTATTCAGGTTTGTACCTTCAGTGCAAGTAAGAAATGTTAAAACTATAAATGTTAGCAACATGGAAAGACTTGAAAATGTTCTTTTCCTACAGCTGGAAAGGGATGGCTCATGACTCAGAGATAAGCTTGAGAATACTTAGGGCCCCTAGAAAAGGCTGAGTCCCACACTTCAGTTCTTTTTGGCTAAACTTGCTTTCATGTATTTTGCAATGTACATTCTTCCCTTGATGCTCTTGTCATTTATTCAGGTGTGAACCTAGCTGTCTTAGTGGTTTATGCTGCTATGTATCATCTTAGCTGGATGGGTACACAGAAGACATATTTGGTGACTCTAACTCTTTCCATGTAAAAACAGCAGCAGTTAAAATAACAAAAATAAAAACCAAGCAAACAAACAGCACAGACTGAACTTAAAGGAGGCAAAATTCTGCTAAGGCTTTCTGAAGCTTAATTGGGAACAGGATATATTAGGATAGTAGTGATGAGTAAAAACATTTGTTTTAAATCCTTAAAACCAAAAAGATCTTGTATTCAGACCATTAAAAGATAAGGATATATTTAGCCATTTCTGGATTTTCCTAATTATTCTAGAAGGTTGTTCCATATTCAGACATACTTAGCAAAAATAATTTTTCCTGAGGGTAAGGCACTGTTAATCTGCTCCATCACAAGACTGGGATTTATGTTGTCCCAGTCCCTGCAGTAATTGCACTAAAATTTTGTCTCCATGGAACAGTGCCATCACAACTCGTTCCCTGAAGACAGGGATTTGGAGCTAACTGGGAAACAGCAAAGGAACCTATTCAAAACCCTGATATAGTTATGACTACCGAAAACACAAAGCAACACACAGCTTTTGGTTATAACAATTCAGTGTTTCCTTAAGCATGTTAATGAGGATTTGTGAGGACTTTTAGGTGCTCAGTGAAGGTGAGGGCATTGAAGTGTTCCATATCCCAACAGTGATGACACTGTGCTATGCTGATTCAGAAATAAGTCAACGTTACCATAAAAGAGGAGAATTGGGTCTTTTTTGAAGGTACTTGCAGCGATATAGATGTGACAGAAGGCCTCATCTGTCACCAGTGTTTTAGTCAGCAAAGTCTTTGACTCAATGGCAAATATTTATAACTAGAAATTAAAAGAAGGCAATCAAAATGAAGTAAGAAGAAAAAAAATGGATGTTAAGCCTGCTATATAAGACCTACATATGAGGTTATTACTTCTGCAATATTAAACACCATTTTAATGCAAGTATCCATCCAAATCCAACCTAGTGTACAATGTGCTTTATGTATTTCTGTCATTCCTGACTCAGAGAGGGTATGAATTTGCCAAGGCACTCACCTAAGCACACAGTGATTAAAAATCTCTTCCCATTTCCACATGAAAGCTTTTTTTCTTCCTTTTTTTTTTTTTTCCACATGTAGTATTTCTTTCAGTACAGGTTTAATTTCTGTTTTAAATGGCATGCATGACAGTGCTTGGGACCTTTTCCTTTAACAGATCCTTCCATAAAGCTCTTAGAGAAAATGGACCAAGATCCACTGAAATCAGTGGGGGCTTTGCCATATATATCAAAAGGTGTTTCATGTGATTCTTATTGTTACAATGCCCTTTTCACAATTTTCTTCAGTAGAAATAATTAAATATCTTTCAAAAGAAATTAAAATGGGTGAAATTGTGACAGAAATGAGCGGTAAACCTTGATTTCAGTCAACATTGTATAAATGAATACATTCACTACATATAATTTTGGTTTGGTGCAAATATATTTTCACACATCAGAATTTTGATGATTTTCTAAACAGAAAAAAAATAGAATACATACATACAAAACACAACCTTACTTTTTGTAGCTTTTACTACAAAAATGAACCAACTAGTGTTTCTTGTTATTATTTTTAACAGAGAAATGTCTTGTCTATCAAAGAAAGAAAGAGTTATAAACATCCAAGTGTAGAACACAGCTATCTTTTATTGAAAGGATCCACAATTTGGCTGAAGAAAGTGCAAAGTTTAAATATAATACCATATTTTATTATAGTTATCTTTTTGAACTTTGCCATCCACCTACACCTCTGATAAGTTCATAAAAGCTTCTCTGTGAGTTCAGTTCAAAGGTCTGTCTAGTTTAGCACTTTACCTCCAGCAGTAGGTAGGCAGGAGACTATATGAAAACTAGCAGGTATAAAATGATCTTTCTAAATACATGCTTTTCTATTGCTAACATTCAGAGAATTAAGCACTTAAAACTACCCGGCGCATATAAACCACCGTGCTGCACCCAAATTTTACATGTGAGCTATAGATTTGCATCTGGAAGTTCCTTTGGCCCAACAGTCTATCCTCCAGGAGGATAATTCTGAAATACTGTCCTCGTTTCCGTTAGGATAGAGTTAATTTTCCTCCTAGTAGCTAGTAGGGTGCTATGTTTTGGATTAGGATGAGAAGAGCGCTGATAACATGCTGATGTTTTAATTGTTGCAGAGCAGTGCTTACACCAGGCCAAGGACTTTTCGGCTTCTCGCTCTGTCCTGCCAGCGAGCAGGCTGGGGGTGCAGCAGGAGCTGGGAGGGGACAGACCCAGGACAGCTGACCCAAACTGGCCAAAGGGGTATTCCATACCACCTGACGCCATGCTAAACAATATATAGGGGTGGCTGGCCAGGGTGGGGGGGCCGGCTGCTCGGGGATAGGCTGGGCATCGGTCAGCGGGTGGTGAGCAATTGCATTGTGCATCACTTGTTTCATACACATTATTATTAGTAGTACTATTATCATTATTATTATTACTATTATTATTGTTATTGTTATTATTGCTTTCCTGTCTTAATAAACTGTCTTTATCTCAACCCACAGGCTTCACTTTCCCGTTTCTCTCCCCCATCCCAGAGAGGGAGGGGGGAGGGTGAGCGAACGGCTGTGTGGTGTTTAGCTGCCGGCTGGGTTAAACCACAACAGTCATTTTGGCACCCAGCGTGGGGCTCGAAGGGTTGAGATAACAACAGATCTGACCAGAGTGTGTTAAACTAAAATTGGTATAAGTATTGGACCTGCTTAACAGTTGTTAGTCACAATGTTGATTGCTTTAATCTCAAGTCTTCTGTGCCTGTTTTCCAAATTGAGTTTTATAGTGCGTTACTTTCTGTATGTGCTCCCTGTCGCGCTGTTTATCCTTTCCGGGCCCTGGTTTAAGATCGTTATGGTACTGTGCGGTGTAACAATGGCTTATGAAATGATGAAATTGCTGGTCACGACTCTAACCTGGTATTTGTACTCAGCACTGACGTCGACTCTATACTTTGGAAACCATATCTCGGAAACTCTTAACAGTTACACCTATTGCCTTTTTTCGTCAGGGAGCCAATCTGTGGAGGGGACAGGGGAAGATATTATTTCCTACTTGTTCACTCTCCCTTTCTCCTTCACCACACTCTTATCCTCCGGGCTAGTTATGATAGTTCTCCAAGATGTTGAATATCCTTGGGATGTTCAGACCAGCATGTTCTTGTTGTTATGTCTCCTGAATGCGCTTCAGGTTTTGTTTAAGGTTAAACAACTACTTAGGTATCTCATCCAGAGATCTGTCCTGAGGCAGGATAGTTATGAGTGTCAGGGAGTGTAGGAGGATATGGGCAGGTTTCTAGAGCAGTAAGAACCTCTAGTGTTTTGGAAATTCATCCCTGAACAACTGCAAAATCCTAAAAAACTGGTAGAATGCTTGATAAAAGGGTGTCATGACTCTGGCAGTTCCAAAGAGACACAAATCACTGTAGCGTGCTGGGGTCTGGCTTGTGCCTATCGAGTTGCAATTGACGCTACTATCAACCTAGTGACAGACCCTGCGGCCACTCCAAGTCCTGTGACAGGCCCAATGGCCACTCCAACCCCTACGATGGACCCTGCAGCTGCTCCGGCTCCTGCAGCCGCTCCAGCTCCTGCAGCCGTTCCAGCTCCTGCAGCGGCTCCAGCTCCTGCAACCACTCCAACCCCTGTGATAGGCCCAGGGTGTATTCCAACCCCTGTGGCAGACCCTGTGTTTGGGTCAGAAAAATGAGCTGTAGCAGTGCAAGTTGCCCCTCTAGACAAGGTGAAAAGATGGTATACAGATACAGGTCATTTAGAACTACCCGAAACCTACACCAGTATGAGCTACGAGATGTGCGAAAAGATTTTGGTTGCTGTAGAGGTGAGCAGCTTGTCACCTGGCTGCTCCGGTGCTGGGACACCAGAGCCAATTGTGTGGAATTAGAGGGCAGGGAAGCCCGGCGGCTGGGATCCCTTCCTAGAGATGCAGGCATTGCCAAAGCAATTGGAGATGGAGCACCATCTTACAGCCTCTGGAGGCGTTTCCTGTCAGCTGTGCAGGAAAGGAATCCCTTCAAGGAAGAACTTGTATGTCTACCAGGCAAGTGGACCATTATGGAGAAGGGAATCCAGGACGTGAGGTACGGGATTGCAGTACCCACACAGTTACGCAAGAAAACAATTGGGAAAAAGGGGTTCTCTGAAAAGCTTGCTGCTCCAACTTCCAGCAGGCAGTCCTTTAGACACAGAAATGAAGATTCTGACCAGGACTAGAGGGGCCCTGCCTCCAGCCAGGGGGAGGAAAGGGACAATCGAGTTTATTGGACTGTGTGGATTCGATGGCCTGGCACGTCAGACGCACAGAAGTATAAGGCTTTAGGAGACACAGGTGCACAATGTACTCTAATGCCATCAAGCTATAAAGGGCCAGAACTCATCTGTATTTATGGTGTGACGGGGGGATCCCAGCAGTTAACTGTATTGGAGGCTGAAGTGAGTCTAACTGGGAATGAGTGGCAAAAGCATCCCATTGTGACTGGCCCCGAGGCTCCGTGCATCCTTGGCATAGACTACCTCAAGAGAGAATACTTCAAGGGTCCAAAAGGGTTCCGCTGGGCTTTCGGCATAGCTGCCTTAGAGACAGAGGACATTAAACAGTTGTCTACCTTGCAGGTCTCTCGGAGGACCCTTCTGTTGTGGGGTTGAGGGTCAAAGAACAGCAAGTGCCAATCGCTACCACAACTGTGCACCGGCGGCAATATCGCACCAAGCGAGACTCCCTGAGTCCCATCCATAAGCTAAGCTAATTCGTCAACTGGACAGCCAAGGAGTGATCAGCAAGACTCATTCACCTTTTAATAGTCCCATATGGCCAGTGCGAAAGTCTAATGGTGAGTGGAGACTAACAGTGGACTATCGTGGCCTGAACGAAGTCACGCCACCACTGAGTGCTGCAGTGCCGGACATGCTAGAACTCCAGTATGAACTGGAATCAAAGGCAGCTAAGTGGTATGCCACAATCGATATTGCTAATGCATTTTTCTCCATCCCCCTAGCAGCAGAGTGTAGGCCACAGTTTGCTTTCACTTGGAGGGGAGTCCAATACACCTGGAATCAGCTGCCCCAGGGGTGGAACCACACCCCTACCATTTGCCATGGACTGATCCAGTCTGCGCTGGAGCACGGGGAATCTCCTGAACACCTGCAGTATATCGATGACACCATTGTGTGGGGCAGCACAGCACAGGAAGTTTTCGAGAAAGGGAAGAAAATAGTCCAAATCCTGAAGGACGGTTTTGCCATAAAACAAAATAAAGTTAAAGGACCTGCACGAGAGATCCAGTTTTTAGGAATAAAATGGCAAGATGGACGTCGTCAAATCCCAATGGATGTGATCAACAAAATAACAGCTATGTCTCCACCAACTAGCAAAAAAGAAACACAAACTTTCCTAGGTGTCGTGGGGTTTTGGAGAATGCATATTCCAAATTACAGTCTGATTGTAAACCCGCTCGACCAAGTAACCCGTAAGAAGAATGCTTTTGAATGGGGCCCTGAGCAACGACAAGCCTTTGAACAAATTAAGCAGGAAATAGTTCATGCAGTAGCCCTCGGGCCAGTCCGAACAGGACCAGATGTAAAGAATGTGCTCTACACCGCAGCCGGAGAGAATGGTCCCACCTGGAGCCTCTGGCAGAAAGAACCTGGGGAAACTCGAGGTCGACCCCTGGGGTTTTGGAGTCGGGGATACAGAGAATCTGAGGCCTGCTATACTCCAACTGAAAAGGAGATCTTGGCAGCATATGAAGGAGTTCAATCTGCTTCGGAAGTGGTCGGTACTGAAGCGCAGCTCCTCCTGGCACCCCGACTGCCGGTACTAGGCTGGATGTTCAAAGGAAGGGTCCCCTCTACACATCATGCAACTGATGCTACATGGAGCAAGTGGGTTGCACTGATTACTCAGCGGGCTCGAATAGGAAACCCCAGTCACCCAGGGATCTTGGAAGTGATTATGGACTGGCCAGAAGGCAAATATTTTGGGATATCATCAGAGGAGGAGGTGGTTCGTGCTGAAGAAGCCCCACTGTACAACAAGCTACCAGAAAATGAGAAGAAATATGCCCTGTTCACTGATGGGTCCTGTCGTATTGTGGGAAAGCATCGGAGATGGAAAGCTGCTGTATGGAGTCCTACACGACGAGTTGCAGAAGCTGCTGAGGGAGAAGGTGAATCGAGTCAGTTTGCAGAAGTGAAAGCCATTCAGCTGGCTTTAGATATTGCTGAACGAGAAAAGTGTCCAGTTCTCTATCTCTATACTGATTCATGGATGGTAGCAAATGCCCTGTGGGGGTGGTTACAGCAATGGAAGCAGAACAACTGGCAGCGCAGGGGCAAACCCATCTGGGCTGCGGCATTGTGGCAAGATATTGCTGCCCGGGTAGAGAACCTGGTTGTAAAGGTACGCCATGTAGATGCTCATGTGCCCAAGAATCGGGCTACTGAAGAACATCAAAACAACCAGCAGGTGGATCAGGCTGCTAAGATTGAAGTGGCTCAGGTGGACCTGGACTGGCAACATAAAGGTGAATTATTTATAGCCCGATGGGCCCATGATACCTCAGGCCATCAAGGTAGAGATGCAACATACAGATGGGCTCGTGATCGAGGGGTGGACCTGACCATGGACACTATAGCACAGGTTATTCATGATTGTGAAACATGTGCTGCCATCAAGCAAGCCAAACGGTCAAAGCCTCTTTGGTATGGAGGACGATGGCTGAAATATAAATATGGAGAGGCCTGGCAGATTGATTACATCACACTCCCTCAAACCCGCAATGGCAAGCGCCACGTACTTACAATGGTGGAAGCAACCACCGGATGGCTGGAAACATATCCTGTGCCCCATGCCACCGCCCGGAACACTATCCTGGGCCTTGAAAAGCAAGTCCTATGGCGACATGGCACCCCAGAGAGAATTGAGTCAGACAACGGGACTCATTTCCGAAACAACCTTATAGACACTTGGGCCAAAGAACATGGTATTGAGTGGGTGTATCACATCCCCTATCAAGGACTGTTGTGGTTTAACCCGGCTGGCAGCTAAACACCACACAGCCGTTCGCTCACCCTCCCCCCTCCCTTTCTGGGATGGAGGAGAGAAACGGGAAAGTGAAGCCTTTGAGTTGAGACAAAGACAGTTTATTAAGACAGGAATATAATAATAACAATAATAATAATAGTGATAATGATAATAGTATTAATAATAATAATGTGTAAGAAAACAAGTGATGCACAATGCAATTGCTCACCACCCGCTGACCGATGCCCAGCCTATCCCCGAGCAGCCTTGTTTCGTACACATTATTAGTAGTAGTACTATTACCATTATTATTATTGTTATTATTATTTTCCTGTCTTAATAAACTGTCTTTATCTCAACTCACAAGCTTCACTTTCCCGTTCTCTCCCCCATCCCAGAGAGGGAGGGGGGAGGGTGAGCGAACGGCTGTGTGGTATTTAGCTGCCAGCCGGGTTAAACCACAACAACTAAGTACTCCTAGGTCACTGTGACACAGAACCAATTGTATTCCAAGCTAAAACTGGGGATTTATCTGGTCAGGTGTCTTTCTGCTGCCACTGTACCTGCTTTTTACATTACAACTTGAGTCAAATTTACCAGCTATTAATAACAGCAAAATTAACCAAGCCATGTGTGCAGTACAGTCATAGAATCATAGAATCATAGAATCATAGAATATCCTGAGTTGGAAGGGACCCTTAAGGATCATCAAGTCCAACTCTTGATACCGCACAGGTCTACCCAAAAGTTCAGACCAGTCTAGAATGTACAGCCCAGCAGTTTGAAGCTGACATTTGATTTAGTAAGCAGGAAATCCCAGATGATTTTTGGGATTTGTTTGCATAAAATGATCAAAAGTTTACAGACAACATGATGAAATGTGGCATAAAGAATTTACATCCAAATGCAAACATTCAGGCCTTATTTCAGTGGATGAGCTGGTTCAGCACCATGACATCTTTAGGGTTCTCTCTCTTTTTTCTTCTTTTATTTTTTTATTTTTATATTTTTTTAAGTTATGGTCACTTTGAAATTCATGTTTATATTAGGGAGGGACTCTGCTATACTAGCCTTTTCTTTTAGATAGATATCTACGTTCAGCCATGGAGCTGAAGCACTTTCAGCTTTGTTTTCCATCTTTTGGTCTCTGTCTGTGGTTCACTGAAGTCAGCAGATCACTTCAAAGTGATCATTATGTTATATCCAAAGCCTTAAAGTGAACATTGAAACTTGGGTGCATGTGCTTGAGAAGGCACACATTCATTCCTAGTTTAAATAGAATGAGTGTCCTAAAGGTCACAGCTGTCTGCGACTACCAGGGTTTGATTGGAGAACTTGCAAGAGAATTTTTTTGAGATCACTTTCAAATTAGATGCAGCCTATTGCAGTGTTGAAAATTTAGTTGCATGATCCTTATGAGCAGACCAAACATTACAGCAACCTCCTGAAGCCCAGAGCATTGCTGATAACTGAGAACCACCATTTGGTCCAATTTACAGACCAAAATCAACCAATAAACTTCAAGTCTCTCATTGTAAGAGACCTATGCTGAAGATGCACTGAAAGAAGCCTTGTAAAACACATCGACTCACAGGTTACAAAAACAGTGAAGAAATGCTAACCCTTTCTGTCTCCTACACTACTATGACCTTAACCCAAACCGATTACCCAAAATTCTGTTCAAGTTTCCTCTAACTGGACAAAATTACTCAAAATTTTGTAACTCCTTTTATTGAAGGATCTCAATACAATTTCCTTTCAGTTCAACAACATTCCCTTCTGTAAGCATTACTTAAGTCTTCTTTAATGCTTCAAAAAAGTCAATAAGTATGCTGGCCACCTGCATGGAGCTGAATTTCAACCACTGACCTAGGAATAAACACTATTTCCCAGTTCTTCAGGAGAGTATTTTTTATTCTACCTTTACCATTGCAATGTTGAAGAAACACAAAATAAATGTCTGGACATATAGGGACAACTGCTAGAGGAGACAGCTCTGATTTCTTACCTCTTCCCATAACACCACACTTGCTAAAAGTTGTCACAGAACTTTATGGTGACAAAAGTTTGAGTTTCAACCTCATGGCACCAAAATGGAACTGTCACTTATTTTTACTATGGCTAAAATAACAGTCTATGGGACATTGCATATTAATAACTCATAGAGCAGAAACACCATTTATCTTGGGTCTACCCTTTTTATATATTCAAGAAATGTAGACAAAAATAAGCATTCTGTTTGTTATCTGAAGTTCTTCTTTAGCATTAATCATATGGTTGAATTTGCAATGGATGAATAGTGATTAAGTAGTTAGTGGCATCATGCAACAATAAATCATACTTTTTCTACCTGCCCAATTTTGCACTGCATAAAAAAATGTTACCCACAGAGTGAAAAACAATGCTTATGATAAGTGACAATTTAATTCTATGTTCTGGCCACTTTGTGAAAGTAGCTCCAAAGAGGGCATATGGTCCAAATGGTTATATGTACACATAAATGACTATAGAAAGACTTGATAAGCTTGAGATAAGCTTGAGAATGACTAAGAAATAGGCTTTACGAAGAACCACATGCAGACATGTCTTCCTTTACGATTCTGTAGAACGTACACAAATTATACACTAAAAGCAACCACAGTAAGTCCACCATAGTTTTTATAACACAACTCAGTCTATAGGAACCATCATTCCTTTCCTTAGAAATGCAAAATCCATCTCACATGCAATCAGTTTAATCTACTTATTCTATTTCCTGGTAAGGGAAGACATGGTTTTATGAAAAATATTAGGAAAAAGGAAAAATTATGAAGTTGCACTTTATGATAAATGAAATTGAAACATTTCACTTCATCTAATCATCTGTGAAAGTATAAAATTTACATTTTAGCTTATGGCGGAATTTATATGGGAAATATGTTGATTGCTGTGAAGTAGAATATATCTTGCAGGATTATGAAAATACTAGAATCTTAGGTGAACTAGATCAACATCAAGCTTCCTGTACTCACAATATTTACACACCTTTCAGAGAAGTCTGGAATTCTGGGTAGAACGCATGGAATAAAAACAGAATTTCATGCAGTATACAAGAAAACAAATCTGGAGCATAAATACTATCTACTGACATGAAGCACCATCTGAATAGTCTGCAGGCTGTCATTAGTTCATTTATCAGGTGCTTTGAAGTCATACTTCATAAGTGTTTCATAAACTAAAACAAACAAAAACCACAAGATAACCACATTTTGTACTTCAGCTAAACATATTTTTGCACTTTGCTAGCATTGAAATAGTGGTGTACAGCTTACAGTTCAGTCCTAGCCAGAGGGCAAGTAGGTTGCCTGTAATTATGTCTGGTTTTAATGGTCATAACAGTCATATCAACATAGCTATATATATCAGCAACTAAAGAACAAGGTACATTTCTGCAGTTTGAAATTACACTACTTGCCACAGCAGCTTGTTACTAGTTTATAATAAGGCCTTCCAAGTCTACATGATTTATTTTCTTGGAGTGCTGTGTCAAGGTAGTAACTGCTATGAACAATGACAGATGTGCAGTGATTTCATAGTTTGTGTACCATTAAGTTTATTCATCAACAACTTTATTTTGTAGGAAGCATTCTGGAAATGTCTGGTGAGGTTATAATACAAGACTGCTAGGAAGAAAAGATTTTCTCAGACTTAAGAGACAAAAACTCTCTGATTTGCCATATACAGCAGCTTAACAGAACATTACCTGGAAGAGGATATACAAGCTGTCAACTGTGGCGTAATGACCACATGGACACCAGGGTTCTTTTAGGATCAGTAACTGCTACTTCTTTATTGATGACATAACATCATTCTCCATGTTGCATCTTCTGTTGAGGACAGGCTCCCTTCTTATATTATTTGCCCCACAGCAGTCCTTCTCCACTAACTATTCATTGGTCAACAACTTTGCCTGGCAACAGCAAACCCCCAGCAACTTCCATGTCTTAATGGCTGGAGAACAAGCAGTCCAAGACAACAAGGCATCTCCTGAATAACCCTTCTTTGTTCCCTCTAAATTCTTTACATTCCTGATGGCCTCATCTTTAAGAGTCCGATGTTATCACCAACCATGGGGCTTCTCGACCTCCATGGCCACACTCCCACATCTCACCCTTCTTTATTAACATAAAAAAGCGCGATTAACACAAATTAAGAAAGCAAGATTAACACAAACTAAAACACAGAGAAGAACTACCAGGCATACTAAATCTATCTTTAACAAACTTTGTAACTACATCCCTGGGAGAGGCAGGCACTGAGTGCTGCCCAGCCGGGGGGTCTCTGGCTGCCCCTCCAACTTCTGGAGTCCTTGTCTGTGAGTCCTGCATATGCCAGCGGGACCCTCCCATACGTTGTTTTTGGTTTGAGCTGGAGTCCACACCACGGAGGAGAGTGCTGTGATCATGTTACGGGAAATGATGAGACGGCCGGACGGACCCATCGTGCTGGCACCCATCTAGGACCGGCTCCTGTTAAAACACAAGCACAACCTCGGCCCCAAGTTATTAGAGTGTAGGGACCTTCCCAATGATTGGTGCTGTAATTTTTTACCATGACTTGTGCCCTTTCTTTAACGGAGTTTCTCCCAGATCTGTCCCCCAGATCTGTCTGTCTCCCAGATCTGTCTGTCGCCTTTTCTCCTGCATGGACAGATGCAAGGACCTTCCTCTGTCCATCGACTTAAACATTTAACGACATAGCATGCTTTAGCTATCTTTTCCTGGGGTTCACACCCCTATTCCCCCTGTTTTGTTTTAGAAGCATAGCTTTTAGGGTATCATAGGCCTGTTCAATAATTGCTTGACCCGTAGGGACAATGAGGTCTACCCATCAGATGTTGAATACCCCACTGTTGAAAAAAAAGTGGGTTGCATGGGCCCCGCATCCTGGCCCCTTATCTGTTTTAATCATTTTTGGGACTCCTAATTTCGCAAAAGCTGACAGAAGATGTTTACACACATCCTTTGCCTTTTCTCCTTCATGAACAGATGCAAAAATACAATCAGAAAAGATATCAATTGAAACATAAACATAGCAAAGTTTTCCGAATTCTCACAAGTGTTTAACAAAAAATCCTTTAAGTCTGTTATAAAGGACTGAGTCCCAAATAGGATTACAATCAAAGTTTACAATTTATTAAATGAATAGAGGCAAGCAAACAGCGCTGGGTGCGCCGGGAGTCTCTGCTCCACCAGGACGCTCACCTGTTACGTAAGGCGGCTGGTTTTTATGCTCCTAGGCTAATACATATTCATTACTACTTCTAGAAGAGGCAGGGTTATTATAATTGGTTTCCTGAATCCGAAGTCCTCCCAGGTGCGCCTGCTTATCAGTCTCTGTTAGTCTCTCGGGGGCCGCTCGGACGGGGAGGCTCATATTCTTCCTCCTTATCTAGTGGTCTCTTGGCCGGCTGTCAGAAGTTACTGCACATCCGTGCAGAGTCAGCAGTTTTTCTCTGAAGAAATCCCTTTGTTCTTTTCTCACCTAAACCCAGGCCTCAATGTTAACCCTTCAAATCCCTTAGTGGCACGAATTGCTGGACCATTCCTTACAATTCCTCCCCTTCTTTTTAATATCATCAATTCGTGTCACTTCTTCAACCTTTGTTAGTAACAATTGGATTTCATCAGTCAGTTCTCGGGGTGTCCATTTCTTAAGCATCATTATCGACACATCACCTTTTCTCTCCCGAAGTCATCACAAATTGGGTACTATTTATTATTCGCAGTACCAACAACGTAAAGCAAAGTATCATACAAGGTATAAACAATAATGTCATTACACCACATAAAAATAAAAATAGCATCCTTTTAACCCATGGTCCACCAGGCAACCACGAAAAGAAATCCCAATCCATACCCTTCCAGGTTTGTACTGGGACGTGGGCTCACTTCCTAATTTCCTTTGTTATCTGTTTAACCACTTTTCCATTATCATCAGTTTGCAAACAACAATTAGAATCGTTCAGTTTTCCACACACTCCCCCTTCTTCTGCTAGTAAATAGTCTAAGACCATTCTATGTTGAAAGATAGCATTCCTCATCTGAGTGGATTGATCAGCCAGAAGATCCAAGGCCGTCGCTGTTTGATTGGTTACAACTTCGAGGATAGCTTGCAACCTAATTATTCGGTTCAAATTATAAATAGGTTCTCGGGCTCCTGATACCAACTCATTTGGGTTCCAGGTAGCTGGCCCATAATGCTGTATGATTCTTTCAGGAGGCCATTCATCCTTTCCCCATTTTTGGGCACTACCCCCAGCTAAAGAAGTATCAATAGATCGTTTCATTCTGTTCAGGTCATCATATCATCTTATTCCTAAATGATTTCCTTGTGTTTGTGACAATAAAAAGAACAAGGGTCTTATGTACCCCACATAGCATATTCCCGACCAGTTTCCAGGTAGCCTCTTGTAAGCATGTTTGCCACACACCCAATAATGTCCCTTTAGGGCCCACATCCCATTTGGAAAAGGACCATCCCATCCCTCTTTACCCTTTGGGGCGTGATAATACAGAGTGTCCTTGTTACCGAGTGGTCCTGTTACAATGTCTGCCCCGTTTGTACTCGTATATGCGCACTTCCAAGCTCCCACGTTGGGTTTCCACTTGCAGTCACAATTCAGTTCTCTTTGGCGGCCTGTCATATTATAAGATGACCAGAAATGTTTAAAGAACACTCGCCTCCCATTCTCATTCTGCCATTTCCAACGATAGACCCGCACCACATGCTATTCCTTGGTGGTGTTATCACGCTGACAGCTCAAGATTTGACCATCGAATTGTCCCCCCGCTTGTGCTCTTGCCACAGTTTCACATCCGGATCCAAAAAATTCTCAATATGAGCATTTCAGCCAAGTCCTGTTTCTCAGCTGAACATGTGTGGCGTTCCATTTCCCACTACGTGCTGTACAGCTTATAGGACTACATCCAGGATCGGTACAATCATATCCGAGGGACAGAGTCCAATTGCAAATGCTTTTTCCCACCGCCACTGTTCCTGTTCTGTTCAAGCAGTATACACCCCGAGCTGACGAGTGCAACTGCCATGGACCTCCTTCCTCTTTCCAAAATTGCGTCCCATTATGAACTTCGCTCAAATTACTGACCCAACACTTGGGTTCAACCGGGCCTGCTACCCAGGGCCAACTTTCACTTCCCCCCCGGTCCTCCACAAATCCAGCAGTTACTAAGGTTAAAGGCCTTGGCCACTTCCTCCCCCAAAGTGAAAAAGTTATTCCTCCATTCCTGCCCATGGCCCAATTGCCCCTGTAAAAACAATACCAGGAAGTATAGCATTTCTTATCCTTTTTCGCCGTCCAACCTTGAGAGTGTGGGAAGCTCCTTCAATCATGGGGTTGGGCCCGCTTTCAGAGCTTGTGTTACCATTCAGCCCTTCGGGGTGATCCAGCTCCTGGAGAAACTAATCACAATTTTATTATGGGTTTAAAAGGTTCTCATGTTATTTTTCTCAGGACAACCTGATCTTAGCGCGGAAGAAGTCCGGTCGAGGCACTCTCACTCGGCGGTCAATACCCATAGGGGTTGCCTCCCTCGGTAGATCATACACACCGCAGTGGAGGGTCCTACCCCGGTCTTGCCTTCTCCCTTTCCTCCCTTCAGCCTTGTCCTCTTTATCCAGTGCCCTTAATTCATGCAGAACCTCATTGCTGGGATATCAGTTCCTCTTTAGTCTCAGTTTCAGTTCCCCAAGAGTGGACTCAACCCTCCAGGCTTCGGTAGTTATTGGTCCTTTTATTCTGGATGCGTGGGTCCAACCCCTTTCTGCTGTTCTCACAGCTGTTTCAGTAGTAAGTAAAACAAGGTACGGTCCCTCCCATCGGGGGTTCAATGATTCTTCTCTCCAGGTTTTTATTAAGACCTTGTCACCTGGTTGTATTTTATGAATAGCAAATCCTAAAGGTGGTGTCTGAGTCATCATCCCAATTTCTCTTAGCTCCTGTAATCTCCTTCCAATGGCAATTATGTATTTCTGGATACTATGATCCTCAACTACATTGTTCCCTAGGGGCATCCCTTGAGAATAAGGCATACCATATAACATTTCATATGATGATAATCCAGTCTCACTGTGTGGTTTAGTTCTTATGTTTAAAAGTGCCAATGGTAAGCATTTCGTCCAGGGCAGCTGTGTCTCGATCATTAACTTAGCCAATTGTTGTTTTATTGTTTGATTCATCCTTTCTACTTTCCCTGAGCTTTGTGGGTGCCACGGAGTGTGGTATTCCCACTGAATACCTTTCAAGGGGTACATCCTTCAAATCTTTGTGGCTGGCGTGAGTATGTTCGATTATTTCCACACAATTGTGTTCCAATGGTCCTTCTTCTGGAACAGTTCCTAGAAATACTGCTGGATATAACAGGTTAGTCGTTTTCAAGGTTATGTCATCTTGTTCAGTTAGGATTGCCTGATATTTCATCATCCAGCTGGGTGATAACCAGTGCCCCCCCCCCCCTTTGTTCCAAAACGGTTGTTACCATATGTGGTCCAAAAACTTCAATACGTTTTCCCATTTGAAGGCAAATAATTTTCTACTATCTTTATCAAGAGGTATGCAAAAGAAGGCATCCTTTAAATCTATCACGGTAAACCATTTATATTTCCCTTTCACAGATGTTAACAATGTGTAAGGATTAGCTACTACCGGGTGAATATCCTTTGTTATTTCATGTATTGCTCTAAGATCTTGTACAAATCTATACTCGCCATTTGGCTTCTTTACTGGAAAAATTGGAGTATTGTATTCCGATTTACATTCTTCCAGAATCTGATATTTGAGAAATTTGTCAATAATTTTCACCATTCCTGTGCCTAGCTTCTATCTTAAGTGGATATTGTTTGATTCAAACAGGTTTGGCTCCTTCCTTTAATTCCACCTTTACCAGTTGTGCCAGTTTCGACTTCCCTGGTACATCTGTTTCCCGTACTGTTGCTATAACTGCATTTTCTACTTCTCTTGGAATATTAACAAAGGGTTTATCTTTGATCATTAGGATTTGGCCTACTTTGGACTCAGGTACCTTCATTATTAATTCTCCATCCTCAAAGGTTATTGTTGCATCTAATTTGGCTAATAGATCCCGTCCCAAGAGTGGCATCGGGCATTCTGGTACATACTAAAATTCATGGGTTAGTTCCTTACCCCCAAAACGCAAATCAAGGGGTTGTAAGAATGGCTGTTTTTCCTCTTTCCCTGCGGCTCCAATTATTGTAGTTGTCTTAGTTCCTAATCGTCCTTTTAAACTATTTAACAATGAATATGTTGCTCCTATTACATTTACTGACTAATTAACACAGAGAAAGAAGCTCCCATAACCAACAAAAAATTCAAGCCTCTGTCTTCGTTTCCTAGCTTTATTTCAACTAGTGGACCTGCTAGGGTAGATGCCCCAGGTCCCCGTCATTCCTGACTGTTGTAAGTTTGTCCTGCAGCCTAAGACAAAATCTTTCTGATATCAGGGGCCGATTGCCCTGGAAAGAGGCTAGACAATTGCCTCTGTTTTTTTTTGTTTGTTTGTTTTGTTTTGTTTTGTTTTGTTTTAAGCCAGGTCCATTTTTTTTCTCACTGCATTTCAAAGTTGGTCCAAAAATTCAAAAATTCCATAAATTCCATAGGGGTTTCTTTTGGACCCTGTTGGAACAGATTCTCAATTCCCAATAGCCAATTTAACCAGATTTTGGTATTTACATAATTTCTGGGGTGATTAGGGTCTCAGTGAGGGGGTCGGTCAGGGGAATGCAATCGTTGACAGTTCCCTGAGCGGTCCCATTGGCAACCTGAGCTCACACAGGAACTCAGGTTGTTTTAAGAGTTAGCTGCTTTTCTGTTTCCACGACAACTCTCTCGGACCCATCACGGTCCCTCTGCCCCAGAGGGCTCACACCCGCGATTTAGAGATCTCAGCCTCAAGTTGAGATGGAACTACTAGAACTACTTAGCTTCCTGACGCAGCTGGTCAGCGAACCTACCAGGGGTGGTGCCCCGCTAGACCTTCTCTTCACAAACAGAGAAGGACTGGTGGGAGATGTGGTGGTCGGAAACTGTCTTGGGCAGAGTGACCACGAAATGGTAGAGTTCTCTATTCTTGGCGAGGCCAGGAAGGGGACCAGTAAAACTGCTGTATTGGACTTCCGGAGGGCTGACTTTGAGCTGCTCAGGACGCTGGTTGGCCGAGTCCCTTGGGAGGCGGTTCTGAAGGGCAGAGGAGTCCAGGAAGGCTGGGCGCTCCTCAAGAAGGAAATCGTGATGGCACAGGAGCGGTCCGTCCCCACGTGTCCAAAGACGAGCCGGCGTGGAAGAAGACCGGCCTGGCTCAACAGAGAGTTGCAGCTTGTGCTTAGCAGAAAAAAGAGGGTTTATAATCTTTGGAAAAAAGGGCGGGCCACTGAGGAGGACTACAAGGATGTAGCGAGGCTGTGCAGGGAGAAAATTAGAAAGGCCAAAGCTCATCTGGAGCTCAACCTGGCTACTGCTGTTAAAGACAACAAAAAATCCTTTTACAAATATATCAACGTGAAACGGAGGACTAAGGAGAATCTCCATCCTTTACTGGATGCGAGGGGAAACCTAGTTACTAAGGATGAGGAAAAGGCTGAGGTGCTTAATGCCGCCTTTGCCTCAGTCTTTAGCGGCAATACCGGTTGTTCTCTGGATACCCAGTGCCTTGAGCTGGTGGAAGGGGATGGGGAGCAGGATGTGGCCTTCGCTATCCATGAGGAAATGGTTGGCGACCTGCTACGGAGCTTGGATGTGCGCAAGTCGATGGGGCCGGATGGGATGCACCCGAGGGTACTGAAAGAACTGGCGGAGGAGCTGGCCGAGCCGCTTACCATCATTTATCGGCAGTCCTGGCTATCGGGGGAGGTCCCAGTTGACTGGCGGCTAGCCAATGTGACGCCCATCTATAAGAAGGGCCTCAGGGCAGACCCGGGGGACTATAGGCCTGTCAGTTTGACCTCAGTGCCAGGAAAGCTCATGGAGCAGATTATCTTGAGTGTCATCACGCGGCACTTGCAGGGCAAGCAGGCGATCAGGCCCAGTCAGCATGGGTTTATGAAAGGCAGGTCCTGCTTGACGAACCTGATCTCCTTCTATGACCAAGCGACGCGCTTGGTGGATGAGGGAAAGGCTGTGGATGTGGTTTACCTTGACCTCAGTAAGGCTTTTGACACAGTTCCCCACAACATTCTCCTCAAGAAACTGGCTGCTCGGGGCTTGGACTGGCGTACGCTTCGCTGGGTTAGAAACTGGCTGGATAGCCGGGCCCAGAGAGTTGTGGTGAATGGAGTCAAATCCAGTTGGAGGCCGGTCACTAGTGGTGTCCCCCAGGGCTCGGTACTGGGGCCGGTCCTCTTTAATATCTTTATCGATGATCTGGATGAGGGCGTCCAGTGCACCCTCAGTAAGTTTGCAGATGACACCAAGCTAAGTGCGTGTGTTGATCTGCTCGAGGGCAGGAAGGCTCTGCAGGAGGACCTGGATAGGCTGGAGCGATGGGCTGAGGTCAACTGTATGAAGTTCAACAAGGCCAAGTGCCGGGTCCTGCACCTGGGGCGCAACAACCCCAAGCAGAGCTACAGGCTGGGAGATGAGTGGCTGGAAAGCTGCCTGGCCGAGAGGGACCTGGGAGTATTGGTTGATAGTCAGCTGAATATGAGCCAGCAGTGTGCCCAGGTGGCCAAGAAGGCCAACAGCATCCTGGCCTGCATAAGAAGCAGTGTGGCCAGCAGGTCTAGGGAAGTGATTGTGCCCCTGTACTCGGCTCTGGTGAGGCCGCACCTCGAGTACTGTGTTCAGTTTTGGGCCCCTCGCTACAAGAAGGACATGGACGTGCTCGAGCGAGTCCAGAGAAGGGCGACCAAGCTGGTGAGGGGTCTGGAGAACAAGTCTTACGAGGAGCGGCTGAGGGAGCTGGGCTTGTTCAGCCTGGAGAAGAGGAGGCTCAGGGGCGACCTTATCGCTCTCTACAGTTACCTTAAAGGACGCTGTAAAGAGGTGGGGGTTGGTCTGTTCTCCTACGTGCCTGGTGACAGGACGAGGGGGAATGGGCGTAAGTTGCGACAGGGGAGTTTTAGGTTGGATGTTAGGAAGTACTTCTTTACCGAAAGGGTTATTAAGCATTGGAACGGGCTGCCCAGGGAGGTGGTGGAGTCACCATCCCTGGAGGTCTTTAAAAGACGTTTAGATGTAGAGCTTAGCGATATGGTTTAGTGGAGTACTTACTGTTAGGTCGGAGGTTGGACTCGATGATCTTGAGGTCTCTTCCAACCTAGAAATCTGTGATACTGTGATCAGGCTAAGAAACTACCAAAGAACAACAGCTCAACAGCTGCTGGAGTATCACCACTGCTTATTATGCTTAGCATTAGAGTCTCGTTGTTGACTTTTTTCCCTCCATCTGCTTGTTTTACCTTGTCCGTTATTTAGAAATTACTTATTTGACTTTTTTTTTGCAGGCAGAGTTCCTTACACAACACAGCCCTAATCCTTCCTCGGAAGTACTCCAATGCAAAATTATCAGCAACATCCATGATAAAAGCAGTGACACTAAGTGGAGGAAAATGCAGATGAATTGCCTGGGACTAAAAGTTCAGATGAACCTGTAAAAACTAAAAGGACTGATTTCCACACCGTAGGGTGATTACAGAAGGCCTGTCTTGGTTACAATTTCTTATAAACAGAATCTAGATATTTAGCTTTAGAGAGACTTTTTCTTGTCAGAGGAAATTGGAAAAGGAGAAACAAAATCCACACATACAAGCAACAAGCAACGATATGGATTTAGAAGAGTTTTCAGGTTCCTACTATGACAGAGGCTGGAGTGTTAATAGGAGTTTAAGTAAGGAGACAAATAGTTGTTTCTATTTCTGTCACATTATTTGCTGCAAACCAGACACAACTATTGTCGGTATTGGTGGAGTTGTTTAAGCTAGGAAGTACAAAGCCCATTACAACTGCACAGAACAGTGGTGCAGCAAATGAGTAACAATCTGCTAGTACAAAAAAAAACTTTTAAAAATACACATTTTAGGTGATGTTCTACCACATTCTCACTCAAAGAATTAAATGGTTTGTCCTCCGGTTGTCAGCCCTAAGCAACAGTGGCACAAACCTGTGGTACATATTTAAACTTGGCTAAATTACAGACCTGGATCTTGGCAAGGCCCAATACTGCAGAGTCTTTGGTATAGAGATTATTCAGATAAACTTTTAAAGAAGTTAATTATGGAAGTATTAAAGCACAAATTTAAGAAACTGTCTTCGGTAGGATTTAGACACACACAAACCACTGTATGTTTCACAGAATCACAGAATCACAGAATCGTCTAGGTTGGAAGAGACCTCCAAGATCACCTAGTCCAACCTCTGACCTAACACTAACAAGTCCTCCACTAAACCATATCACTAAGTTCAACATCTAAACGTCTCTTAAAGACCTCCAGGGATGGTGACTCAGCCACTTCCCTGGGCAGCCCATTCCAATGCCTAACAACCCTTTCGGTAAAGAAGCTCTTCCTAATATCCAACCTAAAACTCCCCTGGCGCAACTTTAGCCCATTCCCCCTCGTCCTGTCACCGGGCATGTGGGAGAATAAACCAATCCCCTACCTCGCTACAGCCTCCTTTAAGGTAACTGTAGAGAGCGATAAGGTCGCCCCTGAGCCTCCTCTTCTCCAGGCTGAACAAGCCCAGATCCCCTCAGCCACTCCTCGTAAGACTTCTTCTTCAGACCCCTCACCAGCTTGGTCGCCCTTCTCTGGACTTTCTCGAGCACCTCCATGTCCTTCTTGTAGTGAGGGGCCCAAAACTGAACACAGTACTCGAGGTGCGGCCTCACCAGAGCCGAGTACAGGGGGACAATCACTTCCCTAGACCTGCTGGCCACACTGCTTCTTAAACAAGCCAGGATGCTGTTGGCCTTCTTGGCCACCTGAGCACACTGCTGGCTCATATTCAGCTGACTATCAACCAGTACTCCCAGGTCCTTCCCTGCCAGGCAGCTTTCCAGCCACTCATCTCCCAAAGTTTTAGTTTAAGTGCTTTAGAGATTCTGTTCTCTAGTATGGAGAATTTCATCCCATAAAGTTTGTAAGGCAGTTTTGAACCACTGCAAACAGGATCAGTACAGATTTTTTGTTCTAAGGTCATTGTTTTGAAGCATTAAATATCACACTTGAGGATGTATATACAGAAAACTAGAATCCAGTCTTTCCAGGGGGATCTGGATATTCAAAAAGATCTTCTCTTTCTGGTAAACATTATTCTTTTTTCCATCACTGCAGCATTTCAAGCTAATGTACACTTATTTTGTAGATAAAAAATCTTTTCTTACCTCCCATTACTAAATGATGCCATTTTACTCAGCGTAACATATGAATTAAATAACAAGATACAATTTCAGACAGAATACTTGGCATCATCAGATGAGATAGCACTATTCCTCTTGAAACATTTACAGAAGATATTCTATATCAATCTATAAATCTATATCAAGCAGAGAAGATATCCTTCTCTGCTTGGAGAATCATCAGAGAATTGTAGAATGGCTTGGGTTGGAGGGGACCCTAAAGATCATCTAACTCCAATCTCCCTGCCATAGGCAGGGATGCCACCCACTAGATCAGGTTGCTTAGGGACTCATCTAATCTGGTCTTGAACACCTCCAGGGATGGGGCATCTACAACCTCTTCTGGGCAACTTGTTCCAGTGCCTCACCACCCTCTGAGTGAAGAACTACCTCCTAACCTTTAATATAAATCTCCCCTCTTTTATTTTAAAACCATTCCCCCTTTTCCTGTCATTATCTGATTCAGCAAAGAGTCGCTCTCTGTCTTTTTAATAAGTCCCCTTTAAGTACTGAAATGTCGCAATGAGGTCATTCCGGAGCCTTCTCTTCTTTAGGCTGAACATCCCCAGCTCTCTCAGTCTTTCTTCATAGGAGAGGAGCTCCAACCCTCTAATCACCTTTGTGGCCCTACTCTGGACCCTCTCTAACAGATCCAAATCCTTCTCATGCTGGGGGCGCCAGACCTGGACGCGGTACTCCAAGTGGGGCCTCACAAGGGCAGAGCAGAGGGGGACAATCACCTCCCTCTCCTGCTGGCCACTCCTCTGTTGATGCAGCCCGGGACACAGTTGGCCTTCTGGGCTGCAAGAACACACTGCTGGCTCGCATCAAGTCTTTCATCCACCAGAACCCCCAAGTCTCTCTACACAGGGAGAACTCTCAATGAGTTCTTCTCCCACTCTGTCCTCATGTCTGGGATTGCCCCGGCCCAGGTACGGCACCTTGCACTTAGACTTGTTGAACCTCATTATGTTCACTTGGGCCCAGTTCTCAAGCCTTTCCAAGTCCCTTTGGATGGCATCCCTTCCTTCTATTGTATCAACTGCATCACTCAGCTTGGTGTCATCTACAAACTTGCTGAGGGTGCACTTGATCCCACTGTCTATTAAACAGCACCAGTCCCAGGACAGACCCCTGAGGGACACCACTCATCACCGGCCTCTACCTGGACATAAAGCTATTGACAACCACTCTCTGGATGCGAACTTCAAGCCAACTCCTTATCCACTGAATGGTCCACCCATCAAATCCATCTCTCTCCAATTTGGAGACCAGGATGTCATGTGGGACCATACTATCTGTAAACTGATCTATTTTATATTTTCTGTTCAGGTGTGCCTCACTGTGTAATTATAGTTTGCCTCTGTTTTAGCACATTATTGGTCTGGATTGGCAATGCTCCCTCAGAATGTCTCAGGCATTGGAAGGGGTTGCCCAGAGAAGTGGTGGCATCACTGTCCCTGGAGGTGTTTAAGGAAAAGTTGAACCTGGCGCTTAGGGACATGGGTTAGAGGATGACATTGGCAGTTAGGGCGATGGTTGGACCAGATGACTTTGAAGGTCTTTTCCAACCTTAATGATTCTATGATTCTATAAAGAACAAAACAATGTGAAAGATTCATGAACCTATAAAACAGCAATAATTTTGCAAAGTTTTTATTCCTGTCTGATCCTCCTAGGATTTGATCTTGTTATTAAAAACTCCGCAACCCTTTTCCTTACAAGACAAGCCATGCAACATCAAAGATGTTCAAGCCCACTGACCTATAAAAGCTGAAGATAATTACATAGTTTTAGATAGCCAAGACTTTAAAATGTTAGTGAGATGAATACCTCCATTTTAGGGTAAACATCATAAGATACCTCAAAATCATTGTAAGATACCCAAGACCAGGCTTTGGAAGATAAAGAAATCATTGATTCTGAGGGTGACAGGTTAAAAGATTGAAAACAGACATTTTGACACATCTGCAATATTGGGAAATCTTAACCATGTGCATATCTTCCAGAAATGAATCAGCAAAGTTAATTTATACAAACTACATTTTATCTTTAAAAAGTTAACATATTTAATATTTAGTGCACCTTTGAGTTTTAAGTACCATTTAAGGACAATTGTAAGAGTTTCCCTTTTTCCTTCCTAAAAGTCTGCTATGCAGCTATGCAGCACATTTCTGTTCAGAGCTGTAAAATCCATAGGCACATTTTCATACATTAATTTTACTTTCTCTCCCACAAGGTAACTAAATTATATATATATATATTTAATTTATATAAAGAATCTTTATTGTAAGAGGTATATCCAAAGTGAAGCGGTAGATAGCCATCTAGCAACAAAATGTGCTGTCTTGGAATAACTAGATTCCTGAAGTTTCATGATCACTCTTTAGACAGGTTATATTACATATATGGTCCTGCTTTCCCTACTCAAGCTATATTTAGAATTCAAAAATCAAATAATCATTCTATTTGGAAGACATCATAGGAAGAAATCTGGTCCAACATCCTGCTCAAAACAACAGTGCTATATAATTATACTCATGTTATAGATGGCTGATTACAAATCATGTAATTTAATTCTCAAACACTTTTCTTGAATCTTATAGATGTGTCCCTTAAACAATTATTATGATAAGTCCTCTGGTAATTAATTTGTTGTTACACAGAGCTTACTTGAAAACAAATTTAGAGAAATAACGACTCTGGAAAAGAAAAAACACCACTTAGTGTTGCCTGTTAGAGATAGTCACTGCTGTGTACCTTCACTCCAAAATTCAAAGTTAGGATGTTTCAGAAAAGAATAATTAAAAAGACATATGAATAATTTAGGTGCCTGAAGACACCAGAAGCTGCACAGGCACCATTTCAAAGATATGTACACCAAAAACACATCCCTGAAGCCATGAGCACCAAACAATACAGCCTATAAAGCTTCTTTCATGCACAAGCAGCTTACAGCTGTCCATGGCTACACTCTAGGCCAAAAGATCCCAAATACTAGTCACAGGGTTAATGAGCTCTGTGCCGGTGATCCATGCCAGAAACTAATACATATCTGTCAGCAAGCTAAATTGTCAATGAGAAGATAAAATAACCAGTGGGAAGTGCAGTATCACCCCCTTGCCTCCTAAAAAAAAAAATCAGAAAAATGTTTTTTCTTCCCTAATGAAATATGTAAGTTTTAAAGGGGGTCGGATCGAAAGATGGTCTAAAGCTCCTGCCACAGTACTAAACTGTTTGTCAAAAAGATAAATGCTTTGTGCAAAACCAATTAGAAAATCCTTGACTTTTACAGAAGTCATTTTAATCTGTGATAAACTTGAATCAAAGGAAGAGAATGCGACCCTAGCATATCTGGCTAGAAAAAAAAAAAAAAGAAAAAAAAGGCATGTGTAAGTCATAAGAGAGTTTACATTTTACAGTGAAGGTTTCAACCATCTCATTATTTCAATTGGCTACCTGATCCCTTCACTCAAACCTTTTCCTAATTTATGATCTTCTCCAAATTAAATGAAGTCTATGAAATCTCTATTTATTCCATTAGGCAGGGGATCAAAACTACCATACGTTATTTCTTGATTTAGTTTTTGGTTTTTATCAGTTGAGTCCAATGCTTGGTTGGATGTATAAACTGTGTATGAACAGGTATTCACATGCAGAGCAAACAACATGCATCTAAAAGATCATGAAGGCTCAGATGTTTATTCCTGCAAAGCTCTCACTGATCTTTACCATAAAAATAGGTAGGAGGCATCACCCTGATTTTCAGAGAATTTAGACCTGAATGCCGTTTTAAGTGGTTGTGCCCAAAATTTCAACTTTCAAAACCCTATCTCAATTGTCTGGAGAAAAATGCATTCCGGGTATCTGATTTATTTATTTCTTTCATTCAATTTCCCTTTCAACATATCTGTTCAAACAAATCTCTTTCTGGAACTTTTCGGAGGTAAATGAATCTGAAATTTGTTCACATCTAAGGTCTTTGGTGATTCATAAACACAAGACTACTCAAGAACCATTCAAGTAATGTTTCAAGGGGAGGGGGATTGAAATGCTTAAAATCTGGTCAACCTGATTCTGTTCTGCTAGGACAGCCTTGATATTCCCCTGAAAATCACTGTACAGCAGTGACAACGTTTTTCCAGTATTCACATTTTCATACATTTTATATGTTAGAACTTAATTATTTGAAACTGTCTCCTGAAGAAGGGTCAAATGGAGAAGGAAGTTTGGATTTACAGAATCACAGAAGTAAAAATGGTTGAGGTTGGAAGGGACTTCTGGGGGTCTTCTGGTTGAAGCCCCCTGCTCAAGCAGGGATACTCAGAGCTGGTTGCCCAGGATCACGTCCAGACAGCATTTGAAGATCTCTGAAGAGATCTTGTGAAGATCTCCAAGGAGAGAGACCCACAATCTCTCTGGCCAAGTGTTTCCCAATGTTTTGACAGAACCTCCTGTATTTCAGTTTGTGCCCATTGCCTCTTGTATTTGCACTGGGCACCACTGAAAAGAACCTGGCTTCACCCTCTTTGCGTCCTCCTCCAGGTATTTGTAGACATTTATGAGATCTTCACAATCCTCCTGTTCTCCAGGCTAAAACGTCCCGGCTCTCTCAGCCTTTCCTTATAGGTGAGTTGCTCCAGACTCTTAATCATCTTTGTGGCCCTATGTTGCACTCTTTACAGTATGTCTATGTCTCTCTAGTACTGGGGAAACCCAGAACTGGACACTGTACTCCAGATACAGCCCCATCAACATTGAATACAGTGGAAGGATCACCTCTTAGGAGATCTATATTAATTTATTGCGTTCCTTCCAGCAGAATCCTTAGAGAATAATCAAAGGAAGATTTCCTACATATGAAGAATTGGAGTTGGACTCAATAATCCTTGTGGGTCCCTTCCAACTTGGAATATTTTATAATTCTATAATTCTGTGAATAGAGGGATCAATTATTAAAGGTAATAAATACATGAGAATAAATCTATCATAAATAGAAAAGGGAGGGAAGGCATTCTCTTTGATATATTTCGTATCACTGCCATTTTTCTTGTCAGTCTCTCCTCTGTATGCTCTTCTTTCTTTTTTAATGCAAGTAATTAAAACAGTATGTTCATATGAAAGAAGAGCAGAGCTTTCATGAAAATGGCCTGTTTGTTTATTTTAAGTAATTTATGCAATTTATTCTTTTTTTTCTTTTTAATACTTTCTGATTTTGCTTTTCATTATTACACTCTGTCATAATTACCAGAACACTAAAAGCAGAATTAACGTTGATGATATCATATATGTTGTGTTACATTTACATGGTGGAATATTTTCCCAAAACTTTGCTAAGTATCTATATTCTTCATTAAACAAATCTGTATATAAAGACAAATGATTAAAAAAAAAGAGTATTAAGTAATCTTTTAGGGGCAATGTAGTAACTCCTCAAACTTTTCTGTAGCTGAACAGTTTAAATGGTGTTATGAACACACAGGGCTAGCTAGTCTTTAAAAGATCATTAAAAAAGAACAAATATTAGAATTCAATTCGTCTATTGAAATCTTTTTCAAGTCCCTGTTTAATTTTTTTTTCTCCATGTAATTGCTGGCTTTTCTTTATGTTAATAATAGAACTGACTCCCCAGGGCTTCATCCAGATATGAGGATAGCCACTGATTTAAGTATTGGAAATGGGTCCTCTCCCCCAAGACACTGCCTGTACTGAAGTCTCTTAAGTGCTTAATTCAAGTGGACTGTACATTGTTGTACCTAAATCTGAAAACAATATCTTCTGTTCCTAATGTACACATGGCAGGAATAGATTCTTACCCCTGAGTATTTAGTGGAGAGATTTGTTTGCTGTGTAAATTAGCTCTTATATTTCTAATCTAGTAATACATCCAACTTTGTGCTACTCTGCATTTCTTCAAACCACAGTACCATCCTGATACCTCTATTTACCACTCCCCTTTCTCCTGCCATCATATATCCAAGCCAAACTTTGGAAAAGGAAAGGATTCAGCTTCTCAGAAAGTCTAAAACTGTGGCATAATGACCACAAGGACACCAGGGTATGTTTAAGGATCAGTAACTTCAACTACTTTATTGAGGACAGGCTCCCTTCTTATACCATTAGCTCTACAAGCAGTACTTTCCCACTAGCTATTCATTGGTTAACAACTTTGCCCAGCAACAGCGAACATTTAGCAACTTCCATATCTTAATGGTTGGAGAACAAGCAGTTTGAGACAGCAAGGCATCTCGTGAATCACCCATTCTTTGTTCCTTCTAACTTGTTTACATTCCTCATGGCTTCATAGTCACCAGTCCGATGTTATCACCAACCACCCACGGGGCTTGTCGCCCCCCATGGTGATACTCCCACATAAAACCGCAGTTTGACCATCTGTCCAAACTGCAGAAAAATGAATTGTAGACTCTTAGGTGTTATAAGTGAGACCATACAAATTTCTTGGTCTATCAGAAATATTTTATTAATTAAGTAAGCAGGCACAAGCAAAACAGCGCTGGGCGGCTGGGGAGTCTCCGCTCCACCACAGCACGCAACTTTCCCTTTTCAGTGTCGCCGTTTTATAGCATCCAAGTTTCGGCTTGTCAGGACTTGTTGGACCTTCTGAAGCTGCGCAGTTCGTTGTTGGGGGTCGTTGTTTTTCTTTCAATGATCATGCGTTGTGCTCGTGTTCAAGGGGGAGGGTAGTGAAGCAGGAAACAGTATTTCACAGAGTCTTTGTTTTACCAAGGATGTTTATCCAACACCCCCTCCCCACTATCTACTTGCTTAGTCTTCCCCCTTAACAAGGTCGTAAATTGCAAAACCTTATCTTCTCAGCAGATCCTCTGAATTCCTTTTAAAGACAATGAACAAACACCCGCTAATTTATCACATTAGGGATGTAGAAGCTACACATCAAAGTGTAGATAGTTGAATTAAAAGATTTGCATTTCATGACTGAAAGGTAAGCATTCCTATGTGATATCCATTACAAGAGTGAAAGATAATATTTTCATGGTAAGACTTTATCCAAATCCTGTTGAAATCTGTTGGGATTTTTCCACTGAATCAAGATTTTGATCAAAGGCACACCATCCCAGTTCAAGAAATCCACAAACTCCAAATCTAGCCACCATAAAATATGTGTAAATTGAGTTCATGTCAGTCCTTTCCTAAATAGGAAAAGACTTCTGAATCTGAGCCTAAGATATTTTGAAAGTATTAAGTGCACTTTATCGTTTTCTTCTTCAAGAAAATTCTCAGTGACTGAACTGACTTTTGCTGTATTGTATTCTCAAGCTGCAGAAATTTTATTCTTTTTACTTCACGTGTCCAGATACACCATGCTGATATTCCCCTACACTTTTGTACAATTTATAAAGACAGGAAAGTAAAATGAGTCTTTTGAAGATCACTGAATTTCACATAAACCTGAAACTCATTTCCTAACTCACATCATTGTACAAAGGACAGTAAAAAAATCCAGTAAGATTTCTGTTGTACATTTATCACTACATGGAAAAAACACATGAAAATTGAAGACTGATTAAGAATCATTATGCACACATACAGATTAGTAAAACTTCTGGTGCAGTTAAATGTGGAGAAGATTAACATTATGACTTTGTTCACAGCCCAGGGAAGTGAACATAAATCCTGACGCAGCGAAAACTCAATAACCAAAGTTATTAAGCAGTTATTCTTTATTACGGCGCTGGGTGTGTGGGGGATCGCTCCACCTAACACACACACACCTAGGGTTACTGGCAGTGTGCTTATATTAGTGGGACAAATACATATTCATTTCATTTCCCATAAGTCTCTTGCATATTCATCAAGTCTCTGAAGAACCATTAACATAGGTTCCCGCCCCTATTCGCATGCGTACTGGAGTCCTTGGGTGGTTGTCCGGTGTACTCTGGTGGTCTTTTTATGAAGGCCAGGAGTCTTCTAAATTCCTGACCCTTCCTTTTCTTTGACAGACTTCAGCTGTCAAGCCAGTTCTTTCTGGTTCCATTATCTATGCATACAGTCTTTTACTCCCTTATCTTTGGGGTCGTTAACATACAGTTGTGCTAGCTAAGACCTAGGAATCAACATCCTTTATCTTGTTCCCTGTCTCAATACGTTAACCACTACTTTATGTAATAGAAAGGACAATCAACCAAACAGCTTCTCAGACATTCAGACAGACTGAGCTATTCGCAGAATATTTAGACTAGAAGTTTCCTTTTCTTTTTTTTTTTTTTTTTTTTAACATAGTGTCATATTATTCATTCTTTAGATTATTGCCTTACAAGAATTACCTTCAGGTTTTGTTTCTTTCTTCTTGCCTTTGGAAGTCCAATATTCTCAAGTGGATAATAAGACAGGTACATAATGTATTTTTATGCATTTTGCAATTACTGAATTGATTTTTGTAAAGAGCTAGTTTTGGAGCAACTGTGCATCAGTTTTGAAATGCACAATATTTATCAGAAAATGGGCTTTTGTTTATTTTTATACATTTCAAGAGACTTGACAGTAGTAATCTCTATCCCATAAAGGGACCATCTTGACCCTAATATTCTCTACATATTTTCTAGCTGTAGAAATATGCTATCGAATAGAATTTAGAACAGGGTTCATCTACTTTGATTCTGGAGGCTTGCAAAGGTTAGGCAACTTGCATTTCTCTTCTCTGGAGCCTTCTGGAAGCCCATGTAGTCTCCCTGCTTAACAGCACACACACCTGAACTCATTTAAGCCATCTTTTTGCTAAGTAGCTTTATCTGGTGACAAGGGTCAAGAAGAAATGCAGATACCCTTCCTTAATACTACCCTCAGTTAAAAGGGCCTCAGGTTTTTCATGTCTCTTGCTGAGCTCTGGCTACACATTGAATGTCAGGGTCTGATATGGTTGGACAAGTAAAGATGTAGAAAGTAAGCCTGGGTAATACCTATTGTGATAAATTAGCAGGTGTTTGTTCATTGTCTTTAAAAGGAATTCAGAGAATCTGCTGAGAAGATAAGGTTTTGCAATTTACGACCTTGTTAAGGGGAAGACTAAGCAAGTAGATAGTGGGGAGGGGGTGTTGGGTAAACGTCCTTGGTAAAACAAAGACTCTGTGAAATACTGTTTGCCGCTTTACTACCCTTGAACACGAGCACAACGCATGATCATTGAAAGAAACAGAACGAACTGCGCAGCTTCAGAAGATTCAACAAGTCCTGACAAGCCGAAACTTGGATGCTATAAAACGGCGACACTGAAAAGGGAAAGTTGCGTGCTGTGATGGAGCGGAGACTCCCCAGCCGCCCAGCGCTGTTTTGCTTGTACCTGCTTACTTAATTAATAAATTATCTTCGACCAGAAAATTGCGTGGTCTCGCTTATAACAAATTTGGTGCCATGACTCGGATGAAGGCAAATTGACTGAGGACCCTTTCGGGGGAGGCGCCCCGCCGATTTCGGTGGCCCCTGGAATGGAAAGCCTCACTCGAGCCCTTCACCGACGAACCATAAATTAGGCACAAGCAAATAAAACCGGTAACCCCAAGCAATCTTTGTGCACGAAGACCGAACGAAGACCCACGGGGTGGGTAAGTATAGGCCGGTGATCCGTTCGGTTGGGGTTGGTGATCCCGGAGTGCATCTGTGTGAGACGTCCAATTGAGGACGAAGTGAGTGCGGACCCCTCAGTAGTGCGGTTCCCACATCCCGCGAGGGACTGGGCCACGACAAGGGGGAAGCGGCTCTGTGTGTGTGTGAAGGCACTCCGGAAGATGGGACAGAAGAAGAGTAAGCCTTCTGGTCCCATGGGTGGGGTAATGCCTAGTGTTAGGTTGCCCCCTATTCCCCCAGATAGCCCACTGGGGTTAATGATTAAGAATTGGAGTGATTCCCCTTCTAGGCGGGGAAAGGATAAAGTAAAAATGATTCATTATTGTGTTGAAGTTTGGGGAGGTAGGCAAATTATTGGCCCATATTCGGGTCGTTTGAAGACTGGGTTTGCCAAGCCTTAAATATTTATGTAAATGCAAAGGAATCTTTTTGTTTAGAGGAGAGCGAATATGCGAGTCTTTGGATTGGCTCAGAGAATCGAGTTAATCTGTACCCTTTAAAAGAAAAAGGAGGGGCAAAATTACAAATTGTGGAGCAAGAGATAAAGTACCTGGGTCACCAGTTAAGGGGACTAAGAAGTTAGACCCAGGCAGAATCAGTGGAATATTGGCTTTAGCGTCCCCGCGAACTAAAAGGCAGGTACGGCAACTGTTAGGGTTGACCGGATACTGTAGACAATGGATAGAAGATTACAGTGGAAAGGTTAAATTTTTATATAACAAGCTGAATAAGGATGGATTACTCAAATGGACAAAAGAAGATGAGGAACGACTGAACAAGTTAAAGGAGGAACTAGTACGCCCCCCAGTGTTAAGCTTACCAGATTTAAGGAGGCCGTTTTGTTTTTTTTTTTTTTTTTTTGTGAACAGCGCAGAAGGCACGGCATAGGGAGTGCTGGCCCAAGAATGGGCAGGGAGTAAAAAACCTGTGGCCTATTTGTTTAAATTATTGGATCCGGTTAGCCGGGGTTGGCCAAACTGTTTGCAGGTAGTGGTAGCTGCTGCCTTGTTAGTGGAAGAAGCACAGAAGATCACTTTTGTGGGGGAAATCAAAGTAATATCTCTACACAATATATGCGGGGTACTGCAACAGAAGGCAGAGAAATGGATCACTGATGCCAGATTATTAAAATATGAAGGAATTTTGATTTCCTCTCCAAAATTAACATTAGAAACAACCTCCCTACAGAACCCTGCTCAATTTCTTTATGGGGAACCAAATGAGTCCTTAGGACATGATTGCCTCCGAAATATAGAAGAGCAAACGAAATTGAGACCTGATCTAGAGGAGGTGGAATTACCCATCGGTGAACAGATATATGTGGATGGTCCCTCGAGAGTAGTCGAGGGAAAGCGAAAATCAGGATACGCGTTAGTAAACGGGAAAACATTTGGGATAGTGGAATCTGGACCTTTGAGCCCTAGCTGGTCTGACCAAGCTTGCGAGCTATGTGCCGTATTGCGGGCCCTAAAATTGTTGAAAAATAAAAGCGGTACAATATATACAGATTCAAAATATGCTTATGGGGTAGTACATACATTTGGTAAAATATGGGAAGAAAGGGGGCTCATCAATTCACAAGGAAAGGGTTTAATACATCAGGAATTGATTACCCAGGTTTTACAAGCTATCAGAGAGCCCAAAGAAATTGCCGTAGTACATATAAGAGGGCATCAAAAAGGCCTCACCCCTCAGGTTAGGGGTAATAATCTAGCAGATCAGGAGGCAAAAAGGGCAGCATTAATGAGTATAAGAATTATAAGAACGAGGGAAGATTGCCCAGACTGTGGGAAATACTTAATACTTATACTTAATACTTGATATATAATAATTAATATAATAATTAATAATATAATAATATATAAATAACATATAATAATGCTTAATATAATACTTAATACTTAATACTGTGGGAAAGACTTAAAGGAATTTCCATGTTATGATTGCTGGAGTGAATGGGGAGTTGATGGGATTGAATGCAATTGTTCTGAGGAAGAAAGCCCGCCTTATAAAAACTGCTACAAGTGCGGGCCGGCTAACTCCCTGTGGTCGAATGGACCCATTCCCCTCCCCTTACTCTGTTTCACTATTACAGAAGAAGACAAGATGACACAAATGGGGGTTCGAAAAAACGATAAAGGGAAATGGGTACTGCCTGATGGACGAGAAGTGTTACCAAAATCAGTAGCTATGAGGGTGCTACGGAGATTTCATGAACAGACGCACTGGGGAACCCAGGCATTGGTGGATCAATTTGCCACAAATTATATGTGTATAGGGACTTATAATATAGCAAAGGGGATCGTAAATGATTGTATAACTTGTCGGAGGGTAAATGCTCAACATATGAGAAAAAGGGTCCCGGGAGGACGAGAATTGGCACATCGACCTTTTGCAAAGATTCAATTAGACTTTACTGAACTTCCAAAAACAGGGCGATATAGATACTTATTAGTTATTGTAGACCACCTCACAAACTTTGTTGAAGCATTCCCTACGGCAAGGGCCACAGCTCAAACTGTGGTAAAGATATTATTAGAAAGCATCATACCCAGATACGGGGTAATAGAAGCAATTGACTCTGATCGAGGCCCACACTTTGTGTCACAGGTATCCCGAGACACGATGAAGGCTCTGGGAATTAAGTGGGAATATCACACTCCCTGGCATCCTCAAAGCTCTGGAAAGGTAGAACGAATGAATGGTGAAATTAAAAAGCAACTAACAAAGCTTATGATGGAGACAAAAACCTCCTGGGTGAAATGTTTACCGCTTGCACTATTGAATATCCGGACACAGCCCCGAGCCGATGTCGGAATCTCACCCTTTGAAAGGCTGTATGGTATGCCTTATGATTTAGAGATGCCATCTGATCACCCCCAGGTACAGGATATCCAATTAAAACCTTATTTAATACAGCTTATGAACCGACGGAGGGAGTTGCAAGCGAAAGGCTTGGTGGCTAGATATAGCAATCCATAGGATACAACCTGGAGATAGGGTTCTAATTAAGACATGGAAAGAAACGTCTTTAACACCACGGTGGGGAGGCCCCTATGTTGTTTTACTTATCACAGAGACGACTATCCGGACGGCTGAGAAGGGGTGAACGCATGCCAGTCGCGTGAAAGGACCGATCCAGAAAAGCGAATGGGAAGCGGTCGCAGGCCCTGATGACTTAAAGCTCACGTTGAAACGAACTCGATAAGTATGGTCTAACTGTCTATGTATCGTAAAAAAAGGGGGAGAGGGGACCCTGTTTGATCAGAAAAAGGTCGCGGTTACCCGAGAAACTCCCCTGAAGAACACTGCTGCTGCCGAGAAGAACCTGCATCTTGTAGTTCGCTGCAACTGAACTGACAAGCGAGGCAGAGAGTGAAACGGTGGGGAATTACGTGGCCAGGTAAATAACTCCGGAAAATGGGCCCTAGCCATTTTTTTGCGATACATAGTAATAGGTGCGATTGTTTTCACTGTTCCTGGGTCTGCGCACCCTCACAAACCTTTTAACTGGAGCCTGATTAGATGGGAAGATCACCATGTTGTTCAGCAGCTAACTACTGCTAGGGGACTGATAGGGGAGGCATCATCTATATAAAGAAGGAAGAGACTAAGAGTCCCCAACGGGTGGGACCAAATCAGGAACTGCCAGGGAGTGTTTTGAGGATTCAGCCTACACAAGCTTTTAGAATGCTAACTCCTAATAGCCCTAAACCACTGGAGGTTGCTAATAAATCAGTAAACCCGGAGTACGGGATTAGAAATGAAGGGGTGACCGGGAATAACATATGGAGAATCATGAATGCTAGTTATCAGTTGTTGAATCAAACAAATCCAGACGTGCCTAGACCTTGCTGGTTATGTCTTGATATAAGGCCCCCATATTACGACACCATTGGGGATCTGGGAGAGACCACCCGTTCAAACGAAACCGATCCCCCACAATGCAATTGGGGAAGGGATGTAGGAATAACGCTAACGGAAGTAACTGGGAGTGGCAGGTGCGTAGGCACGGTCCCTGGTGAGAAATTCCATCTATGCAATATTACAGAAAATGTTACACAATTAGACAAAGAAAAATGGTTAATACCAGCAGATAACACCAGATGGGTATGTTCGTCTCTGGGGGTAACTCCATGCTTATCTTTGAAATTGTTCAACTCGTCTCATGATTTCTGTGTACAGGTAGTAATTATCCCAAGGATTCTATACCACTCTGAGGAATATATGTACACCCAACATACTGTGGCAGAATACCACTTAAAGAGGAGGGAGCCTATTATGGCTGTCACTTTAGCCACTCTGATGGTTCTAGGGGCTGCAGGAGCCGGAACTGGAATTGCCTCTCTGGTAAAACAAAGCCAAGAATTGACCTCTCTACGCCTTGCTGTAGATGAGGATTTGGCCCGTATCGAGCAATCTATATCAGCTTTAGAGAAATCTGTGCGATCCTTATCTGAAGTAGTACTATAAAATCATAGGGGATTAGATCTGATTTTTCTACAACAAGGAGGATTGTGTGCAGCCCTACAAGAGGAGTGTTGTGTATATGCTGATCATACTGGAGTGGTAAGGCATACAGTGACTAAATTGAGAGAAGGGCTAGAAAAAAACGAAAAAGGGAGAATGAAGCCCACCAAAACTGGTACTGTTAGTGTTCGGGAGAATCGAATGGATGTTTTATTAATGTCTCTTAGGTGATGGGTCATACAGTATAATTAAGCATTGCCAAATGTACTTACATTATCAATTAATCTATGTACACTGGAAACTTAGGGAGTACACTGAACATTCAAATGAATTGTTGAAGGGGAACCCTGGGAGGGAACAGGTACAACCTGACCTTGGATAAGGGCCTGGAAATGCTGAAATGAGTTGAAGCAGAACCAAGGAGCGGAGGGAGCATGCGTCGAGTGAGAAAGGTGAAAAGTTTAGCAGAGAGGAAGACTCCTTACTTCATCTGGACGACCACCTGGACGACCACCAGAGTGCGCCACGCATGTGCAAAGGGGAGGGGAGCTAATTAGAATGGAATGCAAGGCTGATGTTGCAACCTGTAATGAATATGTATACCTTACGTAATGTTGCATGTATAAATAATGGCTGGGAAGTAACAGGACTTGAAGCCAGATTTGGGCACCTGCCCCGGCTTCCAGCGCTGAATAAAGCACCTTCATATAATCACTTGGTGGTTATGTGGTTGCTACGCTAACAGTACGAATCCTGGTTTAATTACTCGCCTTGGCTCACTACCTTACTATCAACCATAGCAGGACCTTTACTGTTATTTATATTAGCATTGACTTTTGGACCAAGTATATTCAACCGAGTAATCGCGATTGTAAAAAACCGATTAGAGGCAGCTCACCTTATGCTTGTGCGTGCGAAATATGAATCTCTTGAACAGGAGGAGGATGATGCAGAAAATTTAATATTGAGCAAACAAGTGATTCAAAAATTCATCAATGAACAAAATATGTTAGAAAAAGAAAAAGGAGGGATTGTGATAAATTAGCGGGTGTTTGTTCATTGTCTTTAAAAGGAATTCAGAGAATCTGCTGAGAAGATAAGGTTTTGCAATTTACGACCTTGTTAAGGGGAAGACTAAGCAAGTAGATAGTGGGGAGGGGGTGTTGGGTAAACGTCCTTGGTAAAACAAAGACTCTGTGAAATACTGTTTGCCGCTTTACTACCCTTGAACACGAGCACAACGCATGATCATTGAAAGAAACAGAACAAACTGCGCAGCTTCAGAAGATTCAACAAGTCCTGACAAGCCGAAACTTGGATGCTATAAAACGGCGACACTGAAAAGGGAAAGTTGCGTGCTGTGATGGAGTGGAGACTCCCCAGCCGCCCAGCGCTGTTTTGCTTGTACCTGCTTACTTAATTAATAAATTATCTTCGACCAGAAAATTGCGTGGTCTCGCTTATAACACCTATGATTTGTCCAATAACTGCTGTACTCCAAGAAATTGAACAAAATACTGCTTAAAACCACTTATTTTTAATTATTTATTTTTAAGATGGGGTCTACAATGGGAACAGACTGAATTCTTGACACTAAAAGACCTTGAATTGTTTGGAATGCCAATTTTAAAATAACTGTTTTTGAGGGGGGTTCCTTAACATACTGACAGTACTGATCCATCTTTGAGAATTCAAATAGAGGAAACGTATCTGTTTGGGCACACCTTTGTGAGAAACACTCTGTAGCCAATAACATAGGCTCAGGCAAGGAGCTCAGTGAAGTAGTAATTTATTCGCGATTGCAATGGTGGGAATCCCACAAGCAGGAGGGAGTCTACTAGTTACATAGCACAGTTTATATACTTCATTTCTCGACGACTGGGACCCTCCCCTGTTTCCCCATTGATTGGGTAGTCCAGGTTCACAACCTATCCGACGCTTCACAGATAATACATGGCTTTCAGTTGCCAGCCTGTTATTTTTCAAGTTTCTTTTAACTTTTTTTACTCTGTGAGGTGGTAATGTTTCTTCACTTATCTGACTTGACTTGACACCTAATTTTTCACCTAATTGCTCTAGGGAGTCCGGTTGTCTGCATTTTACAAAGTTGTCTGGTAAGCTTTCTTATCACTGCAAGTATATCTCAATACCACATTCCTTCCTCCTAAACAATGTAACATCTCTGCAAAAACACTCTTTCTTACACCTTCAAAAACAGGTGATTTTATAGGATGGCTCCTATAAGACCTATTTTGCTGGTATGGCTAAGGATATTTCTTTTTGGAGGTTATCATGTATAAGAAAGTATCAGGGCTAATATATCATTCTGTTTTTAAAAAAAATCTAGCCACCTGGTGAAGAAGCCATTTAATTTTAGATAAACCACATATGGCTTCCTACAAAGTCTGGTAAAGTCTTTGAAATTACAGCGAGATAGTGCTTGTGCTAATCACAGCAGTGGTCAGCTGGGACTAGACTTGATATGTAGTTCCACTAGTGGTACTGCATAAATACATGCCCGTTTCAGATCTCTCACATTAAGAATATTGCTCCCTCCTCCCTTTAAAACATGCAAAGCATATGTAAAGATCAATTATTTCCCAATAAATTAGTCTTGTAGGACTTGCAGAAACTTTGTGTTTGTGAATGAAAAACATGAGCAGTTCTGCACAAACATACTTGCGAAGAAACTAAGCAGAGGGAGTTAATTCTTAAGAAAGCATTAGAGATCCAGTATGAGGGAAAGAAGTATAAGGCAATAGAAGTTGACAAGATCTGTCCTATATCCCATAGAGACAAAGCACCATAATATGACACAGCTTTTGAAATGTAAAAAAAAAAAAAACGCCTCATGGACAATAGAAAAAAAATCTGACGAGATTTATCTGTTTTACCTGCATATACTGAAGCAGAGAGAAACCTGGACAAAAAGGTGGATTAATGAAAGTCTAGGAACAAACAGGTGCATGATTTGGGCTCCCTTACCTTATGCACCACATGTTCAGCTCTGACACATGTGCAATAGGTATTCAACATCTTCATCAACGACCTTGATGAGGGAATAGTGTCCACCCTCAGCAAGTACACTGATGATACTGTTAGTGTTGGGGAGAATCGAATGGATGTTTTACTAATGTCTCTTAGGTGATGGGTCATACAGTATAATTAAGCATTGCCAAATGTACTTACATTATCAATTAATCTATGTACACTGGAAACTTAGGGAGTACACTGAACATTCAAATGAATCGTTGAAGGGGAACCCTGGGAGGGAACAGGTACAACCTGACCTTGGATAAGAGCCTAGAAATGCTGAAATGAGTTGAAGCAGAACCAAGGAGCGGAGGGAGCATGCATCGAGTGAGAAAGGTGAAAAGTTTAGCGGAAAGGAAGACTCCTTACTTCATCTGGACGACCACCTGGACGACCACCAGAGTGCGCCACGCATGTGCAAAGGGGAGGGGAGCTAATTAGAATGGAATGCGAGGCTGATGTTGCAACCCGTAATGAATATGTATACCTTACGTAATGTTAAATGTATAAATAATGGCTGGGAAGTAACGGGACTTGAAGCCAGATTTGGGCACCTGCCCCGGCTTCCAGCGCTGAATAAAGCACCTTCATATAATCACTTGGTGGTTATATGGTTGCTATGCTAACATTTTGGCGACCCAGATGGGACGGCGTGGGCACTGCTGAGGCGGATCGTGTCTCGGTTTCGCTCCAGCCGGCACCGAGGGATTCTCGGGGAGCAGTCGACCACGACCGACCTCCGCTGCTCACGACGTACCACTGGAGTGGTAAGCAAAGGTGCTTTCAACTTTGGGTATTCGGTACCGATTTGGTTGGGAAAGCCTGCCGGTCAGACGCGGCGAAAGCCACGCTCGGTTGGGCAGGGAGCTCCCGGGGTAAGCCTAGGCGCCGTCCGTTAGACAGAGCAAAAGCTCTGCAGGTTCGGCATTGGTGGTTTGGTATTGGTAATTGTATTGGTTTGTGCTGAAGGGTCAGCACCTGGTATTATTGGTATGTAGTAAGCACGCTGCTGCTCCGGCAGCTTCTGGGAGAGCGTGCTGCTGCTCCGGCAGCTTCTGGGAGAGCACGCTGCTGCTCCGGCAGCTTTTGGGAGAGCGTGCTGCTGCTCCGGCAGCTTCTGGGAGAGCACGCTGCTGCTCCGGCAGCTTTTGGGAGAGTGTGCTGCTGCTCCGGCAGCTTCTGGGAGAGTGTGCTGCTGCTCTGGCAGCTTCTGGGTTTGTATCATAAGCTCAAAATGAAAAAGATCAAAGGAATTCTGGGAAAAGATGTACCTATCCCGCGGACATCCCCACTGGGGTGTTTGCTAGCACATTGGAAAGAGGGAGGTTTTGGTCAAGAAATGCGGAAAGGAAAGCTGATTGATTATTGTAATATTTGGTGGCCACAGTATAAACTAGAGGACCAAGAAACTTGGCCTGAGAATGGAACATTGCAATATAATACAATTTTACAATTAATGCTATTTTGTAAGGAAAATATGATGAACTGCCGTATGTGGAATTATTCTTTTATTTGCGCCGAAAGCCTGAATGGCAGCATGCTTGTGGAATAATGGTGCTTGAAGTTTCAACTGAGGAACGTTGTTGTGCATGTACTAAGGAGGGACGCTGTATACAGCATCAGGCAATAGAGAATAATAAGTATTATGGGGAAATGAATAATGGAAATATTGATTTGGAAGTTGTGCCGTCGGCTCCGCCGGAAGAGCCAGGACAGGGAGGGAAAAGAGAAAAGGAAGATAGCAGTAGTGATGGAGAATCCCCGACTTTAGTCTCCCCGTGTCACATAGGACCCGGCAACAGCGAAGGGCAGGAGAAACTATAAATGAACAGAGAGGGAAAATAATCGCTCCCCTCAGGCAAGGACTGGGGACAGAAGGACCGGTATATGTTAAGGTGCCTTTTTCAGCTGGGGACTTAATGATATGTAAACAAGCAGCCGGCACCTACAGGAAAAACCCAGATAAAGTAGCCAGGGTAATGAAAATGATAATTAAAACCCAAAATCCCGATTGGGATGATCTCCAGGTGATCCTGGATACTTTGATGGACTCGACAGAAAAGACATGGTATTGCGGGCAGCCAGAGAGAGAGCCCAAGAAGACATATGAAATGGATTAGTGCTTGGAAATCTAGATCAAAACTTCCCCACTGAGGATCCCCAATGGGATTATAACACAGGGGATGGAATAAGGAGGCTGAAGAGATATCAAGATTGGGTGCAAGTCGGGGTACAGAATGCCATGCCCCGGACCATAAATTGGTCAAAATTGTATAATGTCAGGCAAGAAAAAGCGGAATCACCTTCCGCCTTTTTAGAGAGATTGAAAGAAACTGCTAAGAAATATACAGATTTAGACTTAGAGACTGAGCAAGCTAAAGCTCAATTAGCACTCATTTTCCTGGGACAAGCCCAAGAGGATATTAGGAAGAAATTGCAAAAGTTGGAAGGTGCAGATTTGAGAAATTTGGATAGGCTGTTGGGAATAGCCTGGAAAGTGTATAATAACAGAGAAAAGGAAACGACAAAAAGGCAACAACAGAACTTATTAGCAGTAATTTAAGGGAGAGAACATGCAGGATTAAGGGGCAGGGGAAGAGGAAATATTAACGGTCGAGGTTAAGAGAAGGCTGTTCCTCATTGTCCTGGTTCCAGTTAGGACAGAGTTAAGTAGCTCATAGTAGCTGGTAGGGTGCTATGTTTTGGATTAGGATGAGAAGAGCGCTGATAACATGCTGATGTTTTAATTGTTGCAGAGCAGTGTTTACACCAGGCCAAGGACTTTTCGGCTTCTCGCTCTGTCCTGCCAGCGAGCAGGCTGGGGGTGCAGCAGGAGCTGGGAGGGGACAGACCCAGGACAGCTGACCCAAACTGGCCAAAGGGGTATTCCATACCATCTGACGTCATGCTAAACAATATATAGGGGTGGCTGGCCGGGGTGGGGGGGCCGGCTGCTCGGGAATAGGCTGGGCATCGGTCAGCGGGTGGTGAGCAATTGCATTGTGCATCACTTGTTTTCTTACACATTATTAATGTTAATACTATTACCATTATCACTATTATTATTATTATTGTTATTATTATATTCCTGTCTTAATAAACTGTCTTTATCTCAACTCACCGGCTTCACTTTCCCGTTTCTCTCCCCCATCCCAGAGAGGGAGGGGGGAGGGTGAGCGAACGGCTGTGTGGTGTTTAGCTGCCAGCCGGGTTAAACCACAACAGTGCTTTTGGCGCCCAACGTGGGGCTCGAAGGGTTGAGATATCGACAAATCTGACCAGAGTGTGTTAAACTAAAATTGGTATAAATATTGGACCTGCTTAATAGTTGCTAGTCACGATGTTGATTGCCTTAATCTCCAGTCTGCTGTACCTGTATTCCAAATTGAGTTTTATGGTGCGTTACTTTCTGTATGTGCTCCCTGTTGCACTGTTTATCCTTTCCGGGCCCTGGTTTAAGATTGTTATGGTACTGTGCGGTGTAACAATGGCTTATGAAATGATGAAATATCTGGTCACGACTTTAACCTGGTATTTGTACTCAGCACTGACGTCGACTCTATACTTTGGAAACCATATCTCGGAAACTATTAGCAATTACACCTATTGCCTGTTTTCGTTAGGGAGCCAATCTGTGAAGGGGACAGGGGAAGACATGTTTCCCTACCTGTTCACTCTCCCTTTCTCCTTCACCACCACCCTCTTATCCCCCGAGCTAGTTACGGTGGTTCTCCGAGATGTTGAATATCCTTGGGATACTCAGACCAGCCTGCTCTTGTTGTTATGTCTCCTGAATGCGCTTCAGATTTTGTGGAGGGTTAAACAACTACTTAGGAATCTCATCCGGAGATCTGTCTTGAGGCGGGATAGTTGCGAGTGGCAGGGAGTGTGGGAGGATATGGGCAGGTTTCTAGAGCAGTGGTCACCTCCAGTGTTTTGGACATTCACCCCTGAACAACTGCAAAATCCTAAAAAGCTGGCAGAATGCTTGAAAAAAAGGTGTCATGACTCTGGCAGTTCCAAAGTGACACAAATCACTGTAGCGTGCTGGGGTCTGGCTTGTGCCTATCGAGCTGCAATTGATGCTACTAGCAACCTAGCTCCAGCTCCTGCAGCCGCTCCTGCTCCTGCAGCCGCTCCAGCTCCTGCAGCCGCTCCAGTTCCTGCTCCTGCAGCCGCTCCAGCTCCTGCAGCCGCTCCAGCTCCAGCTCCTGCAGCCGCTCCAGCTCCTGCAGCCGCTCCAGCTCCTGCAGCCGCTCCAGCTCCAGCTCCTGCAGCCGCTCCAGCTCCTGCAGCCGCTCCAGCTCCAGCTCCTGCAGCCACTCCAGCCCCTGCAGCAGCTCCAGCTCCTGCAGCTGCTCCCACTCCTGTGTCTGGGTCAGAGAAACGAGCTGTAGCAGTGCAAGTTGACCCCGCAGAGGGTATTCCAACCCCTGTGGCAGACCCTGTGTCTGGGTCAGAGAAACGAGCTGTAGCAGTGCAAGTTGACCCCGCAGAGGGTATTCCAACCCCTGTGGCAGACCCTGTGTCTGGATTAGAGAAACGAGCTGTAGCAGTGCAAGTTGCCCCTATAGACAAGGTGAAGAAATGGTATAGAGGCTCAGGTCGTTTAAAACGCAAACAGTCTTCTGCTAAGTCTGGGCATAGTGAAGACGAGGCTGGGCCATCAAAGGTGCAGGAGACTGAAGATGAGGATGAGGATGTCAGAAAATCAACAGTAACTACCCGGACTCTACACCAGCCATCAAAGGTGCAGGAGACTAAAGATGAGGATGAGGGTGTCGAAAAATCAACAGTAACTACCCGGACTCTATACCAGCGTGAGCTACGAGATGTGCGAAAAGATTTTGGTCGCTGTATAGGTGAGCAGCTTGTCACCTGGCTGCTCCGGTGCTGGGACACTGGAGCCAATTATGTGGAATTAGGGGGCAAGGAAGCCAGGCGGCTGGGATCCCTTGCTAGGGACGCATGCATTGACAAAGCAATTGGAGATGGAGCACGATCTCGCAGTCTCTGGAGGCGTCTCCTGTCAGCTGTGCAGGAAAGGTATCCCTTCAAGGAAGAACTTGTATGTCTACCAGGCAAATGGACCACCATGGAGAAGGGAATTCAGTACCTGAGGGAATTGGCCGTACGGGAAGTAATTTATAAGGACCTAGACGACGCACAAACATCCGCAGATCCAGATGCAGTCCAGTGTACACCACCTATGTGGCGGAAGTTTGTACGGAGTGCACCATCATCATATGCCAGCTCATTGGCAATAATAGCCTGGAAAGCGGAGGAGAATCCCCCAGTGAATGAAGTGGCTAAATTACTCCGGCAGTACGAAGGAAATCTCTCCTCTTCCCTACAGGCCTGTGTCTCGGCTGTGGAGAAACTCTCTGAAGAGGTCCACCAACTTAAAGAGAATTTATCTTCCCCTCCACCTGAACGAACCAGTGTCCACCAGCTAAAAGAGAATGCTTTGGAGAAACTTTCTGAAAAGATCCACCAACTTGAAGAAAGATTATCTTCCCCTCCACCTGAACGAACCAGTGTCTCAGCTATTAGGGGTAAACGTTCATCTATGCAAGGAAGACAATATGGTGGGCACACACACCGCGCCACCCTGTGGTTTTACCTACGTGACCATGGAGAGGACATGAGAAAATGGGATGGAAAATCTACTGCGACCCTAGAGGCACGGGTACGTGAATTGCAAAGGAAAACAAGTGGGAAAAAGGAATTCTCTGAAAAGTTTGCTGCTCCAACTTCCAGCAGGCAGTCCTTTAAACACAGAAACGAAGATTCTGACCAGGACTAGAGGGGCCCTGCCTCCAGCCAGGGGGAGGAAAGGGACAATCGAGTTTATTGGACTGTGTGGATTCGATGGCCTGGCACGTCAGACGCACAGAAGTATAAGGCTTTGGTAGACACCGGTGCACAATGTACTCTAATGCCATCAAGCTATAAAGGGCCAGAGCCCATCGGTATTTATGGTGTGACGGGGGGATCCCAGCAGTTAACTGTATTGGAGGCTGAAGTGAGTCTAACCGGTAATGAGTGGCAAAAGCACCGTATTGTGACTGGCCCAGATGCTCCGTGCATCCTTGGCATAGACTATCTTAGAAGAGGATATTTCAAGGACCCAAAAGGGTTCCGCTGGGCTTTTGGCATAGCTGCCTTGGAGACAGAGGACATTAAACAGTTGTCTACCTTGCCTGGTCTCTCAGAGGACCCTTCTGTTGTGGGGTTGCTGAGGGTTGAAGAACAGCAAGTGCCAATCGCTACCACAACTGTGCACCGGCGGCAATATCGCACCAAGCGAGACTCCCTGAGTCCCATCCATAAGCTAATTCGTCAACTGGAGAGCCAAGGAGTGATCAGCAAGACTCATTCACCTTTTAATAGTCCCATATGGCCAGTGCGAAAGTCTAATGGTGAGCGGAGACTAACAGTGGACTATCGTGGCCTGAACGAAGTCACGCCACCACTGAGTGCTGCAGTGCCGGACATGCTAGAACTCCAGTATGAACTGGAATCAAAGGCAGCCAAGTGGTATGCCACAATTGATATCGCTAATGCATTTTTCTCCATCCCTCTAGCAGCACAGTGCAGGCCACAGTTTGCTTTCACTTGGAGGGGAGTCCAATATACTTGGAATCGGCTGCCCCAGGGGTGGAAACACAGCCCTACCATTTGCCATGGACTGATCCAGTCTGCGCTGGAGCAGGGGGAAGCTCCTGAACACCTGCAGTACATCGATGACATCATTGTGTGGGGTGACACTGCAGAAGAAGTTTTCGAGAAAGGGAAGAAAATAGTCCAAATCCTTCTGAAGGCCGGTTTTGCCATAAAACAGAATAAAGTTAAAGGACCTGCACGAGAGATCCAGTTTTTAGGAATAAAATGGCAAGATGGACGCCGTCAAATCCCAATGGATGTGATCAACAAGATAACAGCTATGTCTCCACCAACTAGCAAAAAAGAAACACAAACTTTCCTAGGTGTCGTGGGGTTTTGGAGAATGCATATTCCAAATTACAGTCTGATTGTAAACCCGCTTGACCAAGTAACCCGTAAGAAGAATGCTTTTGAATGGGGCCCTGAGCAACGACAAGCCTTTGAACAAATTAAGCAGGAAATAGTTCATGCAGTAGCCCTCGGGCCAGTCCGAACAGGACCAGATGTAAAGAATGTGTTCTACACCGCAGCCGGGGAGAATGGTCCCACCTGGAGCCTCTGGCAGAAAGAACCTGGGGAAACTCGAGGTCGACCCCTGGGGTTTTGGAGTCGGGGATACAGAGGATCTGAAGCCCGCTATACTCCAACTGAAAAGGAGATCTTGGCAGCATATGAAGGAGTTCGATCCGCTTCGGAAGTGGTCGGTACTGAAGCGCAGCTCCTCCTGGCACCCCGACTGCCGGTACTAGGCTGGATGTTCAAAGGAAGGGTCCCCTCTACACATCATGCAACTGATGCTACATGGAGCAAGTGGGTTGCACTGATTACTCAGCGGGCTCGAATAGGAAACCCCAGTCGCCCAGGAATCTTGGAGGTGATTATGGACTGGCCAGAAGGCAAATACTTTGGGATATCATCAGAGGAGGAGGTGGTTCGTGCTGAAGAAGCCCCACTGTACAACAAGCTACCGGAAAATGAGAAGAAATATGCCTTGTTCACTGATGGGTCCTCTCGTATTGTGGGAAAGCATTGGAGATGGAAAGCTGCTGTATGGAGTCCTACACGACGAGTTGCAGAAGCTGCTGAGGGAGAAGGTGAATCGAGTCAGTTTGCAGAAGTGAAAGCCATTCAGCTGGCTTTAGATATTGCTGAACGAGAAAAGTGGCCAGTTCTCTATCTCTATACTGATTCATGGATGGTAGCAAATGCCCTGTGGGGGTGGTTACAGCAATGGAAGCAGAACAACTGGCAGCGCAGGGGCAAGCCCATCTGGGCTGCGGCATTGTGGCAAGATATTGCTGCCCGGGTAGAGAACCTGGTTGTAAAGGTACGCCATGTAGATGCTCATGTGCCCAAGATTCGGGCTACTGAAGAACATCAAAACAACCAGCAGGTGGATCAGGCTGCTAAGATTGAAGTGGCTCAGGTGGACCTGGACTGGCAACATAAAGGTGAATTATTTATAGCCCGATGGGCCCATGACACCTCAGGCCATCAAGGTAGAGATGCAACATACAGATGGGCTCGTGATCGAGGGGTGGACCTGACCATGGACACTATAGCACAGGTTATTCATGACTGTGAAACATGTGCTGCAATCAAGCAAGCCAAACGGTCAAAGCCTCTTTGGTATGGAGGACGATGGCTGAAATATAAATATGGAGAGGCCTGGCAGATTGATTACATCACACTCCCTCAAACCCGCAACGGCAAGCGCCACGTACTTACAATGGTGGAAGCAACCACCGGATGGCTGGAAACATATCCTGTGCCCCATGCCACCGCCCGGAACACTACCCTGGGCCTTGAAAAGCAAGTCTTATGTCGACATGGCACCCCAGAAAGAATTGAGTCAGACAACGGGACTCATTTCCGAAACAACCTTATAGACACTTGGGCCAAAGAACATGGTATTGAGTGGGTGTATCACATCCCCTATCATGCACCAGCCTCTGGAAAAGTTGAATGATACAATGGACTGTTGAAGACTACACTGAAAGCAATGGGTGCTGGGACATTCAAAAATTGGGATACACATTTGGCAAAGGCCACCTGGTTAGTCAATACCAGGGGATCTGCCAATCGAGCTGGACCTGCCCAATCAAACCTGTTACGCACTGTAGAAGGGGATAAAGTTCCTGTAGTGCACGTAAGAAACATGCTGGGTAAAACAGTCTGGGCTACTCCTGCCTCAGGAAAAGGCAAACCCATTCGTGGGATTGCTTTTGCTCAGGGACCTGGATGCACTTGGTGGGTAAAGCAAAAGAATGGGGAGGTCCGGTGTGTACCTCAAGGGGATTTGATACTGGGTGAGAATAGCCCATGAGTTGAATTGTAGTATGTTAATTATTATATAATAATGTATGTCATCACTACCATGATTGCTATATATCATAGATGAAAATGGTGATTAATTAGAATGTATTGGACAGAGTGTAACCTGAGCATGACATAAATGGTATGGAATAAGGGGTGGATATCTGTCCTGGTTCCAGTTAGGACAGAGTTAAGTAGCTCATAGTAGCTGGTAGGGTGCTATGTTTTGGATTAGGATGAGAAGAGCGCTGATAACATGCTGATGTTTTAATTGTTGCAGAGCAGTGTTTACACCAGGCCAAGGACTTTTCGGCTTCTCGCTCTGTCCTGCCAGCGAGCAGGCTGGGGGTGCAGCAGGAGCTGGGAGGGGACAGACCCAGGACAGCTGACCCAAACTGGCCAAAGGGGTATTCCATACCATCTGACGTCATGCTAAACAATATATAGGGGTGGCTGGCCGGGGTGGGGGGGCCGGCTGCTCGGGAATAGGCTGGGCATCGGTCAGCGGGTGGTGAGCAATTGCATTGTGCATCACTTGTTTTCTTACACATTATTATTGTTAATACTATTATCATTATCACTATTATTATTATTATTGTTATTATTATATTCCTTATATTCCTTATATTATTATATTCCTGTCTTAATAAACTGTCTTTATCTCAACTCACCGGCTTCACTTTCCCGTTTCTTTCCCCCATCCCAGAGAAGGAGGGGGGAGGGTGAGCGAACGGCTGTGTGGTGTTTAGCTGCCAGCCGGGTTAAACCACAACAGCTAGCCAGGGTGGGGGGGCTGGCTGCTCGGGGATAGGCTGGGCATCAGTCAGCGGGTGGTGAGCAATTGCATTGTGCATCACTTGTTTCGTACACATTATTATTAGTAGTACTATTATCACGCACCATGGGTAACAAACAAGAGGAGCTGGAAGCCATCGTGCAGCGGGAAGGCTATGACTTGGTTGCCATCACGGAAACGTGATGGGACCACTCTCATGACTGGAGTGCTGCAATGGCTGGCTATAGGCTCTTCAGAAGGGACAGGCAGCAGAGAAGGGGTGGTGGTGTGGCTCTCTATATTAGAGAGTGTTTAGATGTTGAGGAACTTGAGGCTGGGAATGATAAGGTTGAGTCCCTATGGGTTAGGATCAGCGGGAGGGCCAACAAGGCAAGCATCCTGGTGGGGGTCTGTTATAGACCGCCAAACCAGGATGAGGAGATGGATGAGGAGTTCTACAGGCAGCTGGCAGAAGCCGCGAAATCATCAGTGCTTGTTCTCGTGGGGGACTTCAACTTCCCAGACATACCCTGGAAGCACAACACAGCCCAAAGGAAGCAGTCTAGGAGGTTTCTGAAGAGCGTGGAAGATAGCTTCCTGACGCAGCTGGTTAGAGAGCCTACCAGGGGAGGTGCCCCGCTAGACCTTCTGTTCACAAACAGAGAAGGACTGGTGGGAGATGTGGTGGTCGAGAGCTGTCTTGGGCAGAGTGACCACGAAATGGTTCAGTTCTCTATTCTTGGTGAGGCCAGGAAGGGGACCAGTAAAACCGCTGTATTGGACTTCCGGAGGGCTGACTTTGAGCTGTTCAGGACACTGGTTGGCAGAGTCCCTTGGGAGGAGGTTCTGAAGGGCAAAGGAGTCCAGGAAGGCTGGGCACTCCTCAAGAAGGAAATCTTAACGGCTCAGGAGCGGTCCGTCCCCACATGCCCAAAGACGAGCCGGCACAGAAGAAGACCGGCCTGGCTGAACAGAGAGTTGTGGTTCGAGCTTAGGAAAAAAAAGAGGGTTTATAATCTTTGGAAAAGAGGGCGGGCCACTCAGGAGGACTATAAGGATGTTGCGAGGCTGTGCAGGGACAAAATTAGAAAGGCCAAAGCTCATCTGGAGCTCAATCTGGCTACTGCCGTTAAAGATAACAAAAAAATGTTTTTACAAATGCATCAACACAAAAAGGAGTACTAAGGAGAATCTCCATCCTTTACTGGATGCGGGGGGAAACTTAGGGACAAGAGATGAGGAAAAGGCTGAGGTGCTTAATGCCTTCTTTGCCTCAGTCTTTAGCAGCAAGACCAGTTGTTCTCTGGATACCCAGTTGTTGTGGTTTAACCCGGCTGGCAGCTAAACACCACACAGCCGTTCGCTCACCCTCCCCCCTCCCTCTCTGGGATGGGGGAGAGAAACGGGAAAGTGAAGCCGGTGAGTTGAGATAAAGACAGTTTATTAAGACAGGAATATAATAATAACAATAATAATAATAATAGTGATAATGGTAATAGTATTAACATTAATAATGTGTAAGAAAACAAGTGATGCACAATGCAATTGCTCACCACCCGCTGACCGATGCCCAGCCTATTCCCGAGCAGCCGGCCCCCCCACCCCGGCCAGCCACCCCTATATATTGTTTAGCATGACGTCAGATGGTATGGAATACCCCTTTGGCCAGTTTGGGTCAGCTGTCCTGGGTCTGTCCCCTCCCAGCTCCTGCTGCACCCCCAGCCTGCTCGCTGGCAGGACAGAGCGAGAAGCCGAAAAGTCCTTGGCCTGGTGTAAACACTGCTCTGCAACAATTAAAACATCAGCATGTTATCAGCGCTCTTCTCATCCTAATCCAAAACATAGCACCCTACCAGCTACTATGAGCTACTTAACTCTGTCCTAACTGGAACCAGGACACTAGCCACCCCTATATATTGTTTAGTATGACGTCAGATGGTATGGAATACCCCTTTGGCCAGTTTGGGTCAGCTGTCCTGGGTCTGTCCCCCCCCAGCTCCTGCTGTACCCCTAGCCTGCCCGCTGGCAGGACAGAGCGAGAAGCTGAAAAGTCCTTGGCTTGGTGTAAGCACTGCTCTGCAACAATTAAAACATCAGCATGTTATCAGTGCTCTTCTCATCCTAATCCAGAACATACCACCCTACCAGCTACTAGGAGGAAAATTAACTCTATCCTATCTGAAACCAGGAGAAAACCACAAAGAGCAATTAAATCTTGTTTCAATCCTTTTCAGACTATAAATTGATGTATTGGGTCTGGCTGGGATGGAGCTCATTTTCTTCCTAGCACCCCGTATGGTACTGTGTTTTGGATCTGTGACTAAAAGAATGTTGATTACACCATTATTTTTTTTTTTTTTGCTAGTGAAACAGTGAACAGCACTGGCACAGTGTCAATGCTTTTTCTTTTGTCTACCCTACCTACCACCCCAGCAAGTAGGCTAGAGGAAGACAAGAAACTGGGAGATAACACAGCTGAGACAGCTGATACAAAGTGACCAAAGGAATATGCCACATCACCTGACACTGTACTCAGAAATAATTGCTCAAGAACAGTAGAAGGAAGAAAGGACCTTCATGGTTATGGCATTTGTCTTCCCAAGTAACCTTTATGCACACTGACGCCCTACCTTCCAGGAAGTGGCTAAACATCTATCTGCAGATGGAAAGTAATGAATATTTTTTTTTCTTTGCCTGTGCACAGCTTTTGTGTTATCTATTGAACTGTTGCTATCTTGATCCACTAGTCTTCCCACCTTTCATTTTCTCCTTGTCCTGCAGGATAGGAAGGGAGTGAGTGGCTGTTTGAGCATCTGGCTGTTAACTGGAGTCAATCCACCGTAACTCGTTACCTCAGAGACTTATGCCATAAACTTTGGAAACCTTGTTGTAACCCAGGAACATTTACCCTGTTAGGTATTCCTTTCCATAATGTATCAAACTCCAAACATCCTTGAGGTTCTTTGTCTTTCAAACTGTTACAAATCCTGTTATAAAATCTACTGAATAGAAGACTATTTGATATTTCTAAAATCCACAGAAAATACAAGAGTAATATTTATGCCTTTCCCTCACTCTGCTCCATCCCATTTAACTATTCACTTCTTTAACCCTTTTAACACAGATATTTGAGTGGGTAGAGCAGAAAAAAGGGTTCAAGGCAGTCTATGATCATTTCAAAGAGACAGTCAGGAACAAATGCAGTTTTCTTTCTTCAAATGCATATGATTTTTCCCAGTTTCTCTCCCCTCCCCACATATTCCTGTATGAGTGGCTTCTCCATTAAGATGCACTCATTTGGATGGAAGTCTCAGTGTAAGAAAAAAAGAGCTGTATTCTTTCTGCTCCACTGCTAAGGTCAAGCAAAGAATTTGTGTTAAGCTGCCAGTTTTCTTTGTTATATGTGAGGCAGCACAGAACGCAAATTGCATTTCTACTCACTCTTCAACTCAGCTCTTCTTTTAAATGCCACTTTACTGACAGTAATCACTGAGCTGAACAGATATGACACAGAAGACACTGATGGAACAAATAAGGCCCATCCTTTCTTGGTTTTCCAGTGCTAAAATAAACAAATATGTATTTGACTATCAGTTTAACCAGAGATAGTTCTGAAAGACAGATGGCTCAGCTGATAGGTACATTTTTAACATATATGCCATTGTGAGAAACTCATCATATGTTAAATGTCCTGAAATTAAAACAAATATAGAAATAAAAAATACAAAATTAAAGTGGGAATGGAAAAAAACTATTTTGCAATAGTTTATCAATCTATGCCATACTCCTGGTAAAATATTTTATTAACAAGGAATACACTTAAAGCAAGTTTATGAGAATTATATAAATAATTTTCAAAGATAACATGGGCTCCACACACTGTATTAACATAAACAGGTGGTATTTTACATTTCCCACATCCCTCATAAATTCTAGTAAAAAAGGGAAAAAAGTAGGAGGAAGGAAATAGAACTCAGAGGCAAGTAATTCTACCACAAACCACTTAATGATTTTTTTAGCAACAGGTTATGCACTATACTGGAAAAGAAATATTCATGGTACTTGTCTACTGCTCTGAACTTGAACTGTGAGCCAGGGAAACCTGATTCCCTCAGGAATTTTCACAGTGCAAGCTAGTATTCTGGCTACCTAGTCAGAGCAACGTCTTTTGCTTTTCTGAGCAACGTCTACTATTACCTAATTTGTTCCCAGTCCACAGACTACTTGCTTTAATTAAATTAACATCAGTGGTGAAGATTTTCTTTCCCATGAGTTCCAACCCTGTGAAGTATTCATTTTATCAATATCATTTGTGACACTTGAAGTGAAGAAGGGAACTGTTAAAAGTTTCTCAGAACAGAAATTTTAATTTCTGCATTTTTCCTGCTTATATCAAGGAGAAATACACTTTATTCATAAGCTTACTAATTTCTTTGAATTATGCCATCCTAAAGCATGCAAACACAGGAAACTGTTTTAATTAATATAGAATGGCTCAGGTTGGAAGGGATCTGAAAGATCACCCAGTTCCAATCCCCTGCCATAGGCAGGGATGCCACCCACTAGATCAGGTTGTCCAGGTCCTTGTCCAACCTCCAGGGATGGGGCATCCACAGCTTCTCTGGACAGCCTGTTCCAGTGCCTCACCACCCTCAGAGTAAAGAGTTTCTTCTAAATATATAATCTAAACAGATTTTTTTCTTTTTTAGTTAAAAACCATTACTGCTTGTCCTATCCCTACACCCCCTGACAAAGAGTCCCTCCCCAGCTTTCCTGTACCCCCTTTAGGTACTGGAAGGCCGCTACAAGGTCTCCCTGGAGCTTTCTCTTCTCCAGGCTGAACTTCAGGCTCTTCTCATCCTAATCCAAAACATAGCACCCTACCAGCTACTATGAGCTACTTAACTCTGTCCTAACTGGAACCAGGACACCAGTACCCTCAGCTGGTGGAAGGGGATGGGGAGCAGAATGTGGCCCTCAGAGTCCACGAGGAAATGGTTGGTGACCTGCTACAGCACTTGGATGTACGCAAGTCGATGGGGCCGGATGAGATCCACCCGAGGGTGCTGAGAGAACTGGTGGAAGAGCTGGCCAAGCCGCTTTCCATCATTTATCAGCAGTCCTGGCTATCAGGGGAGGTCCCAGTCGACTGGCGGCTAGCAAACATGACACCCATCTACAAGAAAGGCCGGAGGGTAGACCCAGGAAACTATAGGACTGTTAGTTTGACCTCAGTGCCAGGGAAGCTCATGGAGCAGATTATCTTGAGTGTCATCACGCGGAACTTGCAGGGCAACCAGGCGATCAGGCCCAGTCAGCATGCGTTTATGAAAGGCAGGTCCTGCTTGACCAACCTGATCTCCTTCTATGACAAAGTGATGCACTTAGTGGATGAGGGAAAGGCTGTGGATGTGGTCTACCTTGACTTCAGTAAGGCTTTTGACACCGTTTCCCACAACATTCTCCTCAAGAAACTGGCTGCTCTTGTCTTGGACTGGCATATGCTTCGTTGGGTTAAAAACTGGCTGGATAGCCGGGCCCAAAGAGTTGTGGTGAATGGAGTCAAATCCAGTTGGAGACCGGTCACTAGTGGAGTCCCCCAGGGCTCAGTAGTAGGGCCAGTTCTCTTTAATATCTTTATCGATGACCTGGATGAGGGGATTGAGTGCACCCTCAGTAAGTTTGCAGACGACACCAAGTTAGGTGCATGTGTCAATCTGCTCGAGGGCTGGAAAGCTCTGCAGGAGGATCTGGATAGGCTGGAGCGATGGGCTGAGGTCAACTGTATGAAGTTCAACAAGGCCAAGTGCCGGGTCCTGCACCTGGGGCGCAACAACCCCAAGCAGAGCTACAGGCTGGGAGATGAGTGGTTAGAAAGCTGCCTGGCAGAGAAGGACCTGGGAGTACTGGTTGATAGTCAGCTGAATATGAGCCAGCAGTGTGCCCAGGTGGCCAAGAAGGCCAACAGCATCCTGGCTTGTATAAGAAACAGTGTAGCCAGCAGGCCTGGGGAGGTGATTGTCCCCCTGTACTCAGCTCTGGTGAGGCCGCACCTCGAGTACTGTGTTCACTTTTGGGCCCCTCACTACAAGAAGGACATGGAGGTGCTCGAGAGAGTCCAGAGAAGGGCGACAAAGCTGGTGAGGGGTCTGGAGAACAAGTCTTACGAGGAGCGGCTGAGGGAGCTGGGATTGTTCAGCTTGGAGAAGAGGAGGCTCAGGGGCGACCTTATCGCTCTCTATAGGTACCTTAAAGGAGGCTGTAGCGAGATAGGGGATTGGTTTATTCTCCCACGTGCCTGGTGACAGGACGAGGGGGGATGGGCTAAAGTTGTGCCAGGGGAGGTTTAGGTTGGATATTAGGAAGAACTTCTTTACTGAAAGGGTTGTTAGTCATTGGAATAGGCTGCCCAGGGAAGTGGCTGAGTCACCATCCCTGGAGGTCTTTAAGAGACGTTTAGATGTTGAACTTAGTGATATGGTTTAGTGGAGGACGTGTTAGTGTTAGGTCAGAGGTTGGACTAGGTGATCTTGGAGGTCTCTTCCAACCTAGACGATTCTGTGATTCTGTGATCATTATTATTATTTTCCTTTCTTTTCTGTTTTAATAAACTATCTCTATCTCAACCCACAGGCTTTCATTTCTTTCTGATTCTCTCCCACATCCCAGCCATCCCAGAGAGGGAGGGGAAGGGTGAGCTGTGTTTGGCTTAGATGCCGGCCGGGTTAAACCACAACTGTCCTTTTGGCGCCCAACGTGGGGCTCGAAGAGTTGAGATAACGACAGATCTGACCAGAGTGTGTTAAACCAAAATTGGTGCAAGTATTAGAGCTGCTTAGTAGTTGCTAGTAACAATGTTGATTGCTCTAAACTCAGGTCTGCTGTGCCTGTTTTCCAAACTGAGTTTTATAGCACGTTACTTTCTGTATGTGCTCCCTGTCGCGCTGTTTATCCTTTCCGGGCCCTGGTTTAAGATTGTTATGGTACTGTGCGGTGTAACAATGGCTTATGAAATGATGAGATTCCTGGTCATGAGACTAACCTGGTATTTGTACTCAGCACTGACGTCGACTCTATACTTTGGAAACCATATCTCGGAAACTATTAGCAATTACACCTATTGCCTGTTTTCGTTAGGGAGCCAATCTGTGAAGGGGACAGGGGAAGACATGTTTCCCTACCTGTTCACTCTCCCTTTCTCCTTCACCACCCTCTTATCCCCCGAGCTAGTTACGGTGGTTCTCCGAGATGTTGAATATCCTTGTGGTACTCAGACCAGCATGTTCTTGTTGTTATGTCTCCTGAATGCGCTTCAGGTTTTGTTTAAGGTTAAACAACTACTTAGGAATCTCATCCGGAGATCTGTCTTGAGGCGGGATAGTTGCGAGTGGCAGGGAGTGTGGGAGGATATGGGCAGGTTTCTAGAGCAGTGGTCACCTCCAGTGTTTTGGACATTCACCCCTGAACAACTGCAAAATCCTAAAAAGCTGGCAGAATGCTTGAAAAAAGGGTGTCATGACTCTGGCAGTTCCAAAGTGACACAAATCACTGTAGCGTGCTGGGGTCTGGCTTGTGCCTATCGAGCTGCAATTGATGCTACTATCAACCTAGTGACAGACCCTGCAGCCGCTCCAGCTCCCACAGCCGCTCCAGCTCCTGCAGCTGTTCCAGTTCCAGCTCCTGCAGCTGTTCCAGCTCTTGAAGCTGTTCCAGTTCCAGCTCCCGCAGCCGTTCCAGCTCCTGCAGCTGTTCCAGTTCCAGCTCCTGCAGCTGCTCCAGCTCCTGCAGCTGCTCCAGCTCCAGCTCCTGCAGCTGTTCCAGTTCCAGCTCCTGCAGCCGCTCCAGCTCCTGCAGCCGCTCCAGTTCCAGCTCCTGCAGCTGTTCCAGTTCCAGCCTCTGCAGCAGCTCCAGCTCCTGCAGCCTCTCCCACTCCTGTGGCTGGGTCAGAGAAACGAGCTGTAGCAGTGCAAGTTGCCCCTGTAGACAAGGTGAAAAAATGGTATAGAGACTCAGGTCATTTAGAACGCAGACAGTCTTCTGCCAGGTCTTGGTATAGACGAGGCTGGGCCATCAAAGGTGCAGGAGGTTGAAGATGAGGATGAGGATGTCGAAAAATCAACAGTAACTACCTGAACCCTATACCAGCGTGAGCTACGAGATGTGCGAAAAGATTTTGGTCGCTGCATAGGTGAGCAGCTTGTCACCTGGCTGCTCCAGTGCTGGGACACCGGAGCCAATTGTGTGGAATTAGAGGGCAGAGAAGCCAGGCGGCTGGGATCCCTTCCTAGAGACGCATGCATTGACAAACAATTGGAGATGGAGCACGATCTCGCAGCCTCTGGAGGCGTCTCCTGTCAGCTGTGAAGGAAAGGTATCCCTTCACGGAAGATCTTGTATGTCTACCAGGCAAGTGGACCACCATGGAGAAGGGAATTCAGTACCTGAGGGAATTAGCCGTACGGGAGATAATTTATAAGGACCTAAACGATGCACAAATATCCACAGATCCAGATGAAGTCCAGTGTACACGACCCATGTGGCGGAAGTTTGTACGGAGCGCACCCTCATCATATGCCAGCTCATTGGCAATAATGGCCTGGAAGGACCATGAGGAACCCACAGGGGATGAAGTGGCTAAACAACTCCGGCAGTACGAAGAAAGTCTCTCCTCTTCCCTACAGGCGTGCGCCTCGGCTGTGGAGAAACTTTTTGAAGAGTTCTACCAACTTAAAGAGAACTTATCTTCCGCCCCATCTTTACAAACAGATCCAGTTTTTAGGAATAAAATGGCAAGATGGATGTTTTCAAATCCCAATGGATGTGATCAACAAAATAACAGCTATGCCTCCACCAACTAGCAAAAAAGAAACACGATCTGCTTCGGAAGTGGTCGGTACTGAAGCGCAGCTCCTCCTGGCACCCCGACTGCCGGTACTAGGCTGGATGTTCAAAGGAAGGGTCCCCTCTACACATCATGCAACTGATGCTACATGGAGCAAGTGGGTTGCACTGATTACTCTGCAGGCTCGAATAGGAAACCCCAGTCGCCCAGGAATCTTGGAAGTGATTATGGACTGGCCAGAAGGCAAATACTTTGGGATATCATTTGTCCACATTTGAATAGAGGGAGGTAGCTGTTTCTTTATACACAACTGTGAAAGGAAATAAAAGCTATAGAATGAGAGTGAATGTAACAGCTGGGCGACCAAGAACAAGAGAAAACACACAGGAATAAATGCATTTTTGCTTTGCATCTTGACACTTTTCCCGGATTGGAGGAAACAGAACTTTTTTATTTTATTTTATTTCCCAATATTGAGTCAAATATATCTCTACACCACTGCTGTTTTGGAGTGTGGATGGTTCTAATTCTTTCAAGAACAGGGAAGAGTCTTACAAATGCTGGGCCTCCCACTGGGTATTGCTAGGGCTCTGAAGGGGTGGGGGGTGGGGGGTGGGCACAAACTCCTCACAGTTCTGGACCATCGTAAGAACAACATATAGCAGAAATATTGCTTTGCTTAACATCCCATAATTTGATGTTAATCTTAGACTTACATAGCCTTGTCAATGGCTGAGGGAAGGTTCTACAGCACAGAAAAAAAATGGGAAAACAAGGCTGTGCCAGGAAGATTTGTGCTGTTGCCTTTCCAGATTCCTATTCTGGAAAGCCAGTGCATGAGAAACACAAGACAAGAAGTCACAGAGGCAGGAGAAGAATGCACTAACATGACCCCTGTGTGCTCTCTGGCCTCCAGTACCCCCAGACAATGTCAGGGTATAACCATGGGCCAGCAGCATCTAGTAGGAGAAGCACAAGGAAGAGAGTCTGAAACAAACACTCTGATGTACAAATTACTGCCCTTTCCTTCTATCCCATTATACCCTTACCATTACTTTTACACAGTTTTGTCTACTGTTCTGTTTCCTCCATCTGTACTGGATCTGGCTGGGATGTTAACTTTCCCTGCAGCAGCCCATACAGTGCTGTGCTCTGCACTCGTAGCTACAACAGCAATGGTATCACACCAGTGTTGTGTCTGCTGCTGAGCAGTGCTGGCACAGCATCAGGACTCTCTCTAACCCCCCTAGGGGTGGGCAAAAATGTGAGAAAAGAAACATCACCAGGGCAGCTGACCTAAACCAACCAAAGGGATATTCCATACCATATGATGTCACACTCAGCAATAAAAGGTGGAAAAAGGAAGAAGAGGGGAGGGGTGGGCTCTCGTTGTGAAAACGTCTGTCCTCCCGAACACCGGCTACGTGCGTTGAGGCCCTGCTTCAAGGACATGGTCAAGCATCGCTCATTTGTGGGAAGTAGAGAGTAATTTCTTTCCTCTGCACTTCCACATAGCCTTTACTTGTTTGTTTTTTTTTTCCCTTTCCCCCACCCTTTTCCCCTCTCCTTTTTTTTTCCCCCTTTAGTTAAACTGTTGTTTAGTTAAATTGTTTAGTTAAATTGTTTAATTAATAATAACCTTTCCTTAATAATTATTTCTTTTTTTTCCTTTAATTAAATCATCCTTATCTCAACCCGTGAGTTGTTCTTTCCTTTACTTCTTCCCCTCCTCATCTAAGGAGGGGGACTGAGAGAGCGGTTGTGGTGTTCAGCTGCCTAGCACGGTAAAACCACCACAGAGTGGTCGCAGTCTGTCACTAGGGTTATATTGGCATCGATTGCAGTTCAACAGGCATAGGCCAGACCCCAGCACGCTACAGTGATTTGTGTCACTTTGGAACTGCCAGAGTCATGACACCTTTTTTTCAAGCATTCTGCCAGCTTTTTAGGATTTTGCAGTTGTTCGGGGTGAATGTCCAAGGCACTGGAGGTGACCACTGCTCTAGAAACCTGCCCATATCCTCCCACACTCCCTGCCACTCATAACCATCCCGCCTCAGGACAGCTCTCTGGATGAGATTCCTAAGTAGTTGTTTAACCTTAAACAAAACCTGAAGCACATTCAGGAGACATAACAATAACAACATGCTGGTCTGAACATCCCAAGGATATTCAAAATCTTGAAGAACTACCGTAACTAGCTTGGGGGATAAGAGGGAGGTGAAGGAGAAAGGGAGAGTGAACAAGTAGGAAAAATAGAGTGACCAAGTAGGAAAAAATAGCTCCCCCTAGCCCCTCCACAGATTGGCTCCCTCACGAAAAAAGGCAATAGGTGTAATTGCTAATAGTTTCTGAGATATGGTTTCCAAAGTACAGAGTCGACGACAGTGCTGAGTACAAATACCAGGTTAGTCTCATGACCAGAAATTTCATCATATCATAAGCCATTGTTATACCGTACAGTAAAATAATGATCTTAAACCAGGGCCCGGAAAGTGTAAACATCACGACAGGGAGCACATACAGTAAGTAACGTACTATATAACTATATAACTCAATTTGGAAAACAGGCACAGCAGAGCTGAGATCAAAGCAATAAACATTGTGACTAGCAACTGTTAAGCAGGTCTAATATTTATGCCAGTTTTGGTTTAACACACTCTGGTTGGATCTGTTGTTATCTCAACCCTTCGAGCCCCACGTTGGACGCCAAAAGGACTGTTGTGGTTTAACCCGGCCGGCATCTAAGCACCACAAAGCTGTTCACTCACCCTTCCCCTCCCTCTCTGGGATGGCTGGGATGTGGGAGAGAATCAGAAAGAAATGAAAGCCTGTGGGTTGAGATAGAGATAGTTTATTAAAACAGAAAAGAAAGGAAAATAATAATAATAATAATAATAGTACTACTAATAATAATGTGTACGGAACGAGTGATGCACAATGCAATTGCTCACCACCCGCTGACCGATGCCCAGCCTATCCTCGAGCAGCCAGCTCCCCCACCCCGGACAGCTACCCCTATATATTGTTTAGCATGACGTCAGATGGTATGGAATACCCCTTTGGCCAATTTGGGTCAGCTGTCCTGGGCCTGTCCCCTCCCAGCTCCTGCTGCACCCCTAGCCTGCCCTCTGGCAGGACAGAGCGAGAAGCTGAAAAGTCCTTGGCTTGGTGTAAGCATTGCTCTGCAACAATTAAAACATCACTGTGTTATCAACAGTCTTCTCATCCTAAATCCAAAACGTAGCACCCTAACAGCTACTAGGAGGAAAATTAATTCTATCCTAGCTGAAACCAGGACAAACTATCACAATGTGGAAAACAATACGTGATACCTACAAAAAGGTAGGTCAGAAAAATTCAGATTCATCCTGTTTGGTGTTTTCGTAATGAAACTGAAACTAGTCTCTTATGGACAGCAAGGTGGGAAAAAGAAAAAAGGGGGGGGAAGAAAAAGCTGGATGACTAGTAGCAGATCAAATTTAATCTGTCTGCTGCCCTCATTTATTTTTTGTTTTACTGTTACATTTTGAGAAGGTTCTGTGGTAAAATTCGCACACTTGGTTATACCTGTTCCTAAATAAAAGGATTAATAAAATATATATATTTTTTATAATGGGCCAAATTGCCTTTATATCTGATGTCCAGGAAGACTCTTAAACTTAATTCTAAACAAGGAAAATATGGAAACAGCTGCCTATACACCTGGCAGTAAAATAGCATTGTCAGTAGCTGCAGTAGAGTACCAGTACTATCTTACCAGACACTGTAACGTAAGAATGTCATAACTTCAGAATTTCAATTATTTTTGAAAGTGTATGCTTAATGAAAAACAGCCTTATCCAAACTAAACAAATATAAATGGAAATAAAAATGTCCTTGAAAGACGCTATTCTGCTAGTATCAACTGTGTGTACATAATTTATATCCCAAAATAATATTGTCTCTTTTGAATGTTATTGGTCCAATGTCCAAACGAAAAGTACCGTAGAGTTCTTTGAGGGTATGCTTTTTGACAGTGTCCTGGTACAATTTGATTATGCAAACATGAACAAATTTTTTGGCAGTGTTACATTCAGATGGATAGAGAGCACACACGAGAACTGTTTTGAACAGTGAACTAGTCTAGAGAAAGAACAACAGGAAAGCTGTGAAGATGTGTGATTTAATCTAAAAACACATCAGGTAATAAAGAGCAGTATGGAATATGGCAGGGCTGAGAAAGGCAGTTGTGAGCTACCTGTAATCTGCAGAGGTAATTGTTGTGGTTTAACCCGGCCGGCAGCTAAACACCACACAGCCGTTCGCTCGTTCGCTCACCCTCCCCCCTCCCTCTCTAGGATGGAGGAGAGAAACGGGAAAGTGGAGCCTGTGAGTTGAGATAAAGACAGTTTATTAAGACAGGAAAGTAATAATAACAATAATAATAATAATAATGATAATAGTACTACTAATAATAATGTGTACGAAACAAGTGATGCACAATGCAATTGCTCACCACCCGCTGACCGATGCCCAGTCTATCCCCGAGCAGCCGGCCCCCCCACCCCAGACAGCCACCCCACCCCTATATATTGTTTAGCATGACGGTCAGATGGTATGGAATACCCCTTTGGCCAGTTTGGGTCAGCTGTCCTGGGTCTGTCCCCTCCCAGCTCCTGCTGCACCCCTAGCCTGCCCGCTGGCAGGACAGAGCGAGAAGCCGAAAAGTCCTTGGCCTGGTGTAAGCACTGCTCTGCAACAATTAAAACATCAGCATGTTATCAGCGCTCTTCTCATCCTAATCCAAAACACAGCACCCTACCAGCTACTAGGAGGAAAATTAACTCTGTCCTAACTGGAACCAGGACAGTAATGTATCTGTGGGAAGAAAAAAGGCCAAACCTCTAAGGCCAAACATCTCTGTGACTGTTCTTGCCTGCATGTCCATAGAAGTTCTATCTATAGATTTCCTACCTATCTATGGAGGTTTTAAGGTTTAACAGCGTGTCTCTGATGTGAAGAAACAGTGACGGCCAACTAACAGTCTGAGTGGAGTAAAAAGCATGTAGCATAGAAGGTTAATAAATGCCCCGTGGAGGATGACTGATAGAGTTGCCTTTCTGGTGAAAAGAAAGAGGCATGAATGAAGAGAAGAGACGGGAAGGCTTGGGAGAACAACGTTCTCTATATTTATCATGTTCATTTGCATTCTTTAGCTTGCTATTTAAATATGCGTTCAGTATATTCACTATGTCTTTTCATAATAGCTGTAGCAGGTAGGATGAGAAGGATAGACTTACTCTGTAATAAAGGACATTTAGGTTTCAAAGAAGTTTCTAATAGGATAGTGAGGCAATTTATTTCAGTGCTTAAAAAAACAACTTGATTTCTTTCTCTGGAAGACTTTAAAGTAAGGTTAAACAAGTATTCTTTGAATTAAATGGATTTGTCTGTCTTCACAGAGATGAAAAAGATGACCTTTGCAGAGCTAATCTAACCCTATTTTTGTAGTATTTCATATTGTAGACATGCTTATTGTTTTCCTTCCTAGCAAAAGCACTGGAAGGTGAATGGATTTAGAATAAGCATATATTCGTGCTCATAGAGAGCATGTTTACATGGAGTTAAGGTTTTGAGGTCTTTAAGATTCGCATTATTATTGAATTAAAATTCAACATACATCTATAAATGACCTGCAATTTTTAGTACTTCTTGACAGTAAGATCGTAAATCAGTTTTGAAACCTTACTGGAAACCCAGAGGAAATAGCTTTTTCCCTTTGACATGCTCTAGGACACGACCTTCAGTATTTCTGTTCTAGAAGTTAGAGCCATCATTTGCAAGATCGTCTAAAAGTTATGCTCTTGAACGTTCTCAAGAATGTCATAAACTGTCCCTATTTCTTAAAACTCTGTACTACAGGAGCACAGCGTTGGTTGCATTGTTTGACCTGGGATAAACAAGAGTAAGATATTGCTCTGAACCCATGCCAAACTTCCCTTCTGTTATGACAAGACCAGAAACACAATGCTCCATTACTCTGTGAGCTTTGAAGTTTTTTCACATTTTCTCCATAGTGGTCCACTTGCCTGGTAGACATACAAGTTCTTCCTTGAAGGGATACCTTTCCTTCACAGCTGACAAGAGATGCCTCCAGAGGCTGTAAGGTGGTGCTCCATCTCCAATTGCTTTGTCAATGCCTGCATCTCCAGCAAGGGATCCCAACCTCCTGGCTTCCCTGCCTTCTAATTCCACACTATTGGCTCTGGTGTCCCGGCACTGGAGCAGCCAGTGCTCCAGCAGATAAGCTGCTCACCTATACAACGATCAGAATCTTTTCGCACATCTCGTAGCTCACGCTAGTATAGGGTGCATTCAGTTATGTGATGCTATGAGTTCCATATAGGTCCCATAAGGCCCTTAGAGCCTTATAATGCCTTTCACATTATACACTTATGCATAGAAGTCTGATAAGCATTTCTTTGCCTAATAGCTTTATAGCTAAAAATAATGTTTAAAGCTGTATTATCACTTCTCAGCAAAGCTCTACCAAACTTTTGTTGTTTCCTTTTCTTGTGTCTCAAACCACTAAATACTACATTCAGTTTGATGGGCTTTCAGCATGTTCATTTAAACCATTTCAATGAGCAATTTATCGAAGCACCACAACAGAAATACCGGTTAAAATATTTATATAACTTTGCTGCCTTAGTGATAGAGGCAAGATCCTTTAACTGTTAATACGACAGCAGATTTAACAGACCAGTGTTTTACGTATGGAGACTTGTAATGCTTTCTTACAATGGGTTAGAACTACTTTGTTTTAATTTATAATCTGAAGCAAAATATACTTCATACTGAGTTAGCAACAGAGCTCGAACAAAGGTAATTTACCCCTAGCAATTTACTCCGTAGAAACAATCCTTTTCTAGGCTTTATTGCCAAAGCTCATGAATTGACTACACTTTGCTTGCATGGGTAATGAGTTGGCCAAGGATCACAACATTCTGACTGCAGTACTAAAGCACTTCTGACATCAGCCACTGGAGCAGCAAATAATCTCATATTTGCCAAACTCTCTATATCTGCAAACTTTGTCAAGAATCACTTCATCACCTCTATGCTTGTGGAAAACAAATAATAATTTGAAAATGCCTAGTGTTTTTGCTTAGAATAGCAACAGCTGAGAGTCATGGATTTCAGAAGTCTCTTCCTATCTGATACTCTACAGTCTTACAAACACCAATGGCTTTAAGAGAAATCAGCCTTTTTCACCAAGTCATAAATATTGATTCTCTATTTTGCCTTTTTTCCCCCCTTTTTCAATTACAGAAATATTAGCTGCCTCTTCTTCCCCTCTCTCCTTTCTTAGCCAGAACCTCTTGTTAAAACCTGCAGCAAGATATAAGGAGATACATGGCAACTTTCTAATCCAGCCTGCCACCACATATGGGGCTGTTTCTCACCCTGGCACAGGACTTCACATTTGACTGTAGAAAGCCACACGTTTGCTCTCAGCCCACTCCTGTCTGTTGAAGTCCCTCTGACCAGCAGCCTTGAAGAATATAATTCACACCTGACATCCAGTAAGACTTTTCATCCTTGACAACAGCCCTTTCAGACTGACAGTCCAGCCAGTTTTTCACCCACCTTAGAGTTCCCACACACAGTCCACATCTCCTGACCTTGAACAGAAAGATACTGTGTGAGACTGCATCAGAAGCTTTGCTAATATCAAGGTAAACCACTTTATCTGCCTTCCTGTTGTCCACAGAACTCATCACCTCAAAATAAAAAATGAAATTAGGTTGGTCTACCAAAATTTAACCTTGGTAAACCTGTTCCCAGTCATTTTCCTGCCCACGTGCCTGGAAATTTGTTTTCAGAGACAGAGAAGAGTGATCAAACCTTAGTTCCCATAATCATTCTCCACCTTTTAGGGATATGGCTGAAACTTGGCTTTTTGCTGTCACCAGGATTCTCCCTCAGTTACTTTAACTATTCCAGTGACACAAAAAATAACTTCACAATGACATAAGGCAGTTTCTTCAACCCCTCACTGACAGGAGGCAATGCCTTCATTCTGTATGGTCTCAAGGACTTGTGCACATCCAGTTTAACTAAGTCATTCATTCTCCCCTGCTGTGGATAGTATCTCTCTCCCCTCCAAAATCTGCTCCTATATACAGAGACCAGGTAGGCCCAGTAGCAGAACTTGTTAACAAAGACTGAGGCGCAGATGATATGGCTGGGGTACTCACTGCCATTCACATGTAGAAGCGCTTTAATTTTTGTCCTCCATAACGTTCTCCCATTCCAACTCATGCCTATTGCTTTGACTTCCCTTAAATTCATCCCAACACGTCTGGGATGCACTCATTCCCCCTCTGTTTCCTGTGGTTGCCTTTCCCTGTTTCCAGTTTCATGCATTCTTCCGTTTTTGTGTTCCACATCGGTCTGGAATTCCCTGTTCAGACAAGCTGGCTTCTTGTCATGCCTGTTTGACTGCAAATAAAGTGGGGGTGTGTGGGAGTGTGGCCATGGGGGTCAACAAGCCCCATGGTTGGTGATAACATAGGAGTCTTAAAGATGGATCAGGATCCTTTGCATCAGGAATGCAAAGAGTTTAGAGGGAACAAAGAAGGGTGATTCAGGAGACGCCTTGTTGTCTGGGGTTGCTTGTTCTCCAGCTGCTAAGGCATGGAAGTTGCTGGGTGTTTGCTGTTGCCAGGCAAAGTTGTTGACCAATGAATAGTTAGTGGAAAAGGACTGCTGTGGGGCAAATAGTATAAGAAGGGAGCCTGTCCTCAGCAGAAGATGCAACATGGAGAATGATGTTATGTCATCAATAAAGAAGTAGCAGTTACTGATCCTAAAAGAACCCTGGTGTCGTTGTGGTCATTACGCCCCAAATGGTTCCCAAACAGGGACATGAAGAAAACAAAGAGGGACAACCTGAAGAACAGGAACAGGGACAGGCTAACAGAACAGGGACCAAAAAAAAAAAAAAAGAAGAAATAGGGACAGGCTAGCAGAACAGGGACAAGGATAGGAACAGGGACATTGATCACCTCATGAAGACAGGTTCGGCCAAACTCAGCAAACCGCTCAAAGAAGCTCATATAGAAAGTCACTGGAAATTGGCGCACCGGAGCTGGAAAGAAGCTCAAGCTGAGAGAAGCGGACCCGCGCACACAACTGCCCCTCACTGGCCGAAGGTAAGCAGTTGCGCGCTATGGGGAATCATATGGCCTTAGAAACAAAAAGTGTCCTGGTAACCTTACAGCTTATTCCCTTTATTAAAAATCAGACAGTTTATGATCCTGAAACGTGGGACCAAATTGAGGTCAAGGTGTGGGACTCTGCTACTAAAAACGACAGGGTTGCGGCGGGATTGCTCGGCACCTGGCGAGCAGTCTCTGAGGCCTTAAAGAGCCATGTGGGACCACAATCGGAAACGTGTGGTTTGCCAGACAGTGAGGGAGCTGCGGGCTCGTTTACTGATGTGCCTGCTGTGCCATCGGCCCCTCCGCTGCTACTGCCATCGCAGGCCTTTGCTGTTATGCCCCCTGGTGACCTGAACGTTCCTTTTGATCCAGGCCCTATAGGCCCTGAAAAGGAGCCAGATCTTTCCTTTCAATCTGGGAGGAATAGGATATGCAGGGCCCAAAGGCCGAGTTGCTTAACAACATAAAGCGAGGCATATTGTTCCCACGACTAGCCCTGGAACTCTCCGGTGTTTGTAATCAAGAAAAGCAATGGAAAATGGAGACTGTTATATGATCTGAGAAAAATGAATGAAGTCATGGAAGATATGGGAGCACTTCAACCAGGATTACCATCTCCAACGATGCTCCTCCAGTCACGGACATTAATAGTAATAGACTTAAAGGATTGTTTGTTAAACATTTGCCAGAATTCAAAAAACTTTGCTATGTCTATGTTTCAGTTGATACGTTTTCTGATTGCATTTTTGCATCTGTTCATGCAGGAGAAAAGGCAAAGTATGTGTGTAAACATCTTCTGTCAGCTTTTGCGAAATTAGGAGTTCCAAAAATGATTAAAACAGATAATGGGCCAAGATATGGGGCCCATGCAACCCATTTTTTTTCAACAGTGGGGTATTCAACATCTGACGGGTATACCTCAGTCTCCCCATGGGTCAGGCAATTATTGAAAAGACCTATGATACCCTAAAAGCTACGATTCTAAAACAAAAAACGGAGGTGTAGGGGTGTGACCCTCAGGAAAAGATAGATAAAGTATGCTATGTTCTTAAGTTCTTAAATCGATAGACAGAGGAAGGTCCTTTTATCTGTAAATGCAGGACAAAAGGCAACAGACAGACCTGGGAAGGAGGGAGATCTGGGAGATCTGGAAGAGAGGGAGGGAGGGAGATCTGGGAGGAGGGAGGGAGGGAGATAGACCTGGGAGGTAGAGAGGGAGGGAGACCTGGAAGAAAGGAGACCTAGGAGGCGGGGGGAGGGAGACCTGGGAGGAAGACCTCGGAGGGAGGGAAGGAGGGAGACCTGGGAGATGGAGAGACCTGGGAGGAATGGAGGAAGGAAGGGAGGGAGACCTGGGACGGAGGGAGACCGACTTGGGAGGGAGAGAGGCAGACCTGGGAGGGAGGGAGGGAAGGAAACAGGTAGACCTGGGAGGGAGGGAGACAGGTAGACCGGGAGACCTGCGAGGGAGGGAGGGAGGGAGGGAATTAGGTAAACCAGGGAGGGAGACAGGGAGGGAGACAGGGAGACCTGGGAGGGAGACAGCGAGACCTCAGAGAGAGGAAGGAAGACAAGGAAACAGGTAGACCTTGGAGGGAGGGAGGGAGGGAGGGAGACAGGGAGACCTGGGAGGGAGAAGGGAGAAAAGGAGACCTAGGAGGGAGGGAGGGAGGCAAGGAGACCTCGGAGGGAGGGAGGGAGGGAGGGAGGGAGGGAGGGAGGGAGAGAGCGAGGAGCGCAAGGAGACCTGGGAGGGTGGGAGGGAAGGAGGGAGGGAGGGAGACCTGGGCGGGAAGCTGAGAAGGAGACAAGGAAACCTGGGATGGAGAGAGGGAGAGAGACAGGGAGACCTGGGAAGGAGGGAGGGAAAGAGGGAGACCGGGAGATCTGGGAGGGAGGGTTGGAGTCAGGGAGACCTGGAGAACTCGGAGGGAGGGAGGGACGGAGGAAGGGTGACAGGGAGACGTGGGAGGGAAGGAGACAGGGAGACGGGAGGGAGAGAGGGAGGGAGGGAGAGAAGCAGACCTGGGCGCGAGAGAGAGACGGAGGGAGAGAGGGAGACCTGGGAGGGAGGGTAGCCTGGGAGGGAGGGAGGAAGGGAGGGAGAGAGAGAGAGGGAGAGAGGGAGAGAGGGAGACAGGGAGACGTGGGAGGGAGGGATGGAGACATGGAGACCTGGCACAGAGGGAGGGAGGGAGGGAGGGAGGGAGGGAGGAAGGGAGACAGGGAGACGTGGGAGGGAGGGAGACAGGGTGACCAGGGAGGGAGGGAGAGAAGCAGACCTGGGAGGGAGAGAGAGACGGAGGCAGAGAAGGAGACCAGGGAGGGAGGGAGGGTGGCCTGGGAGGGAGGGAGAAAGGGAGGGAGAGAGAGCGGGAGAGAGGGAGACAGGGAGACGTGGGAGGGAGGGAGAAAGGGATACAGGGACACCTGGGAGAGAGTGAGGTGAGGAGGTAGACCGGGAGACCTCGGAGGGAGGAAGGAAGGGAGGGAGACCTGGGACGGATGTAGACCTGGGAGGGCGGGCAGGAGGGAGGGATACAGGGATACCTAGGAGAGAGGGAGATCTGGTAGACCTGAGAGGGAGGGAAGGAGGTAAGGAGGGAGACCAGGAGACCTGGGAGGGAGGGAGAACTAAGTAGCAGAGATAGAGACCTGGGAGGGAGGGAGGGAGGGAGACAAGGAGATCTGGGCGGGAGGGAGGGAGACAGGGAGACCTGGGAGGGAGTGAGGGAGGCGGGGAAACCTGGGAGGGAGAGAGGGAGGGAGAAAAGAAGTGAGAGAAACGGAGAGAGAGAGAGAGACAGAAAGATCTGGGAGGCAGAGAAAGAAGCAAGGAGAACTCGGAGGGAAGGAGACAGAGAGACCTGGGAGGGAGAGAGGGAGACAGGGAGACCTGAGAGGGAGGGAGGGAGACAGGTAGACCGGGATACCTGAGAGAGAAGGATAGAGTCAGGGAGACTGGGAGACCTGGGAGGTAGGGAGGCAGGGAGACCTGGGAGTGAGAGGTTCAGGGAGACCTGGGAGGGAGGGAGGGAGGGAGGGAGACAAGGAGACCTGGGGGGGAGGGAGGGATACAGGGAGACCTGGGAGTGAGGAAGGGAGCGATATGGGAGGGAGACCTGTGAGGGAGGGAGACCTGGGAGAGAGGGAGACCTGGTAGACCTGAGAGGGAGGGAGCAAGGGAGACAAGGAGAGCTGGGAGGGAGGGAAGGAAGGCGGGAGAGAGGGAGACCTGGGAGGTAGGGAGACCTGGCAGGGAGGGAAGGAAGGAAGGCGGGAGAGAGGGAGACCTGGGAGGTAGGGAGACCTGGCAGGGAGGGAAGAAGGGAGGGAAACAGGGAGACCTGGGAGGCAGGGAGGGAGGGAGGGAGAGAGACCTGGGAGGGAGGGAGGTAGACAAGGAGACCTGGGAGGGAGGGAGACCTTGGAGACCTGGGAGGGAGGAAGGAGAGATATAGGGAGACCTGTGAGGAAGGGAGGGAGACAGGGAGAGCTGGGTGGGAGGGAAGGAGACCTAAGAAGCAGGGATAGAGACCTGGGAGGGAGGGAGGGATGGAGGGAGAGAGGGAGGGATTCAGGGAGACGGGGAGACCTGGGAGGGAGGGAGACCAGGGAGGAAGGGAGACCTGGGAGGGAGGTAGGAAAACAGGGAGACCTGGGATGTAGGGAGGCAGGGAGACCTGGGAGGGAGAGGTTCAGAGAGACCGGGAAGGAGGGAGGGAGACAAGGAGACCTGGGAGGGAGGGAGGGTTACAGGGAGACCTGGGAGGGAGGAAGGGAGCGATATGGGAGGGAGATATGGGAGGGAGACCTGGGAGGGAGGGAGACCTGGGAGAGAGGGAGACCTGGTAGACCTAAGAGGGAGGGATCAAGGGAGACAAGGAGAGCTGGGAGGGAGGGAAGGAAGGCGGGAGAGAGGGAGACCTGGGAGGTAGGGAGACATGGCAGTGAGAGAAGAAGGGAGGGAAACAGGGAGACCTGGAAGGAAGGGAGGGAGGGAGACAGAGAGACCTGGAGGGGAGGGAGGGAGACAAGGAGACCTGGGAGGAGGAAAGGAGAGATACAGGGAGACCAGGGAGGAAGGGAGGGAGGGAGGGAGAGCTGGGAGGGAGGGAGACCTAAGAAGCAGGGATAGAGACCTGGGAGGGAGGGAGGGATGGAGGGAGAGAGGGCAGGATTCAGGGAGACCGGGAGACCTGGGAGGGAGGAGAGCTGGGAGGGAGGGAGACCTGGGAGGGAGGGAGACATGGGAGGGAGAGGTTCAGGGAGACCTGGGAGGGAGGGAGGGAGACAAGGAGACCTGGGAGGGAGGGAGGGATACAGGAGACCTGGGAGGGAGGAAGGGAGCGATATGGGAGGGAGATATGGGAAGGAGACCTGGGAGGGAGGGAGAGCTGGGAGAGAGGGAGACCTGGGAGACCTGAGAGGGAGGGAGCAAGGGAGACAAGGAGAGCTGGAGAGAGGGAGACCAGGGAGGTAGGGAGTCTTGGCAGGGAGGGAAGAAGGGAGTGAAACAGGGAGACCTGGACGACATGGAGGGAGGGAGACAGAGAGACCTGGGAGGGAGTGAGGGAGACAAGGAGACCTGGGAGGGAGGGAGGGAGGGAGGAGACCTGGTAGGGAGGAAAGGAGAGGTACAGGGAGACCTGTGAGGAAGGGAGGGAGACAGCAAGAGCTGGGAGGGAGGGAGGGAGACTTGGGAGGGAGGGAGCGAGGGAGACTGGGAGACCTGGGAGGGAGGGAGGGAGGGAGGGAGGGAGGGAGGGAGAGAGGGAGGGAGACAGGCAGACGTGGGAGGGAGGGAGGGATACAGGCAGACGTGGGAGGGAGTGAGGGAGGAAGGGAGGCCTGGGAGGGAAGGAGACAGAGAGAACTGGGAGGGAAAGAGGGAGACAGGGAGACCTGGGAGGGAGGGAGGGAGTAAGGATGACTGGGGAGGGAACGACGGAGACCTGGGAGCGAGGGAGACAGGGAGACCTGGAAGGGAGGGAGCGAGGGAGACAGGGAGACCTGGGAGGGAGGGAGGGAGGGAGGGAGGAAGGGAGGGAAACAGTGAAACATGGAAGAGAGGGAGAGAGGGAGGGAGAGAGGGAGATCTGGGAGTGAGGAAGACAGAGAGACCTGGGAGAGAGGGATAGAGAACATGGAGGAAAGGTGACAGGGAGACCTGGACACGAAGGAGGGAGACAGGGAGACCTGGGCGGGAGGGAGGGAGACAAGGAGACCTGGACAGGAGGAAGGGATACAAGAAGACCTAGGAGGGAGACCTGGGAGGGAAGGAGCGAGTGAGACAAGGAGACCTGGGAAGGAGGGAGCGATGGAGACAGGGAGACCTGGGAGGGAGGGAGGGAGGAAGGAGGGAGACAGGGAGACCTGGGAAGAAGGGAGGGAGACAGGGAGAGCTGGGAGGGAGCGAGAGAGACAGGGAGACCTGGGAGGAAGGAGCGAGGGAGACAGGGAGACGTGGCAGGGAGGTAGGAAGGGAGACCTGGGAGGTAGTAAGACAGGGAGAGCGGGAGACCTGGGAGGTAGGGAGACAGGGAGAGCTGGGAGGGTGGGAGGGAGAACTAAGAAGCAGGGATAGAGCCCTGGGAGCGAGGGAGGGATGGAGGGAGAGAGTGAGGGAATCAGGGAGACTGGGAGACCTGGGAGGGAGGGGGACAGGGAGACCTGGGAGGGAGGAAGACATGGGAGGGAGGGAGGGAGACCAGGGAGGGAGGGAGACCTGCGAGGGAGGGAGGAAAACAGGGAGACCTGGGGCGGAGAGAGGGAAGCAAGGAGACCTGGGAGGGACGGAAGAAAACGGGGAGATCTCGGAGGGAGGGAAAGAGGGACGGAGACCTGGGATGGAGTGAGACCGGGAGACCTGGGAAGGAGGAAGACCTGGGAGGGTCAGAGAAAGGGATACAGGGATACTTAGGAGAGAGGGAGGTGAGGAGGTAGACCGGGAGACCTCGGAGGGAGGGAGGAAGGGAGGGCGACCTGGGACGGAGGTAGACCTGGGAGGGCGGGAGGGAGACGGGGAGACCGGGAGACCTGGACGGAGGGGTGGAGGGAGACTGGGATACCTGGAAGAGAGGTAGAGAGACCTGGGAGGGAGGAAGGGAGGGTGGAAGACAGGGAGACCTGGGGGGGAGGGAGAAAGGGAGAGCTGGGGGACAGGCATACCTGGGAGACCTGGGAGGGAGACCTGGGAGGGAGGGAAGGAGCTAGGGAGGGAAACAGGGAGACCAAGTAGGGAGGGAAGGAGAGAGCGACACAGGGAGACCTGGGAGGGAGATTGGCCTGGGAGACTTGGGAGGGCAGGAATGGAGGGAGACAGGGAGACCTGGGAGGGAGTGCAGGAGACCTGGGAGGGAGGGAGGGAGGGAGGGAGGGAGGGAGGGAGAACTGGGAGACTTGAAAAGGTGGGAGCAAGGGAGACAGGGAGACCTGGGAGAGAGGGAGACCTGGTAGACCTGAGAGGGAGGGAGCAAGGGAGACAAGGAGAGCTGGGAGGGAGGGAAGGAAGGTGGGAGAGAGGGAGACCAGGGAGGTAGGGAGACCTGGCAGGGAAGGAAGAAGGGAGGGAAACAGGGACCTTGGAAAGTAGGGTGGGAGGGAGACAGAGAGACCTGGGTGGGAGGGAGGGAGGGAGACAAGGAGACCTGGGAAGGAGGGAGGGAGACAGGGAGACCTGGGAGGGAGGGAGGGAGGGAGGGAGTAAGGATGACTGGGGAGGGAACGACGGAGACCTGGGAGCGAGGGAGACAGGGAGACGTGGGATGCAGGGATACAGGGAGACCTGGGAGGGAAGGAGACAGGGAGACATTGGAGGGGGAGAGGGAGAAACAGAGACCTGGGAGGGAGGGATGGAGGGAGATAGGGAGACCTGGGAGGGAGGGAGGGAGACCTGGGAGGGAGGGAGACAGAGAGACCTGAACGGGAGGGAGGGAGGGAGGGAGGGAGACAAGGAGACCTGGGAAGGAGGGAGGGAGACAGGGAGACCTGGGAAAGAGTGAGGGAGACAAGGAGGGAGAGACAGGGAGTCCTGGGAGGAAGGGAGTGAGGGAGGGAGTAAGACAGGAAGACCTGGGAAGGAGGGAGGAAGGGACTCAGGTAGACCTGGGAGGGACGGCGTGAGAGAGACAGGGAGACCTGGCAGGGAGGGAGGAAGGGAGACAGGGAGACGTGGGACACAGGGAGACTGGGAGACCTGGGAGGGAAGGAGACAGGGAGACATTGGAGGGGGAGAGGGAGAAACAGAGACCTGGGAGGGAGGGATGGAGGGAGATAGGGAGAACTGGGAGGGAGGGAGGGAGGGAGGGAGGGAGGGAGAGAGACAGGGAGACCTGGGAGGGAGGGAGGGAGTCAGGGAGACCTGGAGACCTCAGAGGGAGGGAGGGAGACAGGAGACTTGGGAGGGAGGGAGGGAGGGAGAGAAGCAGACCTGGGAGGGAGAGAGAGATGGAGGGAGAGAGGGCGACCTGGGAGGGAGGGAGGGTGACCTGGGAAGGACGGACACAAGGAGACCTGGGAGGGAGAGAGGTAAACATGGGAGGGAGGGAGACCTGGGCGGGAGGGAGGGAGACAAGGAGGGAGAGAGATAGGGAGGGAGAGAGACAGGGAGACCTGGAGGGAGGAAGGGAGACCTGGGAGGGAGGGAGACAGGGAGAGTGGGACACCAGGGAGAGAAGGATAGAGTCAGGGAGACTGGGAGACCTGGGAGGTAGGGAGGCAGGGAGACCTGGGAGGGAGAGGTTCAGGGAGACCTGGGAGGGAGGCAGGGAGACAAGGAGACCTGGGAGGGAGGGAGGGATACAGGGAGACCTGGGAGGGAGTGAGGTAGAAATATGGGAGGGAGATATGGGAGGGAGACCTCGGAGGGAGGGAAACCTGTGAGAGAGGGAGACCTGGTAGACCTGAGAGGGAGGGAGCAAGGGAGACAAGGAGAGCTGGGAGGGAGGGAAGGAAGGCGGGAGAGAGGGTGACCTGGGAGGAAGGGAGACCTGGCAGGGAGGGAAGAAGGGAGGGAAACAGGGAGACCTGGAAGGCAGGGAGGGAGGGAGACAGAGAGACCTGGGAGGGAGGGAGGGAGGGAGGGAGGGAGGGAGGGAGGGAGACAGACCTGGTAGGGAGGAAAGGATAGATACAGGAGACCTGTGAGGAAGGGAGGGAGACAGGAGAGCTGGGAGGGAGGGAGGGAGGGAGGGAGACATAAGAAGCAGGGTTAGAGACCTGGGAGGGAGGGAGGGAGACTTGGGAGGGAGGGAGCGAGGGAGACTGGGAGACCTGGGAGGGAGGGAGGGAGAAAGGCAGACGTGGGAGGGAGGGAAGGAAACAGGGAGACGTGGGACGGAGTGAGGGAGGAAGGGAGGCCTGGGAGGGAAGTAGACAGAGAGAACTGGGAGGGAGAGAGGGAGACAGGGAGACCTGGGAGGGAAGAAAATATACAGGGAGACTTGGGGGGGAGGGAAACAGGGAGACCTGGGAGGGAGGGAGACAGGGAGACCTGGAAGGGAGGGAGCGAGGGAGACAGGGAGACCTGGGAGGGAGGGTGGGAGGAAGGGAGGGAAATAGTGAAATGTGGAAGAGAGGGAGGGAGGGAGGGGGAGAGGGAGCTCTGGGAGGGAGGAAGACAGAGAGACCTGGAGAGAGGGATAGAGAACATGGAGGAAAGGTGACAGGGAGACCTGAGCACGAAGGAGGGAGACAGGGAGACCTTTGAGGGAGGGAGGGAGACAAGGAGATCTGGACAGGAGGAAGGGATACAGGAAGATCTGGGAGGGAGACATGGGAGGGAAGGAGCGAGTGAGACAAGGAGACCTGGGAAGGAGGGAGCGATGGAGACAGGGAGACCTGGGAGGAAGGGAGGGAGTGAGGGAGACCTGGGAAGGAAGGAGTGAGGGAAACCTGGGAGGGAGGGAGGGAGGGAGAGAAGGATAGAGTCAGGGAGGGAGGGAGACCTGGGAGGTCGGGAGGCAGGGAGACCTGGGAGGGAGAAGTTCAGGGAGACCTGGGAGGGAGGGAGGGAGACAAGGAGACCTGAGAGGTAGGAAGGGAGCGATACAGGGAGATATGGGAGGGAGACCTGGGAGGAAGCAAAGGATAGATACAGGGAGACTAGGGAGGAAGGGAGGGAGACCTAAGAAGCAGGGATAGAGACCTGGGAGGGAGGGAGGGAGGGATAGTGAGAGGGAGGGATTCAGGGAGACCGGGAGACCTGGGAGGGAGGGGGACAGGGAGACCTGGGAGGGATAGAGACCTGGGAGGGAGGGAGACCTGGAGGGAGGGAGGAAAACTGGGAGACCTGGGATGGAGGGACGGAGGGAGACAAGGAGGGAGAGAGATAGGGAGGGAGAGAGACAGGGAGACCTTGGAGGGAGGAAGGGAGGGAAGGAGGGAGACAGGGAGACCTGGAAGGATGGGAGACCAGGTAGGGCTGAAGGGAGAGATACAGGGAGACCTGGGAGGAAGGGAGGGAGGGAGGGAGACCCGGGAGGGAAGGAGTGAGGGAGACCTGGGAGGGAGGGTGGGAGGGAGGGAGGGAGGGAGAGAAGGATAGAGTCAGGGAGGGAGGGAGACCTGGGAGGTCGGGAGGCAGGGAGACCTGGGAGGGAGGGAGGGAGACAAGGAGACCTGGGAGGGAGGGATATAGGGAGACCTGGGAGGGAGGAAGGGAGCAATATGGGAGGGAGATATGGGAGGGAGACCTGGGAGGGAGGGAGACCTGGGAGAGAGGGAGACCTGGAAGGCCTGAGAGGGAGGGAGCAAGGGAGACAAGGAGAGCTCGGAGGGAGGGAAGGAAGGCGGGAGAGAGGGAGACCTGGGTGGTAGGGAGACCTGGCAGGGAGGGAAGAAGGGAGGGAAACAGGGAGACCTGGGAGGCAGGGAGGGAGGGAGACAGTAAGACCTGGGAGGGAAGGAGAGACGGAGGGACACAAGGAGACCTGGGAGGGAGGGAGAAAGGGATACAGGGATACCTAGGAGAGAGGGAGGTGAGGAGGTAGACCGGGAGACCTCGGAGGGAGGGAGGGAGGGAGGGAGGGAGACCTGGGAGGGAGGGAGGGAGGGAGGGAGGGAGTAAGGGATACAGGGATACCTAGGAGAGAGTGAGGTGAGGAGGTAGACCGGGAGACCTGGAGGGAGGGAGGGAGACTGGGAGACCGGGAGACCTGGGACGGAGGGGTGGAGGGAGACCGGGATACCTGGAAGAGAGGTAGAGAGACCTGGGAGGGAGGGAGGGAGGGTGGAAGACAGCGAGACCTTGGAGGGAGGGAGACAGGGAGACCTGCGAGACAGGCATACCTGGGAGACCTGGGAGGGAGACCTGGGAGGGAGGGAAGGAGCTAGGGAGGACAACAGGGAGACCTAGGAGGGAGGGAAGGAGAGAGCGACACAGGGAGACCTGGGAGGGAGATTGGCCTGGGAGACTTGGGAGGGCAGGAATGGAGGGAGACAGGGAGACCTGGGAGGGAGTGCAGGAGACCTGGGAGGGAGGGAGGGAGGGAGGGAGGGAGAACTGGGAGACTTGAAAAGGTGGGAGCAAGGGAGACAGGGAGACCTGGGCGACAGGGAGACCTGAGAGGGAGGGAAACACAGAGGAAGGGAGGGAGACAAGAAGAACTGGGAGGGAGAGAGGGAGTGAGGAAGTCAGGGAGACCTGGGAAGGAGTGAGGGAGACAAGGAGGGAGAGAGACAGGGAGTCCTGGGAGGAAGGGAGTGACGGAGGGAGGAAGACAGGTAGACCTGGGATGGAGGGAGGAAGGGAGTCAGGTAGACCTGGGAGGGAGGGCGCGAGAGATACAGGGAGACCGGGCAGGGAGGGAGGGGGGGAGGGAGGGAGGGAGACAGGGAAACCTGGGAGGGAAGGTGACAGGGAGACCTTGGAGGGGGAGAGGGAGAAACAGAGACCTGGGAGGGAGGGATGGAGGGAGATAGGGAGAACTGGGAGGGAGGGAGGGAGGGAGGGAGGGAGAGAGACAGGGAGACCTGGGAGGGAGGGAGGGAGTCAGGGAGACCTGGAGACCTCAGAGGGAGGGAGGGAGACAGGGAGACTTGGGAGGGAGGGAGGGAGGGAGAGAAGCAGACCTGGGAGGGAGAGAGAGACGGAGGGAGAGAGGGAGACCTGGGAGGGAGGGAGGGTGACCTGGGAAGGACGGACACAAGGAGACCTGGGAGGGAGAGAGATAAACATGGGAGGGAGGGAGGGAGGGAGGGAGGGAGACCTGGGCGGGAGGGAGGGAGGGAGACAAGAAGGGAGAGAGATAGGGAGGGAGAGAGACAGGGAGACCTGGGAGGGAGGAAGGGAGACCTGGGAGGGAGGGAGGGAGACCGGGAGACCTGGGAGAGTTGGTGGCAGGGAGACCTGGGATGGCGGGAGGGAGGGAGAGAGAGAGGGATTCCTGGGCAGGAGGGAGATCTGGGAGACTTTGGAGGGGAGGGATGGAGGGTTGGAGGGAGACCTGGGAGGGAAGAAGACCTGGGAGAGAGGGAGAAAGGGATACATGGATAGCTAGGAGGGAGAGAGGTAAGGAGGGAGACCGGGAGACCTGGGAGGGAGGGGCAGAGGGAGACCGGGAGACCTGGGAGGGAGGTAGAGAGACCTGGGAGGGAGGGAGGGAGGGAGGGTGAGAGACCGGGATACCTGGGAGGAAGGTAGGGAAGGAGGGAGGGAGACCTGGGAGGAAGGGAGACAGTGAGACCTTGGAGACAGGCAGACCTGGGAGACCTGGGCGGGAGACCTGGGAGGGAGGGAAGGAGGGAGGAAATCAGGGCGACCTGGGAGGGAGGGAAGGACAGAGGGATACAGGGAGACCTGGGAGGGAGGGAGGCCTGGGAGACTTGGGAGGGGAGGAATGGAGGGAGACAGGGAGATCTGGGAGGAAGGGCGGGAGACCTGGGAGACTTGGAAAGGTAGGAGCGAGGGAGACAGGGAGACCTGGGTGACAGGGAGACCTGGGAGGGAGGGAGGGAGAGAGGGAGGGAGGGAGACAGGGAGGCAATGAGGATGACCAGGGAGGGAGGAAGGGAGACAGGGAGACCTGGGAGGAAGACCTGGGAGGGAGGGAGTCCTGGGAGTCCTTGTCTACTTCCGCGGTGAGTGGCTGAAAGTGGAGGCCCCTCTGAGGGAAATGCTCGGGGTGCACCTAGGGGCGTCCGCTCCACAGTCGATCCCACAGCCGAGCAGAGTGGCTCCTGGCGCAAGGAAGGATGCTATTATAGTTTTGTATAATTACACCAAATTGATGCACTGCAATAAGGAGCAAGTGTGGCGTTGACCATTTTTTTCATGGTTTGTTTTTTGCCCATGTAATTGAACATTACACATACTGTTGCTGTTACACTTCCCAGGATATCTAATTCCTGTGGCTCTAGGGGCGCTTGCGGAAGTAGACAGTCCAGTCTTTGTTATCTGCCAGGTTCCCCACCAGACCTGTCGTAAACGGGTCTTTAGCACTAGCCAGGGACAGGCACATCGCTTCTTGTCCTGTCATGTTGGCGAGGGTGACTCAGATGTTGCGGCGTCGTTGGATGGAGACCCAGGGTTGGCAATAACCGATGACAGCGGTGATTGTGAGGAGGCCAACCATGGCCTTACCCCCCTTGCTGGTACCCATCTTGGTCCGTGACCTGTGGAGACACAAGCATACCCTCGACCCCAAGTTATTAGAGGCTGGGGGTCCCTCCCAAAGACCTATATTTAAATTTTTTACTATTACTAAGGCCTGCTCTGACTGTGGCACCTGTGACAGCACGGAATTCATATTTTTGTAATGTTTTACTATGGGCGGTACCTCTTCGTGAGGAAAGGGTAATGATAGGTGATTCATTACGTAAAGTGCCTTTCCCAACCTGTTCTGTGGTGTTTCCTGGGTGTCTCCCCCTTTTTGTTTATTTGGCAGTGTTTTCAAGGTGCGATGTGTGCGCTCAGCAATGGCTTGGCCCATGGGGGAATGAGGAATGCCTGTGATGTGTCAGATACCCCAAGTTCGAAAAAAGGTTTGAAGGGAGTGACTACCATAGATGGGGCCATTGTCGGTTTTTATTTCCTTTGGGATGCCTAGCGCTGCGAAAGCAACATGGAAGTGAGCCTGGACATGGCGACTAGTTTCACCCACTGCAGCTGTCACCCAAATAGCATGGGAGAAAGTATCTACCAATACGTGAACATATTTCAAGTGACCAAATTCTGGAATATGCGTTATGTCGGTCTGCCATAACTGTAGGGACCGTAGACATCTAGGGTTTACAATTAAAGACAGGGTCGAAACGTTGTTGACAGTCAGGACATGTTTGGACAATCAATTTGGCATCAGTGATCGATATAGCGAATTGTTTCGCCAAGACTTTGGCAGATTGATGGAAAAAGGCATGGGATAACCGTGCTTGCTCCAGCACCTTAGGCACGGGGGCAGTCAGGGTCATATTAGTTAGCTGGTCAGCGTGTGTGTTACCCTCTGCAAAAATACCGGGTGACATGGTGTGGCTTTGCATGTGAATAATACAATATGGGTGCACTTGCTGCTCTACCAAAAATAACAGCTCTTTAAATTTTAGAAACAAGTTTTCCTTTGGGACATGTCTCAAATGTGCCCTCTCAATGCGCTGAGCGACACCTACAGCATATTGTGAGTCAGATACAATATTCAAAGGTACTGTTTTTTTTTTGCTTTGTTTTATTTTTTTCCTGTTTTTTCTTTTTTCTTTTTTTCTTTTTTTTTTCTTTTTTTTCTCTCTGTTTTTTTTGTTTGTTTGTTTTCTGGCTGCAAGGAGCCCATGTCCTCGATCACTGCATTGATTCGTCACAAATCATGCAGTAATCTCCATTTCCCACTCTTCTTCTTGGTGACAAACACTGGTGAATTCCATGGGCTGTTTGTCGGAACAATATGTCCTTGTTGGAGTTGTTCTTGAACCAAGTCCTGCAGACTACTGCTCGTAAAGAATAAATTGAGCAATTCTAGTTCCCTTTGTTATTGACAATGGTGGAGACGGTGTCCAAGCCATAGCTTGGATTTGTCCATTATAATCTGCATCAATTATCCCCAGCAAAACAAACAATCCGGTCAAAGTTGTACTTGATTGTCCTAGCAGCAATACGCTGCAGTCATTCCCAATTGGTCCTTTGATGTTCAATGGAATTTAATGAACGTGAGTACCCCACAACGTGGTGTCTGTTACTATGGAGACATCCACTCCGGCACTCCCTCTGGTTCTTGCTGAAAGGGTGCCCACGGTGGCAACTGTGGCAGCGGGGCTGCAGCGCGGAACCCTGCTCCACCGTGGTACTCCATGGGCTGCGTGGGACAACCTGCTTCACCATGGTCCTCACCACAGGCCGCAGGGGGCTTCTGCTCCGGTGCCTGGAGCACCTCTCCCCCTCCTCCTTCACTGACCTTGGCACCTGCAAGGCTGTTTCTCACTCCTCTCACTCTCCCAGCTGCTGTGTGGTGCAGCGTTTTTTTCCTTTTTTTTTTTTCCTCTTTCTTAAATCTGCTCTCACAGAGGCTCAAACAACATCACTTATTGTCTCGGCTCTGGTCAGCACCGGGGCCCTTACCTAACATGGGGCAGCTTCTAGATTCTTCTCACATAAGCCACCCCTAAGGTCCCCTGCTACCAAAAGCTTGCCATGTAAACCCACTACATTCCAATATACTCTTACTTTACAATTATCACAATCTTCACAATCTTCACTTACATCAAAAAGAAAAAGAATTCCCCACACCAAAATAAACATAACATCATCACAACACCGACGAGGTGGACAATTTACACACACACCACCCCTCGTCCCTTCACCACACTAATATGAAACATACTCCTCACAATTGCTGCTTTCTTAAATTCTTCACAACTATTACATTCATAAAAAAAAGAAATAATAAAAAAATCCAGTCCATGTTTTGCCCATTACTTCTCTCAGCTATCATCCTTATCTCAAATTCCTTGAGCCCCATGTTGGGCGAGTAAAAAACAGTAAGTTATCACAGATTTGGGGTAGGAGGTTTGAAGAAAGCAATCTTCCGGCAGTATCGGACAATAAATGGCAGAGACTATAGTAATCCTGATTCGTACTGGAGCAAACAATTTGTGAATAGCATATGCCAACATAAATGTGCTTGTACCAGCAGCCCTTTTAGATTGCAACGATTTATGGTTTAGTGGAGGACTTGTTAGTGTTAGGTCAGAGGTTGGACTAGGTGATCTTGGAGGTCTCTTCCAACCTAGATGATTCTGTGATTCTGTGATTCACTGAAACCAAGTTTGAAGAGAACTGCAGTCATATCCACTCCCCTTGACACAGCCAGGTAGAAGATTCCTAGAGATACTGATGAAATTCCAACATGGAATAAAACCCCTACAGCACCACATTCTTTGAAAACTTTTTTCAGCTGCTGGGATTTATTGAGTTTCTCGTTTTCACTGCTGAGATCTATGGCTGCCTTTTCAGGGGATCCACCCACAGCACCAGCAGAGGTGCCGGCAGGCTGAGGGGAGGCCGGCCCGGGGCGGGGGGGGGCAGCAGCGGCGGCGGGCATTGGCCCTGGGCACAGCAGCAGGGGGGAACATGGCAGCGCCCGGTGCGGGCGGGCAGGTGCTCGAACCTGAGGAACGCAGCAGCCGGCGGCGGGTGCCCGGAGCTGACAGCGGGGCGGGCGGGCGGTGATGGCAGCGCTGATGGCCGCCATGAGTTGGGATATTGTCTCTGCCCCTATTCCCAAGTCTGTCAGGTTTACTTCCTCTGGCGGCACGCAGTCACCACTTTTTATTTCACCTGCCTGCGTAGCCTGAGCGACTGCAGTCTGTACACTTTTTTCCGCTTGCCATGATCTCAGTGTCTCAGTCGCTAAGCGCCAGGTCGTCGTCACCTCAGCAGCTGTTGTATCTCCCCGCGAGGCAGCATCCCATAGAGTTGTCCCAGCATTTTCCCAAGTATTTTAATCAAACACCACCAAAACTGTCGATGGGGCCCCATTCTTTTGTAAGAACTTTGGCAATAGTTTCACTTTATGTGGGTCATGTTTCACTCCTCTTTTTACCAGGAGTTGAGTCAGTAACAGCTATCGCCTCCTCCTCAGGCGATAGATGAGCTCCCATAGTCAATGCCCCAGCTGCTCACCTCCTTCCTGAGGTGATGTCCCGGGATCAAAGCCGTGGTGGCGCCAGCTTGTCGTTCGGCTGGGGTCCCTTCAGACACTTCTCTCAGTGCTGCTCTTTTCCTGATCACGTCAGGGTCACCATCTGAAGGGATGAAAGACATGGACTCCTGATGGCTCTTGAACAGAAGGCCTTTACTGCCATTTTTCACCACTACATATACTTTCCCCATAGCCCCATGCGCTGTCCACGCACCCGAATCTGTCATACAATTGGTTAGAGATCCTCAGACGTACCTCGAGCCAGCCAGCAATTGGCCACTGCGCAAAGCTCATCCTTAACACTGCAGCCAAGTTAATTTATGTTGACCTTGCTCAAGTTTTTGCTTCTACCGCTTATTTCCTCGTTATCTCAAATTCAGGGACGTGTGAAACAGTGCAAAGCCACCTGCGAATTACTTTCCCACAGACATGGAGACCTGGGAGGGAGGGAGGGAGTCAGGGAGACCTGGGAGGGAGAGAGGAAGTCACGGAGACCGGGGAGGGAGGGAGACCTGGGAGGGGGAAAGGGAGAGATACAGGGAGACCTGGGAGGAAGGGAAGGAGGGAAACCGGGAGATGTGGGAGGGAGGGAGGGAGACCTGGGAGGGAGGGAGGGAGACCGGGAGACCTGGGAGAGTAGGTGACAGGGAGACCTGGGAGGGAGGGAGGGAGTCAGGGAGACCTGGGAGGGATGGAGGGGGGGAGGGAGAGAGGGAGACCTGGGAGGGAGGGAGAGGGAGACAGGGAGACCTGGGAGAGAGACCTGGGAGGAAGGGAAGGAGGGAAACTGGGAGAGAGGGAGGGAGACAGGGAGACCTGGGAGGGAGGGAGACCTGGGACACCTGGGAGGGAGGGAGACAGGGAGAGAAGGAGGGAGCCATGGGAGGATGGTAGAGAAGGAGGGAGGGAGACTTGGAAGGTAGGGAGCATGGGAGACAGGGAGACCTGGGAGGGAGGAAAACAGGAGACCTGGGAGGGAGACAGGGAGATCTGGGAGGGAGGGAGACAGGGAGACCTGGGAGGGAGGGAGGCAAACAGGGAGACCTGGAAGGGAGGGAGGGAGGGAGGGAGGAAGACAGGGAGACCTGGGAGGGAAGCAGGGAGGGAGAGAGACAGGGAGACCTGGGAGGAAGGGAGACCTGGGAGGGAGGGAGGGAGGGAGGGAGAGAGAGAAGTGGGGAGACCTGGGAGGAAGGGAGGCAGATCTGGGAGGCCGACCTGGGAGGGAGGGAGGGTGGGAGACCAACCAACTGGGGAGGGAGGGAGATCAGGGAGAAACTCAGTTAAAGAAAGGGCACAGGTCATGGTAAAAAATTAAAGCATCAATCATTGGGAAGGGCCCTACACTTTAATAATGAGAGAGGGAGTTAGGAGAATCTTATCAAGTAGAGAGAGAGCGCTGACGGCATTAAACTAGGATGCTATTTAGTGTCTTATGGTGCATTGTGCAAATTAACTAAAGCAGGAAGCCTTGGGCCCCTTACTAAGGTCAGTCTCCTAATAGGAGTGTGAGCCTATCTTAAGAAACTGGTAGAAACTGGTCCTGCGGATGGACAAGAGCCAAGGAGCAACTGAGTCTGCGCAGAGACAAGAGGTCAACTTGCGGTGACGAGGAAGAGTCATCAATCTTCAACCCCATGACCCCCGATGACCACCACCAGAATACACTGTGCAAGTGCAGATGGGAGTTTATGGAAATGACTAATTTTAATACGAAGCGGGGGGGGGGCAGGTTATGCATATGTATAGGCGTACTGGGAAACTTCATGCATATGTAACTCTTTACTGTATATAACCAAGGCAAGTTACCGCATCAGGCGCGCACGACTTTGGCGGGACTACCCCCCGTGCCACCCAGTGCTGAATAAACATACCTACTTTACAATCTTACTGATTGTGGAGTCCGTTTTCTGCAAGTCAGTTTGGCGAGCCAGGCAGGAGACGCTCTGCTCAGCTGTGGGATCGACTGCGGAGCGGACGCCCCTAGGTGCACCCCGAGTATTTTCCTCGGAGGAGCCTCCACTCTCAGCCGCTCACCAAAGGACATAACAAAGACCTCCTGAAGCTGCGGACAAACGGTATGTTTTACAGTACAGGAAGGGCCTGTAAGTCGTACACGTGGCTGGGGCAACTGGTAAATCGCGCAGAGACATCTGGTGTGCAGCATAGTCCCCGTAAGGGAGGAGGGTACCCTACAGGCTGACCGATAGAGCGGTCAAGCGAGATTTGGTGACTGATAGAGTCAAGGGGGATTTGCTGACCAATAGAGTGGTCACTAGCAATCTTGGGAGTAGATCGAGCAAATCCGAGGTTACCGCTGCATCTCGGTTTTGGGAGCCAGGACGGACCTGCTCATGACTGTATAAGAAGCAGGAGAAGTGTAAGCGGGCCTCTCAAAATTGTGACAAGGTTATCTGGGTAATATTTGCAGCTGCTGGAGGGATATTAATGGGAGTGTTAATAATTGTTTGTCTTATTTGTGGATGTCTGGGTATCTCATGTTGAAAGCATTTGTGTATGTGTTTGAGACAAAGTATTGTTGTGAAGTGAATTACTCCACGAGGAACACGGCCGGAGACGATACAAACAAGCTTGGTTATTGTTTTAAGTGATATATTCTTGTGGTATGAGCGAGAAGTTGAAGGGTCCTCTCTGTGCGATTGCGTGATTGTGTTGTGAGTGAGACACAGCATCGCTGCAAAGTGAGTGCGTAGTTCCGATCCGTGGTTCCGTATTCTCCACGAGGAGAGTGGCCAGAGACGAATGAAGTGCATGACAGACCGAAGAGAACTGCTGTTTTATCCAAGTTTTGATTGGTGGTGCCCAGTATACGGGCCCGGCGGTGCATCTTGTAATCCTATTTCGTTCTTAAATGTTTTGACTGTGTCAAGGAGGAAGGTGGGAGCATTATCTAAGTAACAGTTTAGAAGTTCGGGTATATTCGCAGTGGTGTTTGGTCAGTTTCCCAAGTATCGGGGTGTAATGGGTAAAGCCTTGTTTGTTCATTAAATATTGCTGATGGGAAGGTTTTCAACGATTAACTGCTTATACCCCCAATATCCTGTTGAAGGAAAAAAACAAGTATAGGAATTTCCTGTTAAGTTAACAATTGCAGTAGAAACCAGCTCCAAAAAAAAAAAGAGGAAGGGGCACAATGGCATTCCCCCCCCCTTGCGTGGGAACACACATATCAGCAGCAAAGTCACGACCCCAACGCAGAGGAAGACGACGATCTTCATCCTCACAACCACCAGAGGACTGACGAAGACCCCCTAGCAACAGGCCTTGCAGTGTAAGAAGACACCAGGATGTGCCACTAAAAACCCGGAACCACAAGACTATAAATCGAGACTCTGGTGGGCTTAGGGGGTGCGCCGTTGGCGGAGCAGGAGACTCCCCGGCTGCCCAACACTGATTTATTTATCGCTGCTTGCTGAATTGCTCAAATAAATAGAAATTCGGTCTACCTTACCCACGATGTGTTGGGAATGATTTCTACCAGAACTAATTTATAACAAATTGGTGCCGTGACTCGGATAGTGGTAGCTTGGCTGGATCCCTCCCAGGGGAGGCGCGCCCCGCTGATTCTGCGGTCCCTGTCTGGAGGTCCCCAAGCCAACGCACCTCTACCGACGAACCTAAAGTTCCAGCAATAAGTAAATAAACAACCGGTAACCCCTTAATCTTTGTGCACGAAGCTCCGAACGAAGAATCAGGAGTGAGTAAGTATAGGCCGGTTATCCGTTCGGTTGGGGTTGGGAATCCCAGAGTGTGCCTGTGTGAGACGTCCAATCAAGGACGAAGCGAGTGCGGACTCCCTGGTAGTGCGGTTCCCACCTCCCGCGAGGGACTGGGCCACGAACGGGAGGTGAAGTCTGTGTGTGCGTGTGAAGGCACTCTGGAAGATGGGACAGAAGAAGAGCAAGTCTTCTGGTCCCATGGGTGGGTCGGAACCTAAGGTTAGGTTGCCCCCGATACCACCGGAAAGCCCGTTAGGGTTAATGATTAAACATTGGAATGATTACCCCTCTAGGCGGGGTAAGGACAAAGTTAAGATGATACATTATTGTATGGAAGTTTGGGGTGGGAAGCGAATTAGGAGTGACCCATTATATTGGCCAGTGTTTGGATCCCTTGAGGATTGGATCTGTCAGGCTCTAAACATTTATGTGAATTCGAAGGAGCCTTTCAGCCTAGAGGAGAGTGAGTATGCACACTTATGGATAGGATCTGAGACCCGAGCCAATTTGTACCCATTAAAAGAAAAAGGGGGGAGGAAAAGGAATGAACGAAGTGAGGAGGAAGTCCCACTTTCACCCCCCCCTTATTTATCTCCTTCTCCACCTCCAACTCCCCCTACGGCTCCGAATTACCATACTGATTCTGATTTGACCACGGACACCCCTCGGAGTACTAGACGGGTAACTCGGAGCCAAACTAGAAATCGAGAAGATGGGGGTAGACTATATCCCCTAAGAGAGATTGCAATGGGAGGGCCCCAGCCCAGCATGGGATATGTCTCCATCCCCCTAAATACGGGAGACGTCAGAGAATTCAAGAAGGAAATGGGAAATCTATTAGAAGATCCTCTTGGAGTCTCTGAGCGAGTAGACCAGTTCTTGGGGCCTAATGTTTACACCTGGGAAGAACTCCAGGCCATTTTAGGTATATTATTCACTGCAGAAGAGAGGAACATGATCCGGAGGGCTGGAATGCAAATCTGGGACCAGCAACACCAGCAGGGTCCTGCGGGAGACCTTAAATGGCCCCTACAGAGGCCTAACTGGAATAACCAAAATGAACAAGATAGGGTTCATATGCAGGATTTAAGGACTATTATTGTACAAGGTATAAGGGAGTCAGTCCCTAGAGGACAAAATATAAATAAGGCCTTTAGTGAATATCAGAAGAAGGATGAAACTCCCACAGAATGGCTGGAGAGATTAAGGAAGAATCTCCAGCTTTATTCGGGACTGGACCCTGGTACACCGGTGGGACAGGCCCTGTTAAAAACGCAATTTGTGGCAAAATCATGGGGGGATATCAGGCGGAAATTAGAAAAATTAGAGGATTGGCAGGATAGAGGGATGGATGAACTGCTGAGAGAAGCTCAGAAGGTATATGCGCGCAGAGAAGAAGAGACTCAAAAAGGCAGGCCAGGATTCTAGTGGCAGCGGTCCGGGAAGGACAAAAAGGGTCCCCCCCTCGCCCGATGGGTGTTCCGCTACTACGAAAAAGACCCCCGAGGAGCCAGAGGGATCAGAGGGATCTAAGACAGATAGAATGTTTTTATTGCCAAAAGAAGGGACATGTGAAAAAGGACTGCAGAAAACGCTTACAAGACGAGCGAATGTTTAAAGAAGATTAGGGGAGTCAGGGGCTCCATCTGCTGGGGACTTCTGGTATAACGGAGCCCTTGATAAAATTGAAGTTAGGTCCCCAGCATCAAGAAGTGGAGTTCCTTGTGGACTCTGGGGCAGAAAGATCGACTGTCCAAATGGTACCCCGGGGATGTCAACCTTCCTCGGAGAAATTACAGGTGATAGGAGCAAAAGGAGAGCCCTTTAGGGTCTCAGTAATAAAAGGGGTGGAAATAGAGACCCCAGCCCAAAGTTGCACAGGATCCTTTTTATTAGTACCAGAAGCTGAATATAACCTGTTGGGAAGAGACTTAATGGTTAAGCTAAAAATTAATTTGGAGGTGAAAAATAAAGGGATTGAAGTTAAATTATATGCCCTCACAGTAGAGGATGAGGCAAAAGTAAATCCCGAGGTATGGTATTCCCCCGAATCAGTAAGCCGCTTAAATATTAGTCCCTTTGAAGTCACTATCAGGAATCCTGAGATTCCCATCAGGGTAAAACAATACCCAATGTCTCAAGAAGGCAGGGAGGGGCTGCACCCAGTAATCAAGAGGTTACTACAACAGGGATTACTGGAGCCTTGCATGTCACCTCATAACACTCCTATATTACCTATCGAGAAACCGGATGGCTCTTATCGACTAGTCCAAGATTTGAGAGAAGTCAATAAAAGAACAATAACCAGATTTCCTGTAGTAGCTAACCCACATACTTTGCTAAGCCAGCTGTCCCCAGTGCAGAGATGGTATAGTGTCATAGACCTAAAAGATGCGTTTTGGGCATGTCCTTTAAAAAGGGAATGCAGGGATTATTTTGCTTTCGAGTGGGAAGACCCTGTAACCCATCGGAAACAACAATTAAGATGGACTGTGCTTCCCCAAGGATTCACGGAATCACCAAATCTATTTGGTCAGGCATTAGAACAAGTATTAGAGAACTATGAACCGAATCCTGAAGTAACCTTAGTCCAATATGTGGATGATTTGTTGTTAGCAGGAGAGAGTCAGGAGGCAGTCAGAACAGAAAGTATCAAGCTACTAAACTTCTTGAGCTTAAAGGGACTAAAAGTATCAAAGTCAAAATTACAATTTACGGAGGAAGAGGTGAAATATTTAGGACATTGGCTAAGTAAAGGCACTAAGAAACTAGACCCCGAACGAGTATATGGGATTTTGTCACTACAAGCGCCAAAAAGCAAAAGACAAGTTAGGCAGCTGCTGGGATTGTTAGGATATTGTCGGCAATGGATTGAAAATTATAGTAGTAAGGTGAAGTTTTTGTATCAGAAACTGGTTGGGGAAGGATTAATGAAATGGAGCCAAAGCGATGAGCAAAGCCTGATAGACTTAAAAATGGATTTAGTGAACGCTCCCGTGTTAAATTTACCCGATGTGAAGAGACCCTTTTATCTATTTATTAACACAGAGGAGGGGACAGCGTTCGGGGTCTTAACTCAAGACTGGGCGGGAAAAAAGAAACCCGTGGGATATCTTTCTAAACTTTTAGACCCTGTGAGTAGGGGATGGCCCACCTGTCTCCAGGCAGTGGTTGCGGCTGCGCTCTTGGTGGAAGAAGCACATAAAATCACCTTTGGGGGCGAATTAAGAGTATTGTCACCTCACAATATAAGGGGGATCCTGCAGCAAAAGGCTGACAAATGGATAACTGATGCACGGCTCCTGAAATATGAAGGCATCTTAATCTCCTCACCTAAATTGGAGCTTGAAACGACAGCTCTACAAAACCCGGCGCAATTCTTATATGGGGAACCAAAAGGAGACATATCCCACGACTGCTTGCGTAATATAGAAGAACAGACAAAAATTAGGCCAGATCTAGAGGAGGAGGAACTGGCCGAAGGGGAGAAGCTGTTTGTGGATGGTTCGTCCAGGGTGGTCGAGGGAAAAAGGAAGTCAGGATATGCAATTATCAATGGAGAAAACTTCTTTGTAATAGAGTCAGGACCTCTGAGTCCCAGTTGGTCGGCCCAAGCATGCGAACTATATGCAGTATTAAGGGCCCTACAAATGTTAAAAGGTAAAATTGGAACCATATATACTGATTCCAAGTATGCTTTTGGGGTAGTGCATACTTTTGGAAAAATTTGGGAAGAAAGGGGCCTAATAAACTCTCAAGGTAAGGGATTGATTCATCAGGAATTGATCACTGAAATTTTGCAGGCTTTGAGAGGGCCAATAGGAATAGCAGTAGTACATTTGAGAGGACATCAAAAGGGATTGAATCCACTAGTTAGGGGAAACAACCTAGCTGATCAGGAAGCTAAAAGGGCAGCGCTGATGATGATATATACCAAGGAGAATCAGAAAGATTGCCCATCTTGTGGGAAGGATTTAACCGAGTTCCCCTGTTATGATTGTTGGAAGGATTATGGAACAGAGGCAGTGCACTGTAGATGTAACAACCCTCGATATAGCTACTGCCATCTCCATGGGGAACAACATTTCATCCTCAGCTTCACTGTGCAAGAGAAAGACAAATTAACTCAAATGGGTGTGAAGGAAATAACTGAAGGTAAATGGGAACTCCCTGATGGCCGAGAGGTTCTCCCGAAATCTTTGGCCCTGAGGGTTATGCAGAACTTCCACGAAAAAACTCACTGGGGAACTCAAGCGCTGGTGGACCAATTTGCTACGAAGTATATGTGTATTGGTATATACAATATCGCTAAGAGAATAGTTAATGAATGTATGATCTGCCAAAGAGTAAATAAGCAACAACTAAGAGAGAGGCCTTTAGGGGGAAGAGAATTAGCCCATAGACCATTTGCTAGAATTCAAATAGATTTCACAGAGCTGCCAAAGGTGGGACGATATAAATACTTACTGGTAATGGTTGACCACCTAACTCATTTTGTGGAAGCCTTTCCAGTAGCCCGAGCTACAGCTCAGACGGTGGTAAAGATACTGTTGGAGAACATAATCCCTCGATATGGATCGATCGAGGTAATAGACTCCGACAGGGGGCCGCATTTTGTCTCAAAATTAGCCAGAAACACTCTCTCCTCTCTGGGGACCAAATGGGAATATCACACCCCGTGGCATCCACAAAGTTCGGGAAAGGTAGAGAGGATGAATGGGGAAATAAAAAAACAATTAACCAAGTTGATGATAGAAACAAAAACCTCATGGGTAAAATGCCTTCCATTGGCTTTACTAAACCTAAGAACCCAGCCCCGAGCAGATGTAGGAATCTCCCCTTTTGAGATGTTATACGGGATGCCATATGATTTAGAGCTCCCAACCGATCACCCTCAGCTGGAAGAGTCCCAAATACAATCATATGTAGTACCACTTATGATTAGGAGGAGGCAGCTGCGTGAAAAAGGATTAGTGGTACAACGCCCCCCTCTAGAGATGGCCATACACAGGATCAAACCAGGAGACCAGGTTCTGATAAAATCCTGGAAAGAGGCCTCCTTAACTCCTCGTTGGGAAGGACCCTACCTTGTTCTACTTACCACAGACACAGCTATCCGGACAGCAGAGAAAGGATGGACTCACGCCAGCCGAGTTAAAGGACCAATACCAGAGGAGCGGTGGAGAGTGACCAGCCGACCTGGAGATTTGAAGCTGATCCTGCAAAAAGGGACTGATGGGCGAATTCGCGATCGTATGACTCATAACCCTCTCTAAGGAATAAACAGGTTCATTGTAAATGGGAACTGGGAAGTAGGGGAGGGGAAATTCCTTAATGTGCCAAACCCCATACATCAGTAGGGTAACGTGCCTAAGGAGGAGTGAGTAACTGGGACTGGGAGTGGCTGGAACAGGAAAGACGGTACCTAGGCCCCTGAAGATTACTCTTGCTGCCGTGAAGAAAGTAAACCCCGCTGCTTGAGGCAACCAAGTAGGCGGGCGAGGCAGAGGGGTACAATGGTGGGGCGGATTATGTGGTACCCACCTCTATTTTGGATAATGGGATCTGGCCGAATGAACTGCCCTGGTACCCACCGTGACTCGAAACAACCTCCCCAGAATTATAAATGGACGTTGCCCTTCTGGTGTATGTTGGTGCTACCTCTCTTACTGAATATCCCCTGTCCAGCCGGAGCTGACGGGGGATATTTGCACCAGCCCTTTAGGTGGAGTTTAATTAGGTGGGAGGACCAAACTATCATTAAACAAGTAACTACGGCGGGTGCACCCAGTTTTCTCACATCCCTTTGTCAACTGGCACCCATAAGTCCATGTCTGAACCAAATAGGTTTCTACTTCTGCCCTAGCTCGAACCCAGGAAGGGGATACTGCAATTATCCCAACTCCTACTATTGTGCTTATTGGGGTTGTGAAACAATTGCTTCAGATTGGAGTCCTGGAGCGGGGAGGGATAAGTTCCTAACTGTAGGATATGGACCCTATGGATGTAGGCCTCCGAGCCGAGACTGGAGCGGAGGGATCCGAATGCCCTATGGAGATTGTGAACAACTGTATGTTAATATAACGAATCCAACTGACCCAGCCTGGTTTACAGGGAAAACGTGGGGTGTGAGATATTGGGAACCTGGAGCCGATAGAGGAGGTTTAATATTTATAAAAAAGGAGGTTGTACCACCGGAACCTGAATCGATGGGACCCAACCCGGTATTGAACCCAAGTTTGGATAGAGAGGGTATCAAGAATAATACCAGGAATGTCACTGTTAATAATGACCCTACTGTCCAGAGTTTCGAGAACGACAACGGGAAAAATTCCCTGTGGAAATTAATGCAGGTAAGCTACCAGCTGTTAAACGCCACCAGCCCTAATCTGACTGAGCGGTGCTGGCTCTGTTATGGGGTAAGGCCGCCCTTTTATGAAGCTGTAGGGGTCAATGAGAAGGCCCGGCGGATAAATGGATCTAATCCCTTGCAATGTATGTGGGGTAAGAGGGTCAGGGCATAACGATGACCCAAGTAACTGGGAAGGGGAGATGCGTGGGACAAGTCCCGCCCGATAAAATGCACTTGTGTGCAAATCAAACTAATGTCGGAAGTATAAAAAAACCAGCGAAATGGTTATTACCTGCAGAGAATGCGAGGTGGGTATGTTCAAAGACGGGAGTTACCCCTTGTCTATCCCTGGACTTGTTCGATGAGTCTGTAGAATTCTGTGTTCAAGTAATAATTATTCCAAAGATACTCTACCACCCAGAGAGTTTTATGTATGACAATCAGATCAATCAAGAACACCATTTGACAAAACGGGAACCAATTTCCACATTGACCGTGGCTACCCTAATAATTTGGGGGGGTGCAGGGGTAGGCACAGGGGTTGCCTCATTAATCAAACAAGGAAAAGAGATCACCTCTCTGAGAGCGGCTGTGGATGAAGATTTAGCCAGAATTGAAAAATCTATCAGTGCTTTAGAAAAATCTGTAAGATCGTTATCCGAAGTAGTATTACAGAATCGCAGAGGACTAGATTTATTGTATTTACAACAAGGAGGGTTGTGCGCCGCACTCAAGGAGGAATGTTGTGTATATGCTGACCATACTGGAATTGTGAGGGATACCATGACCAAACTTCGAGAAGGATTGGAAAAGAGAAAAAGAGAGCGGGAGGCCCAACAAAGCTGGTACGAGTCCTGGTATAATCACTCGCCGTGGCTCACCACTCTGTTGTCAACAATAGCTGGCCCGCTGATTTTATTAACCCTAGGACTAACGTTTGGTCCTTGTATCCTTAACAAAGTCATAGCTATTGTTAAAGGGAGACTGGAGGCTGCTCACCTGATGCTTATGAGGACAAAGTACGAATCGATAAATGATAGACCCCTACTAGAGGAAACATTAATCCTGAGTCAATTAGAACTAAATAGATTTAATGAACAAAATGATACAGAGAAAAAGGGGGGATTGTAATGGGTAAAGCCTTGTTTGTTCATTAAATATTGCTGATGGGAAGGTTTTCAACGATTAACTGCTTATACCCCCAATATCCTGTTGAAGGAAAAAAACAAGTATAGGAATTTCCTGTTAAGTTAACAATTGCAGTAGAAACCAGCTCCAAAAAAAAAAAGAGGAAGGGGCACAATGGCATTCCCCCCCCCCTTGCGTGGGAACACACATATCAGCAGCAAAGTCACGACCCCAACGCAGAGGAAGACGACGATCTTCATCCTCACAACCACCAGAGGACTGACGAAGACCCCCTAGCAACAGGCCTTGCAGTGTAAGAAGACACCAGGATGTGCCACTAAAAACCCGGAACCACAAGACTATAAATCGAGACTCTGGTGGGCTTAGGGGGTGCGCCGTTGGCGGAGCAGGAGACTCCCCGGCCGCCCAGCGCTGATTTATTTATCGCTGCTTGCTGAATTGCTCAAATAAATTAAAATTCGGTCTACCTTACCCACGATGTGTCGGGAATGATTTTTACCAAACTAATTTATAACACGGGGGAGGGGGGCTGACTGATTATTAAAGCGGTAGAACGGAGAGTCACTTTGGTGGTTCGGGCTTGAGCCCTGGGAATTTGGTAAGAAGGGGGAGAGCGAATTTATTTAGGCCTCAATACCTTTTAAACCCCCATATTGACGGATACACAGAAGTGATTCCTCGTTTTGTGTGGGCTTACTAACAAAGTGCATGAGAAAAATTAGCATTCGGCTTGAAATTCGGTCCTGTTGAAATGTAAATTTTGTGGAAAAGGTGGTATTGTTTGTCTACAAGACAGAAGGCTGAGTGCTTCAGGTGTTTTCCCGAAGTCCTGTGGATTTATGATTGGAACGGGGCTCATTAATAATCTGAAATAGTAAAGTTTGTATGTGGAAAGAAGAGTTTAATCCCAGAGAATTGGGACATTTGGGAAGAAAATTAGGAAAAGATAGTAAAAACCTGCAATAAAAAGGTTTGCGTGGAAATTGAAACAAGGGACAGTAACTAATAAGGAATAGTAATAAATAAATAAATAAAAGGGAATGGGAAATCAAGGAAATGGGTAATATCCAAAACAAAGACGTTTTAAATAAAGCCTCCTTGGGTGCATATTGGCACATTGGAAGGATATTGTTAGAAATGAGGGCACAGAAAGCAAGAGGACTTTCACTAAGTATTGCAATGAATGGTGGCCACTATATAAGCTAAATGGCCACTTTATGGATCAATCGACTATAACAGTGTCTTGCTATTAATGTTTTTGAGGAGAGAAGGAAAACAGGATGAAATGTTGTATACTGATATGTTGTTTCAGCATCTTGGAGGGAAAAGGTATGGAATTAAGTTGGCCCCTGACTGAGCCTTTGGTGCTGGCATTAGAAAAGTACAGGCTGGAGAAAGATAAAGGAAGTGTTAAAAGGATTGTTGAAGGTGTTAAAGGTTGTGTGGCATGTAGTATTTGACAGAGCTGAAGTTGAATGAGCAGAGAAAGAGGATGTAGGAATGTTAATAGTTCTGCCTCAACCCGAAGGCTGAGATCTCTAAATCACGGGTGTGAGCCCTCTGGGGCAGAGGGACCATGATGTTGTCATGGAAACAGAAAAGCAGCTAACTCTTAAAACAACCTGAGTTCCTGTGTGAGCTCAGATTGCCAATGGGACCGCTCAGGGAACTGTCAACGATTGCATTCCCCTGACCGACCCCCTCACTGAGACCCTAATCACCCCAGAAATTATGTAAATACCAAAATCTGGTTAAATTGGCTATTGGGAATTGAGAATCCGTTCCAACAAGGTCCAAAAGAAACCCCTATGGAATTTTTGAATTTTTGGACCAACTTTGAAATACAATGAAGAGCAAAAAAAAAAAGAAAAAAAACATACAAAAAATTTGGACTTGGCTTCAGAAAACAAACAGAGGCAATTGGCTAGCCTCTTTCTAGGGCAATCGGCCCTTGATATCAGAAAGAAATTGTCTTAGGCTGCAGGATAAACTTACAACAGTCAGGAATGATGGGGACCTGGGGCATCTAGCCTAGCAGGTCCACTGGTTGAAATAAAGCTAGGAAACGAAGAAAGAGGTTTGAATTTTTTGTTGGTTAAGGGAGCTTCTTTCTCTGTGTTAATTAGTCAGTAAATGTAATAGGAGCAGCTGGCCAACAGGAAAAGGCATTTTTTGCAATGCTTGAAATTTAAATTGGGAAAAATGATTGGAATTACAAAATGAAAAAAACAGTCAAGTTTGGTTCATGGTACTAGATTTAAAGGATGCCTTTTTCTGCCTGCCTGTGGCAACTGAAAGCCAGAAACTCTTTGCCTTTGAATGGGAAAATCCTAATAGGGGACGGAAAACTCAGCTTACTTGGACAGTGTTACCACAGGGGTTCAAGAATAACCCCACCATATTTGGGAAACAACTAGCCTGTGATCTTGAAGCTTGAAAGTCCCCTTCGGGAAAAGGGGACACTGTTGCAATACGAAGAAGAAAAGGAATGTGTATAATGGACTATTAGTTCACTAAATTTTTTTTCGGCACTAATACTGTGAACCCAGCCTCTTTCCTTAGTAACAGAGTTTCCAGATTACCCATTCATGATTGCATCAAGACCATGGACACGGTATACTCCAGCTGACCGGACCTAAAGGATACACCCCTAGAAGATGCGGAGGACTGGCATATAGATGGCAGCAGCTTCGTCCGCCAGGGACTTTGCCTCACAGGATATGCGGTAACAAACATCAGCCCAAAAGGTGGATATCATTGCCTTGATAAGAGCTTTTGAGCTGGCAAACATTTGGACAGATTTGAAATATGCCTTTGGTGTGGTGCACGCACACAGGGCAATTTGGAAGGAGAGAGGACTTTTATCTTCCTCAGTTAAACATGCAGAAGAGATACTGAAATTACTCCAAGCAGTATACTTGCCTACTAAAGTTGACATTAAAGGACATCAACTAGGGGATACTGATATTGAAAAGGGAAATAGATTGGCTGACGCAGGAGCTAAAGGGGTGGCAGAACGGACATCTGAGAGTCAAATTCTGGCACTAGTACCAGGAACAGAAAACCAGGCATTAACAAAAGTTTTAGAAAATGAAGTAGAATATTCTAAGATGTAAACGGAAAATGTTACCTGCAGGTTTAATGTAAATAAATGATGGGAGAACTGTGATACCATATTAAATTGAATGGTAATTGGAGAACATAATAAAACATGCTGGGGAGCTGAAGTAGTATAAGAGTTTTTAAATAGAAAATTGATAGGGCCTAATTTGTATACCATTGTTAGGCAGGTATAAAAGTAATCAAGCTCCAAACAGTGGCAAATTTTTTTTTTTTTTTTTGAACTCCCAAGAAAAGGGAGGTATCAGTATTGACTGTTATTAACTGACACCTTTTCAGGATGGCCAGAAGCATTCCCAACTAGAAAAGCCAAGGCTCGGGAGCTAATTAAGATATAAGAAATAATACCTCGTTTTGGAGTTTCAGCAACTATATCCTCTGAAAGGGGCAAAAGTGGTACAACAAATTACTTCATACCACATATCACCCTCAGTCGAGTGGCCAAGTAGAAAAAATGAACCACTTAATCAAACAACAAATTGTGAAATTGGGACAAGACGCAAATTTGGCCTGGCCTCAGTCTCTTCCTTTAGCCCTTTTGCGTATACGAACTAGACCAAGGGCAAAGGAAGGGTTAAGCCCCTTTGAAATCTTATATGGATGATCATATGTAATACAAAGAGGAATATCCATGCAAGCTGGGGATGAAAATATGACCTCCTATATGGTGGTCTTCAGTAAACAGCTTAATGAAATTGGAAAGCATGTGAGTGGAACTCCGGGTGGAGGGTTAGATGGACCAGTGTACAATATACAACCTGGAGATTACGTGTATGTAAAGTCTCTTGCAGAGAAGACCTTGAAACCACAGTGGGAAGGACCTTTCTAGGTACTCCTTACCTCTTTCACAGCGATCAGAATCAAGGAACAGAATGGCTGGATCCATCACACCAGAGTGAAAAAGGCACCCAAGACCCCATGGAAGGTTACTCAGGTGTGACCTGGAAGGTTACATTCCTCACGGTCTTAACGGTATTATTGGTCAAGGAAACCGAACAGTGGGTGCACAATACCTATGTGAAACTCACCCAGGCAGTGAGTGATAGTTTCAACCTTTCTGACTGTTGGGTGTGCACACTGCTGCCTAGAGGCAACCTAGAATTATGAATTGGACATTGACCTTTGCGCACCCAAGAAATGGAACATGTCGATTTGGCAAGGATGATCGTGAACATCTAGGGGAGAGATCTGAACTACACCCACGCAAAAATGTTAACGTATACACCAGATGCTTAAACAATAAAACCCCATGCGTAGGTACAGGTCCACTTAGTTATTTAGCCCAGGAACCTGACAACTGTAGTATGGCAGAATACGTAGGAACTTTTAATTTTAGCAAAATTAGAGACTGTGGTGTAGGTATCACAATATGTGCTGATAAAAAGGATACGAACTCAGGATCTCATGGCCTCAATTCTCTCGTGCAAATTTGCAAGCTACAAAAAGGATTCTATTGGCTATGTGGAAATGGGCGTGCTAGAAAAAGCTTACCCTTAAATTGGAAGGGCCATTGTATTGGGGGCTATCTTAGCCCTCGAAGGGGTATATTCACTGAACCACCTCCGGAAACAGTCCAGACAAACACGTACTGTTTCGAATAACCCCCTCATGATGAGACCCATGGGATTCCATAGTTTTGTAAGGTGGTTGATTTCATCCCTGGAAATAAGTGAACTAGAAAAAGCTATCGTAAATATCTCAGCCACATTAGAAATTATTGAAAACGCCACAGCCGATGCTCTTTCGGCATTACAGGAAGAAATTTCCTCCCTACCTAAAGTAGTGCTTCAGAATAGGATGGAGTCTGTTCTCTGCAAGTCAGTAACTTGGGGCCTAGGCTGTGCTTGTGTTTTAACAGGAGCCGGTCCTAGATGGGTGCCAGCACGATGGGTCCATCCAGCGGCTCCATCATCTGCCTTAACATGATCACAGCACTCTCCTCCACGGTTTGGACTCCAGCTCAAACCAAAAACACCGTATGGGAGGGTCCCGCTGGCATATGCAGCACCCACAGACAAGGACTCCAGAAGTTGGAGGGGCAGGCAGAGCCCCCCTGCAGCTGGGCAGCACTCACTGCCTGCCTCTCCCAGGGATGTGGTTTCAAAGTTTGTTAAAGATAGATTTAGTATGCCTGGTAGTTCTTCTCTGTGTTTTAGTTTGTGTTAATCTTGCTTTCTTAATTTGTGTTAATCGCGCTTTTTTAAGTTAATAAAGATGGGGGAGATGTGGGAGTGTGGACATGGGGGTCGAAAAGCCCCATGGTTGGTGATAACATCGGACTCTTAAGGATGAGGCCATCAGGAATGTAAAGAGTTCAGAAGGAACAAAGAAGGGTGATTGAGGAGACGCCTTGCCACCTCAAATGGATTGTTCTCCAGCCGTTAATGCATGAAAGTTGCTGGGTGGTTGCTATTGTCAGGCAAAGTTGTTGACCAATGAATAGTTAGTGGAAAAGGACTGCTACGGTGCAAATAGCATAAGAAGGGAGCCTGTCCTCAGTATGATGATGCAGGAGGATAATGAAGTTATGCCCTCAATATGAAAGATGAATTTAGGCCCTTAGTAAGAGATAATGTAGTTATGTCACCAACGAAGTAGCAGCAGTCACTGATCATCAAAGAACGCTCGTGTCCATGCAGTCATTACACAACAAGGGGAGGTTTAGGCTGGATATTAGGAATAACTTCTTTACCAAAAGGGTTGTTAGGCATTGGAATGGGGGTACCTGTTATAAATTAGTTCTGGTAGAAATCATTCCCAACACATCGTGGGTAAGGTAAATCAAATTTCAATTTATTTGAGCAATTCAGCAAGCAGCGATGAGTAAAACAGCACTGGGCGGCCGGGGAGTCTCCTGCTCTGCCAACGGCACACACCTAAGCTTGCCATAGTCTCGGTTTATAGCCTAGTAGTTCCGGGTTTAGTGGCACAGCCTGGTGTCTTCAATGACTAGGTGGCCTGTTGCTAGAGGGTCTTCGTCAGTCCTCTGGTGGTCGTGGGGATGAAGATTATCGTGGGGTTGAAGATCGTTGTCTTCCTCTGCGTTGGGGTCATGACTTTGCTGCGGTATGTGTGTTCTCACGCGAGGGGGAATGCCATTTTGCCCTTACTTGGAGCTGGTTTCTACTGCAATTTTTAACTTAACAGGAAGTTCCCATACTTGTTTTTTTCCTTCAACAGAATATTGGGGGTATAAGCAACCAACCATTGAAACCTCCCATCAGCAACATTTAATGAACAAACAAGGCTTTACCCACTTTACCCATTACACTGCCCAGTGTTATAAGTGAAGATACAACTCAATCTGAATTTAGTAATATTTATAAAAGGCAAGTAAACAGCACTGGGTGCACGGGGAGTCTACGCTCTACCAACACGCACACACAACCACCAAACTTCATATAGATATAGAACATCGCTTTTACATATTCATAAGAAACCCGAGTACGCCTATACATATGTACAAACAGAAAAGGTATCAATTAAAACATAAACATAGCAAAGTTTTCTGAATTCTAGCAAGGGTTTAATTAACAATCCTTTAAGTCTATTACTATTCATGTCCCTGACTGGGGGAGCATCGTTGGAGATGGTAATCCTGGTTGAAGTGCTCCCATATCTTCCATGACTTCATTCGTTTTTCTCAGGTCATATAAAAGTCTCCATTTTCCATTCCTTTTCTTGATTACAAACACCGGAGAGTTCCAAGGCTAGTCACGGGAACAATATGTCTAGCTTTAAGCTGTTAAGCAACTCAGCCTTCGGGCCCTGCGTATCCTATTCCTCCTGGATCAAAGGGAAACAGATCCAGCTCCTTTTCAGGACCTATAGGGCGTGGATCAAAAGGAACATCCAGGTCACCAGGGGGCATAACAGCAAACGCCTGTGATGGCAGCAGGAGCGGGGGGGGCCGATGGCGTAGCAGGCGGATCAGTAAATGAGCCTGCAGCTCCCTCACTGTCTGGCAAAGCACACGTTTCTGATTGTGGTCCCACATGGCTCTTTAAGGCCTCAGAGACTGCTCGTCAGGTGCCGAGCAATCCCACCAAAAACCTTGTCATTTTTAGTAGCAGAGTCCCACACCTTGACCTCAATTTGGTCCTACGTTTCAGGACCATAAACTGTCTGAATAAGCTGTAAGGTTACCAGGACAGTCTTTGTTTCTAAGGACATATGATTCCCCATAGCATGTGTGATGTATAAGAAATGTTTGTTCATTATTTTTCATGGCTATATTAAGAATGGAACAATAGGAGTTGCTCCAGCGGCGGTAAAAACCTTGAGTCATCCTGCCTGTTGATGGCTCGGATATACGGTTGAGAGAACTTTGTGTAAACAGTACAATTGCCAACCCGACAACCCACTGCCCTATCTTAAGAAAAACTAAGATGACCAAATAAGGAGGAGAAACACTGCAAACTAAACAGAGGAAGACTACTGCCTTCATCTGCGCGACCACCAGAGGGACAGAGACGACCCCCTAGCAACAATCGACGCAGCCGCAGTACTAGAAAGGGGCCACGTAACCCCCGAAGAACCTGATGATAAAAGGGGACTGCGAAAGGGGGAGGGTGCGCGCCGTTTGGAGGAGCATGGACTCCCCGGCCGCCCAGCGCTGTTTTGCTTGCTGATCGCTTACTCAATAGAATTTATAATAAGTCATTTAGTTTTTCTGGCTAAAGAGTAATTTATAACAGCATGCAACTGCTTACCTTTGGCCAGTGAGGGGCGGTTGTGTGCACGGGTCCACTTCTCTCAGCTTGAGCTTCCTTCCAGCTCCGGTGCACCAATTTCCAGCTACTTTCTATACGAACTTCTTAGAGCTGTTTGCTGAGTTTGGCCAAACCCATCTTCATTAGGCAATCAATGTCCCTGTTCCCATCCTGGTCCCTGTTCTGTTAGCCTGCCCCTGTTCTTCATGTCCCTGTTCCTGTTTTCTTCAGGTCCCTGTTCGGGTGCCATTTGTGGCATAACGACCACATGGACACCAGGGTTCTTTTAGGATCAGTAACTGCTACTTTATTGATGACAGAACTTCATTATATCACATTGCATCCCATACTGAGGACAGGCTTCCTTGTTCTACTATTCGCCCCACAGCAGTCCTTTTCCACTAACTATTCATTGGTCAACAACTTTGCCCGGCAACCAACAAACCCCCAGCAACTTCCATGTCTTAATGGCTGGAGAACAAGCCGTTTGAGACGGCAAGGCGTCTCCTGAATCACCCTTCTTTGTTCCTTCTGAACTCTTTACATTCCTGATGGCCTCATTGTTAAGAGTCTGATGTTATCACCAACCATGGGGCTTTTCGACCCCCATGGCCACACTCCCACATCTCCCCCTTCTTTATTTGGATCAACCATCATCTTGACACGAATTATTACTCCATATATCACACCAGGGAAGTGGTTGAATCACTATCCCTGGAGATCTTTAAGAGACATTTAGATGTTGAACTTATGATGATGTTGAACTGATGATGGCTTAGTGGAGGACTTGTTAGTGTTAGGTCGGAGGTTAGACTAGGTGACCTTGGAGGTCTCTTCCAACCTCGATGATTCTGTGAAAGAGCAAATTCAGTTAAGAGCCTGCACATGAATGATATTTTTGCAGCACCATTTATGTTAAACAAAGTTATCAGCAAGGGGATTCTAGGGCAGACTGTTTTTTGGCGTGTTTTAATTGCAATAACCGATGTTAGCTGACAGTACTGGCCTCTAACAGATCTCATTGGTACCACAGGAATATATAATTTCAGAACGGGAACCAACCAAACAAGTATTGTCTTGGACTGGTCTCGGACTGCATTCTTCGTGGAGTGACTCATTCCGCTTTGTTTCAAGCGCATGCACAAATACTTTCAACACAAAATTCCTGGACATTTAAGAATAAGACACACAATTATTAACACTCTAATTAGTATCCCTCCAGCAGCTGCAAATATTACCCAGATAACCTTGTCACAATTTTGAGAGGCCCGCTTACACTTCTCCTGCTTCTTATACAGTCATGAGCAGGTCCGTCCTGGCTCCCAAAACCGAGATGCAGCGGTAACCTCGGATTTGCTCGATCTACTCCCAAGATTGCTAGTGACCACTCTATTGGTCAGCAAATCCCCCTTGACTCTATCAGTCACCAAATCTCGCTTGACCGCTCTATCAGCCAGCCTGTAGGGTACCCTCCTCCCTTACGGGGACTATGCTGCACACCAGATGTCTCTGCGCGATTTACCAGTTGCCCCAGCCACGTGTACGACTTACAGGCCCTTCCTGTACTGTAAAACATACCGTTTGTCCGCAGCTTCAGGAGGTCTTTGTTATGTCCTTTGGTGAGCGGCTGAGAGTGGAGGCTCCTCCGAGGAAAATACTCGGGGTGCACCTAGGGGCGTCCGCTCCGCAGTCGATCCCACAGCTGAGCAGAGAGTCTCCTGCCTGGCTCGCCAAAATGACTCGCAGAAAGCTGACTCCACAATCAGTAAGATTGTAAAGTAGGTATGTTTATTCAGCGCTGGGCGGCACAGGGGGTAGTCCCACCAAAGTCATGCATGCCCCAACACGGCAACTTGCCTTGGTTATATACAGTAAAGAGTTACATACGCATGAAGTTTCCTAGTATGCCTATACATATGCATGACCTGTCCCCGCTTAGTATTCAAATTAGCTCCAAGAAGTCATTTCCATAAACTCCTCCCCTCTGCGCTTGCACGGTGCCTTCTGGTGGTGGGCGCTGAGGATCGTGAGGATCAAGTAAGATGTCTTCATCAGGGTTGAACTTTCACCTCATCTCCTTGTGCATGCTCTCTGAGGCCTTGGTCACAATCTGGGCCATAAGATCGGTTTGGTCCGGTTCTCAGGGTCCGAGGGGCTACTGTTATCAAGGCCTTGCATATTTGACATTGTTTATCTTGTCCTCCTTATCTCTGAGCCCTCGGTCAAAGTCCAAACCATAAGATTGGTTTGATCTGGTTCTTGGGGTCCTAGGGGCTCCTGTTATCTGGAGGCCTAAGCGCAGCACAGGCACACTACATTGCAAATGTAACACATATTAAGCAATGAGTGTTGCCTACATATTCATTCTTAATCAATCACTCTCTAATTTCTAATGCCATGTTTCAGTAAAATCGCTTTTCAAAATGTTTCTTAGCTCTGGATATCTCAACTCTTGCACTTCTACATCACAGTCTAACCCATGAGAAGGCAAAAACCACCAGGCAAGCAGAAGTTCAAGCCTGGTCACTTTCATAACAATTCTTAGCCATACTCATCTACATATGGGTTTGTGGTTTTTTTGGTTAAGCTTGATGATCACTCTGAAGTACAGAGTGCTTCCAACTGAGAATTGACTGACCCATCATTCTTTACAAAAGCAATCAGTTGCTGTCAGAATAAAACAGATCAGAAACACAGATGTGAACACTGGGATTCTGTCCGCAGCAGCTTTGTATTCTTTGCCCTGAGTTTCTGCACACACCCCAATGTAAACAGAACAGGATATTTGGGATTGCTGTGGTTTAACCCCAGCAGCAGCTAAACACCACACAGCCGTTCTCTCATCCTCCAGAGAGCGAGAAGCTGAAAAGTCCTTGGCTTGGTGTAAGCACTGCTCTGCAACAATTAAAACATCAGCATGTTATCAGCGCTCTTCTCATCCTAATCCAAAACATACCACCCTACCAGCTACTAGGAGGAAAATTAGCTCTACCCTAACTGGAACGAGGACAGATATCCACCCCTTATTCCATACCATTTATGTCATGCTCAGGTTACACTCTTTCCAATACATTCTAATTAGTCACCAATTCCATCTATGGTATATAGCAATCATGGTAGGGATGACATACAGTATTATATAATAATTAACATACTACAATTCAACTCATGGGCTATTCTCACCCAGTATCAAATCCCCTTGAGGTACACACCGGACCTCCCCATTCTTTTGCGTTACCCACCAAGTGCATCCAGGTCCCTGAGCAAAAGCAATCCCACGAATGGGTTTGCCTTTTCCTGAGGCAGGAGTAGCCCAGACTGTCTTACCCAGCATGTTTCTTACGTGCACTACAGGAACTTTATCCCCTTCTACAGTGCGTAACAGGTTTGATTGGGCAGGTCCAGCTCGGTTGGCAGATCCCCTAGTATTGACTAACCAGGTGGCCTTTGCCAAATGTGTATCCCAATTTTTGAATGTCCCAGCACCCATTGCTTTCAGTGTAGTCTTCAACAGTCCACTGTATCGTTCAACTTTCCCGGAGGCTGGTGCATGATAGGGGATGTGATACACCCACTCAATACCATGTTCTTTGGCCCAAGTGTCTATAAGGTTGTTTCGGAAATGAGTCCCATTGTCTGACTCAATTCTCTCTGGGGTGCCATGTCTCCATAGGACTTGCTTTTCAAGGCCCAGGATAGTGTTCCGGGCGGTGGCATGGGGCACAGGATATGTTTCCAGCCATCCGGTGGTTGCTTCCACCATTGTAAGTACGTGGCGCCTGCCGTTGCGGGTTTGAGGGAGTGTGATGTAATCAATCTGCCAGGCCTCTCCATATTTATATTTCAGCCATCATCCTCCATACCAAAGAGGCTTTGACCGTTTGGCTTGCTTGATTGCAGCACATGTTTCACAGTCATGAATAACCTGTGCTATAGTGTCCATGGTCAGGTCCACCCCTCGATCACGAGCCCATCTGTATGTTGAAGCTCTACCTTGATGGCCCGAAGTGTCACGGGCCCATCGGGCTATAAATAATTCACCTTTATGTTGCCAGTCCAGGTCCACCTGAGCCACTTCAATCTTAGCAGCCTGATCCACCTGCTGGTTGTTTTGATGTTCTTCAGTAGCCCGAATCTTGGGCACATGAGCATCTACATGGCATACCTTTACAACCAGGTTCTCTACCCGGGCAGCAATATCTTGCCACAATGCCGCAGCCCAGATGGGCTTGCCCCTGCCCTGCCAATGGTTCTGCTTCCATTGCTGTAACCACCCCCACAGGGCATTTGCTACCATCCATGAATCAGTATAGAGATAGAGAACTGGCCACTTTTCTCGTTCAGCAATATCTAAAGCCAGCTGGATGGCTTTCACTTCTGCAAACTGACTCGATTCACCTTCTCCCTCAGCAGCTTCTGCAACTCCTCGTGTAGGACTCCATACAGCAGCCTTCCTTCTCCGATGCCTTCCCACAATACGAGAGGACCCATCAGTGAACAAGGCATATTTCTTCTCATTTTCTGGTAGCTTGTTGTACAGTGGGGCTTCTTCAGCACGAACCACCTCCTCCTCTGATGATATCCCAAAATATTTGCCTTCTGGCCAGTCCACAATCACCTCCAAGATTCCTGGGCAACTGGGGTTTCCTATTCGAGCTCGCTGAGTAATCAGTGCAACCCACTTGCTCCATGTAGCATCAGTTGCATGATGTGTAGAGGGGACCCTTCCTTTGAACATCCAGCCTAGTACCGGCAGTCGGGGTGCCAGGAGGAGCTGCGCTTCAGTACCGACCACTTCCGAAGCAGATCGAACTCCTTCATATGCTGCCAATATCTCCTTTTCAGTTGGAGTATAGCGGGCCTCAGATCCTCTGTATCCCCGACTCCAAAACCCCAGGGGTCGACCTCGAGTTTCCCCAGGTTCTTTCTGCCAGAGGCTCCAGGTGGGACCATTCTCCCCGGCTGCGGTGTAGAGCACATTCTTTACATCTGGTCCTGTTCAGACTGGCCCGAGGGCTACTGCATGAACTATTTCCTGCTTAATTTGTTCAAAGGCTTGTCGTTGCTCAGGGCCCCATTCAAAAGCGTTCTTCTTACGGGTTACTTGGTCGAGTGGGTTTACAATCAGACTGTAATTTGGAATATGCATTCTCCAAAACCCCACGACACCTAGGAAAGTTTGTGTTTCTTTTTTGCTAGCTGGTGGAGACATAGCTGTTATTTTGTTGATCACATCCATTGGGATTTGACGAGGTCCATCTTGCCATTTTATTCCAAAAACTGGATCTCTCATGCAGGTCCTTTAACTTTATTTTGTTTTATGGCAAAATCTGCCTTCAGAAGGATTTGGACTATTTTCTTCCCTTTCTCAAAAACTTCCTCTGCAGTGTCACCCCGCACAATGTCATCATCGATGTACTGCAGGTTAGATTCACTTCAGCCTCCAATACAGTTAGCTGCTGGGATTCCCCCCGTCACACCATAAATACAGATGGGCTCTGGCCCTTTATAGCTTGATGGCATTAGAGTACATTGTGCACCGGTGTATACCAAAGCCTTATACTTCTGTGCGTCTGACGTGCCAGGCCATCGAATCCACACAGTCCAATAAACTCGATTGTCCCTTTCCTCCCCCTGGCTGGAGGCAGGGCCCCTCTAGTCCTGGTCAGAATCTTCGTTTCTGTGTTTAAAGGACTGCCTGCTGGAAGTTGGAGCAGCAAACTTTTCAGAGAACCCCTTTTTCCCCCCCAATTGTTTTCTTTTGCAATTCACGTACCCGTGCCTCTAGGGTCGCAGTAGATTTTCCATCCCATTTTCTCATGTCCTCTCCATCGTCTCATCGGTAAAACCACAGGGTGGCACGGGGTGTGTACCCACCATATTGTCTTCCTTGCACAGATGAAGAATTACCCCTAATAGCTGAGACACTGGTTTGTACAGGTGGGGGGGTGGGGGTAGATAAATTCTCTTTAAGTTGGTCGAACTCTTCAGAGAGTTTCTCCACAACCGAGGCGCAGCCCTGTAGGGAAGAGGAGAGACTTTTTTCATACTGCCAGAGTTGTTTAGTCAATTCATCCCCTGTGGGTTCCTCATATCCTTTCCAGGCCATTACTGCCAATGAGCTGGCATATGATGATGGTGCACTCCGTACAAACTTCCGCCACATTGGTCGTGTACACTGGACTTCATCTGGATCTGTGGATATTTGTCTGCTGTCTAGGTCCCTATAAGTCACCTCCCGTACAGCTAATTCCCTCAGGTACTGGATTCCCTTCTCCATGGTGGTCCACTTGCCTGGTAGACATGCAAGTTCTTCCTTGAAGGGACACCTTTCCTTCACAGCTGACAGGAGACACATTGTGCACATTGGATGGCCCAGCCTCATCTTCTCTATACCTAGACCTAGCAGAAGACTGTCTGCGTTCTAAACGACCTGAGTCTCTACACCATTTTTTCCACCTTGTCTACATGGGCAACTTGCACTGCTACAGCTCATTTCTCTGACCCAGCCACAGGGGTTGGAATACCCTCTGCAGGGGCAACTTGCACTGCTACAGCTCGCTTCTCTCACCCAGCTGCGGGAGCTGGAGCAGCTGCAGGGTCTGTCACTAGGTTGATAGTAGCATCAATTGCAGCTCAATAGGCACAAGCCAGACCCCAGCACGCTACAGTGATTTGTGTCACTTTGGAACTGCCAGAGTCATGACACCTTTTTTTCAAGCATTCTGCCAGCTTTTTAGGATTTTGCAGTTGTTCAGGGGTGAATGTCCAAAACACTGGAGGTGACCACTGCTCTAGAAACCTGCCCATATCCTCCCACACTCCCTGCCACTCACAACTATCCCGCCTCAAGACAGATCTCCGGATGAGATTCCTAAGTAGTTGTTTAACCCTCCACAAAACCTGAAGCGCATTCAGGAGACATAACAACAAGAGCAGGCTGGTCTGAGTATCCAAGGATATTCAACATCTTGGAGAACCACCGTAACTAGCTCGGGGGATAAGAGGGTGGTGAAGGAGAAAGGGAGAGTGAACAGGTAGGGAAACATGTCTTCCCCTGTCCCCTTCACAGATTGGCTCCCTAACGAAAACAGGCAATAGGTGTAATTGCTAACAGTTTCCGAGATATGGTTTCCAAAGTATAGAGTCGACGACAGTGCTGAGTACAAATACCAGGTTAAAGTCGTGACCAGATATCTCATCATTTCATAAGCCATTGTTACACCGCACAGTACCATAACAACCTTAAACCCCGGCCCGGAAAGGATAAACAGCATGACAGGGAGCACATACAGAAAGTAACGTGCTATAAAACTCAATTTGGGAAACAGGCACAGCAGACTGGAGATTAAGGCAATCAACATCATGACTAGCAACTGTTAAGCAGGTCTAATACTTATACCAATTTTATTTTAACACACTCTGGTCAAATTTGTCGATATCTCAACCCTTCATGCCCCACGTTGGGCACCAAAAAGGACTGTTGTGGTTTAACCCAGCTGGCAGCTAAACACCACACAGCCGTTCGCTCACCCTCCCCCCTCCCTCTCTAGGATGGAGGAGAGAAACGGGAAAGTGGAGCCTGTGAGTTGAGATAAAGACAGTTTATTAAGACAGGAAAGTAATAATAACAATAATAATAATAATGATAATAGTACTACTAATAATAATGTGTACGAAACTAGTGATGCACAATGCAATTGCTCACCACCCGCTGACCGATGCCCAGCCTATCCCCGAGCAGCCGGCCCCCCCACCCCAGACAGCCACCCCTATATATTGTTTAGCATGACGTCAGATGGTATGGAATACCCCTTTGGCCAGTTTGGGTCAGCTGTCCTGGGTCTGTCCCCTCCCAGCTCCTGCTGCACCCCTAGCCTGCTCGCTGGCAGGACAGAGCGAGAAGCTGTAAACTCCTTGGCTTGGTGTAAGCACTGCTCTGCAACAATTAAAACATCAGCATGTTATCAGCGCTCTTCTCATCCTAATCCAAAACATAGCACCCTACCAGCTACTATGAGGGAAAATTAACTCTGTCCTAACTGGAACCAGGACAGGGATCAATATTGCTCGAGCCAGGAGACACCTCCAGTTAATTTATACTTAGACATTTACACCAAGCTCTTTATGCCACCACTAACTTCAGAAGGTAACATACTCCTTTTTGTACCATAGGAACTCAAGATCATATCGATGCTTTTGTTATTCTGGTTGCTGAAGAACAGGGTGACAAACATCAATGTATTTTTTTTTATACTCCATTCTAAGTTAAGTACTTTAAGTAGTAGTTACACTTCGGTGTGAACTGAACTGTTTTTATAGCCCAAGTCTGCAGAAAAGGAATATTCTGAAACAAGGCATTCATGCCTCTTCTAACTCTTAACAGGTTTAAAGGGGGTAAGAAAAAAGCACTTTTCTGAGCTGGAGGTGGCCTCAGTCCAACACTCTGCTTGAAGGTGAGATATGGGCTTCTGCGCTCCTCCTTGGGGAGTTGTTGGGAAAGTTTTGCGTAGTTCCAGAGCTGGTTATCAAACAAACCACAAGTAGGAACGTGATGCATCTCTAAGTACCCAGTCATCTCTAAGACAAGATAATTACCTGGAACAGAGTTAGAGTAAGAACTTATGCCAGCATGCTTCATCTCAAATGCCTTAACCATTCAATTAATATAATACAGATCAAAAAACAAACTTTCCTTCTTTAATTTGGATCTAAATAACACCATCTAAAAGGTCTATGAAAACTCTTCCCTTTTGAAACTTAGGCTTCTAAGCAAGCAAGAAAAAAATCACAGTAGAGTTTCCATCCCTGTAACACATTTTCTGAGCTCCATATGATGTTGGTAGCCACCTTTTTCCACTGAAGACTACCTCCACTAGAACGCCATGTGAAGCTTGCCTCCACGGGCTGTGAACACACCCCCTTAGGACAGATAGGCAGGTCCAGTGATCAGACATACTTAGTAACAAAATTTTTCTATCTAATCAATGTGAATATTAAGAGATATAAATCAAAACCCTCCACTCACAATGAGGCTGATAGGTAACATATTACTTCTCTATAATAAATATTTTGATATCATTATGCAAGAGACTATTTGGCCACTTCAGGTTACCTTACCCTGAAAATTCACCTAAGTTTGCTTGTAACTTAATTGCATTTTTGTAGTTTTAATCAGAGATGGATGAACTTTCATTGTGAAATTTCAGAGCTGCTCCAGTTTCATGGACCAGGATTTTCCACTGAGTATCAAAGGATCATTTGTACATTGATGTCTGGCTTTGCAATGTTGGCTTTAGGGAGACATGGATAAAGCACAGGTTTGCTGCTGAGTATGTTAAAGTACTGTATTTGTTCATTGTATGTTTTATGCATTAACTGTATGGTAACACAGTTCCTCTAAATTAGAAATAACAGAAATCAACAAGGGCAGTTTTTGAAAGATTCAACACAGAAAGTTATAGCCATTTAAATGTGGTGTTAATAAATACCACCGTTTTATGTAAATGCCTCTCCACTTACCTCTCAGAGCACTAATTGTCCCTAAGCAGCTTCATAAGGGCACCTACTACTACTCTTTGCTCATAGAAGCTGTAGAGCCTCCTTCTCTGCTTTTGTTAGGGCTTCAGTCAAGCAATCAGACAACACCCAGGCTTCAGCCTGAGATTCAGGTAACTGAACAGAAATGCTACTGGGCATGACAAGAAATAGCTGAATGTGACCAACATTGTAAGGAGCAAAAAAAAAGTTGCGGATAGAACAGTGAGGGAGGGCTGGATCTCACAAGTGGTTAAGGGGGAGTCAGAAATTACGAAGTTTCACATACAATTGGAGGGAAGCACTGGGGACCTTTGTGGGAGCTAAGCTTTGCAGAGCCAGAGTTTCCAAGAAAAGGTATCAGTAAAAGCATGTGAGGATGATGTTACCTAGTTAACTGCACCAGAAGTTCCAAATTTGGGTATGAATGTAGCAAAACTGGCTTTAAGTGAGGATGGAGGCAGGGGGAATAATAGAGGTAGATTGGCTGGCTGGGCAAAGCCCCAGGCGAAGAAAAGGAGGTACTAGGGCAGCAAAAAAAAATAAGGGCTGGCAAGCAGGAAAAAGTAAGTATGCGAGTTGCATTACGCAGGTTGCCTGACAGCTCTGTACTTACTCACAAAGCCTGGAGCACAGCAATAAACCAAACCAATCATTCTGACCACACCCAAGGTTAAGCTTCCCTTCCACGGTCCTCTTGCCCAGGAGCAAAAGCTGCTTTCCCTGGATAGCAGGAGAGCACTTGAGACAAAAGGACAGAGCACACCAGGGTCCTCCCATCAGGCCAGACCTTACAGCATCAGCCTTGTCCCAGTCACTTGCTAACAGCAGAGCCTCAGCAGTCTTTCAGGCAGTTTTGTACATAGAGGAGCACACTTAACCCTCATGGCTTTTGTTCAAAACAAATTCAGGACCCATCACACAAAGTAAAACTTCATTAATGTTGGAACAAAGGTCCATTAACCAATGTGACTCAAAGCAGTCTAAAATAAGGTGTGTTGTTTGCACTGAGGGGAAAAACAACCAGAAGAAACGTGCACAGGCAGACTGCTTTTCTTGATCTGAAGTAATATCGCACTTCTACCTCTGCTGACATTTTACTCATGTGCACTTTCCTCACACTGATTTACTTATCTCTAACTTTTACTGCTGCTAAACATCACTTCTAATTTTAGCCTGGGATAATTCTCTATTGTTATATGCCTATTTGTGATTCACATCCATTTTCTTCTCCATATATATATCTCCATCGTAGCATACAGCTTTGAGGAATTTATCTCAAGAAAGTGCAGTCCCCAGAGCAGCATTACTACCCTGGAGAAAGGTGGAAAATAATAACTCATAACAGAAGTTAGTAGCTACTATTGATGTTGTTAAGCTTTATCTTAATGCTACTGAAAGGAAAATTGAGGCCAGAATACTGTTTATTTGCCCTACAAATCAATGTATACAGGCACCTCAGATACAGACATAGAGGTTTCCCCATCCATCCATTAGTAACCAACTAGAAACTTTCATTCATACCATCCTAAAGGCAAACTCATTTGGAAGGTATTACTGAAACATAATCAATATTGCTGCTGATACTGTGAAACACTTCATACTTGTTTCCTTAAAACCAGATATGTTCTCAGAACCATATAAAATATTTACAGCAACTGTCAGAGAAAATACATCGTTATCCCTGTGACTGTCTTCAAGACTAAATTAAATCTTGCTGTCACCATATAGTACCCTTGGTTGGTTAAAAGGAAAAAAAAAAAGAGACATTTAAGAGCCATAGTATTAATACGTTTTTAAAATCATGCTGCTTCTCTAGCAATTTCAAAAGACAATAGTCTAACATACTTCTTTTGTGTATTCTGACCTTCAGCAACATGGACTTGGTGCTTCCCCCCCCCCCCCCCATGTATTCAATGCTCTTGTTAGAACCAAAGTCTTTCATAATACAGTATTTCTTCCATGGAGAAAAGACAGGGATCTTTCTACAACATTAACTTATATCAGAAACACTGTTCTAATTTACTTGTGCAAATTAACTGAAAATCCAGACTGCCGTGCCTCAGAGCTGCTATGAAGCACACCCCTAGCCCTGTACGCAACCACAGTCCTCAGGAATCTGCCTGCAGTATCACTGTCCTTACCTGCCACCCAGTGGGACCTCATATTCCTGCACATCTCACTTCAAACCAAACTCTGTGCTGCATTGTCCACTAAAAGACAACACCATGCACCCTCTAATTGCTTAGTCACTTAGAAGCCCTCTCTTGAGGGATTACCTAAAGAGGAACAGCACTTAACTATGGACGAAGCTTCCTTCCTAAGGACAAGAAGAAACAGGATTTCCAGTCAGGCCTAGCCTGTTCTTCAGTGGCATCTCACCCTAGGACTCCTACAGAAATACCCCACAACTCTGCAGGGCAGCTCTCTACAAGAGGTGGTTTATGAACTCAAACCACTTGGCAGTACCTAGGATCTCCACCACTGGGACTGCCACAGCTACAGGCACTGCAAGGGCAGGGTGCAGCACACACCACAGCTGAGAGCGCATAGCAGTTGTGTCAGCATACCAAAAACTTCACAACACTGAGTTATGTTACTTACCTTAGCCTGTTGGAGACCCAGACAGAGCTCTAGGTGTAGGGTCTGGGACTGCCACTGCCTGCCTGGCACTTAGTGGAGGGTGGCTCTCAGAATGAAAAGCTATAAGCTATGGGTTCTGACAACAGGGGAAGCAAACAAATACTCCCACCTTTGACTTCAAAGCAAATATAGTGCTCTTGTCACTGAGAGCCTGTGGATTATTGGAACCAGCTGTGTTCAAACCTTGTGTCTGCATAGAGGAGGAGTGTTGTAATTATTGGAGATGTGCTTTTCCTGGGGATGGGGGCTCAATTTGCTGGCCTGTTCTGATGCCCTGGGAGGCTTGGTGCTTGCTGTAAGGCCAGGATTCAGGGTGGTGCCAGGGCTTGCCCAGGTCTTGAACTATTACAGCTCTTCCATGTGTTCTGGGGTAACCCAGAGCTTATCAGGGTGACTGCAGAGTGTTGGGGGCAGAGGTAAGGTAAGGGGCCTACATCGTGTCTTCTCAGGCCTGTTGCTGCAGGGCGAAGGCTCAAGCAGAAGTGGACTCATCAGTGGACACAATCACACCTGATTGTGTCACTGGTGGTATAAGCACAGCTTTTGCTTCTATGACCAGCCATTCTCTGGTTAAGCATGAAGTGCTTTAAATGCACAATAGCTAAAGTAACATAACAATATAAACATAACAGTAGTATAGCAAAGAGACTAACTCCTCCAACTTCTTGTCTTCCATTCTTCTGAACTAAAAGGTGCTGCCATGCTGTACCTATAATCAGTGCTTCAAAGCCTCTGAACCCGAAGTTATGTTGCAGCTGTGATAGAAGGTAAAAGATACTAGGGAAAAGCCTATGAGAACTGAGAAGAACTTCTTGAATGAAGATTGTTGCTCAGGAGTTACCAGCAGAGCAAAACTAGTCATAGCAGTTGTAAGAGCACCCTGACCTGTTCAGCAGCTTCAGACCTAACAAAGCAGAGAGCAGAGGTTGAAAGGTAGCAGCTTACAAAGAACATATATGAATCTTTTTTGAGGAAAAGAAGTATTACTCATGTGGTTATGCATTGCTACTGTGCGCAGCATGTTGCTATCCATGATGCTGTGTAAATGCAAGGGGCTTACAGAATAGAGTTATACCTTAGGAATCAGACCTACTGCAAAGGGGAGGGCATCTGTAAGGTCTCTTGTGAGACCTTATAGGACTTGTCTGTTGCAACAATTTGAGATCCAAAGAGCAATCAGGACAGTAGCCTTGAGACTTTCCCTGAGATTCAACAGCATTATAGTCAAAAAAAAGCTAAAGATATTCTCCATGTGTCCTGAAGAAAAGGTCTGAAATATGACTCATGAATCACCATTGTTTGAGGAGAACTCCACAATGCAGGGAAGAAAAAAAAAAAGTCGCTGCACAGAACAGAAGAGAGCAGTCTTTCAGACTTGATACCTTTCCCTTGGGGACAGATTTGGCAGGGAGATTTTGCCAGCTTACATCCATATAAGATGTTCTGTGTCATTTGTTTGTCAGTGGATCCTGTCATAGTTTTCACGCATCAATTTACATGACAAGGATCAGGGATCTATTCCAGGGAAGCAGTTGTAGGTTTACACTGGGAGTCACTAAATGGCAATGTGTATCCCATGTGCAACCTCCTTCCATTCCCTTGATTTAGGTTTGTGTTGGTAAAATACCCTAATACCTTAGAGGTGACAGTAACAAAATTTGCATTTGTACATAACATTTGAAGGAATGTGTTCTCTATCCATCTCATCTGATGAGAAGGTGGCTGACATGACTATAAAGGAAGTAAGAGTGTTACAGCATGATTGTCCAAGGGATATTTTTTACTTCTGGAAAACAAAATGGAATGTCATCAGGATTCCAACAGTAATGTGACTTGCATTTTACTTCTTTCACCTACTATTCTAGAATTCATCCTCATTTAGTAGGACTCAGATTTTCCAACACAGGCAATGCCTCAAGTTCTAGCCTGAGCATATAGTAAAATTCAAGACAAATACACCAAGAATCTGAGAATAAAGAATATGTGATAAGCCTGGGTAATATTTGGCAGAATAACTCTGATCCACCTCTGTGAGAAGAGGAAGATTTTTTAGGTCAATTTTTTTTTATTTTTTTTTGACAGAAGCATGAAAGAGTAAACTGTGAGCAGAAATAATAGCACAAGTCTCTGGAAAAGACACGTTGGTGGGATAATTGTTTTGGGATGGGATGAACAAAAGCAGCAGTTTATTCTTGTCTTACACACATGGCACAACATACAGAACCAGCACAAATAACTTACAAAATCTCATACACCATGCTTCCTCTCGAACAGTTTCTATTAAGTTACAACACCATAACAAATCAGGTATTTAGTTACGACAGATTTCCATACATGGATAGCCTCCCAATCAAGGAGTTATTGTTTTTGTAAACTACTTAGACAAACATCATTTTTTTACATGTTTAATACAATACAGTATCTTTAACAGAGTTCAAGATATTCACAGTGAGAATTGAATACTTTATAAAACAGCAGAATTTCTCATCTCAAGACAGGTCTACATTCGCTCCTGCCTTGTCTGGTTTACAGATGTGTTACAAGTCTTCTTTACTCAACTTTCCAAGCTAAACATTGCTTTAAATGAAAAAAAAATCTATTTACAGTTTTTTCAATTTAATAAAAATTTCTTTGCTTCCCTTTCCCATTCCTACCCCCTACCCCCATCAATGACTGCCATTTAGCTGGTAGAAATATTAACCCTCAGGCTGCTATATAAACTTTTAAACAGTTTTGATGGCAACTTGTTAGATGCAAAATGAACAATGGTCATAGCCCATCATTAACTTTAAAGGGTAGATTTTTTTCTCCTGATGTCAGAATTTGTGTCCATTGGAGACAGATGACACCTGTCATCTGATTTTTAGAGATAATGTGTTATTCATGGGCCAATATACAAAACCTCCTTTCTTTCTTTTTTTTTTTTTAATTGCAGGCAATCCCACTCCACCACGCTATTTGGTGCAATCACTTTCATTATGAAGTTTGTTATGTCCTTACTAGAAATAGTAACAACTCTGGCCGCATGGTACTGCCTTAAACTCTCCCAGACAATATTAAATCAAAGAGTGTCTCCCCCTATCTATGGTGCCATTGTGCTGGGTTGTCTCACAAGAAGAGTTTTGCTCTGTGATTCCACTTCAAACCCCACTGAAGCCTGTGGGCATCTTTTCTTTGACCTAGTGTCTTTGAATTATATCTACTTGATATAATTGGGTTGGCAAATTCTAGCCCTTGAGCAGTTCATCAGCTTTCTAAAGAAATAAGCAAAAAAGATTCCTCTCCTTTATACATACAATATGCATTTTTTTACATTGAGTGTTATCATAGAAAGCATGTTTATGTTATTTTGAAAATGAATTTTTACAGAACTTTATAAACACTGTCATATCAAACATTCTCAAAAACTGGATAAATTACTGACACAAAACCTGAAAGAGCCTCAATAGAATTCTTCCAGTACTATTTCTATTCTTGCATATTTCATATTTCAGTGTCCTTTACTGCAAATATAATTTGGCCATATGGGAACAGGGAAAAGTCAACAAATCTCCAACAGTTTTGAATAAGACCTGCATCCGTTGTTCAATGAGCGTAACTGAACATCTAAAACACTTTTTTTTTCCTGGCATGCCCATTCTCTTACCTTTACTCACATTGAGCAATACCTCAATTCCCAAATAGTTTCATTCACTTTAGTGGGATTACATGTGACAAAATGACATATGCAAAAATACTGAAAACTGTTTTCCACTTTTTAAATCATTCTTCAGTTAACAACTAACATCATCATATTCTTCTTTATATATAATGTAAAAATTACATAGGAGTAGTATTTGCAAACTTCTGTATCAGAAATCAGTGTACAAACTTTAGGAAATAATCTTATAGTTGTGCTATAGTTCTGACAGCCTAAAAATGTATGAAGTGTGACCAAGAGTAAATTTCACAGGCCTAGATGCTTTGTTTATATACTTGGGTTTTGACACTTTATATTCCCCTAGCCTGGCACAATTTAAGTTTAAGCATACATATGTCACACTAGCATGAAATTATAAAACTTTTTCTTACCACCACCAATTTTCAGTACAATCAGTAATGGATATTAATGCATATCAGCTAAGTGAAATGCACTTTTCAAGTAGTTTGTCTAACATAATACTGTATAAATTATAATGACAGTTTGTTTTCCTATCCTGCAAAAATTAAAAAATGCATTAAACTTTGTATGTTGTGAGTAGTCTTATTGACTGTAATGATATAACTCACAGCTCAGGAAGCTAAACGGCTGAAAAAGGTTTTGTATTCTGTCTCACTATTTTCTTTGTTTTTCATTTAATGAAACAATCAAAAAGAGAAACTTCCTTATTGAAGTTTATACTGCTTCAGAAGTTTTAGGCTATGTAAACTACAGAAGAATATAAATTTAATCAAATTAAGTTAAAGCCTAATGAAATAGAAATTCCTTTATTTACTCTGAAAATTTAGTTACCTTCTATTTTGATAATTCAATCCAGTTTTTACTCCCCCACCCCCACAAAAAAAGTCTTGTAGTTACAAGCCTGTAATTATACATAGCAAAGAAAAAAAACTGCTCCTTGCCTATGGAAATATATATAGTTTTTCAAGTTCCAACCCCTCTCTGAACTGCTAACCATCACACAACATATGCCATTTGGCAATTTGTCTCCTAGGATATTCACAAATTTCCTTCCAGTGTTCTCCACCTGTTCCTTCTGCTGAATATCCCAAGGTTAACCGGCCAATGACCTCTTTTCTTGACCCTCTATCTGAATCTAAAACCAAAAATTCAATGCTGATATCATCAAGGCCCTCACAAGGAATGTCAAAGACAAACAATTCATTGAACACTGCATTGGGGGTACACTTCTTCACATGGGTTTTCTTTTTAGAAATTCTTTTCTTACCATGGTACAGGTTCACTTTGACATAAGGATCTGCAATGAAAAGAAAGAACACAGATAAGCTATTGAATTGTCATTTAGAAATTCCTTGATCTAGTTGATGGTAAACTTTGTAATATACCAACAGAATTATGTCCCAGTGAGGGCTAGTTTCAAATTACTGAAGATGATTTGTCTCATTCAGTTTTTTTTTTTTTTTTGTATTTGCTTCTGAATTAGTCTGTAAGCTCCTTTTATGGTCACCAAATATGTAATCAAGACAGTCAGTAAAGTTTAGGACATAATTCATCTAACCAAATGCTGGTGACTCCTCCATGAGATAAATCCTGCCCTGTAGTCTGTTAACCTTCATGTTTACATCTCTACTGCCTCTAAAAGTGGTCTGAAAGAACATAAAATTGTAATGAATTCTGACAAATATATATCACTATATATTTGCATGTAATAGAAATCTGCTTTTCACACATTTTACAAGTAGGGGATAATCATTAGTGTTAATAAGACTCATGGAAAGCAAAGCCTCAAAACCAAGAGAATAATCCCATGCTGATAGAATGGATGCAATTCATTTCAGTTGTGGATCTTTCAAAGTCAATTAGTTTGATTAAATTTCTCCCACCAATTTTTATTGAACAAATTTAACATTAAACTTTAAATGTAAGGCTACATTTCTTGATAGGATATGTACTTGACTTTATGTCTGTACTGTACTATTGAAAAAGGGAAGAGAAAATATCCATATTTTAGCTCTGTTAAACAATTTTGAGTGTTTGCAATCCTCAGAATTTTTCAACTGTTTCAAGATTCCTTCATTATTGTCTTCAACAGTGGCTATACTTCTTCTTCGGAGCAATTCTAAAGAACACTTCAGAAATCATCCATTTCAAGTATATTTATTTTGCGTTTATATTTACACGTATTTCAGTGCAAATATGTACCTGTTTCCAAAATCTCATGGTGCAGAGATGCAATACAAATCGCTTTCTATCAAGTGAAGTAGTCTATGCAAACAGTCAGCTAATAAACATCAAGAACAGTTGAACTTTTTTTTTTTTTAAATTTAAGTGAAATTAAAATTGACCCATATTTAGAAATTCTATGCCAAAGCTATCAGACTGAAATGGTCAGATAATGACAATTTTTTTGTTTCCTTGGATTGACAATGGTTTGACAGGAGTAAGGTATGATAGAATACATCTTCACTCTCATAATCTATCATCATAATAAACATTTTAAAAAAATGGCTTTATATAATTAAAATGTTCATTAGCTTTGGATTGAGAATATGCTACACAAGCACTAAAAATATCAAAATCAGTATCCATCAGCGCTTTCATGCCATTGTTCATTTCTTTTTAAATGAACTTTTCTGACTGTTATTTCTGGCTAATAGATAAGGCTGGAATGTTCCTCTTGATTTTATTAAGACTACTAGGAGACCTCAGCACCAATATTTCTTGGTGTTAGAAGTAGAAAGACTGTATTATTGGCTGTAGTAATTATGATTCAGTAGCTCCAAAGGCTACTTCCTCCTTCCTTCAAGAAAATCCTGTGTGTTGAAAGAGTTAAGTCTTACACAGAATCAATAGCAGATGTGCTACAGTTTGTTTAGTCCTCTGCTGTGTACTGTTCTTCTTGTGTGTTTGTCTTATTCTCAGGTGGTTAGTATATTGCATTTTAAATTTTATGTTATATTATCTAGCATTAACGTGCATCTAAATGCAATTCTAGTATTGACTTCAAAGAAAGTTTCACTGAATGCAAAATGGCACAAGACCAGGAAAAGGGACTGCAAAAGCTTTAGTATACCCCAAGCAGTGGGATAGTTCACCTTTTCACCTTGCCAGATAAATGTTAATGCTCAGTGGGCCAAATTCAGCACAGATGCAACTGGTTGCCTTTTTGGATGCTAAGCTGAAATATACCATAATATACCCTATGAGGATCTCACTCAGTATTGATCGTCATAAATAAACTGATCTTTTGTCATAAATAAAAGCTTTTAGTATCCGCAAACAACATCCCATACTTAGGTCAGATGGGTTCTGTTCAAGACAATGACAAAACTCATTGGCTTCCAGTGCTAACAGATGTCGTATTTTTTCTAATGTGTTTGAAGAACAAATTTCTAAAATATATACTCTGCAAAATAAAGCATTGACCTAGATATGAATGAAATTAATAGGCTGCAAATAATACAGACACGTTTCTGGGCTATTTTTAATCTTTGAAATGTCACGTTTCAACTGTCTTCTATCTGTTTATTGTACATTCTTTGGCCTTATTCATTAGTAAAACCATTACCTGATAATCCTGACACATCAGATTTAGGTAGATGCCTGGCTTTTAAAACAACAACAGTTAGCGTGTTTGTTATAGACTGATAACAGAGAGAGATCAGTAATTCTCCACGCCCAGATGATTTCTGAGGAAATTAAAGAAAAAAAAAAAAAGAAAGAAACAAAGAAATAAGACTATTTACGAGCAATTATATTGACCATGCTTGAAAGTAGAGCTAATAAGATTTCTAAAATGTCACATAACTGTGCATCCCAGACTAGTGTAGAAGTATATAATTTATGGAGCTATGCTGCTTTGTCTAGCAAATATAATTTCCCTGTACTATAGTTACATAACTCTTCTTATCGTTAGCTATTAGACTGAACAAAAGTAAATAAGTAAATAAATAACTAAATGAAAATATGGGTTGACATGACATCATTAGCTTCACAGATTAGAAATGAAATCCTACATCCTGAGAAAAAAGTCTCAGTGAAAGAAAAACACTTTAAGAAAAACAAACTTCTGTGAAAGCTATGTTGAAAAAAAAAGAATAAAGGTAATATACAAAAAATCTTCCATAAAATCTTTTTATCCATTAGCTATTCAAAAACAATTAGTGAAATCTCATCCCTGACACTTTCTAACGTAGTATAATATAAATGGAATAAAGATGAGATCAAAGACTTTCTCTATGATTATTAGATTTGAATTTGCAGGAGTAATTTAGTTCACAGAAAGGAGGAAGTCAAGGGAAGCAAGCAAAAAGAATACCTTATATACCAGAAAACCCAGTAAATTATCAACAAAATATCAGTGACATAGTTATAGTTGTAACATAGTGATAGAATTGCAAAATAATGATATTAGTTAAAGGTATGTGTCTGGTAGACATTTATTTGATTTGTCAGCATGCTTGCTCTTTGAAAACAATCAGATTGAATGTCAATATACAGTCCACTTCCTTAGCAGAGATTAAAAGACGTGTGTGTGAGGCATGTGCATTTCTGTGGTTCAGCTATGATTGTGGTCTTTACATTCTGAAATGAGACAAAATTATTTTACATATTTTTAGCGTAGTGAAGTTAATATGCTTTGTCATTGACTTCAGTGAGGTTTTGGCATCTCCCTCATATCTTACTGTCCTTAGAAGTGCTACAGCCTCTGCCATGGTTGTTAAGAGAGAAAAGGTAGTAACAACACTGAAGTGAAAGAACGTGCTACTGCACCACCAGTAGAGTCTCAAAGAGGTTCCAGTTCCTTCAATAAAGACTATCTGTATTCTTTAAGAACCTGCTTATCAACCCTTGGAGATGAAGTGAAAGATTTGCATTGATTTCAATAAACTGATAAAACATGATTTCAAACAGAAAAGAGGAGTAATAACAATAATAATAATAATAATAATAATAATGTATAAATCTTTGCATTCTTTCCTGTAATGTTCTTTTATTTCATTTGTATAGCTACCTCCTTATGCTGCCATTATGGAAACATCTCAGTAGCTTACATGGTAAACTTGTACCCTTCTCTTTCCAATATGCTAGCACAAGAATCATAGCTAAAACTAGTACAACACTTCTAAATTTTAAATAAGAAATATGTTACCCTAACATTTCTTTTGATGATCTCTCTGTCCATTAGCATCCTTCCTTCTGACAATTCAATTCCTTCAAGGGGGATGAGGACTTCTCCAATGACATCATCTCTGGAAAACCTGTCAAAGCTCAAGATCATAAAGTGAAGTGCTAAGTCTTGAATTTGGCTGTAGGGGATCCCATAGAATGTGAAAGTCTCATCAAAAGCTGGATCTAAGGTTTTTCTCAGCACTCTGGTTTTCACCTTGTGCTTTTTCTCAGGCAGGATTGTCATTTTGATGTAGGGATCAGAAGTCATTGACTGTTCATCCATTGCTGGCAGCCCATGTGCTTCCTTGATGTTCACTACAAATGCCTTTTTCTCAAAGTTGTACTCTAAAGAGAAAAAGAGTGTTCCTAGCTTGTCTTGTTTTTCTTCAGATGAAAGGGATGTGATGGACTTTAAACTATCGGGGGATACTGAATCTTTCTTACTTTCTGAAAAGTGTTTCAGAGACACATTTTCAAGATCTGGAGAGCTCTGTATTTTAGAGGTTGTTTGGGGGAAATTGCCATTTAGATCTCTTTTCTCTAGGTCTAGACGGAGAGAATTCTTAGGCATTGCCAATTTGTTCTTTGCTTCACTTTTATCATCTGCTCCAACCTTCTTCTTACTGTTGAGATTCTCAGGATAAATATCAACTCCCTTCAGAACATGGACAAACTTATATGGAGGGGTCTTGTTGGATTTGGAAGATTTGCGCTGGCAGCAGATCCAAGCAAAAAGGGAGACAGAGAAGACAAGGCCAAATGCACTGAAGATCCCAACCACTGTAGGAATTTCATCTGCAAATTAAATAAACAGCAACAAGCACATCAGCAGCAATGCCTTGGACTCTGTGTGATATTTAATAAAGTAAGAATTTAGCAAAACAAACTGGTACAAGATGGTAATAGCAGCAGAGTCAATGGACTAAAAGTGCTTTGCATTGTACGTATCACTCGCCACCTTCAGGCGTGAATGTGAAGTCCCATACAAAGACAATTGCTATGTTAGTATTTTTCCATATATTGGGTGTCTGGAAGGAAAATACTGTTCTCATCCTAACAGCAATAATCATAAGTAATAGCTCGACTATCTCATCCCTCTAGGTGTAGTTTCTGTGTTTATATGTCAGTGAGTAAAACTAGTTCAGGTTTCAGCTTTGAATTTATGTAGCTTTGTTGGTTAGGTAGTACAGATTCTGAAATACGTGTTACTTATAGATACATCATCTGCTTTTCACACCACTTCCTAGAACACTTTGTACACTCAATTAACTCATTCTTATGGTCTGATCCCATAACTGCCTGGAGGTATCTCTTGAAAAAAATCTGAGTTTAATAGGAGGTTATAACACTCAGTTTCAATGGGATTTTCCATACTTTGCAGGAAAAAGACTACTAAGAAAATTTAGGATAATTATATACCGTGTATTATACAGATGGATGTGACACTGGGCAGTTACATGTGAGTCCAAAGCTGAAAAAATTGCTTAAGTGTATCACTGATACCCATTAAGCTTTGAATTTAAAACACTATGAATCAAAGCAATGGAGAGTTTACAGGAAGGATCACTACTTTTTAGGAGTATATAAGAAAAACATTAAACCAGAATTCTCCTCTAGCTTAATATGAATCCTGTACTAAAATACTGAATGAAGAGAAAACTGAGCAAGCGTTACAACCTCAATTGTCACGTGGATACATTAGTTACATATAGAGTATCATTAGCCCTTCACAAGCATGCATTGAAAGGGCAAATGAGCACAACTAATTAGAAATCCAATTTTGCCCATAAGTAACACTACTAAGTGAGTTTAAACCTCCCACAATGTAACAATAAGAGCTTAATATTTATTCTCTGCAACAATGGAGACCAGTAGAATATTAATGGAATGATATTGTTGATGCATAAAGGCAATTGTGTAACAATTCTGGTTCCTCTAGCAAATAATTGGCAGATCCTCCTGGATGAGAGAAGCAAAACTATCCCCCTCTATGAATTACCAAATCAGGTTCATCTAGGTAAAATCTGGACAAATAGATGTGCTACCACCATAACTTTGCTTTTCAGTGAGATGAGTCAAAAAAAATACAATACCATCACAACAAAGTAGGAACAAAGTGTTCCAGCACAGAAGGAATCAGGCCTGGCTATTAATTGCTTCTAACAATGCTCATGCCACTTCACCTTTGCCTACAAACCGTATCAATCTACATACTTAATTATAAGAATTTAATGAGATGACTGAAAAATATATACATAATCAAAAAGTATTTTTTCTAAGTTAAGCACGTGGCTCTGAGTTTCAAGAATTCTCTGAGCTGCAGAAATGTAAATGTACATGGTATAAAGGTAGAAAGCAAGGAGTAACTGAAAATTAATTAGAATACTTTAAATAGCTTTTAAGAAAGATTTGCACATTTTCAATACTTTTTCATGAGATGACAATTAAAATTTTTATAGTAATGGAAATTATGCTATATTTTTATTCTACAAATACTGAAAGCAGTTGTAGAATCAATTTAGTATTTAAAATATTAATTAACTGCCTTAAATAAGCAAATAGATGAGGATGATGTCACAAGCGTAGTTAGAAACATTAAGTGGGTGGGGTAGGCAGGAAAGAAGATGTAACGGTAACTAAAATGTTTTTATATCTACAGCTAATTATATTACAACCTGAATTTCTTGCTGTTGTCATAATGTAAATCAGTTAGTTAGCATTCAAGGCAGTGTATTAATAGGAAACATCACTTATTGATCCTGGGAGAAATTATTGTTTCAGTTATGTGATGCAAATCTGGAGTCACCTCACTTAAGTCAGTGGAATGATCCTTGAATTAAACCATTGCTAAAGCAAATAACATCCAGGCTAGAGTCAATATTTGTAAAGCAGAGTTCAGAAACATTTCTACTCACAGCTTTTCTGAGTAAAGCTGTTTAGTTACCTATTTCATAAGTGCACATTATGACTTTTTCTGAAACTTCCAGTATCACAGTTATTCAATGTGTAGAAATGACACAACTGAAAAGTTCATTGTTATCATTGCTATTCTCAGTGAACACAGATTAATCACGACAAAGCTGTTTAGCCAAAAACACTGGAATCCTGTATTTTCATCCTCCTAGCAATGTTCTTTACAGGACTACATTTCACTTTAACTAACGGTTGACAAGTCTTCCTCTATGACAAGTAAAAAGGAATGACAATTATTCCAAGAATGACAAAGATTTTCTCTTTGGCACAAGATGCGTTTACATCATTTAACTCCGAAGCCGTGCTACTTTAACCGAGACAGAGAAAACAACCTCAAACCTCCGTCATCCAAAAACGCACCTAGTCAAACCTCTCCATCTCTCCCAGTGATTTAACGCAGGGAACAGATAGGGGGGAAAGGAAGAGAGAGGGATAAAAGGGAAAGAAAGCAAATTCACCCAACTTCTGGAATCGAACAGAACTAGGGGAAATCAGGTTCCTCCCAACACGCCGCGTGCTGGGAGTCGCCGGGGTGGCTCAGCAGAGCCTGCCTGCATGCTCTTCTCCTGGGGAAGGGAGCAGCCCCCAGCAGCCTCCAGCCCCTCTGCCGGGACGGGGATGCGCTTACCGAAGTGCTGGCGGCTGGCCGCGATCGGAGCCATGTTGGCGGCGTGCGCTGCCCGCGGTGCTGGGGATGCTGCCCGCTGTGCAGGGGATGCTGTCCCCGGACCTGGGGATTCTGTCCGCGGTGTTGGGGATGCGGCCTGCGGTGCTGGAGCTTTCTGACGGGAAACAGGAGCCTCCCCCCCGGTGTCCAGAGACCTGCCCGGAGCTCCGAAGCTGTCTCCGTCTCTCAAACCACCCGGGCAGCCGGCTTTTCCAACGTGGTTAAAAAAAAAAAAAAGAAAAGAAAAAAAAAGAAAAAAAAAGAAAAAAAACAACGGAAAACAAAACCTGGAGACACGAGCGGTGGGGAAGGTGGAGGAGGAGGATGCGAGGGGGCTGGAGGAGCGGGGGGAGGGGAAGCTTCGGTCCTCCCCTTTGCACACTGATATGCAACCTCCTTCCTGTTTTGGCTCTTCTGTGTAGCTCTGCCCTGAGACTGAAGACGTGGCTGAAACCCAAATTGACGCAATCCTGACGCTACAGGGCTGAAATCAGCACGTTTCCCACTTACCATCCCCCCCTCCCAACTACCACACCCTCCCTCTCTTCGTCCCTTCTCTGCCCTCCCCCCCCCCCCCCCCCCATTTTTCTGGGATTTGAACACTCACTCATTGATTATTTTAACTGCTGTGCTGCAGGATATGAGCTCCCACCCTCTGTCGGACACAGACAGGGGAATGCTAATGTCTGTGATTCAATGCATCTTGTGTAATACACGGGTGTGTCTGTTTTGCTGGGGTAAGATCTGTCTATCTGCTTATTTATCTATCAGCTGGACAGGCTACAATGATGTGAAGGAGATGCCAGCTCAGATGGTCCAGATGCCTTGGCTCCAACTGCAAGGCAGTTTTCTCCTATGACTGACGTGATACACTTACTGGATTTGAATCACGAAAACTCCTGATGTGTTCTCCCTGTCCCTCCTCCCTGATTCTCCCCACCAGCCACTCCGACATAAAACCCTAAGCCCTCACTTTGCAAATATATTTCTCTTCTCCTCTTAACCTTTCTTCTTGTCTGGGAAAGAGCTGACTCTACTGAGATACTTCTGGATTTTACCCAATTTACATGTCTGTCTCCCATTCTGGACTAAGAACATGTGGGGGGATGGAAGGGGCAGGCAGGCAAGAGGAGTGGAGGGAAACAGAATAAGAAAGCAGAGCTGTCTGTAACTAGAACCACTACAGCATATAACAAACCAAGCTAAATCCTGGTGCAACAGAGCTGCAAAAGCCAGCACCTGGCATCTGACTCCTGGATTCAGAACGGTAGCAGCCAACTTTGGAGCCCAACTGCTGCATAAATGGGAAACAGATGTAGTTGCTTTTCTAAATAACAAAATCCAGATGCAAGCGTAGTCTGGCATGACCCTGCCCCGCAATGGGCTGCTTGGACCTCTTGGCCCCCTTTAATGCATGCTCTTGCTTCGTAATGAAGCAAGTAAAGCTCCTTGAAGTTCAGAAATATAAAAATGGGAAGGCCAAAGAATCATGGCAAGGTATTGTCCAAACACAGCTGAATGAAATGCTTGTCTAGTCCTGAGAACTGGAAACCTACTGACTAATATTGTTTATGCTTATCTGCTTCTGTTACACTTTCAGCAACTTGGCCTTGGTACGCACCTGCACAAAACTTCCATGAGCAATCAAATCCATTTCTCCAACCTTTTTTATATCCTATCCCATTTAATAAAACACAGAAAATAGCTTCCCACCACTGCTCCTTTATCAAACACCTGGAGTCCAATAAACTATTTTTTTTCAGCTTTTATGTGTGTTTTGGCAGCACAATTTGATCTGGGATGTTTGGGTTCAGATGCTGGCACCAATCCAAGTACATCAGGCTCAACTTCTCTCTTCTTACTGCCAGTCCTCCCTCCCCTCAGCCCTGCTATCGACTTCTCTTTCTCTGTCCAAAATTCATCCGTGCTCAAAATGTGCATCCATTGAAAGTAATTACATTTGATTTAAAACCACTTTCCAGGTATACAAGCCTCCAGACATGACTGAAATAAACAAGATCCTTAAATGAATTTAGAGTTAAATGTGTTTAACTGGGTTGTTAAACTATTATAAGCTGTCCCAGTGTCTTGACTTTAAGAACAATAGACCAATAATAAATATATGGTATGCCTTTCTAGGTTATTAATCTTATCTGAGCTAGGATACTGTGAGCATATATATGTTGACATTTGAATTACTGTCAATAATTTGTGAAGATGTTGATGATGATGACAGTTATTATTATAATTTTGAATGAAATTTGAGACATCCTTTGATGATATATACAAATGGATGGACCACATGAAAATATAGCAATAATTGCTTCAGGTTTTCTTCCTTTTAGTTTCTCGGATGTCCTAAAGGTATATAAAAGCTTTTATACAATTTATATGTCTTTATAAAACATTCAGAAATCATTTCCTTCAGGATACAGTTTTTTATTTTATTTTTATTTTCTGTGACAAATCTGACATGGGAAAGATACATGTTCTCATGTTCTTCCCCCCCCCCAAAAAAAAAAAATCCTTGTAGTTCTTAGGTTTTAGACGTTTGTTAAAAACCCTACAGTGTTGGGTGCTGTACAAACATATTGTAAAGAGCCTGTCTTTTCATCTCATTTCTGTGCATGTGTAGCTCTTCAAAGCACTATAGAAAAGGTTTCACAATAACAATATACCAATTTTCTGTCTTAAGAAACTTGGAGCTGCCAAGACTGTGTGTGTACATAAGTATATGTAAACACATATGCAAATATGAAAAATATTTCTTCATTGCATTAGTCAGTGAAATAACAAATGATCATTTTTTTTACATCACTCATGAACTTTCTATATTTAATACATGACTCCACTTAATGGAACAGCGTGCACATCCCAGAAAATACTCGAGGAGGTGGAGCATTGAGTTGCTGACACATCCTTGAGACAGACACACTTTTTGCTCTCTGTTGTGCAAGCACCATCTAGTGTATGTCTTAGACCCATCACCAGATGACTAGCATACACCCATGTAAGTACCATAGACACAAATGTATGCAACCAATTCACTGCTTCTTCATGTACTTTGACAAGTGGCCAGAGGGAAAAAATCATCATGTGAAGCCTCTGTGTTTTTTAACCAGTTAAGTGACTACCTTTCAGTTCAGTCCCACACAATAATGAATCTCCCTTTTTGTGACTCTGCACTCTTCACATTTCCTTCTGTTCTGAGAATCATTGTTGATACTTCAGCAAAAGTTTATAGAGTTTGCAAATAGCTTTTCATTAAAAACTTGCATTAAGGACTCACCACCCTAGTAATATTCCCTTAAGTTTCCCAGCAAACTAAATACAATGATCTCACATGCTTCCAGCTCAGAGACGGAACACTAAAAGGAGCTGCCTGATATTTTGCCTGCACTGAGTCACAGTGGATTGATCATCAGCAAAATATCTCTGTGTATAATCTAGCTGTATCACAACAGGGCCTTTTAGTGGTCTGCAAAGCAGATTGCCGGTGCTCATGCGTATGCAGCGCACTCTCCTGCCACGCAGAGGGAAGGGAGGGTGGTTGCTAAGCGACGCGGCCTGTATGCTTCCTGAAGCAGACAGGCCTCAAAAAAGCATATGGAGCTGAAAAAGGGGGTCCTCCACCTGCAAAAGAACTGTCATCCTTCTTCAGATCCCCTAGCCTGGGTGTGAGGAAAGCCTGATCCTCTCCCTTTAAAAAAAAAAGAAAAGAAAAAAGGAAAAAAAAGAAAGTTATAATAAACAATATCCAATAAAGAGTCAACCAACAATTAAAAATAAAACTTTGTGATTTATATGTATGAGGTAAAGCTGGTGAAATGGCCCTTTTCCATCTCTGTGAAATGTTTCCCTGGAGCTTAAAGACAGTTTCACATTTTCAAAAATAGCATTTAGGATTGAGTTCTGTAATTGCCAGGTGCCAAACTACAGACATTAATTAATATTATTCGGCACCAATGAAAATCAAGCCCTCCAGCTACACTTACAGAATAAAACATCAGTGAGAATACAGGTGGAGGTCCCTGATTTGGAGGAAGTGCATAGCATCCAACACCTTTAAAAGTGAAACAACTTCAGAGCGATCTACAAAGGGATTTAAGCAGTTACACTCTGATTAATTTCCACTTCAGTTAGCTCTGCCTCCATTTGCAATAAGACAGTGGAAAGGGGTTAGCAGCCCTCCACGTCTCATCTCTCAACCTTTGACACTCCTTAGCTGTATAAAGACATCTCTGTGCGCCACATACACCCATAAGCCAGGATTTATAACCCAAAGACTCATCCTGCTGCCTACTAGGCCTTACAGACTCATCGATCCTCCCTGGGATGAGACTGAATTTGTCTGCACTCACAGTAATGTCCAGTGCTATATGAGATACTTTAGCATGACCTCCGGTTTCTGTTGAAGAATGCTGTAGGTTTTCTGGGCCATATTTGCCAGCCCCATGACGAAACAGCAGATACCACAGAATTCCTGAAATGGCACTAGATATAAAGATTTAGGGAACTGAATCACCTTCTAGCTGATATACCAGCCAGCTGATTTCAGACACTTTGGAAAGTCCATGCATGCCAGTATCCATGGATTGAAACTATTCTGGAGCCTTTGCTACAAAAAAGGTTTTGATACCAACAACGCTGAAAATAGGAAACAGAATCGGAACCTTATTTATGTCAGGAATCTCTTTTGCATTTTACTTATCTTTAGCTGTTAAAGTATAAATGAAATAAAGAAAAAAGTATCACTAGGGAATTAGGCTGAGAATATAGAGCAGTATTATGGTATTAAAAGGCTTGAATTAATTTGAATTTCATACCTAATTCATTCAGACTTACTTAGAAATCTCAGTCTTAATTAACAGATAGACCTTTTATGTTTTTTTTGTTGTTGCAGTGTTTGGTGGTTTTTTTGTGTGTGTTTAATTATTATTTATTTATCTATTTATTTATTTATTACCTAATTAATAAACATAAGGACTACGCTAAAACAGGGATTTAGTTGCTTAAACCACACCTAACCTCATTTTTATGAGCTTTAATCTAAAATTCAAACCTTGAAATCAGTGCTTAACTCACATTTAAGACCAGGAACACCTTAAGAAATCTTAGAACAATAAAAAGGACTTCCTGTAAAATGTTTACTTTTCTGGCCGTACTCAAGAACACTTGCCCAAAGTCAAGCACCTAATTCATTTCTTCACCTTGCTCACCTGCTTTGGACCCAGTCTCCAGATGTGCCTTGTGGAGCAGGTGCCAGACCAAAGAATCTAGAAAGAGTTACTGCCTTCCAGGAAAACAGAGGTAGGAGAGCGCCACCAAAAAACTCATAACCCAGGTTCAAGTATTTTCTGTGCTCTTGCAGGAATATCCTAAAAAACATTATTTACAGTACTTTAAAGGAAGAAATGGACTTTTGTCCATTGACTTTTGTCCAATGTGATGATGTACCGAGTCATGAAATAAATATGCAACGTAAGTGTAATAATCCACTAAGGATGGAAGCCTTCTTTCTCATCTTCCTCCCAAGCAATGTTTTCATATCATATCTATGGCAACTTAACATTACATGTACAAGCACTTTACTCCAGGGGAGGTTCAATATTTTGAGGTTCAAACATTGGAGAAATTCTCTGAAGCTTGAATTAAAGCCTGTGCACAATAGAGGGATTTACCAAGGGCAACTAATATATTATATGCCACATTCTATCTTAAAACTATTTTTTGTCTGTACTTCAAGGATTGCATGGTTCAATTAAGAAAATATATTACTATTAACATTTGTAGTTTAAATGTAAAAATCTTGCAACACATTGTTAAAACTTGAATGCACTTGCAATGAGAAATAGATAAAACTTAGGAAAGTGAAGTCAACAGTAAATAAAAGAGAAAGGGAAGGAGAGAGATTCTGAAGAGGACTTTATTATTGTTGTTATTATTATTATTATAAGAAAAAAAGGACAAAAAACAACTAAAAGTCTGGATCTGGAAGTAACTGCTTGATCCTAAATATTCTGTAATTAGTGGGTGTCTTCATCACATATGAAAGCTCTGGTGAAAGTCAGACATTTAAGGCTAACGTGTTTCAAGTATGTAAATTAATATTACAATGTGAGGAGCTTAGTTTTCAAAAACAAAGTATTCCCAAACTTTGCTGAAAGTCTGATATTGTAGCCTTACATCTTGTGCTCCATTCTGAGTGATATATCCTCAACACGTGTGCTTTTCGGGGAACAGAAACACATGAAGTAAAAAGCTGAAATACAGTGTCAGTAAAATCTAAATTTTTTAAGGTGGGGTGGAGCTTCTGGAGCAACCAGAGAAGTAAATGGAAACTGTAGATGAAAAACAAGCAGTTAAAAACATTTATGAGACATGCTTTTATTTAACTAAATATAGCATCAGGAATTTTAAACTAAATAATTTTTACATCAGTACTGTGAGAAAAATCTCAATAATTTTCTTCAGACAGGATCTTCTGTGAAGCTATTTTATCCGCAATTGCAATGGCGGGCGTCCTGTCAATCAGGAGTGCATTTTAGTAAACATATCATAACCTTTTATTCCCTATTACCTGACACCTGATCACCTCCCCTGTTTCCTCATTGGCTGAGTGCTACAGATTCACTCCTCTATACTCCTCTATACCATATATGTATAATTTTTTTTGATCAACCCTTTAATTTCTTCTTTTTCCTTTTTTTTTCTCTTTTCTTATGTTTAGAGAACTCGTGATCTTTGTTTTTTACTGTTCTCACACTGATCATCCTGTTTTTCTCAGTCTTCTACCTTATTTTGGAACAGTGAGGCCTTCTACTGTCCACTTATCTACTTAGCATTTCTCTTTATTATGACTACTCAACTACCTTTGAATACAGAAGGTTAGCTTTCTACTGCAAAAACACACTCTACTTCAAAAACATGTTCAACTGCAAAAACACAGCTTAGTTTCTCACAGTACTATTAAGAATAAAGTAGATACCTTTAGGAGACCAGTCTGGAGATCTTTGTTTTTATTCCATATGAATCTGCCAAATGGAGAAGAGCTCCATTTTTCAGTGCTGTCAGAAATGGGGTAATTTTTCTCCATTGCTTCTATGACTATTTCCTCCCACTATAATCTGTTAATGAACTTCCTGTACATTGATGCATCCAAATGATTCCCATACGCACCAGCAATATGTGGAAATAAAGATTTACTCTCATTAAATCGGTAAAATTTTTTGAAATGTGGTTTGAATGTAATGCAAAGCCTGAATTTGGACAAAATTCTATTGTAACCTAATTCAGAAGCAGAGAAAAAAGAGGGAGAATGAAAGAAGGGAGGAAAAGATGTTGCTCTGCACTGCAGGAAAACAAGGATGAAAAAATTAATAATGAAGTGATGCAAGCACTGGCTGACAAGCCAAAAGAGGAAACTACAACTACAATTCTGCTCCACTGAATTTGTGCTTAATATGGTATGCATCACTTCTCATGCTCTGGTTTTGATAGAGATTCTAATTCTTAAGCACATGAAGAACTCCAGATTGAGTTGTCATTTCATGCAGATAAACTGGGGAAAAAAAGGAAAAGAAAGTGGAAGGGAAGGGAAGGGAAGGGAAGGGAAGGGAAGGGAAGGGAAGGGAAGGGAAGGGAAGGGAAGGGAAGGGAAGGGAAGGGAAGGGAAGGGAAGGGAAGGGAAGGGGAGGCGAGGCGAGGCGAGGCGAGGCGAGGCGAGGCGAGAAATGCTTTTTTCTGAAACATTTTATATTGAAGTCAAGACAATATGTGAATTGCTGAAGGGGGAAAAAAGAGACATTTTTAGGAAAGAGTACATTTTATATAATTCAATAAGAAATACCAGAAAAAAAAAAGTTTGTTTTTCCAATTTCATAAGCAGCAGACAGAAAATATTGTCCATTATTATGTTTTCAAATGATGTCCAATACTTCAGTGTGCCATCTACATTACATCTCTGACTCTTACCAACCTCTTGAACAGGGAGAAAGGCCTTATTCAGTCTCCTTTGGAACCAAAGCAATGCTTCACTGATTGATTCCTTGCAATGTAAAAATTTGGTTTTTGGTTTCTAAACAACCTTTTAGAAGCTGACTGTCATTTTATAAGTTCTGTTAGGTTTATACTTGTATCTATGGAACAGATGCTGCAGAAGGGTATGATTGGTCAGCTGTTTTCTTAATGTAATCAGAATCAGAAAATTATTCCTAAGAACTCTGTTTTCATATATGCTATGCCTTGTGAATGTTAAAATTAGAATTATATATTGGTACTCAAGCCTCAAGGTCAAGGAATTAAATTAGAAATCAGTTGTGGTCAAAGCCAAATACAAACTCTTAAGTGAAACTTGCCAAATATGACAAAATAAGAGATACAAATATATTTTAAGAGACAAGGGTTTTATTCTGCACTTACTGAAACCAAAGGGAACCTCTCAAATGAAGCACTTGCATCATAGGCAAATGTTCTATGATTCACGGGGTTACTTTGCTACTTACCAGTGAGTAACCTGAAAAACTGTCCCCTTTTTTGTTTTTTTGAAAATATCATGGAACCAGAAAATTTCAAATTGTTAAATACAGATGTAATTCATCTATATTAGCTAGAAACTAATATATTTGAGAAGTGGCTATCAATTTTTTGTGAGGGTTTGTCGAACCTCTAAATATTCCTAGGGAGGTACAGGCCCCTTGACAGTGAATGGCTTCTTGACAGAAGCTGTCCTTGTTATCTTTTGAGCAACTATTAGAAGTAGGCCTCGAGGATTCATGGACCACAGATCAATATATATGTATGTATATGCATATATATATATTAGAACCAAGAAAATAAATTATGTATTTTTCTATGAATATGAAGAAGTACTTTATAAAAATCTGCTGAGTCTTTCAAGGACAGTTGAGCTTCCAACCATAATGAGTCTGCAGAGTCTGTCTGAGAAACACTCATAAAAATTTTCATCACGCAAGAGTCAACCTAAGAGTCTAGGCAAGGTAGTGAAGTGGAAGTTAAAACTAGTGAAAATCCAGGAATAAGGAAGTTATAGGGTATTTCTTCTCCCTCATACACACTGAGACATACTGCCACCTTTGCTGGTCTTGCTAAGTGTCCTTCTTCATCTCCCTTAAAGATGGCTGAGAGGTCAGGCTCTGAGAATCTGTGATTCTCTATTGCTTTGCCTTGCAAATAGGCAAGTAGAAAGGAAAGAAGGAAACAAGTAGAGGCTTATTATTACTTTGGGTGGGAGTGCAGAGAAAGCACACAGCAATAGAAGACTATTTCCACCAATAAACAAGGTGGAAAGAGGTGCAGAAACATGACCCACAGACTAGAACTGACTTGTAGTCAGTAGCCAGATCTAACTAAAAATATTAGTCTGTCTCAAAATGTGCACTGTTCCTGCTTTTTTTTATCTTTTTTTTTCTGCTTTTCTAAAGAAATAAATTAGTCAACAATTTTCAGCCTGAGACTGCTGTTTTCCACTCCTATGAGGGAATGCAGAGGGAAGCTGAAATTACCCTTGCACCATCACTGAGAATAAAAATCAAAGACCACTGATGTGATGGCATTCACATCAGCAGTGGGGTACTTCTCTCTGTAGGAGGGCGACAGTTCTCAATGCCACTGTACATTAAATGGTTACCACAAAACTGAGGTCTCTGAGCCTCTGTATAGGGTATAAACCTGAACAAGATTTGCCTCATTTTAATGACTCACAGGAGGAGGAGAGAATGGAACGGACCACACTTCAGTCAAGGTTAAGAGCTGCAACTCTGCGGATTTTGGTGTAAAGCAGTGCTGTGACAAGTGAGGATGTCATCAGTGAAAAGTTGGCAAATAGGTGTTTTCAAGATGTTGAAGATGCATAGATTTTAGAGAGATGTGAAAGAAATGATGGGCAGATAGGCAAATATTTGGGCAAACATGCTTTTAGTAAAAATATCTGTGTAGCCTGAACTCATAACTACCAAACAATGCTACTTCTCTAAAATGTGTCATCTTTCTAAGTGAGCATTCCTGTGCTTCCCACTGCTCTCTGTTGCGTATGTATGCAAAAGCTGGAAGGAGCAAATGAAGGGTTATTTCGTATAAATAGCCTAGGGTTAAATGTAGGGACAAGAGTGCTGATATTTCTGAATTGAGAGGAGAGAAAGAAAGAAGAGCCTAACCACATGAGAGATGGAGAAATGCACAATGGGAAATGTAGTTTGTATGACTCTTCTTTTTTATTAAAGGTGTAGGACAACTGAGTTTCCCACATGCTGATCAGCTTATGCCATTTTTCAAAGACATGTATCAAACGATGTCTAACAATAAACAAACAAACAAACAAACAAACAGAAAAACACAACACCCTCTTAGTCAACAAAAGTTACCAGAACTTTAAGTTCTCTCTTGTGAGATATCATTAGTGAATGATCTCATATTGTGTTATTTCCTGCACTGGTATGAATAAGCTACTGGATCCCTTATGTAACATTCCCTGAATAAAATTCATTTTTTTAAGAAGTAAATTAAAATTGAATCTCTTCTCATGCTGCTTCCGTATACGAAGGTTTTGACGATTTTTTTTTTCTGGAGTAAGCAGGTTATTTTCTGAATGCTGCTAAATGACTTGATTTGGAAAATGCACTTACCAGAAGTAGCCCATGATAAAATGATATATATACTACATATACTACATATACAAAATGGCATATATACTACATATACTACAAGAAATTTATATATTATTACATACTTTATTTGAAGCATTATTTTATTTAATACTCCTTTTGGGTCAAATGATCATTTGTGGCCAGTTTACACTACTTTAAATAATTAAAACCATCTCCATCTGCTGTTAAGATATAAGCAAATAGTGTATCTCAGGTAAAAAATGCCTCAGGTAAAATACGCCCCAGCTTCTACATTCCTGGGGTTGGCTTTTTACCTTAGGCCGTGACACAGCAGATGTAAACTAGGTATATTTGTTTTCTCTTCTCTTGGCTGTTCTTACACAGCTCATTCATCAAAAGCTTTTCCCATTGCTTTATGATTTGATGAAGATGATACTTTCTGTACCTGCATGCTCAGCAGTTCTATTCCTTTCACCTTATCAAAACAATCCATTGTACAAAGTTTGCTGAATTTTGTTGTTGTTGTTGTTTCTTAATTCTGCATTGCTCCCAGTTGTATATTTTCCAGAAATTAAGTACAGACTGAAGTTTAGCAACACAGGTACAATCATTCTCTGATGATGTTTTTCTTTTTCCTCAAAGACATGTAAAAGGTACAGTTGAAACATGTTCTATCGACATGTCATATTGCACTACCTGGACTGTAATGGGTAAAGCCTTGTTTGTTCATTAAATATTGCTGATGGGAAGGTTTTCAACGGTTAACTGCTTATACCCCCAATATCCTGTTGAAGGAAAAAAACAAGTATAGGACTTTCCTGTTAACAATTGCAGTAGAAACCAGCTCCAAAAAAGGGCAAAATGGCATTCCCCCTCGCATGAGAACACACATATCAGCAGCAAAGTCACGACCCCAACGCAGAGGAAGACAACGATCTTCATCCCCACGACCACCAGAGGACTGACGAAGACCCCCTAGCAACAGGCCTCGCAGTCGTAAGAAGACACCAGGATGTGCCACTAAACCCGGAACTACTAGGCTATAAATCAAGACTCTGGCGGGCTTAGGTGCGTTGGCGGAGCAGGAGACTCCCTGGCCGCCCAGCGCTGTTTTACTTATCGCTGCTTGCTGAATTGCTCAAATAAATAGAAATTCGATCTACCTTACCCACGATGTGTTGGGAATGATTTCTACCAGAACTAATTTATAACAAATTGGTGCCGTGACTCGGATAGTGGTAGCTTGGCTGGATCCCTCCCAGGGGAGGCGCGCCCCGCTGATTCTGCGGTCCCTGTCTGGAGGTCCCCAAGCCAACGCACCCCTACCGACGAACCTAAAGTTCCAGCAATAAGTAAATAAACAACTGGTAACCCCTTAATCTTTGTGCACGAAGCTCCGAACAAAGACTCAGGAGTGAGTAAGTATAGGCAGGTTATCCGTTCGGTTGGGGTTGGGAATCCCAGAGTGTGCCTGTGTGAGACGTCCAATCAAGGACGAAGCGAGTGCGGACTCCCTGGTAGTGTGGTTCCCACCTCCCGCGAGGGACTGGGCCACGAACGGGAGGTGAAGACCGTGTGTGTGTGTGTGAAGGCACTCTGGAAGATGGGACAGAAGAGGAGCAAGTCTTCTGGTCCCATGGGTGGGTCGGAACCCAAGGCTAGGTTGCCCCCGATACCACTGGAGAGCCTGTTAGGGTTAATGATTAAACATTGGAAAGATTACCCCTCTAGGCGGGGTAAGGATAAAGTTAAGATGATACATTATTGTATGGAAGTCTGGGGTGGGAAGCAAATTAGGGGCTCACCCATTATATTGGCCCATGTTTGGGTCCTTTGAGAAATGGATCTGTCAGGCTCTAAACCTTTATGTGAATTCAAATGAGCCTTTCAGCCTAAGAGGAGAGTGAGTATGCACACTTATGGATGGGATCTGAGACCCGAGCCAACTTATACCCATTAAGAGAAAAAGGTGGGGGGGGGGGAAGAATGAATGGAATGAGGAAGAAGTCCCACTTTCACCCCCACCTTATATACACCCTCCTCCCTCACCTCCAGCCCCCCCGCCACGGCTCCGGGCTACCATAGTGACTCTGATTCGGCCACGGACACCCCTCGGGGAACTAGATGGGTAACTAGGAGCCAAACTAGAAATCGAGAGGGTGAGGGTAGACTATATCTCCTAAGAGAGGTTGCAATGGGAGGGCCCCAACCCGGTATGGGATACGTCTCCATCCCCCTAAATACGGGAGACGTCAGAGAATTCAAGAAGGAAATGGGAAATCTATTAGAAGATCCTCTTGGGGCCTCTGAGCGAGTAGACCAATTTTTGGGGTCTAATGTTTACACCTGGGAAGAACTCCAGGCCATTTTAGGTATATTATTCGCTGCGGAAGAAAGGAATATGATCCGGAGGGCTGGAATGCAAATCTGGGACCAGCAACACCAGCAGGGTCCTGTAGGAGATCTTAAATGGCCCCTACAGAGGCCTAACTGGAATAACCAAAATGAACAAGATAGGGTTCATATGCAGGATTTAAGGACTATTATTGTACAAGGTATAAGGGAGTCAGTCCCTAGAGGACAAAATATAAATAAGGCCTTTAGTGAACATCAAAAGAAGGATGAAACTCCCACAGAATGGCTGGAGAGATTAAGGAAGAATCTCCAGCTTTATTCAGGACTGGACCCCAGTACACCAGAGGGACAGGCCTTGTTAAAAATGCAATTTGTGGCAAAATCATGGGGGGATATCAGGTGGACATTAGAAAAATTAGAGGATTGGCAGGATAGAGGGATGGATGAACTGCTGAGAGAAGCTCAGAAGGTATATGCGCGCAGAGAAGAAGAGATTCATAAAAGGCAGGCCAGGATTCTAGTGGCAGCAGTCCGGGAAGGACAAAAAGGGCCCCCCCCCCACCCGAAGGGTGTTCTGCTACCACGAAAAAGACCTCTGAGGAGCCAGAGTGATCAGAGGGATCTAAGACAGATAGAACGTTTTTATTGCCAAAAGAAGGGACACATGAAAAAGGACTGCAGAAAATGCTTACAAGATGAGCGAATGTTTACAGAAGATTAGGGGAGTCAGGGGCTCCATCGACTGGGGACTTCTGGTATAACGGAGTCCTTGATAAAATTGAAGTTAGGTCCCCAGCATCAAGAAGTGGAGTTCCTTGTGGACTCTGGGGCAGAAAGATCGACTGTCCAAATGGTACCCTGGGGATGTCAACCTTCCTCGGAGAAATTACAGGTGATAGAAGCAAAAGGAGAGCCCTTTAGGGTCTCAGTAATAAAAGGGGTGGAAATAGAGACCCCAGCCCAAAGTTGCACAGGATCCTTTTTATTAGTACCAGAAGCTGAATATAACCTGTTGGGAAGAGACTTAATGGTTAAGCTAAAAATTAATTTGGAGGTGGAAAATAAAGGAATTGAGGTTAAATTATACACCCTCACTGTAGAGGACGAGGCAAAAATAAACCCTGAGGTGTGGTATTCTCCCGAATCAGTAGGCCGTTTCGATATTAGTCCCTTTGAAGTCACTATCAGGAATCCTGAGACTCCTATCAGGGTAAAACAATACCCAATGTCTCAAGAAGGCAAGGAGGGGCTGCAACCAGTAATCGAGAGGCTACTACAACAGGGATTACTGGAGACTTGCATGTCACCTCATAACACTCCTATATTACCTATCGAGAAACCTGATGGCTCTTATCGGCTAGTCCAAGACTTGAGGGAGGTCAACAAAAGAACAATAACCAGATTTCCTGTAGTAGCTAACCCACATACTTTGCTAAGCCAGCTGTCCCCAGTGCAGAAATGGTATAGTGTCATAGACCTAAAAGATGTGTTTTGGGCATGTCCTTTAAAAAGGGAATGCAGGGATTATTTTGCCTTCGAGTGGGAAGATCCTGCAACCCATCGGAAACAACAATTAAGATGGACTGTGCTTCCCCAAGGATTCACGGAATCACCAAATCTATTTGGTCAGGCATTAGAACAAGTATTAGAGAACTATGAACCAAATCCTGAAGTAACCTTAGTCCAATATGTGGATGATTTGCTGTTAGCAGGAGAGAGTCAGGAGGCAGTCAGAACAGAAAGTATCGAGCTACTAAACTTCTTGAGCTTAAAGGGACTAGAAGTATCAAAGTCAAAATTACAGTTTACGGAGGAAGAGGTGAAATATTTAGGACATTGGCTAAATAAAGGTACTAAGAAACTAGACCCCGAACAAGTAAATGGGATTTTGTCACTACAAGCGCCAAAAAGCAAAAGACAAGTTAGGCAGCTGCTGGGATTGTTAGGATATTGTCGGCAATGGATTGAAAATTATAGTAGCAAAGTGAAGTTTTTGTATCAGAAACTGGTTGGGGAAGGATTAATGAAATGAAGCCAAAGCGATGAGCAAAGCCTGATAGACTTAAAAATGGATTTAGTGAACGCTCCTGTGTTAAATTTACCCAATGTGAAGAGACCCTTTTATCTATTTATCAACATAAAGGAGGGGACAGCGTTCGGGATCTTAACTCAAGACTGGGCAGGGAAAAAGAAACCCGTGGGATATCTTTCTAAACTTTTGGACCCCGTGAGTAGGGGATGGCCCACCTGTCTCCAGGCAGTGATCGCGGCTGCGCTATTGGTGGAAGAAACGCATAAAATCACCTTTGGGGGTGAACTGAGGGTATTGTCACCTCACAATATAAGGGGGGATCCTGCAGCAAAGTGAGTAGTACAATGCACCCCCCCTCTAGAGATGGCCATATGCAGGATCAAACTAGGAGACCAGGTTCTGATAAAATCCTGGAAAGAGACCTCTTTAACTCCTCGATGGGAAGGACCCTACCTTGTTCTACTTACCACAGACACAGTTGTCTGGACAGCCGAGAAAGGATGGACTCACGCTAGCCGAGTTAAAGGACCAATACCGGAGGAGCGGTGGAGAGTGGTCAGCCGACCCGGAGACTTGAGGCTGACCATGCGAAAAGGGACTGAAGAGTGAATTCGTAATCGTATGATCGGTAACCCTCTCTAAGGAATAATAGGTTCACTGTAAACAAAACTGGGAAGTAGGGGAAGGGAAATTCTTTAATGTACCCAGACCCATACATCAGAAGGGTAACGCGCCTAAGGAGGAGTGAGTAACTGGGACTGGGAGTGGCCGGAACAGGGAAATCGGTACCTAGGCCCCTGAAGATTACCCTTGCTGCCGTGAAGAAAGTGAACCCCGCTGCTTGAGGCAACCAAGTAGGTGGGCGAGGCAGAGGCGTACAACAGTGGGGAGAGTTATTTGGTACCCACCCCTATTTGAGATGACGGAGTCCGGCCGAATAAACCGCCTTAGTACCCACCATAACTCGAAGCCGCCTCCCCAAAATTATAAAAGGACGTTGCCCTTCTGGTGTATGTTGGCGCTACCTCTCCTATTGAATATCCCCTGTCCGGCTGGGGCCGACCAGGGATATTTGCACCAGCCCTTTAAGTGGAGTTTAATTAGGTGGGAGGACCAAGTTATCATTAACCAAGTAACTACGGCGGGTGCACCAAGTTTTCTCACATCCCTTTGTCAACTGGCACCCACAAGCCTGTGTCTGAACCAAATAGATTTCTACCTCTGCCCCAGCTCGAACCCAGGAAGGGGCTCTGTGGAAAGTGATGCAAGTAAGCTACCAGCTGTTAAATGCTACCAACCCTCACCTGACTGAGCGGTGCTGGCTCTGTTATGGGGTAAGGCTGCCCTTTTACGAAGCTGTGGGGGTCAATGAGAAGGCCTGACGGGTAAATGGATCCAATCCCTCACAATGTACGTGGGGGAAAGAGGGTCAGGGCATAACGCTGACCCAAGTGACTGGGAAGGGGAGATGCATGGGACAAGTCCCACCCGATAAAAAGCACTTGTGTGCAAATCAAGCTAACATCGGAAATATAAAGAAACCAGCGGAATGGTTATTACCAGCGAAGGATGCTAGGTGGGTATGCTCAAAGATAGGAGTTACCCCTTGTTTATCCCTGTGTTAGCATAGCAACCACATAACCACCAAGTGATTATATGAAGGTGCTTTATTCAGCGCTGGAAGCCGGGGCAGGTGCCCAAATCTGGCTTCAAGTCCCGTTACATCCCAGCCGTTATTTATACATTCAACATTACGTAAGGTATACATATTCATTACAGGTTGCAACATCAGCCTCGCATTCCATTCTAATTAGCTCCCCTCCCCTTTGCACATGCGTGGTGCTCTCTGGTGGTCGTCCAGGTGGTCGTCCAGATGAAGTAAGGAGTCTTCCTCTCTGCTAAACTTTTCACCTTTCTCACTCGACGCATGCTCCCTCCGCTCCTTGGTTCTGCTTCAACTCATTTCAGCATTTCCAGGCCCTTATCCAAGGTCAGGTTGTACCTGTTCCCTCCCAGGGTTCCCCTTCAAAGATTCATTTGACTGTTCAGTATACTCCCTAAGTTTCCCAGTATACATAGATTAATTGATAATATACTCCCTAAACTTCCCAGTATACATAAATTAATTGATAATGTAAGTACATTTGGCAATGCTTAATTATACTTTATGACCCATCACCCAAGATACATTAATAAAGCATCCATTCGATTCTTCCTAACACTAACATTTCCCCCCTTTGAAAATACTTCACTCATACCGAGAGCAAGTATTTTCATTACTATTAGGTTGAATCAGGTTAGTAGAGGTTAGTAAGTATAACTTGATATAGAGATTAATAAGTATAATTTTAATGCATCTTCGTTAGTCTACTATCTTATTGATTCCTCCATGCCTGCTTGTTAACGCTAGTACTATAGGATGGGGGTGGAGTAAGTGGGATAGGGTGTTCTGGGTGATTCCCAGTAACCTACTAACCTCCTTAACCACATTGGCAATGAAATGTGGTCCCCTGTCTGAAGAAATACCCAATGGTACACCAAATCTAGGGATTATTTCCCGTAGTAACCATTTTACCGTTTCCTTTGCTTGGTTGGTGCGACAGGGAAGGGCCTCCGGCCATCCTGAAAAAGTATCAACCCCTACCAATAGGTATTTATAACCTCTTGCTTTAGGCAGTTCCACGAAGTCTATTTGCCAGTAATCTCCAGGCTCTATCCCAGCTCTAGTTCTTCCCATCTCAACATGTTTCCTTGCTACCGGATTATTCTTTAAGCAAAGCTCACATTTTGACATTACTGACTTTGCCATTGTTAACATGTGTACCGAGATGACACCTCGTTTCAAATAGGTCACCATTGCTCCTGCACCCCAGTGACATTCATTATGTTTTATTTGTAAGATTTCTCGCATTACTATAGGAGGCACTATGAGTTGTCCTGTCGTAGTCACATACCATCCGTCAGGATTCTTCTGGGCCTTCATCAAATTTGCAAGTCTCTCATCTTCTGCTGAATACTTTGGGTCTTTAGGTAATTTAAAACAAGAGAGGCCTACCTTTGATGGAATTAGAGCCATTACTTTCCATACTTCACGCGCAACCTTCCGGGCCGTCAAATCTGCCAGTCTGTTACCTTCTGCAATCTCTGACACCCCTCCTTGATGAGCTTTACAATGCATTATGGCCACCTGTTGGGGTTTCTGTACAGCTGTTATTAATTTCAATATTTCTTCCTGGTATTTTATATTAGTCCCTTGTGAGGATAGCATTCCCCTTTCTTTCCATAATGCCCCATGTACATGAACTACCCCGAATGCATATTTTGAATCTGTCCAAATATTCACGTTCTTACCCTCGCTTAGTTCCAGGGCTCGTGTCAGGGCAATTATTTCTGCTCGTTGGGCTGAAGTTCCCGGAGGTAGGGAATTTGCCTCAATCACTACCTTTGATGTAGTTACCGCGTATCCTGCATAACGAGTTCCGTTTTCCACAAAGCTGCTTCCATCCGTGAAAAGTTCCCAATCCGGTCTCCCCAGAGGCTGGTCCTTTAAGTCTGTTCTGCTGGCATAGGTATGTTCGATGATCTCCACGCAATCATGACTGAGGTCTCCTTCCTCCGTAGTAGTTCCTAGAAACACTGCTGGGTTCAATAAGTTAGTAGTTCTTAAGATTACATCATCTTGCTCAGTTAGTATAGCTTGATATTTCATCATTCGGCTGGGCGATAGCCAATGGCCCCCCTTTTGCTCCAATACCGTAGTCACCATATGTGGCACGAACACCTCAATTCGTTTCCCTAATGTGAGCTTCCTGGCTTCCTGTATTAAAAGGACTGTGGCTGCCACGGCCCTTAAACACGAGGGCCATCCAGCGCTTACCGCATCCAATTGTTTAGAAAAATACCCCACAGGTCTTTTCCAGCTCCCAAGTCACTGGGTCAGTACTCCTAATGCCAATCGTTGTCTCTCATGCACAAACAGCTGGAAGTCCTTTGATAAGTCCGGCAAGCCCAAGGCAGGCGCCTTTATCAGGGCTTCTTTTAATTTCTTAAAGGCCTCTTGTTGTGGCTTTCCCCAGGTAAATGTACAGGCCTTTTGGGTTTCATAGAGGGGCTTTGCTATGAGTCCATAGTCCATTACCCACAGTCTACACCACCCGGCCATACCTAGGAAAGCTCGTAGTTCATGCAAATTTCGCGGCTCGGGGATTTCACAAATAGCTTGTATTCGGTTAACTCCCAATTTTCTTTGTCCTTGAGAAATTTCACATCCCAAATAAATTACTGTTGTGCACGCGATTTGTGCCTTTTGTTTAGAAACCTTGTACCCATTTAGTCCCAATTGATTCAAAATATCAATAGTTACCTGAATACATTCTGACTCTCCTTTGGTAGCTATTAATATATCGTCCACATATTGTAACAGCAGGTATCGATCCTTTGGCACCTGAATTTGTCCTTGGTTAATCCAATCTTCTATTTCTTTAGCTAGTTGACCGCCGAAGAGGGTCGGGCTATTCTTGAATCCTTGAGGCAATCTTGTCCAGGTCAGTTGCATCTTTCGTCCGTTCCGTGGATTTTCCCATTCAAAAGCAAAAAGTTTTCTACTATCCTTGTCAATGGGTATGCAGAAGAAGGCATCTTTTAAATCAATTACCGTAAACCACTTATATTTCTCTTTTACAGATGTTAACAATGTATAAGGATTAGCCACCACTGGGTGAATATCTTTTGTTATTTCGTTTATTGCCCTAAGGTCCTGCACTAGCCTGTATTCCCCATTAGGTTTCTTTACTGGGAAAATTGGGGTATTATATTCGGATTTGCATTCCTCCAGAATGTGGTAGCTAAGAAATTTATCTATAATCTTTACTATTCCTAGCCTAGCTTCTAGCTTCAATGGGTACTGTTTAATCCGTACCGGTCGGGCCCCTTCCTTAAGTTCAATTTTTACTGGCTGGGCTACTTTTGATTTTCCGGGCACGTCCGTTTCCCAAATCGTAGGCATTACTGCATTTTCTACCTCTTTTGGTATATGAGGAACAGCCTTCTCTTTAGTCATTAATATTTGTCCCACTTTTGATTCCGGGATTCTCATAATCAATTCTCCATCTTCAAACATTATGGTAGCGTTTAGTTTAGTTAACAAATCCCGTCCCAAAAGACTAATAGGGCATTCTGGTACATATAAAAATTCATGCGTAATTTGTTTACCTCCAAACCGTAAATCAAGGGGTTGTAAGAACGGCCGTATTTCCTCCTTCCCGGTGGCACCTACAATAGTAGTTTTCCTTTCCCCTATCTTACCACTTAATCTATTGAGTACTGAATATGTGGCCCCTGTATCAATTAAAAATTTTACTTCCTTATTTCCTATTTGAATTTTTACTAAGGGCTCTTTAGTTTCTGCTACCGGATCTCCTAGTCAGCTACTATATTCCCCCAGAACCATCGCCTTAGCTGCTTCTTGGTTTCGGAACGAATTTCCCCCACCAACGATCAGCTGTCCACGGAGAGGGCACTCGTTTTTCCAATGACCCTCCCCCTTACAATGGGCACATTGGTTAAGACCCAGCCGGTTTCCCCCTGAGCTCGGGTAGCCTCTCCCTGTTCCTCTACCTCGACCATTAATATTTCCTCTTCCCCTGCCCCTTAATCCTGCATGTTCTCTCCCTTGAATTACTGCTAATAAGTTCTGTTGTTGCCTTTTTGTCGTTTCCTTTTCTCTGTTATTATACACTTTCCAGGCTATTTCCAACAGCCTATCCAAATTTCTCAAATCTGCACCTTCCAACTTTTGCAATTTCTTCCTAATATCCTCTTGGGCTTGTCCCAGGAAAATGAGTGCTAATTGAGCTTTAGCTTGCTCAGTCTCTAAGTCTAAATCTGTATATTTCTTAGCAGTTTCTTTCAATCTCTCTAAAAAGGCGGAAGGTGATTCCGCTTTTTCTTGCCTGACATTATACAATTTTGACCAATTTATGGTCCGGGGCATGGCATTCTGTACCCCGACTTGTACCCAATCTTGATATCTCTTCAGCCTCCTTATTCCATCCCCTGTGTTATAATCCCATTGGGGATCCTCAGTGGGGAAGTTTTGATCTAGATTTCCAAGCACTAATCCATTTCATATATCCTCTCGGGCTCTCTCTCTAGCTGCCCGCAATACCATGTCTTTTTCTGTCGAGTCCATCAAAGTATCCAGGATCACCTGGAGATCATCCCAATCGGGATTTTGGGTTTTAATTATCATTTTCATTACCCTGGCTACTTTATCTGGGTTTTCCCTGTAGGTGCCAGCTGCTTGTTTCCATATCATTAAATCCCCAGCTGAAAATGGCACCTTAACATATACCAGTCCTTCTGTCCCCACTCCTTGCCTGAGAGGAGCGATTATTTTCCCTCTCTGTTCATTCATAGTTTCTCCTGCCCTTCGCTGTTGCCGGGTCCTATGTGACACAGGGGAGACTAAAGTCGGGGATTCTCCATCACTACTGCTATCTTCATTCTCCCTTTTCCCTCCCTGCCCTGGCTCTTCCGGCGGAGCCGATGGCGCAACTTCCAAATCAATATTTCCATTATTCATTTCCCCATAATACTTATTATTCTCTATTGCCTGATGCTGTATACAGCGTCCCTCCTTAGTACATGCACAACAACGTTCCTCAGTTGAAACTTCAAGCACCATTATTCCACAAGCATGCTGCCATTCAGGCTTTCGGCGCAAATAAAAGAATAATTCCACATACGGCAGTTCATCATATTTTCCTTCCCGCTTGCAAAATAGCATTAATTGTAAAATTGTATTATATTGCAATGTTCCATTCTCAGGCCAAGTTTCTTGGTCCTCTAGTTTATACTGTGGCCACCAAATATTACAATAATCAATCAGCTTTCCTTTCCGCATTTCTTGACCAAAACCTCCCTCTTTCCAATGTGCTAGCAAACACCCCAGTGGGGATAGGTACATCTTTTCCCAGAATTCCTTTAATCTTTTTCATTTTGAGCTTATGATACAAACCCAGAAGCTGCCGGAGCAGCAGCACACTCCCCCAGAAGCTGCCGGAGCAGCAGCACGCTCTCCCAGAAGCTGCCGGAGCAGCAGCGTGCTTACCACATACCAATAATACCAGGTGCTGACCCTTCAGCACAAACCAATATGATTACCAATACCAAACCACCAATGCCGAACCTGCAGAGCTTTCGCTCTGTCTAACGGACGGCGCCTAGGCTTACCCCGGGAGCTCCCTGCCCAACCGAGCGTGGCTTTCGCCGCGTCTGACCAGCAGGCTTTCCCAACCAAATCGGTACCGAATACCCAAAGTTGAAAGCACCTTTGCTTACCGCTCCAGTGGTACGTCGTGAGCAGCAGAGGTCGGTCGCGGTCGACTGCTCCCCAAGAATCCCTCGGTGCCGGCTGGAGCGAAACCGAGACACGATCCGTCTCAGCAGTGCCCACGCCGTCCCATCTGGGTCACCAAAATGTTAGCATAGCAACCACATAACCACCAAGTGATTATATGAAGGTGCTTTATTCAGCGCTGGAAGCCGGGGCAGGTGCCCAAATCTGGCTTCAAGTCCCGTTACATCCCAGCCGTTATTTATACATTCAACATTACGTAAGGTATACATATTCATTACAGGTTGCAACATCAGCCTCGCATTCCATTCTAATTAGCTCCCCTCCCCTTTGCACATGCGTGGTGCTCTCTGGTGGTCGTCCAGGTGGTCGTCCAGATGAAGTAAGGAGTCTTCCTCTCTGCTAAACTTTTCACCTTTCTCACTCGACGCATGCTCCCTCCGCTCCTTGGTTCTGCTTCAACTCATTTCAGCATTTCCAGGCCCTTATCCAAGGTCAGGTTGTACCTGTTCCCTCCCAGGGTTCCCCTTCAAAGATTCATTTGACTGTTCAGTATACTCCCTAAGTTTCCCAGTATACATAGATTAATTGATAATATACTCCCTAAACTTCCCAGTATACATAAATTAATTGATAATGTAAGTACATTTGGCAATGCTTAATTATACTTTATGACCCATCACCCAAGATACATTAATAAAGCATCCATTCGATTCTTCCTAACACTAACACCTGGACTTGTTCAATGGGTCTGTAGAATTCTGTGTTCAAGTAATAATCATCCCAAAGATACTCTACCACCCAGAGAATTTTATGTATGACAATCAGATCAATCAAGAACACCATTTGACAAAACGGGAACCAATTTCCACACTGACAGTGGCTACCCTAATGGTTTTGGGGCGGGTTGCAGGGGTAGGCACAGGAGTTGCTTCGCTAATCAAACAAGGAAGAGTGTTCACCTCTCTACGAACAGCTGTGGATGAAGATTTAGCCAGAATTGAGAAATCTATCAGTGCTTTAGAAAAATCTATAAGATCATTATCTGAAGGGGTATTACAGAATCGCAGAGGACTAGATTTATTGTATTTACAACAAGGGGGATTGTGCGCTGTTCTCAGGGAGGAATGCTGTGTATATGCTGATCATACTGGAATTGTGAGGGATACCATGACCAAACTTCGAGAAGGATTGGAAAGGAGAAAAAGAGAGCGGGAGGCCCAGCAAAGCTGTTACGAGTCCTGGTATAATCACTCGCTGTGGCTCACCACTCTGTTGTCAACAATAGTCGGCCCGCTGATTTTATTAACCCTAGGACTGACGTTTGGTCCTTGTCTCCTTAACAAAGTCATAGCTATTGTTAAAGGTAAATTGGAGGCTGCTCATCTGATGCTTATGAGGACAAAGTACGAATCAATAAACGATAGACCCATACTAGAGGAAACATTAATCCTGAGTCAATTAGAACTAAATAGATTTAATGAACAAAATGATACAGAGAAAAAGGGGGGATTGTAATGGGTAAAGCCTTGTTTGTTCATTAAATGTTGCTGATGGGAAGGTTTTCAACGGTTAACTGCTTATACCCCCAATATCCTGTTGAAGGAAAAAAACAAGTATAGGAATTTCCTGTTAACAATTGCAGTAGAAACCAGCTCCAAAAAAGGGCAAAATGGCATTCCCCCTCGCATGAGAACACACATATCAGCAGCAAAGTCACCACCCCAACACAGAGGAAGACGACGATCTTCATCCCCACGACCACCAGAGGACTGACGAAGACCCCCTAGCAACAGGCCTCGCAGTCGTAAGAAGACACCAGGAGGTGCCACTAAACCCGGAACTACTAGGCTATAAATCAAGACTCTGGCGGGCTTAGGTGCGTTGGCGGAGCAGGAGACTCCCTGGCCGCCCAGCGCTGTTTTACTTATCGCTGCTTGCTGAATTGCTCAAATAAATAGAAATTCGATCTACCTTACCCACAATGTGTCGGGAATGAGTTCTACCAAAATTAATTTATAACATGGACCACAGCAGAACTGACTGGATAGACTTAATTCTTCCTCCTCGCTATTGTTAGCCATTAGCCAAAATGCTTTTTTCAGATACATTTTCAAACTCACTCCCTGAAGGACTGTACAAATTGGGTTGTGGTGAGAAAGAGGCAGGCAGATCCACTTGGGTATTAAAAAGAGTAAAAATGTTAGGGTTTATTAACTATTTTTATAGGTACCAGAACACATATTAAGAGCCTATTTATGAATATTTATGTACATACATATTCTCATATGTATACACATATACAAAATAAATATGCATATACTGTGCTGTATATAACTTTGGGGAGGATTTTGCTTCAGGAGCCCTGATCCTAAAGTCTTAATTCAATTTGCATTCCTACCAAAAGAAACAAGTTTTAACACAATCCTGTTAGTCATCCAGACTGCAAAATACCTCAAGAGATTCCTGGGAGACAGTGATTCTTCTTCAGCCTCACTATAGGAAGTCTGGTTCTCCAGTATAGTACTATATAAAATTAATCACAAAACACTGTTTTTGCCACAGTGGCATTGCCAGTATTGAGAAAGGGACTTCTGAATGGAAGGATGAAAGCAAAGGGCTCTCCACATCCATCTGCAGTTTAGGAGGTTCACAGAAGTGTGAAGTGGCTAATTTGTCTCCAGGAAACGTTCTCAACTGAATGAGAAAACTGCATGATGAATTTAGTCTGAAACAGCAGATTTTAAATGTGTGAATTGCTTCAATCACCTGAGCTGTTACTATTATTGCTGCCTCAGAAGCATCAATGCTTCTGTTCCTATGATATACACCTTGCATGCACACTCTTAACTGCCCCAAGCTGAACGTGGGATCCTTGATGCATGAAGTTTCAGTCCAAAAGAGTGCGTTTTCTCCTCTGTCTGTGAGCCAGTAACTAGAGAAAACAGGACTCAGACCCCTTTCTGAGGTGAAGTACTATCCAAAGCCAGCCTGAATTTGTTACTGTGGTTAAGCAGATGAACCAGAGAAATTAGATGCCTTCAAAGAAGGAGGAATTTGCAAAATAATATTTCAAACAAAAGTTGAAATCAGTCATGCATACAGTGAGAGATCCATTTTAATGGCCGTAAAATGCTTAATATATAACTCAAAATCACACATCACTGTCACTCCTGTTTCCATCCCCACTCCTTCCTTTAACTTGAGACTGCAAATCCTTTAGTTTCTCCCAAATCCTTTCTTGTCTTATACCTCTTCTCCACCACATGCTTCTACAGCAATGTGCTGAGTTTCTCCAGAACTATCCTACTAGAATGAGTCAAGAGGAGGGCCATGAGGATGCTCAGAGTGCTGGAGCACCTCTCCTATGAAGACAGGGCGAGGGATCTGGGGCTGTTCATCCTGGAGAAGAGAAGGCTCCAGGACGACCTTATAGAGGCCTTCCAATACCTAAAGGGGGCCTACAGGAAAGTTGGGGAGGGACTCTTTGTCAGGGGGAGAAGTGATAAGGCAAGGGGGAATGGTTCTAAACTAAAATATTGTAGATTCAGATTAGATATGAGGAGGAAATTCTTCACTCAGAGGGTGGTAAAGGACTGGAACAGGTTGCCCAGAGAATCTGTGGATGCCCCATCCCAGAAAGTGTTCAAGGACAGGTTGGATGGGGATTTGAGCAACCTGATTTAGTGGGGGGTATCCCTGCCCATGGCAGGGGGGTTGGAACTAGGTGTTCTTTAAAGTCTCTTCCAACCCAAGCCATTCTATGATTCTGTGATTCTCTTTGTAATAGTCCTAATACATTATCATCACAGACACACAAGCTACCCAGAATCAGTCACCCAAAGAAGTTATTCTCAGATTTATGCCAGAAGTAAACACTGAAATAATCTCCCTTTAGCATACAGCAATCATAAATGTTGAAGACAGGTCTCCTTAAACCAAAAATGTCAAACTGAAACTGAGGGACTCTTAGCCAGAAATTCTACTTCTGTGAATTTAATTCTGCTCAGTGTACTGATTATCTAAGACAAACGTGTCAAAAAAAAGTAAAAAAACACCCCAAACCCTGTTCAACAATGTTCACAAGGTCCATCCAAAAGAGAATGCTTGTTCCTGCACTCTGACTTGGTTAAATGTTGAGTGCAAAAAATGGAGAGCATTGTTTTATGCTCCAATTTAATTAAACAAGTAAACAAACAAACAAAAACCCTTACTATTTGCTGTAATAAGAAATGCTCTATCCAGAGAGATGAAATTTTAAGAAATTCTTGCACAAGTAACTGCAAATCTGAACAACTAATCATCTTTCACTACCATAGAGGAATGTAAACTTTCAAAGGTGTATTATTACTCTTTTCCACTGTAAAGATCAGAGAATAGACGACCTTTAAACGTAGCTTTTCAGTTTCAGCCCCAGCAGGGTTAGTTTACCGCAATATCGTCTCTTATTGGACATATCCAAGACTGTGAACAAAGACAGAAATTTAGGAAGGCAAGGCAAGCACACCCACTTTGGGACACTGAATTTCAAAAGAAATATTGAACAGCTGAAGGGAATCAAGAGGAAAACAAGCACAGTTTCAGAAAACGTATGCTAGGAGGAAAGACTGAACAGCTTGCAGTTGTTTTGCTGGAAAAATAACATCAGAAAGAGCTGATAACAACCTTCAAATATGTAGAGAGTGCTGAAAAAAAGAAAATAAATTATTTATTCATGGTGTCAGGGATCATAATAAGGTAATATTTTTGAAATCTTGGCAAAGATTACCAGTCAGTGATATCTTCCTCACTAGAGACCCCTGAAAGTAGATTACATGAAACACAATGAGGAACAACACATATACTGATAATCTTGCTTTTGTAGAAAAAAAAATATGAACTAGATAATAAATTAAGATCTGCTCCTTCTGTCCTGTAAATACATAAGGCAAAAAATGAAAAAGCAAACAACACAGTAGAGTGAAAGGCTGCATAAGACAGAAACATAACATAGAAAGGAAAAGAATGCTCAAAATACATATAAGTCATCTGTTATCATATTTAAAACCAGAAAACAAAAATAGGAATAGAGTCATGACTCTCAAATGTGGCTTACCAGAGGAAAATTTCAAAACTGCTGTTGCATGCAGTGCTGTTTGTGTCCTGAAAATGTGAAAAAAAAACATGTAGTACATGGACTTACTAGGAATGGAAAAGCTTCCAGGAAAGGAATGATAGCTGCAGCATAATCTTAGTAGTTTCAGAGATGCTCAGCATGTACTTCCTGCAAAAGAAAGCTGCCAGTCACTCGGCAATTTGCATGTGCTCCATGGGGCCAACATCCCATTCTGATCCAGCTGAATTATTTGTCAGCCACAGTACAGTACTAGCAGCAATGATAAGCAGCAATATTAGAATGGCAAAATATGACAAAATTGTGATGTTTCTGGGATCCTATTCTTTTCTCTTGTGCTTTGAATAGCATGGCTGTACATCAGTGCAAGGTCTACTATTGCTGAGAGTTCTTCATTTGATACTGACAGTAGGTACCTGAATATCCTCAACAAGAGGGAGGAGAAAGAAGTCATTACAGACTCTTTTCAGCAAACAGAATATTAGAACATTCTTCATGAAGATTAATCTTTAGAGAGAAAGCTTAATGTAGGAGTAGACTTAAATAGAAAATAGAGTTAATGGGGAACAGCTACTATAAACAAAAAAAATGTAGTGGTGCCAGTCACCTTGTGATTGTATGGAGGATTCAGTGACCTTGTCTGTACTTGAGAAGGCATTGGTTTGACATTAGTTTTGAAATACAGAACTAAAGTAGTCCCAGTGTGATCACTGAAGAATTTTCCAAATGCACAGGGAGAAGTGCAACTTCAGTCATCAAAGAAAGCTCAGAATTCATCAAGGAAATAAAGCAGTAAAAAAAACTTAGAATCAGCGTTAACCCAAAGTGAAGTTCTAAGAACCCTATATCCAAAATAAAATGCTATCCTGGGGTCGAGGGATCTGTCTTTCAATGCAGTACAAATTTGATCCTAGAGCTGAGAACATTTCCTGTTGAAACTACAGCATATTTTCCTGTGAAAACTTCTCAGCACCCTGTGAAAAGATTTTGTTTGAAAATATCTGGTTGGGACTTCTGATTGGAAGCTTCAGGTTACATCCCATACCTACAGAGACCAGGCTCAAAACTTTATTAAGTGAACCTCAAGCCATCAGTTTGACTAATGTGGAAGTCTGGGAAGAACTCTGAAGAGCAGGAAAAGACCAGAGGACCAAATAAGAATGGAACATAGGGAAAATAAACTAATAAACTTCTGACCAAGAAGCATGAGGTTGAGACAGCTGGTTTGGAAAGCAGCATTTTTAGCGCATGTGGGTGTGTTTAGAGATAGGTGTTTGTGCCCTTTGACTTAGAAAGGCACTACACTATGAAAAATGACACTGAAGTTAAGAAGTCATTTCCCCTAACTGGCATTTGAGGCTAGGGGCTTAGTCTAAGCCACATGTCTAGGTCCTGGAGAAATACTTCTAGAAGGTGTATCATGCTGTTGGTCAGAGACCCTACAAAGGAAAAGGATCCCTTTCTCTGTTTACTCTGTTAGGAACTTCAGTGATGCCTAATTTGCATTTAACACCTTTTAGACAGATAATATTAAATGAGAAGTACCACACCTAAGCAATTTGATCATTACCACAAAATAATTCTGTGCTTAACCAGGGAACAATATATAGAGCTCTTAAGTCCCTAGCGCAAGTCCTCATAGTTTCATTTGACACTCTGCTTTTAACCCCAGAAATTAAAAAATTATCAGTCCTTTAGAGTCTAAATTAAATGACTTAGTTGTTTCAGTAACTAAGCAGACTAGAAAAGACTAATAAAGAAAGCTGAATTTGTGTAAATGAAGGATTTTTGTTCATATTCAGTACCATTTTCTCTTTTTCCTTTGGATGCTCATATTGAATAAACAGGCAGCTTTCCTTCCCTGGAAAACAGTTTGTTTTACTGGGTGTCCTGGTTTTGGCTGGGATAGAATTAGTTTTCTTTGTAGTAGCTGTGATAAATTAGTGGGTGTTTGTTCATTGTCTTTAAAAGGAATTCAGAGAATCTGCTGAGAAGATAAGGTTTTGCAATTTACGACCTTGTTAAGGGGGAAGACTAAGGAAGTAGATAGTGGGGAGGGGGAACTGCGCAGCTTCAGAAGGTTCAACAAGTCCTGACAAGCCGAAACTTGGATGCTATAAAACGGCGACACTGAACAGGGAAAGTTGTGTGCTGTGGTGGAGCAGAGACTCCCCAGCCGCCCAGCGCTGTTTTGCTTGTACCTGCTGTTGTGGTTTAACCCGGCTGGCAGCTAAACACCACACAGCCGTTCGCTCACCCTCCCCCCTCCCTCTCTGGGATGGGGGGAGAGAAACGGGAAAGTGAAGCCGGTGAGTTGAGATAAAGACAGTTTATTAAGACAGGAAAATAATAATAACAATAATAATAATAATAGTGATAATGGTAATAGTATTAACAATAATAATGTGTAAGAAAACAAGTGATGCACAATGCAATTGCTCACCACCCGCTGACCGATGCCCAGCCTATCCCCGAGCAGCCGGCCCCCCCCACCCCGGCCAGCCACCCCTATATATTGTTTAGCATGACGTCAGATGGTATGGAATACCCCTTTGGCCAGTTTGGGTCAGCTGTCCTGGGTCTGTCCCCTCCCAGCTCCTGCTGCACCCCCAGCCTGCTCGCTGGCAGGACAGAGCAAGAAGCCGAAAAGTCCTTGGCCTGGTGTAAACACTGCTCTGCAACAATTAAAACATCAGCATGTTATCAGCGCTCTTCTCATCCTAATCCAAAACATAGCACCCTACCAGCTACTATGAGCTACTTAACTCTGTCCTAACTGGAACCAGGACACCTGCTTACTTAATTAATAAATTATCTTTGACCAGAAAATTGCGTGGTCTCGCTTATAACAAATTTGGTGCCGTGACTCGGATGAAGGCAGATTGACTGGGAATCCCTCTAGGGGAGGCGCCCCGCCGATTTCGGCGGCCCCGGGAACGGGAAATCCCGCTCGAGCCCTTCACCGATGAACCCAAAATTAGGCACAAGCAAATAAAACCGGTAACCCCAAGCAATCTTTGTGCACGAAGACCGAACGAAGACCCACGGGGTGGGTAAGTATAGGCCGGTGATCCGTTCGGTTGGGGTTGGTGATCCCGGAGTGCGTCTGTGTGAGACGTCCAATTGCGGACGAAGTGAGTGCGGACCCCTCAGTAGTGCGGTTCCCACATCCCGCGAGGGACTGGGCCACAACAAGGGGGAAGCGGCTGTGTGTGTGTGAAGGCGCTCCGGAAGATGGGACAGAAGAAGAGTAAGCCTTCTGGTCCCATGGGTGGGGTAATGCCTAGTGCTAGGTTGCCCCCTATTCCCCCAGATAGTCCACTGGGGTTAATGATTAAGAATTGGAGTGATTCCCCTTTTAGGCGGGGAAAGGATAAAGTAAAAATGACTCATTATTGTGTTGAAGTTTGGGGAGGTAGGCAAATTATTGTCCCATATTTGGGTCATTTGAAGACTGGGTTTGCCAAGCCTTAAACGTTTATGTAAATGCAAAGGAACCTTTTTGTTTAGAGGAGAGCTAATATGCGAGCCTTTGGATTGGCTCAGAGAATTGAGTTAATCTGTACCCTCTGTACCCTTTAAAAGAAAAAGGAGGGGCAAAATTACAATTTGTGGAGCAAGAGGTAAAGTACCTGGGTCACCAGTTAAGTAAGGGGACTAAGAAGGCAGACCCAGGCAGAATCAGTGGAATAAATAAAGCGGGGGCTTTAGCGTCCCCGCGAACTAAAAGGCAGGTATGGCAACTGTTAGGGTTGACCGGATACTGTAGACAATGGATAGAAGATTACAGTGGAAAGGTTAAATTTTTATATAACAAGCTGAATAAGGGTGGATTACTCAAATGGACAAAAGAAGATGAGGAACGACTGAACAAGTTAAAGGAGGAACTAGTACCCCCCCTAGTGTTAAGGAGGCCGTTTTGTTTTTTTTTGTGAACAGCGCAGAAGGCACAGCATATGGAGTGCTGGCCCAAGAATGGGCAGGGAGTAAAAAACCTGTGGCCTATTTGTCTAAATTATTGGATCCAGATAGCCGGGGTTGGCCAAACTGTTTGCAGGTAGTGGTAGCTGCTGCCTTGTTAGTGGAAGAAGCACAGAAGATCACTTTTGGGGGGGAAATCAAAGCAATATCTCTACACAATATATGCGGGGTACTGCAACAGAAGGCAGAGAAATGGATCACTGACGCCAGATTATTAAAATATGAAGGAATTTTGATTTCCTCTCCAAAATTAACATTAGAAACAACCTCCCTACAGAACCCTGCTCAATTTCTTTATGGGGAACCAAATGAGTCCTTAGGACATGATTGCCTCCGAAATATAGAAGAGCAAACGAAATTGAGACCTGATCTAGAGGAGGTGGAATTACCCATCGGTGAACAGATATATGTGGATGGTCCCTTGAGAGTAGTCGAGGGAAAGCAAAAATCAGGATACGCGTTAGTAAACGGGAAAACATTTGGGATAGTGGAATCTGGACCTTTGAGCCCTAGCTGGTCTGACCAAGCTTGCGAGCTATGTGCCATATTGCGGGCCCTAAAATTGTTGAAAAATAAAAGCGGTACAATATATACAGATTCAAAATATGCTTATGGGGTAGTACATACATTTGGTAAAATATGGGAAGAATGGGGGCTCATCAATTCACAAGGAAAGGGTTTAATACATCAGGAATTGATTACCCAGGTTTTACAAGCTATCAGAGAGCCCAAAGAAATTGCCGTAGTACATATAAGAGGGCATCAAAAAGGCCTCACCCCTCAGGTTAGGGGTAATAATCTAGCAGATCAGGAGACAAAAAGGGCAGCATTAATGAGTATAAGAATTATAAGAACGAGGGAAGATTGCCCAGACTGTGGGAAATACTTAATACTTATACTTAATACTTGATATATAATAATTAATATAATAATTAATAATATAATAATATATAAATAACATATAATAATGCTTAATATAATACTTAATACTTAATACTGTGGGAAAGACTTAAAGGAATTTCCATGTTATGATTGCTGGAGTGAATGGGGAGTTGATGGGATTGAATGCAATTGTTCTGAGGAAGAAAGCCCGCCTTATAAAAACTGCTACAAGTGCGGGCCGGCTAACTCCCTGTGGTCGAATGGACCCATTCCCCTCCCCTTACTCTGTTTCACTATTACAGAAGAAGACAAGATGACACAAATGGGGGTTCGAAAAAACGATAAAGGGAAATGGGTACTGCCTGATGGACGAGAAGTGTTACCAAAATCAGTAGCTATGAGGGTGCTACGGAGATTTCATGAACAGACGCACTGGGGAACCCAGGCATTGGTGGATCAATTTGCCACAAATTATATGTGTATAGGGACTTATAATATAGCAAAGGGGATCGTAAATGATTGTATAACTTGTCGGAGGGTAAATGCTCAACATATGAGAAAAAGGGTCCCGGGAGGACGAGAATTGGCACATCGACCTTTTGCAAAGATTCAATTAGACTTTACTGAACTTCCAAAAACAGGGCGATATAGATACTTATTAGTTATTGTAGACCACCTCACAAACTTTGTTGAAGCATTCCCTACGGCAAGGGCCACAGCTCAAACTGTGGTAAAGATATTATTAGAAAGCATCATACCCAGATACGGGGTAATAGAAGCAATTGACTCTGATCGAGGCCCACACTTTGTGTCACAGGTATCCCGAGACACGATGAAGGCTCTGGGAATTAAGTGGGAATATCACACTCCCTGGCATCCTCAAAGCTCTGGAAAGGTAGAACGAATGAATGGTGAAATTAAAAAGCAACTAACAAAGCTTATGATGGAGACAAAAACCTCCTGGGTGAAATGTTTACCGCTTGCACTATTGAATATCCGGACACAGCCCCGAGCCGATGTCGGAATCTCACCCTTTGAAAGGCTGTATGGTATGCCTTATGATTTAGAGATGCCATCTGATCACCCCCAGGTACAGGATATCCAATTAAAACCTTATTTAATACAGCTTATGAACCGACGGAGGGAGTTGCAAGCGAAAGGCTTGGTGGCTAGATATAGCAATCCATAGGATACAACCTGGAGATAGGGTTCTAATTAAGACATGGAAAGAAACGTCTTTAACACCGCGGTGGGGAGGCCCCTATGTTGTTTTACTTATCACAGAGATGGCTATCCGGACGGCTGAGAAGGGGTGAACGCATGCCAGTCGCGTGAAAGGACCGATCCAGAAAAGCGAATGGGAAGCGGTCGCAGGCCCTGATGACTTAAAGCTCACATTGAAACAAACTCGATAAGTATGGTCTAACTGTCTATGTATCGTAAAAAAAAAAAAAAAAAAAAAAAAAGGAGGAGAGGGGACCCTGTTTGATCAGAAAAAGGTCGCGGTTACCTGAGAAACTCCCCTGAAGAACACTGCTGCTGCCGAGAAGAACCTGCACCTTGTAGTTCGCTGCAACCGAACTGACAAGCGAGGCAGAGAGTGAAACGGTGGGGAATTACGTGGCCAGGTAAAGAACTCTGGAAAATGGGCCCTAGCCATTTTTTTTTGCGATACATAGTAATGGGTACGATTGTTTACACTGTTCCTGGGTCTGCGCACCCTCACAAACCTTTTAAATGGAGCCTGATTAGATGGGAAGATCACCATGTTGTTCAGCAGATAACTACTGCTAGGGGACTGATAGGGGAGGCATCATCTATATAAAGAAGGAAGACACTAAGAGTCCCCAACAGGCGGGACCAAATCAGAAACTGTCGGGGAATGTTTTGAGGATTCAGCCTACACAAGCTTTTAGAATGCTAACTCCTAATAGCCCTAAACCACTGGAGGTTGCTAATAAATCAGTAAACCCGGAGTACGGGATTAGAAATGAAGGGGTGACCGGGAATAACATATGGAGAATCATGAATGCTAGTTATCAGTTGTTGAATCAAACAAATCCAGACGTGCCTAGACCTTGCTGGTTATGTCTTGATATAAGGCCCCCATATTACGACGCCACTGGGGATCTGGGAGAGACCACCCGTTCAAACGAAACCGATCCCCCACAATGCCATTGGGGAAGGGATGTAGGAATAACGCTAACGGAAGTAACTGGGAATGGCAGGTGCGTAGGCACGGTCCCTGGTGAGAAGTTCCATCTATGCAATATTACAGAAAATGTTACACAATTAGACAAAGAAAAATGGTTAATACCAGCAGATAACACCAGATGGGTATGTTCGTCTCTGGGGGTAAGTCCATGCTTATCTTTGAAATTGTTCAACTCGTCTCATGATTTCTGTGTACAGGTAGTAATTATACCTAGGATTCTTTACCATTCTGAGGAGTATATGTACATCCAACATGCTATGGCAAAAAAACCACTTAAGGAAGCGAGAGCCTATTACGGCTGTTACTTTAGCCACTCTGATGACTCTGGGGGCTGCAGGAGCCGGAACTGGAATTACCTCTCTGGTAAAACAAAGCCAAGAATTCACCTCTCTACGCATTGCTGTAGATGAGGATTTGGCCCGTATCGAGCAATCTATATCAGCTTTCGAGAAATCTGTGCGATCCTTATCTGAAGTAGTACTATAAAATCGTAGGGGATTAGATCTGATTTTTCTACAACAAGGAGGATTGTGTGCAGCCCTACGAGAGGAGTGTTGTGTATATGCTGATCATACTGGAGTGGTAAGGGATACAATGACTAGATTGAGAGAAGGGCTAGAAAAACGAAAAAGGGAGAATGAAGCCCACCAAAACTGGTACGAATCCTGGTTTAATTACTCGCCTTGGCTCACTACCTTGCTATCAACCATAGCAGGACCTTTACTGTTATTTATATTAGCATTGACTTTTGGACCATGTATATTCAACCGAGTAATTGCGATTGTAAAAAACCGATTAGAGGCAGCTCACCTTATGCTTGTGCGTGCGAAATATGAATCTCTTGAACAGGAGGAGGATGACGCAGAAACTTTAATATTGAGCAAACAAGTGCTTCAAAAATTCATCAATGAACAAAATATGTTAGAAAAAGAAAAAGGAGGGATTGTGATAAATTAGCGGGTGTTTGTTCATTGTCTTTAAAAGGAATTCAGAGAATCTGCTGAGAAGATAAGGTTTTGCAATTTACGACCTTGTTAAGGGGGAAGACTAAGGAAGTAGATAGTGGGGAGGGGGTGTTGGATAAACATCCTTGGTAAAACAAAGACTCTGTGAAATACTGTTTCCCGCTTCACCACCCTCCCCCTTGAACACGAGCACAACGCATGATCATTGAAAGAAAAACAACGACCCCCAACAACGAACTGCGCAGCTTCAGAAGGTTCAACAAGTCCTGACAAGCCGAAACTTGGATGCTATAAAACGGCGACACTGAAAAGGGAAAGTTGTGTGCTGTGGTGGAGCAGAGACTCCCCAGCCACCCAGCGCTGTTTTGCTTGTACCTGCTTACTTAATTAATAAATTATCTTTGACCAGAAAATTGCGTGGTCTCGCTTATAACAGTAGCTGGCATGATTCTGCATTTTGGATTTAGGATGAGAATAATGCTGATAGCATTCCGATGTCTCAGTTGTTGCAGAGTAGCGCTCACCCAGAGCCAAGGACTGTTCAGCTTCCCGTGCTGCCCTGCCAGCAAGGGGGCTCGGGGTGCACCAGGAGCTGGGAGGGGACAGAACCAGGACAGTTGGCCCAGGCTGGCCAAAGGGATGTCCCATGCCATGTGGCATCATGCTCAGCAATAACAGAACTGGCTGGGCATCAGTCAGCAGGGGTCAGCAATTGCATTGTGCATCACTTGCCTTATATATTTATTATTATTATTTATTATTGTTGTTGTTGCTGTTATTATTATTCCTTCCTTTTCTGTCCTATTAAACTGTCTATTTCAACCCATGAGTTTTACCTGTATTCTGATTCTCTCCCCCATCCCACTGTGGGGGTGGGAGAGAGCAAACGTCTGTGCTCAGCTGCTCAGCTGCCTGCCAGGTTAAACCACAGCAGTCCCTGGGTGCCCTTGGGAACCTGGTCATGTAAATTAACATAAGAAGTAGCTTCATTCATGTGACTTCAAGTGTACTGCTCAGATCAGCAATTTCAGTCATGGAAGTCTTTGTAATTTTGATCTTAATGTAGGGTTAACTCTCTAAATTTCTAAATTTTCAATTTTTTTCTTTGCTAAAATTCTTATCTTAACCTGCACTAACTGCAACATTTCTCTTTTGACACATGGGTGGCCATCAGTACCTCAAGTTCATTGCCCATATCTTCAATTAGTTTCCTATAAACTAGGAACAAGAGTCAAGGTCTCCATTAAGGTTTTCAGTAAGCCCAATGCACTAGACTCAGTAGAAGGGATGGCTGAAAGGTCTGATACACAGACCTGAAGGGAAAGGGGAAAGAGAAGAGTTTTCATGGAAGAATACGAAGCTATGGAATGATCCTGTAAGGAGCTGTGTTTGTAGTTAGTCATGATACAGTTTCATGATACCCTTGTTTAAGTGACAATCACTGCTTAAAAAGTATTATTTCATATCCCAAACTTCTACAGGAAAAAAAACTCTCTGATAATTTCAGAGATCTAATTAACATTAGCTACCCAACAAACATTTCAGTTGGCACATTTGTACATAACAGTGAAAGGCTAAGGTGTGGGAAAGGAATTCGCAGGGAGCTTTGTGCTGTTTCGCACATCCCTGAGTTAGAGATAATGAGGAAAACAGCGGTAGAACCAAAAACTTGAGCAAGGTCAAGATAAAGTAAATTGGCTACAGTGTTAAAGATGAGCTTTGGGCAGTGGCCAATTGCTGGCTGGCTCAAGGCGCATGTCTGAGGGTCTCTAACCAGTTGTAAGACAGATTCGGGCGCGTGGACAGCACGTGGGGCTACGGGGAAAGTATATGTGGTGGTGAAAAATGGCAGTAAAGGCCTTCTGTTCAAGAGCCATCAGGAGTCCGTGTCGTGCATCCCTTCACTAAGGGACCAATGCCTGAGGAGCATAGGAAGCATGATTACCAAAGAGCATCCGAAAAGTTATACCCTTGGGTACTCTGGGATTTCAACTGAACATGAGTTTAATAAGGTCAATTTTATATTTAGACACCTAAAATTTAGCTAATATATTAAAACTTTTGTAGATGTACTTTTATAGCCTAAGTAGGCAATAGATATATGTGGATTTTGGATCTAATTTTGTATCTGTATTGAACAACAAAATTTTATGGATCTAATTTCCAGACAAGACCTGTAACTTCAGGTGATGGCACACTCAGTGTTAAGATAAATTTGTCTCCATGAGCTTTCTGAGTGTCACACACAAGATATCTGAGTCCTATACCATAGATAAATATATATGTATATATTCTTCAAGTATTACCTTCTCTGAAGGGGAGGGAAAAAAATCTAAAAAAATCACAGAGCTCCTAAATTATAAAGGACCCCCTCCCTGCATGCACACTCAGCTGCAAGCACACCTTTAATATATGTACCTCCTATTATATACAGACATTTAGAAAAATCGTAGTTAGTCCAAAACAGCAGGTGCTAAATCAGTCAGCTTTGCAGGCAGCCTATGCAGGGAAAGTAGGAATTAATTGTTTACAAGGGACACAGATTGTCACCTTTTGCAACACTGACATTACCATTTAAATGGTCCTTGACAAAGATCCTATTTTGCTCCATTTTACATTCATGCTTAGCAAACAAATACTGAACATTCATTAAGCAAACCTGCTATAACAAATGAAAAAGTGACTTCAGGAATGTTATCACACTCTATGTTCTGGGTGTGATAAACAATTAAAAACCTGTTGGCACACTGGTGTGTGTTTTTATGTTTTATGTATGTATAAGACTCCATATCTGCAGCAGACAGGGAAACTATCTCCTCCTACAAGAGGCCATCGCTGTTTTGGATTTGGAAACTAAATGCTGGAGTCTTCTTTGCAGTTAATCAGCTTTGTTCTATTGAAATCAGTGGAGTTCCACTACTGTTAATGAAGCAATGCTGATTTACGCCGCTGTAATAAAAGTTCACAACTATTTAGTTACTAATGTGTTTTCCCAAAGAACGGAAGTGTTGAATGACTTCTAATTCAACTGAATATTTTTACATATGATTGAGAAACAGACACCTATTTAATCTTTATATTAAATTTATAAACATTTTCACAAATTCACTGCAAGGTGAAAAAGTAGTACAGTGAGTTCAAAACAGAAAATTTTTATCATGTTTTACATTAGGTAAAATTAAAAGAACACTTGTGTGACTATATATAGTTCAGATAAACAGTAAAAAGTTAAATACACAAATATATGAGTAAATAATTCTGGTCATAATGGAATTATCCCTTCCAAAAACGAAAAGGAAATAAAATATCCAGAAAAAACTTTGCAGTCAAGTACCAACTTTCCCACACTCCTTGCTGAGAAAGAGAATGCAATTGCACAAAAGCAAGCATACACAATATGAAAATGATTAGAAGAAATAACCCCAAAATTATTTGAGGATTTTGTTATTTTAAGTATGAGTTACATTGGTAATTATACAGTGTTCTAAGTTGAAAAAAGATTATTATTTTTCCATTGCGAAATGTCAGTGAAGAACTATTTGTTTCCCCTCCAATGCAAACAATTAGCTTAAATTGTATTGAATTCATACAATAACATAAATTGTTTCAGTTAATCTGAACATACAGGTTGATAAAACATGATTCGACTGATAAATGAGACACAGCTAAACTTAGAAATTAGACCTCATTTAAAGCCTACAGGAACTTTAGCTCCTAAATCCTTAGTGTTTTTCTGAAACTTGTATCCTGTCAAGCTAATAATGTTCTTTCATTTGGATTATATACACTAGGTAAGATTTTTCCTTGTACTATTAACCACCTATTCTCAGGAATTATGTGATGTATAGGACTTTGCACTGCTTTTCTCTGGCTTTCAGTTAAAGAAGAAATACCACTTGCCAAATTGTATGCAAAGTAATTATTGGAAGCCAGAGGGCAAGCTGTTCACACTGGGACAATCCAGGGAACATCTGGGTTGGTTGGATTAGTTGTTCATTTGGCTGCTGTATCCTTCCCTCTTATTCAATATTTATATATATATATGTATAACCTTTTCTTTGTCTGTGTAGACTATGTTCCATTTGCTGTAAAATCTTTAAATAATGACAGAGTCAAAATTGTCTTTTCTATCTCAAAATTTTATGAAGGTAGGTTCTCATGTGCTTAATATATAACGTTATAGATAACATACATATGTCGGGTGTGTACACAGTGTACCACTATATGTATCTTTAAGCAAGGTTCTTCTCTGCTTGCTTTTTCACTCGAATAGTCAGAGAATTTAAGTTTCAGGGAGTCTTAAAGCTTACCTGGAGGAGCTTTAATTTAAACAGAACTGGACTAAATGTACATCTCTGTATCAGGGAAAAAACATCCATTTGGTTTTCCATGCTATCCCTTAACCCCACTGGAGTGGGTTATCCATGACAAACAACCAGCCACCCACCCTTCTGCTCACTCCCCCCTCCTCAGTGGGACAATGTGGGAGTATAGCCATGGGGGTCGACAAGCCCCATGGTTGGTGATAACATCGTACTCTTAACGATGAGGCCATGAGGAGTGTAATGAGGCCATAAGGAATGTAAAGAGTTCAGAGGGAACAAAGAAGGGTGATTCAGGAGATGCCTTGCTGTCTCGGACTGCTTGTTCTCCAGCGGTTAAAACGGTTACGACGTGGAAGTTGCTGGGTGTTTGCTGTTGCAAGGCAAAGTTGCTGACCAACGAATAGGTAGTGGAAAAGTACTGCTGTAGAGCGAATGGTATAAGAAAGGAGCCTGTCCTCAGTAAAAGGTTTGAAGTTGAAGTTATGCCCTCAAAAAAGAAGTAGCAGTTACTGATCCTAAAAGAACCCTGGTGTCTGTGTGGTCTTTACACCACAGGACAAGGTGGAGAAAATAGGGACAAGAAAGCTTATGAGTCAAGATAAATGCAGGAAGACTACTTACCATTTAGCATCACAGGCAAAAAAGACTCAACTTGGGGAAATTTAGTTTAATGTATCACCAATTAAAATAGATTTAGGTAAGGAAAAACAAAGACAAAAATAAAACAACACCTCTAGCTATTTCTTTCTGCCATTCCTTCTCTCACACTTTTCCTCTGCTCCAGTGTGGGTTTTCCACTGGCTGCAATTCCTTTGAGAATTTCAGTGTGGATCTGCCATGGGCTGCAGCAGCTCCCTGCTCTGGTGCCATGGATCACCTCTTCCTCCTCTGCTCTTGATGTTCCCTCTGTGGTTTCTCCCTTTTCTTCACCCCATTCCTGGACAGAATTCTCTGTTCTATCTTGAATGTTTTCAAAGACATGCAATGAGCTTTGCTGAAGGTCTCAGCTATGTCCTGCACTGGGTCCATGTGGTGGAGCTCGGCCGCCCACCCGAGTAAAACCACCGCAGTCCAGAAAGGACTGCGGTGGTTTTACTCAGGTGGGTGGCTGAGCTCCACCACAACCGCTCTCTCACTCCCCCTCCTCAAAGAGGAATGGGGAGAAAATACAATGAAAAGGGCTCAAGGGTTGAGATAAGGACAGGGAGATCACACAGTAATTATCGTGATGGGCAAAACAGACTCAGCATAGGGAGATAGTAAGATTTATTACCTATTACTAACAAGATAGAGAAGTGAGAAACAAAGGAAAGAAACCAAAAGCACCTTCCCCCCCATCCACCCTCTTCCACCTCCTCCCCCCGAGCGGCGCAGGGGAATGGGGGAATGGGGGTTATGGTCAGTCTATAGCGCTTCTTCTCTGCCGCTCCTTCTTGGTCACTCTCATCCCCTGTGCTGTGGGGTCCCTCCCACGGGATGCAGTCCTTGCTGAACTGATCTGACGTGGGCTTCCCACAGGCAGCAGCTCTTCAAGAACTGCTCCAGATATGGGTCCCTACCACGGGGTCCATCCCTCAGGAGCAAACTGCTCCAACCTGGGTCCCCCACGGGCAGCAGCTCCTGCCAGGTCACCTGCTCCTGCGTGGGCTCCTCTCCACGGGCTACAGGTCCGGCCCAGAATCTGCTCCAGCAGGGGTCTTCCACAGGCCACAGCCTCCGTCGGTGCAGGTCCACCTGCTCCACCGTGGTCTCCTCCACGGGCTGCAGCGTGGAAACCTGCTGCACCATGGTACTCCATGGGCTGCAGGGGGACAACCTGCTTCACCATGGTCCTCACCACAGGCCGCAGGGGACTTGTGCTCCGGCGCCTGGAGCACCTCTCCCCCTCCTTCTTCACTGACCTTGGCACCTGCAAGGCTGTCCCTCACTCCTCTCACTCTCCCAGCTGCTGTGTGGCACAGCGTTTTTTTTTTTTTTCCCTGACTTAAATATGCTCTCACAGAGGCGCAAAACAACATCACTTATTGGCTCGGCTCTGGTCAGCAGTGGGGCCCTTACCAAACATGGGGCAGCTTCTAGATCCTTCTCACAGAAGCCACCCCTATGGCCCCCTGCTACCAACACCTTGCCACGTAAACCCACTGCAGTCCATTGCCCCACTACTAAAATCTGAACACAGACATCCAGTATGTCCATGTAAAGAGAGAAAGGTAAAATAAATAAATAACAATATAAATAAAATAAAAATAAAATCTGAGAAGACACAGACTTGTGTTATTCAAAGTCACTAGAAGGCACCATTACAGTTAATCTGACAGTCTGTTGAACTGTGTGAATAGGCAGTTAGATCTGGAATAAATGTCTGTTCGTTGTGTACTTCTTTTTTACAGGCAATGAACATCACCAGAAAAGTCTGCTTTGTCCAAGTCTCTTTATGACAGAATCATTTATTAGACGCGAAGCTGCTGCCTGCAGGTTATGTGCATACAAAACAAAATAATTGCATATTGTCAAATCATGGCAATATGAAAGGATCTAGAAATGTAAAAGCAAACTAAGAAAAATGGATAAATTACCAAAACTATGGGCTTGGCTGAAATTCAACTGCTTGGTGAAACCAGAAAATATGTGCTCTCCAAAACACTGAAGGTATTCAAGTAACTTTTCAAAATATCTTTCAAGAACGGTCAAATTAAGCAGGGAGAATGACACCCTCTCTGTTGGATATATTTATCTATAAAGGGTGTATATACGCATAAGTCTCAGGACAAGATCTCTGTTAAGGATGGAAAGAAGAGGGATGAGTGTCTGCTTCCTATTATCTGAAAATGCTAAATATTTTTAAACCCACTTAACTCAAGTAAGGGTAGTATCCCTGACCAAGACCTGAGTGACAGATGAGACACTTGCCAGTTTTTCCAGCAAAGTCTATTTAATGCCCGTGTCCTGGTTCCAGCTAGGACAGAGTTAATTTTTCCTCCTAGTAGCTGGTAGGGTGCTATGTTTTGGATTAGGATGAGAAGAGCGCTGATAACATGCTGATGTTTTAATTGTTGCAGAGCAGTGTTTACACCAGGCCAAGGACTTTTCGGCTTCTCGCTCTGTCCTGCCAGCGAGCAGGCTGGGGGTGCAGCAGGAGCTGGGAGGGGACAGACCCAGGACAGCTGACCCAAACTGGCCAAAGGGGTATTCCATACCATCTGACGTCATGCTAAACAATATATAGGGGTGGCTGGCCGGGGTGGGGGGGCCGGCTGCTCGGGGATAGGCTGGGCATCGGTCAGCGGGTGGTGAGCAATTGCATTGTGCATCACTTGTTTTCTTACACATTATTATTATTAATACTATTATCATTATCACTATTATTATCATTATTGTTATTATTATATTCCATTCTTAATAAACTGTCTTCATCTCAACTCACCGGCTTCACTTTCCCGTTTCTCTCCCCCATCCCAGAGAGGGAGGGGGGAGGGTGAGCGAACGGCTGTGTGGTGTTTAGCCGCCAGCCGGGTTAAACCACAACAGTCCTTTATGGCGCCCAACGTTTGGCTCGAACCCACGACCCTGGGATTAAGAGTCCCATGCTCTACCGACTGAACTAGCCGGGCAGCTGTCCCAGCACCGGAGCAGCCAGGTGACAAGCTGCTCCCACTCCTGTGTCTGGGTCAGAGAAACGAGCTGTAGCAGTGCAAGTTGCCCCTGCAGACAAGGTGAAAAAATGGTATAGAGGCTCAGGTCGTTTAGAACGCAGACAGTCTTCTGTGAAGTCTGAGCATAGTGAAGACGAGGCTGGGCCATCAAAGGTGCAGGAGACTGAAGATGAGGATGAGGATGTCGAAAAATCAACAGTAACTACCCGAACCCTATACCAGCGTGAGCTACGAGATGTGCGAAAAGATTTTGGTCGCTGTATAGGCGAGCAGCTTGTCACCTGGCTGCTCCGGTGCTGGGACACCGGAGCCAATTATGTGGAATTAGAGGGGAAGGAAGCCAGGCGGCTGGGATCCCTTGCTAGGGACGCATGTATTGACAAAGCAATTGGAGGATCTCGCAGCCTCTGGAGGCGTCTCCTGTCAGCTGTGCAGGAAAGGTATCCCTTCAAGGAAGAACTTGTATGTCTACCAGGCAAGTGGACCACCATGGAGAAGGGAATTCAGTACCTGAGGGAATTGGCCGTACGGGAAGTAATTTATAAGGACCTAGACGACGCACAAACATCCACAGATCCAGATGCAGTCCGGTGTACACTACCCATGTGGCGGAAGTTTGTACGGAGTGCACCATCATCATATGCCAGCTCATTGGCAATACTAACCTGGAAAGAGGAGGAGAATCCCCCAGTGAATGAAGTGAATAAATACTCCAGCAGTACGAAGGAAATCTCTCCTCTTCCCTACAGGCCTGTGTCTCGGCTGTGGAGAAACTCTCTGAAGAGGTCCACCAACTTAAAGAGAATTTATCTTCCCCTCCACCTGAACGAATCAGTGTCCACCAGCCAAAAGAGAATGCTTTGGAGAAACTTTCTGAAAAGATCCACCAACTTGAAGAGAGATTATTTTCCTCCCCACCTGTACAAACCAGTGTCTCAGCTATTAGGGGTAAACGTTCATCTGTGCAAGGAAGACAATATGGTGGGCACACACACCGCGCCACCCTGTGGTTTTACCTACGTGACCATGGAGAGGACATGAGAAAATGGGATGGAAAATCTACTGCGACCCTAGAGGCACGGGTACGTGAATTGCAAAAGAAAACAATTGGGAAAAAGGGGTTCTCTGAAAAGTTTGCTGCTCCAACTTCCAGCAGGCAGTCCTTTAAACACAGAAACGAAGATTCTGACCAGGACTAGAGGGGCCCTGCCTCCAGCCAGGGGGAGGAAAGGGACAATCGAGTTTATTGGACTGTGTGGATTCGATGGCCTGGCACGTCAGACGCACAGAAGTATAAGGCTTTGGTATACACCGGTGCACAATGTACTCTAATGCCATCAAGCTATAAAGGGCCAGAGCCCATCTGTATTTATGGTGTGACGGGGGGATCCCAGCAGTTAACTGTATTGGAGGCTGAAGTGAGTCTAACCGGTAATGAGTGGCAAAAGCACCGTATTGTGACTGGCCCAGATGCTCCGTGCATCCTTGGCATAGACTCTTAGCCTGCTTTTCTGAATGAATGTTTTTATACCCACAGATCTGGCAGTCACAGTCCCTGTGTTTATGTTTCAGTGATGTAAACTAAGCAGAGATACTGCACCAGCAGATTTTTAGCCTCTGCCAGGTAGTGCTTTTCCAGCCAGTAAACAAGCATAGTCTGCAAAACAGAAGAGTCCAGGGAATTTCTCAGCCAGCAGTTATCATGGATGAGATTCATTTAGGGGGATAGGGCATTTGGAAAAGAGAGTTTAGCCATATGAATGCGCGCTGTGCCACTTCTTAAAGTCTTGGCTCATTTAATTTCCTAGTATTGATATGGTTAATGGGCAAAGGTACCAAAACAAGTGCCACTACTAACAGAAAGAATTGTGGGGAATAATCTTAACCATTTCTCACCTTACCCTTTTGTTTAAATGCATACTGATGCAATAGAAGCACTTTGTCTGCTTTTTTCAGAAGAGATACTATAATTCTATTGAAAGTTGAACAATTCACCTTTTTCGGCAGCCTGAACTGAACAGTTAGGGGAAAGCTTGCTAAGATGATTGTAACCACTCTACAGCATTAGAATACTATGTGAAAGCTGATGAGTAATCTAATTCATCTTATAACAACCTCACATTTCAAAAAAAAAAAAAAGGTAATTGTCCTATTTTTGATCTTGTGCTGAAATAATTTTTGCCCTTAAAGTTTGTGGTTATCACACGATATTTATCCTAGGAAGACAAAGACAATTCTAATCTTTAAGGATAGTGGAGACTGAGAAATTAGTTCTACTAAATACACCAAAACCAAAACATTTGTTCGAATTTTCATAGAAAAGGAACAGAGTGTAAATAATAATCCAGATCCTAAGATTACATCCTCCTTTAGAAAAAAAAAAGTATACGAAAAAGCTGAAAAACTCTAACTTCTGTTTGTTCAGCTCTGAATCATGCTTTGAATTGTTATACTGCTCACTATTACATCTTATGTATGTATTTTGTATCCTTTAGGGGAAGTCAAAATAAAGATATTTTTAAAAGTTGGGTTGTATATAAGGAGGGTATAGGTGGAGATTTTCTGAGGATATGAGTTATGTAGTAGCTCTCAGCCTTCAACATTTAGCTGAAGCCAGCTCAGATTCACTCTTGAAAGGCATTAACATTTGTTTGTTTTTCCAAGTGGCATATTACAGTTTGTCTCTATCAGAGGACTACTATTTTGGGGAATGGTAATCTGAGCACACCAACAAATCTGAATACAACTGTAGCATTTAAAGACAAAATAAATAAATTCAAGTGAGAGTTCTTGAGAGAAAGTTAGGAGACTGAGTGGTAGAAAGTGAGAGGGTGAACTGCAAAGAGCCAAAGAGCCAAACACTGGCAAAAGGGAAGAATCATTATGACATGCAGGGGAGAATAGGTAGAAAGAAGTGAAAAGCAAGGTTGCACACTGGGAATGGCATTTGGTAAAGATGACAGAATGAGTGCAAAGAGATTTTCTTGTCTCAACCTCTTGGCCTCCCTACACTCCAGGGAAGCCACTCCATACGGCAAACTCAGCTGCTGAGCTTGATCTGTTGGCCATAAGCTATAGAACCATAGAACAGCTTGGGCTGGAAGGGATCTTAAAGACTATCTAGTTCCACCCCCCCTGCCATGGGCAGGGTTACCACCTACCAGATCACATTGCCCAGGGACTTGTTCAACCTGGTCTTGAACACCTCCAGCTATGGGACATCCGCAGCTTCTCTGGGCAGATGGACTGCATCTAGAACAGAAGCACAGAGGAACAGAAAGGCCATAGCTGCTAAGCCTTAAACTGCAAATACATGAGATGTTTTATAGGGAACCATGATAGCCCCCTCTTGTTAAAACTTTTCCCTTGTCAGAGCAACTTCATTCTCTCTCATGAATCAACTGTTCTTTCTCTTCCATAAACCACCATGACTTAAGGGGATGAAAAAGAAGGTTCACAAGAAGTCTGAGAGATGAAAACGTAGACAGCGGCAACAAGAACGAGACAGCATGCAGCAAGAATGGTATGATCAAGAAGGTCTGGCTAGAACAAGGCCCTGCAGCTCAGCTGTGCAGGCATGAAAGCAATGCAAAGTTTTGCAGAGGTCCATACAGAAAATCAAACTTTGTAACAGAGAACCCATTCAAACAGCTAAAGCAAGTGGTATATGAGTTCAGCAACCCAGCTCTCAAACAGCCCATTAAAAAGCATGGTTTTGTTTATGGATTCTAACATGGCAAGGGATTAATGAAATGAAAAGGGGATAATGGTGAAACAGGAAGCTGTATTTGCAGAAAACAATGAAGGAGAGTGGAGAAAGAGTCTTACTTATTTTCTCTCATATGCTGAAACATTGTCCTTGAATATCTTCATGCATGGTCTGAATAGCTACACATTCCAGGCATTTTAAAATGCAATCATAATCCCCAGTCTATTATAGCAAAAGGTGGTTAATAAACACCTTGCTGGGGTAAATCAGGGCATGGTTTTGTGATGCAGTTGTTGTTATAGCAACTGCATGTTTGTGTACTATTTCCATTTAACAAACATGAGATAAATTATCCTTCTTTCAAGATAAGGAGGAGACAATTACAAGAGCTTTTAGAGATGAACTGTGCATTTATAGTTTCTGGGTTTAAATGTTATCTAATGTGTTGAAATTTTAGATCTGTATTTTTTCATGATTTGAACATGTTCCCTGACTAAAATTATACAGAACTGGCAGAAACACTTGCAAGTATTACAGCATCCCTTTTCTAGGTCTGATAACATCAGGATGTCTATTATTACTGCCTGATTACTCCTACAAAATATTCTCTCCAGTGAGGAAGATAACACAGACCAACGATGAAAGGAAAAAGTAGTGACCTCAAATTATTCACAAAAATGTTATTTCCCAGGTAAGCACTTGTAAGACTTAGCAAAAGTAAACAGAAATCAAAATATTCCACTGGACAACAAAAACTTTGTGATTCTTATGTTATTTACCAGTGAATGAATACACACACAAACATAATCATGAAGATTCTATATGAAGAAAAAAGGAAAATAAAAAAAAACAAGTATAAATTAAAGAGGTAGTGATTTAAAAAGAGTTTTTTAATTTTTTTTTAACTGGTCAAAAATATAGTTTTCTATCAAGAAAAAAGACAACCCTGGTTACAGAACCATCCTGATTCAGTGATGGTGGGAGACAGCAATCAGAAACACAAAATCAAAATACAAAAAATACAAATAAATAACAAAATAAATATTAGTATATGTAGTATAATAACTGAAAAGAATAAGTTGCCTGTATTACACGAAGCTGATTAGTAGCTTTATGATCTAGCTGAAAGAAAAGCATTTGAACTCTGAGTATTAAGATAATCTGCATCCAGGAACATGTGAGTATGTGACTGGGAAATAAGTAATCACTACTAAGAAAACTTTAAATTCTAGGAAAACCTAGAGTTCTGAAAGAGTGTTATTGTAGTACTGCTATTCATAGAGAATAAGCTGAATGGTCCTAATAATTATAGGTCAGTTACTCAGACATCAAACTCAGACGATATAATGGAAAGGTCAATATGATTTTCCATTAATAGAGCATCAGAAAGAGGGAACTAATTCATGCCAGTCAATGTGTTTTTATGGAAAATGGGTTTTGTCGAACAGTTTAGATTTCACTATTTGATAAGATTACAAATTTGGTTGATAAAAGTAGCTGTGTATATGTAATATAAGTAGACTTTAGCATGGCATTTGACTTGTATCAGATGAGGAGGCAATTTAGAACAATATTACAAATATCTATAAATCACAAGTTAAATGTGTTTTGAATTTATTAATCAAAAAGTTGTAAGTGGCTGTTCATGGAAAATCATCAGTGGATGGGCCAACATTCAATATACTTATTTCATTGCTTGAAAATGAAATCACTGCAGAAAAAAAATTCTTAGTAAAGATGGGGTCATGCATAAGAGGCAGGCTAGCCAGCAGAATGATCAGAGTTGGTTACTTAGTTAGGTGTATTTAAGTTAGACACTGCCAGGAACAGACAAAAACAGACTTCTGTGTCTAGAAGCCAAACATGCAAAGTAAGAAACTCAGGGGCTCCACCTGCCAGCTTGTGGCAACAAAGAGGATTAATAAACAGCTAATTATATTATCTCTACTTCTGGCACTATTGAAACAAGCAATGGAATACTGCATGGAGTTCTAGAGTTTATACCTTACAAAGGAAGTTATAAACTAATGATGAAATAAAAAAGGAACAAATTGCTTTGAGATACACTGAATGTGCCTTACAATAAAGAACTTAATAGCTTAGATGATGTAGTTTATCAAAATAAGATTGATAATGGTGACATATTCATTAAGTAATGCTGTCAAAAGAACAGAATGCATAGCAATAAGCTTTTGCATAGACAGAGCCACAGCAAGAGATAATGGCTACTGAGCAAAAGAGGGGGTTTTCACTTTAAAAATTGTGATTAATTTCCATCATGAAAGATAATGATGATCAGTGGTCCTTGGTGATCAGTGATGAAAGATAATGTGATCAACACAGAATGAATAAGTCAGAGCAATATAGAAAGTCAGATGAAATGATCCATTGAGGGACTGGGTTTAATTTGCACTAGAATTTGTCATAGCATTTTGTTGTTTAAACATCACAGAAATAACATGCTACATGAGCTGTACTCAGCATACAACTTCAAATCAGCATGCCTCTAGCAGCTGCATTTTATTTGTAAGGATGACTCTTTTCTGAAAAAAGAAATTATACTATCTATTATACTTTGCATATGGCTGTTTGTATCTAAAATCGTAGCCATTAATCCCTTTACAAGATTTATAAAATATGACATAAAAGGAAAAATGTAGAATCAAAGGTTAATTTAATGTTACAGAGATTTTATGGTGATTTAGCATTAATGATGACAGTTTAGGAACCATGTTTAATTAAATGAATGTTGGAGATAAAAGTCACCCTTGTATTTAGCTTTACTTAAGATTATAGACTCTAAAATTCAGAAGAGGTTATGAATAACATTTATTCTGGCCTCTAGTAAAGGCTGTATTTTACTAACATCGAGGAAAATTTTATATATTCTATCAGCAGATTAAATATGATCTTCAGATATCTTAAAATAGTGTTGCTTCACTGAAATATATTTTATTAAAGGAACTACAGCAAATGATATCAGTTTGGGGATCTTATCAATGTTTGCAAATATATTAAGTGTGGGAGACAGAGGGATTTGGCCAACCTCTTTTCAGTGGTTTGTGGGGACAGGACAAGGGGCAATGGCCACAAAATGGAGCATAGGAAGTTCCGCACCAACATGAGAAAGAACTTCTTCACAGTGAGGGTGACGGAGCACTGGAACAGGCTTCCCAGGGAGGTTGTGGAGTCTCCTTCTCTACAGATATTCAAGGCCCATCAGGACGCCTAGCTGGGCAACCTGCTCTAGGGAACCTGCGTTGGCAGGGGGGTTGGACCCGATGATCTCTTGAGGTCCCTTCCAACCCCTACAATTCTGTGGTTCTGTGATTCAGATCTGGTCCATTTGTTTGGTGTGGTGTTTGGGAAACAGGTAACTTTGTTGACCTCATGTTGCACACAAAGATGACACTCAGAGCATTGAAACAGTAAGGTACCTTATTTCACAGAATCACAGACTCACAGAATCATTTAGGTTGGAAGAGACCTCCAAGATCACCTAGTCCAACCTCTGACCTAACACTAACAAGTCCTCCACTAAACCACTAAACCATATCACTAAGCTCTACATCTAAACGTCTTTTAAAGACCTCCAGGGATGGTGACTCAACCACTGCCCTGGGCAGCCCATTCCAATGCCTAACAACCCTTTCAGTAAAGAAGTTCTTCCTAATATCCAACCTAAACCTCCCCTGGCGCAACTTTAGCCCATTCCCCCTCGTCCTGCCACCAGACACGTGGGAGAATAGACCAATCCCCACCTTGCTACAGCCTCCTTTAAGGTAACTGTAGAGAGCGATGAGGTCTCCCCTGAGCCTCCTCAGAAGGCATTAAGCACCTCAGCCTTTTCCTCATCTCTTGTCCCTAAGTTTCCCCCCGCATCCAGTAAAGGATGGAGATTCTCCTTAGTCCTCCTTTTCCTGTTTATATGTATTTATAAAAACATTTTCTGTTACCTTTAACATCAGTAGCCAGATTGAGCTCCAGATGAGCTTTGGCCTTTCTAATTTTGTCCCTGCACAGACTTACAACATCCTTATAGTCCTCCTGAGTGGCCCGCCCTCTTTTCCAAAGATCATAAACCCTTTTTTCTTCCTAAGCTCTAGCCACAACTCTCTGCTCAGCCAGGCCGGTCTTCTTCCGCGCGGGCTCATCTTTGGGCACGTGGGTACAGACCACTCCTGAGCCATTAAGATTTCCTTCTTGAAGAGTGCCCAGCCTTCCTGGACTCCTCTGCCCTTCAGAACTGCCTCCCAAGGGACTCTGCCAACCAGTGTCCTGAACAGCTCAAAGTCAGCCCTCCGGAAGTCCAAGACAGCGGTTTTACTGATCCCCTTCCTGACTTTGCCAAGAATAGAGAACTCTACCATTTCGTGGTCACTCTGCCCAAGACAGCTCCCACCAGTCCTTCTCTGTGAACAGAAGGTCTAGCGGGGCACCTCCTCTGGTAGGATCACTAACCAACTGTGTCAGGAAACTCTTCCACGCTCTTCAGAAACCTCCTAGACTGCTTTCTCTGAGCTGTATTGCATGTCCAAGATATGTCTGGGAAGTTGAAGTCCCCCACGAGAACAAGCGCTGACGATTTCACAACTTCTGCCAGCTGCCAGTAGAACTCCTCATCCGTCTCCTTATCCTGGTTTGGTGGTCTATAACAGACCCCCACCAGGATGCTTGCCTTGTTGGCCTTCCCAACGATCCTAACCCATAGGGACTCAACCTTATCATTCCCAGTCTCGAGTTCCACAACTTCAAAACTTGCTCTAATATAGGGAGCCACACCGCCTCCCCTTTTGTTCTGCCTGTCCCTTCTGAAGAGCCTATAGCCAGTCATTGCAGCACTCCAGTCATGGGAGTGGTCCCACCACGTTTCAGTGATGGCAACCAAGTCATAGCTAGCCTGCTGCACGATGGCTTCCAGCTCCTCCTGTTTGTTGCCCATACTCTGTGCATTAGTGGAGATATACTTCAGTTGGGCCATTGCTTTCTCCCCCAACCCTGACATTGTTCCCCCTGGTACACCTCTAACGAGCCTTATTTCATCCTCATCCCCATTCTTTCCTAGTTTAAAGCCCTCTCAATGAGCCCTGCCAGCTCCTGGGCTAGGATCCGTTTTCCCCTAAGAGACAGGTGGAACCCATCTGAAGTTATCAGGCCAGGTGCTGAGTAAAGCACCCCGTGGTCAAAAAAAACCACAAAATTCCTGTGTTGGCACCATCCTCTGAGCCATGTGTTTATCAGGTGGGCTTTCCGTGTCCTCTCTGTACCCCTCCTTGCCACTGTAAGGATGGAGGAAAACACCACCTGTACTCCCGCTCCATCTACTAATCGTCACAGTCCCCTAAAATCCCTTTTGATAGCCTTCAGGCTTCTCTCATCAATATCATCACTGCCAGCCTGGACTATCAACAGAGGATAGTAATCAGAGGGGCGAACCAGGTTAGGAAGGTTTCTGGCAATGTCCCTGACCCTGGCCCCAGGGAGGCAGCAGACTTCCCTATGGGTAGGGTCAGGCCTACAAATAGGGCCCTCTGTTCCCCTGAGAAGGGAGTCGCCTACAACGATCACCCTTCTTTCTTTCTTAGTGGAGGCAGTCTTGAGGCATGGAGTCGACCTCCTCGCCCTAGGTATCCTCCTGGGTAGACTTTCTACCTCATCCTCACCCACTGGTCTCTCAAGCTTCAGGACCTCAAACCTGTTGTGTAAGGGCACCTGGGAAGGTGGGGCCGGTAGGGAGGGGGGTTGCCTGTGATGCCAAGCAGGGACCTGCTTCCATTCCTCCTCATCTCCCAGGTCCCCTCCCTCTGCTCGACAGGGACAGGGCAGAGGGTCCACCCCCATTTGGGGTGTCTCACCCCGGTGCCTTTCCTTCAGGCCTTGCAGGGAGTTGCTCCACCAGTCTATCTCCCACTCACACTCCCTGATGGCCCTCAACCTCTCCACCTCCTCCTTGAGCTCTGCCACCAGGCTGACTAGGTCATCCACCTGCTCACACCTCACACACACGGTGTCTCTGCTGCCCTCAGATGGCAGCAACAGGCTCAGGCACTCCCTGCACCCAGAGACCTGAACTGCTGCATTTTGGAGCAGGCACTCAGTCTGGGTCTCCAAAGACTTTCTAGAAAGATCTTTCTGCCTAGTGGAGACCATGGCAGTTTAGCTATAGGTAGACAGCCGGTAGATTAGCTGTTCTCCTGAGCGCACCCTGCCTGCGCAAACTGTCACACCCTACTTATGCGCCACACCCTATTTGCCCATCCTGTTCGCCACGTTCCTGGTCGCTCATGCTCCCTTGGGGCTGCTTTTGAACGTCAGGGGAGGGAGCACTGCTGGCTCCACCTACACCTCGTCAGCCTCCCTTGCGAGGGCTTCTGGGTCTTGGCGGCTCCCTCAGCTGCTTCGAGTGGCCTTGATGCCGAAAAAAAGGCCTGCCCGCTTTGATCCCCTGTTCCGCTGCAGAATGTGTCTGCCCTGGAGCGGATCGCCTCGGCTTGATTTCCTCACCTCGCCTCGGATTTCCTTGAGAGGAAATGCTAAAATATATTTGCAAGATCATAACTCCTGCCGCTTTAGTAATGCTGGAATAGTTGCTACCACTGAGTTGCATTTGGAAGCTGGATTCACAGGGGCAGTGATTTAAATATTGCTTTTTAGTACTTAACATCTTTATAAAACTGCAGCATTCCAAGGTCATAATACAGAGCAAACAAACAAACAAAAACACATTGCGATAAAAATAGTGAACAACATATACTCTGAAGCAGTAGTTGACCAAAATAATAATAGTAATAATAAAGTTGAACTGAAAAGAATTATTAAGGTTATGCTTTCTCCATATTTTACTAGCTTTGCTAAGTAGGAAAGAAATGTCATTATGACATGCATACATCACCATCTTCTTTTTCTTCTTTTTTCATTTTATGGTCATGCTACCATATGCAAGTTCTTAACTCTGTAATAATTTTGGTGGTATTAAACTATACATATACATAAGAATGGCATTTGTCTGTTACTACAATCCTACAGTCTACTCCCAACAAATTTAATGTCACAATCTTTCTGCTTCTGAACAATTCTGTTCAGCTAGAGGTCCACCACAAAGAATAGAAGCAGTCATCATGTATAGAAAGATGTCTTGTTAATGATATCAGGTCCCTGGGCTGCTCTCTTCCCCAGACTCCCATTTGTTCCTAATACAGACAGCCTATATCATCTTGTACCTCTTTTGCAGCTGGGTACAGATATATTTTCATGTGGCTATTTAAATTCTCTTCTCTGACACCTGCCCTCCAGATCTCATTTTAAGCATGATATAGAATTTAGACAGAATTTGAAGTCCATAGAATACTTCAAAGTGAATCATTGGAAAGGGGCATTGTAGTAAAAAGCAGTAGGTAACATACAGTGAAATTACTGTTGTCATTCGGAAATAAGTAACATAGAACTTTTATTCCAGATAGCTTGTACAAATTATTAATTCCTTATTTTTTAAAATTATGCATTATATTTTCATATAAAGAGGAAATTTTGTAGGATTCTATAATCTAATGTGCTGCTGGTAGTTTACTGAAAAATTGTTACAGGTTAGGGTTGCACAATTCTACCAACAGCATCATCATATACCTTCTGGTTCTGAATGTTGGATAAAGAGAAGTTGGTGGTTTGGCAAGTAGCAATTCTTAGTTTAATAAGAATTTAGTTAACTTGCTGGCAGACTTTGGACACTTTGTTTGAAGGCTTTATCACAAGCTTGCCTTGTGATAAAACTGATATGACTGATACTTCCCTGTGCAATGGAGGTGTTGTGATCTTACCTTTATCGTTTGAGGCCTTACTGTGAAAAGAATCAAGTATAATTTGAGCAGCTGAGGGGAAAAAACAGCAATAAAGAAGCAGAAAGAATATTACAGTACGCAGATTAAAGCACAGAAATTATATGTGATCTAGTCACAGTGGAGTCTTTACATATTGTTTTATTTATTTAAATTCAGTTATTGAATATTGATTTTTTTTATTTTTAAGCAACTGAGATTTCTCTCTCCATCTATACTGCCTTCCATGGTGTCTCTAAAGAGGGATTAATAAAGAATAAGTTTTTGTTGGTGTCATATTTACTGGTGCAAACATGTAATCTGGGAGACAATATAATACCTTCTGGAAATAAAGCTTGTATATATGCTAAAAAATGCAGGTGATTTGCAATTTCTCACAGTTCATTTCCAGCCTGCTTGCATTGCAGTACACGTGGCATCATAGGAAGTTTCTCCTCCAGCAAAGCATACCCATGAGCTCCATCTGCAAGAGAACATCCATCTGTCCTGTCAGACTGAAGTTGTCACTGCTCAACAGTGCCAAAAGGGGAACTGCAGCCAGTGCCAAGGACAGCAACCACCTTATAATTGCATACATAGTTCTTGATACCAGTCCTGCTAAATTTGATTTGGGTCTTCCCAGTGAACAGACTGCATGGTGTGCAGCCGAGGGGTGAATGCTTGTCAGAAACATTAACTCTTACTGACACATCAGCCCGAAGGAGTCTACCATGCACTCTGCTGGCTCCAGGGCTGGATTTAGCCATATTTCACATGTGAGGAGATCATACAAGATGGTGTTTTCCCCTTCAGTAATAGTTCTGTCTTTCAATTTCAAATGTACATAAGTAGTGGAGTGATCAGCTTTGTAAATCTAGTATCTTTTTGTCAGAATGTAAGAGAAATGAGAGAAAAATACTCAAGTTGCAGTCATGGATCAGAATTTCACCATGTTGTGTGGATGCAGAGAAAAAAAAACTTTCAGCAAGTCAACTCTATCTCCCAACTCAGTCTGAGTCATCACTAGCCTACATGGTTGTGTCCTGAAATGCAGGGGGGGGAGGGGGGGGAGGGGGGGGGAGGGGAATAAAGGAGTTTTCCATCCCTGACATGTAGGGTAATTCATTGACACAGTTCTGTTTCTCCTAATTGGATTCATCCTTACATGAATAACTTCACTGGGACAAGTTCAAACAGCAATCTACATAAATGGGAAAGGTGGAATAGCTTGTATCAACTTCTAGATTTTCAGCCTAATGTTAACCAACTCAAGTCTATAAATTTTGACCCACCGATAGCATGGGATATTGAAAATAAACTTTGGTACAAGTCACATTACTGCTACCTTTTCCAGTGTTGGTTCGCTCTGTATAAGAGTACATAAAGGCTTAAAACTCTTAAATATCACTTCTGAGTACAGCCTATTATGTTATTTATACTCTCAGACAAAGGTACTAATTTAAGCTGTTGAGTGAAGAATTAATTGAAATGTATGAAGTATGAATATTTCTGATACTTAAGCTTGCAACACATACTTCCATAAATCCATAAACAAAACTCCTTTACATGGGAAATTTGCACCAGTGTAATCTAGCATCCGATTATAAACCAGTATAGCTATATTGATCCAAACTCTTTCATTCACTTTGTCAGAACCAGTTCTTTATTTGTTTCTCTGTTCCAATTAGAAATAGATTAACAAAATAAATCACTTCTAAATCAAGTAACAGGACCGTACACAAGTTGATGGCAATTTAACAGTATTAATATAAAAATTAAATTAAGCAATGTGATTTTTTACGTCTCACATTCCCCAGCTCTACTGAGATTACATCCTCCTCCTCTCTTCCTTTGTTTATTAAGTGAATTTCTTAATAAAAACAACTAAAAGTTTAATAACCTTGATGTTCCCATGTACAACACTGGCAACTGATAAAGACTACGTAAAAAAAAAAAGGAACATTTTATATAGAATTATATTTTTATTTCAATAACTACTTCATGGAAGCATTTCTATTTAGTTTGTAAATGCAAAAACATTTCTCTTGTATTTCCTAGTGAGTAAGTAATAGTTACTGTACTGTACACATGCCTTTGTCCTAAAGGTGTTTGGTGAAGTATACCACAAGAAGATAGATGACTGAGTCAAAAACTAAAATTGTATTCCTATATATTTATTTTTGTGTTTAACCATACATTCAGGCTCTCTAAATGGAGAAAGATGCTGCTAGATCAAACTTGATGCTTGTCTAAACTTCTGAAGGATCCATGCAAGCTGGTTAAAGTTCTATACGTACTTCTGAACTATATCATTTTTTGCTTGTCAGCATTTTGAAATCTCTGAAATGAACAGACCTTGCAGATGTTAATTTTCTGTATATACTTTGTAATATCATGTGATATTCTACCCAGTATTGCACCATCAATTTACACAATGACCATATATAACTTTCAGGTTTTTGTTTTGTTTTGTTTTGTTTCCACTGTATGATGTGGCCTATCATTTTATGTACTTTTTTCCTTAAAAATAAGAAAAATAACTTCACGTTGAAACAGGTGATTTCACTGAACTCTGTACTGTGAGGACCAGAGTTTTTGTGGGCTATATATATATTTTTATTATTCTTTTCTTCATCAATTACAGTTGAGGCAGAACCCAGTAAGCAAATTATTCTTTCCATTCTGCATTTTCTTGTCCAATTGTATGTGCTGCATCATTGACTATACCAGCAATACAATCATTGTATTTGGATTTTGTCTTTATTAACTTCACAGGATCTTGATTGTGTGGAGAAGAAATAATAAGATTCCTTTCCCTTAAGTGTTTATTAGTTATTAGTGTATTTCAGTGATTTAACCACTAACAGGGAGCATCAGGTTGCCCGTAAAGGGACTCATTTCACCATAACAGATGTCTGATTTTCTTAAGATGAGACTTTCTGATAACAATGACATAACAGTCTCTGGTACATACAGAAGAAAATGAACATCACATTAGTATTTTGTGATTAGATAATTACTGACTGTTAAGTTGTATTTTTGGGTAATCTTGCATCCAGAGCTAAAAAGGGTGACCACAATGCAGTGATGCATATTGCTCAATTATTATTTTTATCACTTAAGATATACCAAGTAGTTTCACTGGGTCTTGCCTTGTTATTTTTAATGTGTCTATCTAAGCAGACATGGAAAATGTCTTAAATGGTTGTTGCACATGCATCCGAAGAGTAGTAGCAGATAATGACTCTGAAGTTTTGTAATTGATACTGAAGTAGTTTTAATGGCTGATTTGCTTTAAATATCAGTAGATTGACAGAAGCATCTCATACAAAGCACATCTGGATTGTGAGAATTTGGTCTGGAAATATTTCTTTCCATTCAAGCTGATTTAACATATGCTAGTTCCCAACTGCCTGCATGTTCAACAAAGATGACTCAGCAAGCATTTTTAACTGTATCTATACTAGCAAATAGAATGAACCAGAATCTTTTCTCTGGCCTGAAACCAAGCTGCATGCCTGGCTTCCATCCACATATCTAACTCAGCTTACCCACCTGCTTTCTGCAGCATTAAGTATTGTCTGCTCCATACTCCTGTGAGTGACTCCAATAATAAAGAAAGCTCTACCACTTTACTCAGAGAAACTAGTTTGGGCATCATCTGACAATAATGCTCTGCCCTTAAGCGGGCAGGATTTGACACTGAAATCAGTACTGGATTCAGTGCAAGTGAGAGAGCAAAAAGTTAAGCATTCCAGAGTCACAACCAACGTGTACAGGAGCCTACAGCTACCTGAAAAGCAGTTATAAAGACAGCAGAGTCAAACATTTCTGTTTGGGGGCAGATGGCAAGACAACATTAAATGACAATGAAGTATGACTTAGGAGTTTCAGGTTGGAGATGAGGAAAATCATTCTCACTAGCAGCACTGAAACAGGTTTCCCAGAGAATCTGTGGAATTTCCATCTGTTGAGGATTTTGAGACTCCACTAGACAAAGCCACAGTTGGCCTTGTCTAGTGTTGGTGATAGACCCGCTTCAAGTGGGAGTTTGAAATAGGTGAACCTCAGGTATCCTAACCTCTCTGTAATTCAGAGACACTTTTGTGAATGACCTTATCCAGCTCAAAAGTGACAATGAGTTTCAAGAGGGAATAATACAGTTAGGAACTAAATTAATATCATTGCTAAAATTCTGGTATTGGATCAAGGTTCAGGTTTGACCTTATTTTGGAATATGCTGCTACATGTTCTGTTTTACAAGAAAGGTTGTGAATATTTTTGCCTTATCCTTCACTACTGTGTTTGGTAGTTGGATTATTCTCTTTGGAAGGAGGGAAAATGTTCTTTTTTCCTCAGAACCGCTGAGTCTGGGCAGAGAGAAACTCCACATTGGGATCACCTTCTAGAATACATGAGCTGAAAATGATCCTGTGTGGGAGAGACATCAGTGCCTGCAGAATGTTGCATTGTACAGAGAAATTCAAGTTTCTTGTAACTCTGAAAGTCACTGTAAGTTGGTGGGCTGAGAGTAAGGTGACAGGAAGAGATCTGTCTAGCAAAGGTGGAGGTTGGGGATTTTCTTTTTATTTTGTATTTCACAGCACATCTGAGTTTTCTTATTTGAAGTCTATTTTTCTGATCTATCACACTAAAACTTAGCTTTAGTCATTCAAGGATATTTTGCTCATCTTAAGAGGGTAGACCTACCATTTCTACTTACTTTGGTCACATCATGAAAGTTATTGCTTTATTTATCAGTTCCTGATGTCTTTTTTTTTTTTTTGGTGAGGTTTATCCTATAGATAGACTGCTGAAAATGTATTGCTAAAGACTAAAGGGGAGAGAGCATACAGATATTTTCATGCTGAGCACCACTGAGTTAGAAAAAGAAGATAACTGAGAGTATTTTTTTGTAGTGAAAAGTTATGTACATCAAAAAACTTAGTGTTAGTAAGAGATTTAAAACACTTATACATATTGGGAGATATTACAAATGGACATGAGGTAGGATAAGAAATACAAATTAATAATAACATCAGAATAATAAACTTTCTAGACATGATTGTAGAGAGGCTGAGAAAATGATGAAAAGTTGTTAAAGAACAGTGCTAATTCTTTAAAGAAGCACTATAAAGATTTACACAAAAATTATTGAGGACTAATTCAAAAAAATGAAGGTACATTTGGCTCATCAGTAATCAAAAAAATAAATAAAATATGCAGGAAAAGGAAACAATGGCAAGACCAATCAAAAGTATTTTATGATGTGGCAATAAATGCAAACAAAACAAAAACAAGCAAAGACCAAGAAAGCAAAAGAGACTCCTTTATTAACATTGAGCTGAAAAAACTATACCAAAGAAAAATCTTCTGTCAAAGAGGGAAAGAAGTTACTGGCAGATATAGACAGTTAGGATCCATAATGCTATTTTTGAAAAAAACTTCACTGAAAAATTCAGTTATTTGATTAAATGATAGGAAACTGTTACATTTCATAAGAACATCAGTGGGATAGAATCCAAGGATTAGAAAAAGATAGACTACTCAGTCTCATCAAATGTGTCTAAGTCAGTAACTAATAAATATTTACATTATTAGGTTTAAGAATGCCTGGATTTATGGATACATATATATGAATACATATATATGAGTACATATACCTGTCCTGCTCTGTCCCCTCCCAGCTCCTGGTGCACCCGCAGCCCCCTCACTGGCAGGGCAGCACGGGAAGCTGAACAGTCCTTGGCTCTGGGTGAGCGCTGCTCTGCAACAACCGAAACATCAGTGTGTTATCACCACTATTTTCATCACAAATCCAACACACAACATCATGTGAGTCTCTATGAAGATAATTGAATCTAACCCAGCCAAAACCATGACAATCACTAAAAAAAAAAAAAAAGTAAGCTGGAGCATTATGGGTCAGCCACTCTAATTTCAATTTTAGGAAAAATGATGCAGCATATAGCCAGTGATATTTGAAAGCCTGAAGGAATAAAATAATCTGCATCCACCACAAATTTGTCAAAAACAAGCAAGTCAAAACAATGTACATTACTTCAGAGAACTTCGTCAGGAGCCAGGGTCCAGAATGTCTAAATACTTGAAGGACAGGATCATACAGTATCCTGAGTTGGAAGGGACCCACAAGGATAGTCTGATAGTCTGTATATTAAAAATAAAGGCCACACAGATCTAAGAAGTTAGCATATCAGAGGAGAATATCAGAATTCAGCCGTCAAAGTGAGGCAAAAAACCAAGACACTGTTCAATAGTGATGGGAAAAAAGACTACATAGACTAGATAGATGGAGCATGATTGACTAAGACAGCAGTTCTGCAGAAAATACTCTCGAGTTTAAAGTACCCTTGGTAAAGGGAACGAGTACCAGTCGAACTGCAGCAAGGACGATTCTGCTTTGATATTTAGTACAACTTCTTAAATTAGAGAGATCATGAAGTACTAAAATAGATTGCACAAGATGTCAGTGGTTCATCCAACATCAAAGGTCTTTAAGAACAAATTAGACAAATATCCATCAGAAATGACAGAGAAATAGCTGATCTTGCTTTTGAGAAGGGGAATGCATTGGAGACACATATGATATCAATCAGTTCTGTGCTTCAGGTGTGTATCTGACTGCACTGACTTCAACTCCTGATGAGCACAGGCATAGATGTACAGAAATAATGCTTTTGCATTTAGTCTAATCTGACCAAAACCATAATCCCTTAAAGGAACTCATTCTTTCAAGATCAAAGACTGAAAATTGCAGTTAGACACAGGTTCTAAAGAACATATTTTCTCTTTCTGTCATATGACATTAAAATCACTTTTGTGTTCTTAAAAAAATTTATATTACTGTTGTGGTTTAACCCGGCTGGCAGCTAAACACCACACAGCCGTTCGCTCACCCTCCCCCCTCCCTCTCTGGGATGGGGGAGAGAAACGGGAAAGTGAAGCCTGTGAGTTGAGATAAAAACAGTTTATTAAGACAGGAAAATAATAATAACAACAATAATAATAGTGATAATGATAATAGTATTAATAATAATAACATGTATGAAACAAGTGATGCACAATGCAATTGCTCATCACCCGCTGACCGATGCCCAGCCTATCACCAAGCAGCCGCCCCCCCCACCCCGGCTAGCCACCCCTATATATTGTTTAGCATGACGTCAGATGGTATGGAATACCCCTTTGGCCAGTTTGGGTCAGCTGTCCTGGGTCTGTCCCCTCCCAGCTAGCCTGCTAGCTGGCAGGACAGAGCGAGAAGCCGAAAAGTCCTTGGCCTGGTGTAAACACTGCTCTGCAACAATTAAAACATCAGCATGTTATCAGCGCTCTTCTCATCCTAATCCAAAACATAGCACCCTACCAGCTACTAGGAGGAAAATTAACTCTGTCCTAACTGGAACCAGGACAATTACTAGACACACAATATAAACTACCATAAACTGTTTCCAAAATTGGATAAATATGGGGCTGATAAAATGGTAACAGAAGTTTTGTCCATATGAAATATGTTGGGAATTAAAGCTCTATTTCATAATCTGGGGTGCCAAACCCACTTTTCTGTCAGTAGAGTAGTTGAATGACCCTGCCGAACCCTATTCAACTTAATATGAGATAGGGTTTCATAACAATATGTAGCATAATGTTTCACTAGTCATTTCATTGTCCATTTTTAGTCTTATCATAAATGGCAAGAGCAAAAGCTGAATTGATTTGCTTATATGTCAGGAACTTTGATATTGAATTACAATTTAAGATTACATACCTTTAATGGGTATGTTGATGTGATTATAATAATAATATTAATAATAGTAATTATAACAGAATCATAAGAAAAGGATCAGCTCATCTACTCATGTTTTTACTATCCATAATGCACAAGGACATTCATGTTACATTTACAAAATAGTCTAATATCAAACACTCTTGAAACACATCTCTTGTATTATGGGTATTACAACCACTAGTACAAGAACTCTTATTTCTGCCACTCTTACTGGTTTGTAAGAATATACAAGTTTGTTTCTTTTCTTGACATGTAGATTCATATAGCTCTCTAGAATTCACTGTTTCTGTAACAAGTCATACTTTTGCAAATTACCATGGCGTAATATAACCTTGTAAGCTCTTTAAACCAAAGAGTGTTCCCTTTATATATTTGCACTGTGCATAGCCTATAACAGGATGACTTCTGAGTATTATCACTATGCAGAATTAATAATAAATAATAACAATGAGTACCCATATTTTGGTCCTGATTCCAGTAACCTCTAAAGCTGATGAAAAGATTAGCTTGATTTACAGAGATGATGTGGGGATCTTGATGAAGGGAATATAACTTAATAAATGTGAATGGAAGTGTGAATGGAATGTGAGCCTGGTCATAAACCATGGCCTTCCACAGCAAGCTTCTCTGCCAAATTCTCCTGTTGTCTCTATCTACTGTTTTCTCACTGTCCTGAACTCATTTAAGCTTTTGTAAAGGACTACTCCTATTCCTCTGGCGAGGTTTACTTTTGCCCCTTTCAGTCACTGAGCTCCAGTGAAGGTCTTACTCAGCAAGAAACAATATGAAATATGTCTGGGAGGGTAAGGGCAGAGCAATATAATGTGTCACTATGTTTAACTATTCACTGCAGAATATAAACAAATCGATTATATTCTTACATTTTTGTTGGGCAAAAGGAAAAAAAATGCTCTCTTGTGCTGGAAACATATCATCTAGACTTTCACCTCAGGAAGTATAAAACCTTATAGATCTACAATATTGTATTCCAATTTTTATCTACTGACAGAGCCTGATGATTTAAGTATACATATATTTAAGCAGAAGAAAAACCTTTTTACTTTCCAAGGTGCAGCCAATTAAAGTTTTTGCTCAGTCTTTTAAGTGTCCCTTTTTTATTTGCCATAGGAAGAGAGAGAAGCAGAAATTGAGATGCTTCTGTGTGTCCTGCAGGATAATCCACAACACTGCTGGCAGGATATCAAACTAAATCCTGGACCTGTGTGATCATCATGACTTCAGAAAAAATACTTCATGTTTTAGAAGGACACAGCAAATTAGAATGATGCATATCTTCCTCGTGCTGGTTTACATTCTCTACTACATTGCAGAGACAAAATGTTTCATTTAAAAACAAAACAAAACAAAAGAATAACAACAACAAACCAACAGCAACAAAAAAACAGGCAATCTTTCCAAACTTTACCAGCATCCTATAATTCAATCTATCACAACGTTTATTTTAGAGACATCAAATTTGTAGAATCAACAAGATAGTTTATTTTGCAATCATCTCTCCGTCTTGTGGCTGATTTCAGCAAGGAAAAGTCCTGTTATTTTCATTTAAACTGAAATCAAGTAACCTTGAGTGTTTTCTAATATCAGCATGGTGTTAAGTATGCTTGTTATAGCGTGTTATATATATGTAAGGACATAATTCAATGCCCTCCCTCCCCCCCCCCCTTTAACTGTGCAGATTTACACTTATGTAATGCAGAAATATTATTCTCTCATTAGACCTTATCCACCTTTATTCTCACCTATTAAATGATTGTTTCTGTAGGTTATGCTGCTAAATGGATGTGGGTAAATTCAACATTTTTAAAAGAAAACTTTCAAAAGTGGGATTTTTTTTTGTTGTTTGTTTGCTTGCTTTTGCATGGATATTGTCAAATTAACACTGGTTTCTCTCTAGGGGAAAAATGTATACCAAATATCATTACATGTTAAATCTTATTATAACTGAAAGTTGTATATAACTACATGTTGCCTCATTGCTTAAAGGAGCTGCAAAGATTATGGATTTCTCCCAAGAATAACATATTTTCAAAAAGCTATTTTTTCAGGTTGTTCCACTCACATGCTTGCAATTCCTTTCTACAGACTGAGTTATACTGTTTTCCTCTCAGTTTAAGCTGTTGTTGGGCCTTTCGCATGACATTTTGAAAACAAACAAACAAACAAACAAACAAAAACATGCAGGGAATCAAACGGTCCCTATTCCATAAATAAATAAATACACTGATAGTAAAACCACAAAACTGAGTGAAGAGGGAACTAAAATTATGTGTACAAGTGTGTGCATTTGTGAAAAGAGCCAGATCAATTTTCCTTTGGTATATGTATAAGATAATGACCAGCTGTTTAGAGAGGGTTGCAGACAGGTAGTGACAAAGCACCAAACTTCTGATGACTTGGCCCTTACATAACATATAAATATATCAGTTTAATGAGCAGTTTAAGTTTGCAAAATCCATGGACATGCATTGCATTTCAACAGGTTCAAAAAGATCAGGCCACCAGTCCTGTTGAAAAGAAAGCTCAAATGACAAACACAAACAAGTGTCTTCTGCAAAGTCTGATAAAAAAAACATCAGGAAAGTAAAAGAGATCAGGATTTCCCATGAAATTGTTCTGTTTTTAGTAATGAATACTGGAACACATATATTTCTGATGTCATTAGCATTAGCATCCTTTTACCAATTTTCAACTTTTTCACTTGATAGTTGTTACCTAACATCTCTCGTTCATCTCCTTAGGTTATCTGTTCCTCACCATGGCAACTGAGAAATTACTGTACATCGGTATAAATGCATTTATTGTCTTTGCTGGGTTCTCTTGGGTGTGGGAATGCGGGTTGTCTTACATCACGGAACCAGCAATGTCTGTTGCCAACTTATTTCAATTATACTTCATCATCATTTGGAACAGCATTTTTGTCCCTTTCTTCATAGTACCACTCTTGCTGTTAGTTTCAACATTTCTAAAAGACATCAACCCAAGCCAGAGGGAACGATTTTCTTTCAGCTGCTAGCCTGATTTGCTGGGAGATTAAAAAAACTGAAATCTAGACCACCTTGGTTTTGATCCATATAATATAGTTGGGGGGAATTCTGGACTCAGGGTCTGTGATTTTATTCCTAGGTACAAGAAAACAAAATAAGCCCTCTTAGAGATTACAGCATATGTGTTTGCTTGGCCATGGCGGAATACAGTAAGTATTTGCAGTTCTTTAGTTAAGAAGAAGCTAACAGAAATAAATTGCTCACTTGGAATTGCTCAAGTGGCTTGACACCCACATTTGTCTGCCGTGATGCTGTAGCTCAGAGACTGGAGGAGATTTAAGGGCTGTGGAGAATTGGATTAATTTTATGGACCTTGTTTTGATTTAGAGAGCCAATACAAATATTACCGTACCTTCTTTATGTTTACTATAAGCTCTTTTTAAAATGTATGAAAGCAAAGCTCCATTCTGCCATAACGAGACATAACAAAACCTGGCTATATAAAAATGATACATTGAAATACTTTCTTCAGAAAATAGCTTCTGAAAAATGTAGACTTTAGGACCATTGATATCATGTACTTCTCATAAAAGGTCCAATTAAACATTAAATTATATATATATATACATATATGAGGGAAACAGGTCTTTCAAACTTTGTTTTTACTTTGAGATTTTTTAGCTGCTGGGATAAGCTTATTTTATTAGAGTTTATTTTACAATGAGCTCTTTATCGGATCTAAAGCTAGCTTGTAACCACTAAGGGTTCAAATACAAGTGGACAAATCTCTTCAAGGTTTGCTTGAAACATCTTAAAAGCTTACTATTATTTTCATGTCAGATTCAGGTCAGAACTAATTTTGAGGAAACCTTTTAAACCCCTGATTCTGTAGCACCCCAGGTAAGAAGTAAAGTGGCAGTGGAGGAAATATAATAATTTGAGCACAGCGAGACAAGCTAAGAAAACAATTCTTTGAGCAAGGGAAGGAAAAATCCCTATAGAGCACAACTTTTCAGAAATATTTTTTATATTTTAAAATATATTTTTAGTACTATATTTTTAGTAAACTACTTTAGAATATATATTTTAAAATATCTTATTATTAACAGTTCTTTCATTCCACAGGCAGCACAGAAGATGACAAGAACCTTTTGATGGATTTTGGCCTAACACATTTGGCTGGTTGATGCTGCAGATAATCACTACATTTGATTTGGGAATAGGATTGATAACTGGACAGGTGAGACCTCTTTCCTTGTCTTACCAAGTCTCATGTAACAGTCCACACATCCCTGCCATGCCTCCCATATTACACAGTGAAGGTCAACTGAATCAGCCCTCAGCTTACAGTGCTAGCCTTGAGCTCAGCATCAAGGCCAGTGGAATCTGAGCAACGCAAAACTGATATAAACCAGGGCATTTCGGGTTGAATCGTCTCCTCAGAATGCTGCTGCCATCCAAAGACACAAGCTGGTATTGCTGTACTGCTGTGTACACAGAGAACACTACTGCTGGTAGTTTTGGAGAAATAGGAGGGCAGATAAGTCATCGTCCCTAAACTTCCACATTTTGTGATAAAGCTCTAAACTGAGAAACATTTTATCCCCTTATTTTCTTTCCAAAAAAACCCACTTCCATGAGAAATAACTGGTTTCAAAATCATGAAATATAGTGTTCATGCTGTCTCATGAAAACATCTATTTTCTATTATGTGAACATCAGGCTGTGCTGCAGAGCTCAGCCTTTGTTCCTTGCCCTTCTCATGTCTTCCTATAAGGGACCTCACTAATTTTTCATGTCAAGCATTTCAGCAAACTCTTCCTTGTTTGTAGTACTGAAATGGCAATCCAATATTTTTCTAAAACAATCTGCTCTAGATCAGCAGATTAGATTGGGCCCAATTAACCCTTCTTACCTTTCCTGGCATGATCATTCACACTGAAGACATAAATTCCTAGGCTTCACTAAGAAGAAATCAAGAAAGTTATACTGCTGTGACTGCAGGCAACAGTTACTTTTAACATAAATTTACAGGGGCAGGATGATTCATTGCCCAAACTGGGAAAAACTATACAAATGGAAAACTTAATCTACTTTATATATTATATTTTCTTATATTGCTTTTCCTAAGTACTTCTGGTCAATGCACAGTGCATATGATTCTTCTTAGTAATTAAAATACCTTTTTTATTTCTATACTTATTCAAGCATTTATTAGCTATGACATTGTTACAACTTAATTGTACATTTCGTAGTTAACCAAGACTGTCTTACAAGCAGTCCAGTGATACAATTTATAAAGATGACATGCCTTTATTTATTTTTAATTTTAACTTCAACAAACACAGTTCCCTTTGCAGTGAATTTTACATCAGCATGTAAAAAATAACCCACAAACAGGAATCAAACCCCAAATGGGAACAATAGGGAAGAGAGATGTTCATGGGAAACAGTGGCAAATTGATTTTTTCGAACTCCCAAGAAAAGGGGGGTTTAGATGCCTATTGATACTAACAGACACCTTTTCCAGATGGCCAGGAGCATTCCCATGTAGAACTAACAAAGCCAGAGAACTGTCCAAAGTATTGCTGAAAGAAATTACACCGAGATTTGGTGTACCCTCAGTAATGTCATCTGACAGGGGACCACACTTCACTGCAGAACTGACCCAACAAGTCAGCAAAGTGCTGGGGATTGATTGGCAGCAACACACTCTGTATAGGCCACAGGCAAATGGCTCATGTTGACTTGCGGAAATCAGACTCCATAACCTCAGAACAGTTATCTGTCAAGAAACCAATACGTATTGGTAAAACTAAGCCCCTTTGAGATATTGTATGGCAGGCCTTACCAAATGCCATACAAAGGAGAAGATCTAACACAAGTAGGAAACCAATATTCGCAACAACATATTATAGTTTTGGGCAAACAACTAGAACAAATCAATAAGAACGTTTTAGGCACTAGACCTTTTATTATCCTCCCAAGGGGAAGTATGCACTTTAATAAATATTAGTTGCCGTATGTGCGTAAATGAGGCAGGATGAACTGAGACTGATCTCAGAAATATTTGGGAAAAGACCAAGATCTTACATAAGGTAGTTCAAGATGACACCTCGTGGGTTCGAGAATTATGGAACAAACTGACCTCTTGGTCACCCAACTTTTCTTGGCTTAAGCAATTGTTTATAGGAATATTGATCTTGCTTTTACTAATATTCTTAACCTGTGTATTGGTACAGTGTGCATTTTGGTGCTGTATGAAAAGACTAGATAATTATGAAACCTGGAAGTGTAACCGAATCAAGCACCAGGTAGAAACTGGTAAGAATTTTATGAAAACTTTGAATCAAGAAGGAGTGTTATAAGCAAAAGAATTTGCCTAGGATAAAGAAAAGGGAGGACTTGAGACAGGGAACAAGATAAAGGATAGTGATTCCTAGGTCTTAGCTAGCACAATTGTATGTTGTCCTGGTTCCAGTTAGGACAGAGTTAAGTAGCTCATAGTAGCTGGTAGGGTGCTATGTTTTGGATTAGGATGAGAAGAGCGCTGATAACATGCTGATGTTTTAATTGTTGCAGAGCAGTGTTTACACCAGGCCAAGGACTTTTCGGCTTCTCGCTCTGTCCTGCCAGCGAGCAGGCTGGGGGTGCAGCAGGAGCTGGGAGGGGACAGACCCAGGACAGCTGACCCAAACTGGCCAAAGGGGTATTCCATACCATCTGACGTCATGCTAAACAATATATAGGGGTGGCTGGCCGGGGTGGGGGGGCCGGCTGCTCGGGAATAGGCTGGGCATCGGTCAGCGGGTGGTGAGCAATTGCATTGTGCATCACTTGTTTTCTTACACATTATTATTATTAATGCTATTATCGTTATCACTATTATTATTATTATTGTTATTATTATATTCCTTATATTCCTTATATTATTATATTCCTGTCTTAATAAACTGTCTTTATCTCAACTCACCGGCTTCACTTTCCCGTTTCTCTCCCCCATCCCAGAGAGGGAGGGGGGAGGGTGAGCGAACGGCTGTGTGGTGTTTAGCTGCCAGCCGGGTTAAACCACAACAATTTCCCGTAAGTCTCTTGTATATTCATCAGGTCTCTGAAAAATCATTAATGTAGGTTCCATCTCTATTCGTATGCATACTGGAGTCCTTGGGTGGTCGGTCGTCTGGCATACTCTGGTGGTCTTTTGTTGAAGGCCAGAAGTCTTCCTTGCTGCTTATCTTCTGGCCTTTACTGTCTTTGACAGACTTCAGCAGTCAAGCCAGTTCTTGTTGGTTCCATTAACTATGCATACAGTCTTTTGTTCCCTTATCTTTGGGTCGTTAACATATGTTGTGGTTTAACCGGGCTGGCAGCTAAACACCACACAGCCGTTCGCTCACCCTCCCCCCTCCCTCTCTGGGATGGGGGAAAGAAACGGGAAAGTGAAGCCGGTGAGTTGAGATAAAGACAGTTTATTAAGACAGGAATATAATAATATAAGGAATATAAGGAATATAATAATAACAATAATAATAATAATAGTGATAATGATAATAGTACTAACAATAATAATGTGTAAGAAAACAAGTGATGCACAATGCAATTGCTCACCACCCGCTGACCGATGCCCAGCCTATTCCCGAGCAGCCGGCCCCCCCACCCCGGCCAGCCACCCCTATATATTGTTTAGCATGACGTCAGATGGTATGGAATACCCCTTTGGCCAGTTTGGGTCAGCTGTCCTGGGTCTGTCCCCTCCCAGCTCCTGCTGCACCCCCAGCCTGCTCGCTGGCAGGACAGAGCGAGAAGCCGAAAAGTCCTTGGCCTGGTGTAAACACTGCTCTGCAACAATTAAAACATCAGCATGTTATCAGCGCTCTTCTCATCCTAATCCAAAACATAGCACCCTACCAGCTACTATGAGGGAAAATTAACTCTGTCCTAACTGGAACCAGGACAAATGAATATCTATTTGTCCCAGTAATATAAGCACACTGCCAGTAACCATTGGTGCGCAAGTTAGGTGGAGCTATCCCCCTTGCGTCCGGCATGTGTGTGCAGCGCCGAATAAACATACCTGCTTTATAACTATTCTGAGGTTATGGAGTCTGATTTCCGCAAGTCAACATGAGCCATTCCATTATGTTGTTCATTGACTTTAAATGGATTACTGCCACAATGTGGTAAATTGAAACTGCATAAAGTATTTATATTTTATTTAAATGTGAGTTACTGAATTTACTTTCTCATTATACATTAAAGTAATGATTATCCTGTTTATTAGTGTTAAATATTTCATGGACTTCACAACATTGTATAACTTACTATAAATGAATAGAGGTCATTACATTACCCATTGTGTAAGACTGTATCTGCAGCAGTTCACATGGATAGAAAGCAGGAGAAAATCTGTGATGGAAAATAGAGGCCTCGATTGCCATCAATATTTCTGAGGAATCAGTGCGGTATATCTCAGTTGTTTCACTAAGAGAAAGAAAGAAAGAAAGGAAGGAAGGAAGGAAGGAAGGAAGGAAGGAAGGAAGGAAGGAAGGAAGAAAAGTGTTAAAACAGGAATTGCACCCTAATTTTTATGAATATATTTATAGAACTTCCACCTGGAAATATCTTAAACCAATCTACAAATGGATTTTCAATGTATTTGCAGAATAAAGAAACCATTACAATCACTACCAAAATACAGCTATCTGTGTGATGATGAAATATAATTGCAGTTTAACAAAGAGACCAGTATCATGCTGCATTTTAAGAAAACACATTGACCTATAACTGAATACATCAGCATATCTATAGTACAGATACATTACCATAAAGAAAGTTCCTAGATTTGCCCACTGTTTTCTGCAAAGCCAAACAATATCACTGCAGTCTACAAAGCTATTTAGAAGATTGTCTTGCTGAAAGAAGGGTCACATTAATTTCTTTGCCTCTGTTAAGTTCTTTATAAGTCTTTCTCATATTTATATCTAGCCAGTTGTTCTGTCATATTAAGAGATATCGCTTCATTATCCTGTTTAGTGGCTACTGAGTGCTTCAACCTATTTGTGATTTTCATCAGTGTCTGTTCTTCTGTGAAATTATGGAAGCTATTACTATTTGGATATCATTAAATCTACTTCTGCTCTTTGGTGGGGAGTTCCACAGGTTAACTGTGCTGTTGTACAATTATGCTTTAATACTTGTGAGACACTGCTTGTTTCAGCTGTAATTTGTAATTACATATATCACGATATTTTAATAAATATATTAATCTTCTTTTGACCACCTCCCTTTTTCCATAGCCTAAAACTCACTTGTGCGTATGATCTGACAGTACTTGAATGTGGGAGTTTTGACAGCACTAAATACTCACATCCAGTGTGCTCTACTGCTTTTGATGATGCTTTTTTTTTCTGGTGATATTCATTCATCATCACCAAAATGGCTAGTAAAAGATGAACACAGAGACTTCCCACGTTTCTTCACCTTCAGTCTCATAACTAGACAATTTTATTTTATATAATATATATAATATATATTATTAACTGTGGGAGTGTGGCCATGGGGGTCGACAAGCCCCGTGGTTGGTGATAACATCAGACTCTTAACGATGAGGCCATCAGGAATGTAAAGAGTTTAGAAGGAACAAAGAAGGGTGATTCAGGAGACGCCTTGTTGTCTCAGATTGCTTGCTCTCCAGCCATTAAGACATGGAAGTTGCTGTGTGTTTGCTGTTGTCGGGCAAAGTTGCTGACCAATGACTAGTTAGTGGAAAAGGACTGCTGTGGAGAGAATGGTATAAGAAGGGAGCCTGTCCTCAATAAAAGAGTTGAATTTATCTCATCAATAAAGTAGTAGCAGTTACTGATCCTAAAAGAACCCTGGTGTCCGTGTGGTCTTTACGCCACAAATGGTGCCCGAGCAGGGACATGAAGAACAGGAACAGGGACCTGAAGAACAGGAACAGGGACAAGCTAACAGAACAGGGACAAAAACAAAAAAATGAATGAACAGGGACAGGCTAACAGAACAGGGACCAGGACAGGAACAGGGACGCTGATTGCCTCATGAAGATAGGTTCGGCTGAACTCAGCAAACCCCTCACAGAAGTGGAACTTGAGCTGAAAGGAAACTCATAGTGTGAGAAACACTCCGTAGCCAATAACTTAGGCTCAGGCGAGGATCTCAGTGAAGTAGTAATTTATTCGCGATTGCAATGGCGGGCGCCCCACAAGCAGGAGAGCGCACCCACTAGTTCCAAAACACAGTTTATATACTTTTTGATGACAGGACCCTCCCCTGTTTCCCCATTGACTGGGTAATCCAGGTTCACAATCTATCTGATGCTTCACAGACAATGCCTGGCCTTCAGTTGCTGGCCTGTTAAATTTCAAGCTTCTTTTGACTTTTTTACTGTTTGAAGTGGTAATGTTTCATCACTTATCTGATTTGACTTGACACCGTGATTTTCACCTAATTGCTCTAAGGAGTCCGGCTGTCTGCATTTTACAAGGTTTTCTGTTAAGCTTTCTTATCACTGTAAGCATATTTCAATACCACATTCCTTCCTTCTATACAATGTAACACTGCAAAAACAACATTTCCATTCCCACAATAGTGAAAGTCGCTGAAAGGAAGCGCACCCAAGGCGAAGGAAGCTCAAGCTGAGAGAAGCGGACCAGTGCACACAACTGCCCCTCACTGGCCGAAGGTAAGCAGTTGCTCGCTATGGGGAATCATATGTCCTTAGAAGCAATGAATGTCCTGGTAACCTTCCAGTTTATTCCCTTTATTATGAATTAGACAGTTTATGATCCTGAAACATGAGACCAAATTGAGGTCAAGGTGTGGGACCCTGCTACTAAAAACGACAAGGTTGCGGCGGGATTGCTCGGCACCTGGCGAGCAGTCTCTGAGGCCTTAAAGAGCCATGTGGGACCACAATCGGAAACGTGTGCTTTGCCAGACAGTGAGGGAGCTGCGGGCTCGTTTACTGATCCGCCTGCTACGCCATCACCCCCCCCTCCCCCCGGCTCCTACTTTCAGGGAGTGGTTATGAATATGTATATTCATCCTCATCGCAGTCTACAACTTCATCGCGAGGGGGAGTGGAGAGGCAGGTGACCAGTTCTCCGTTATCACCACAGAATCACAGAATCACAGAATCACAGAATCGTCTAGGTTGGAAGAGACCTCCAAGATCATCTAGTCCAACCTCTGCCCTAACACTAACAAGTCCTCCACTAAACCGTATCACTAAGGGCTACATCTAAACGTCTCTTAAAGACCTCCAGGAATGGCGACTCAACCACCTCCCTGGGCAGCCCATTCCAGTGCCTAACAACCCTTTCAGTAAAGAAGTTCTTCCTAATATCCAACCTAAACCTCCCCTGGCGCAACTTTAGCCCATTCCCCCTCGTCCTGTCACGAGGCACGTGGGAGAATAGACCAACCCCCACCTCTCTACAGCCTCCTTTAAGGTACCTATAGAGAGCGATGAGGTCTCCCCTGAGCCTTCTCTTCTCGAGGCTACACAACCCCAGCTCCCTCAGCCACTCCTCGTAAGACTTGTTCTCCAGACCCCTCACCAGCTTCGTTGCCCTTCTCTGGACTCTCTCAAGCACCTCCATGTCCTTCTTGTAGCGAGGGGCCCAAAAGTGAACACAGCACTCGAGGTGCGGCCTCACCAGAGCCGAGTACAGGGGGACAATCACTTCCCTAGACCTGCTGGCCACACTGCTTCTTATACAGGCCAGGATGCTGTTGGCCTTCTTGGCCACCTGAGCACACTGCTGGCTCATATTCAGCCGACTATCAACCAGTACTCCCAGGTCCTTCTCGGCCAGGCAGCTTTCCAGCCACTCATCTCCCAGCCTGTAGCGCTGCTTGGGGTTGTTACGCCCCAGATGCAGGACCCAGCACTTGGCCTTGTTGAAATTCATGCAGTTGGCCTCAGCCCATCGGTCCAGCCTATCCAGATCCTCCTGCAGAGCCTTCCTTCCCTCGAGCAGATCGACACACGCACCTAACTTGGTGTCATCTGCAAACTTACTGAGGGTGCACTCGATCCCCTCATCCAGGTCATCGATAAAGATATTAAAGAGGACCGGCCCCAGCACTGAGCCCTGGGGGACTCCACTAGTAACCGGCCTCCAACTGGATTTGGCTCCATTCACCACAACTCTCTGGGCCCGGCCATCCAGCCAGTTTTTAACCCAACAAAGCGTACGCCAGTCTAAGCCACGAGCAGCCAGTTCCTTGAGGAGAATGTTGTGGGAAACGGTGTCAAAAGCCTTACTGAAGTCAAGGTAGACCACATCCACAGCCTTCCCCTCATCCACCAAGCGCGTCACTTGGTCATAGAAGGAGATCAGGTTCGTCAAGCAGGACCTACCTTTCATAAACCCATGCTGACTGGGCCTGGTCATCTGGTTGCCCTGCAAGTGTCGCGTGATGACACTCAAGATAATCTGCTCCATGAGCTTCCCGGGCACTGAGGTCAAACTAACAGGCCTATAGTTTCCCGGGTCTACCCTCCGACCCTTCTTGTAGATGGGCATCTGTTGTGGTTTAACCCGGCTGGCAGTTAAACACCACACAGACGTTCGCTCACCCTCCCGCCTCCCTCTCTGGAATGGGGGAGAGAAACGGGAAAGTGAAGCCGGTGAGTTGAGATAAAGACAGTTTATTAAGACAGGAAAATAATAATAACAATAATAATAATAGTGATAATGATAATAGTATTAATAATAATAATGTGTACGAAACAAGTGATGCACAATGCAATTGCTCACCACCCGCTGACCGATGCCCAGCCTATCCCCGAGCAGCCGGGCCCCCCACCCCGGCCAGCCACCCCTATATATTGTTTAGCATGACGTCAGATGGTATGGAATACCCCTTTGGCCAGTTTGGGTCAGCTGTCCTGGGTCTGTCCCCTCCCAGCTCCTGCTGCACCCCTAGCCTGCTCGCTGGCAGGACAGAGCGAGAAGCTGTAAACTCCTTGGCTTGGTGTAAGCACTGCTCTGCAACAATTAAAACATCAGCATGTTATCAGCGCTCTTCTCATCCTAATCCAAAACATAGCACCCTACCAGCTACTATGAGGAAAAATTAACTCTGTCCTAACTGGAACCAGGACAGCGTCACGTTTGCTAGCCGCCAGTCGACTGGAACCTCCCCTGATAGCCAGGATTGCCAATAAATAATGGAAAGCGGCTTGGCCAGCTCCTCTGCCAGTTTGCTCAGTACCCTCGGGTGGATCCCATCTGGCCCCATCGACTTGCGTACATCCAAGTGTCGTAGCAGGTCGCCAACCCTTTCCTCATGGATAGCGAGGGCCACATCCTGCTCCCCATCCCCTTCCACCAGCTCAGGGTACCAGGTATCCAGAGAACAACCGGTCTTGCCGCTAAAGACTGAGGCAAAGAAAGCATTGAGCACCTCAGCCTTTTCCTCATCTTTTGTAACTAAGTTTCCCCCCCGCAAAACAGTTTCCCCCCAGTGACAGGACCCACGGGAACGGTGTTGAGCTGAGGCAGGGGAAGTTTAGGCTGGACATCAGGAAGTGGTTCTTCACTGAGAGGGTGGTTGCACATTGGAACAGTCTCCCCAGTGAAGTAGTCACTGCACCAAGCCTGTCTGAAGTTAAGAAGCGATTGGACTGATACCTGAGTTCTCCACTGGATGCGTAAGCCTGAAGATCGAATGTCTGTCAGCCATGAGCTGGTTGAGCGTCTCTTGGGGGACATGTGGTTCAGTCAGAAAGGAGGGATGCGTTCTACAGAACATGATTTTTGCACGGTCTTTTTTCAAGTAAAACCCTGTAGCTCTCAAATCCAAAGTCTTGGTATTCCTTTGTTCTTATGTCTGTATTGAAATACTTTAAAAGTTGAACAGAGCTGTTCAGAGCTTCTTGGGGCAGCTTGTTCCTTGGGGCCATGCAAAGAGGCAGCCAAAGACTAGGACTATCTCAATGATTCTTTTTCCAATACAGCCAACAGTAAGACTGTGTAAGATAGACAGATAAGGAGATGCTAAAGAGTTTCCCCTGAGTTTTCTTTGTGTTACCTTAAAAGTTTGAAGCTAGAGGCTTTGAGTCCTCTGCAAAAGGAAGGTTTTTTGCTGTTGTTGGGTATTTGCACCCAGGCTCTTTCCAGAAATAGCTGTCATGAACCTTCCAAGTTGTTGTGGTTTAACCCGGCTGGCAGCTAAACACCACACAGCCTATTCTCACCCAGTATTAAATCCCCTTGAGGTACACACCGGACCTCCCCATTCTTTTGCATTACCCACCAAGTGCATCCAGGTCCCTGAGCAAAAGCAATCCCACGAATGGGTTTGCCTTTTCCTGAGGCAGGAGTAGCCCAGACTGTTTTACCCAGCATGTTTCTTACGTGCACTACAGGAACTTTATCCCTGTCTACAGTGCGTAACAGGTTTGATTGGGCAGGTCCAGCTCGGTTGGCAGATCCCCTAGTATTGACTAACCAGGTGGCCTTTGCCAAATGTGTATCCCAATTTTTGAATGTCCCAGCACCCATTGCTTTCAGTGTAGTCTTTAACAGTCCACTGTATCATTCAACTTTTCCAGAGGCTGGTGCATGATAGGGGATGATAGGGGAAATCCCCTTCTTTGTGCACTTCGCTAGAGACTTCAAAACAAAGCTAATCTTGTACAACATAAAATGCAATAGCCGTCATCATAAATATGTACACCATAAAATGTAATAACAGGTGATTTTAAACAGAGAAAGAAGACAACAGATTAACTTTCCATTTGCAGGGTGCTGCTTAGAGATTTATACTCTGACATTAAAACAAAAAAAGAAACCTGCTATCAAGTGCCACAACCCTGTTGATATCAGCAGAGCCCCACTGATGAATCTTGCTGTGAGTGTGCTCCAAGACTTTAAGCAAGCACTAGAGCACCTTAGGGAGCATGAATTCAAGGCATCAGACCGGATGCACAGCTGAGGGAGAAAACTGCACATAAAAGAGGTTGACTAAACTGCTGAAGCTTAAAGGTGAGAGCTGAACTTACCTCCCCATAGGTCCTTTTTCTTCATCTTGTCAAAATTTGTATTCTCCCCCAGTGACTCTATGTCAAATATAATTCACTGGCCAGCTCCATAGTAACTGCTTACCAGACAGAAGATATCAGTGACATGGACATGAGCTGGAAGGATGAGAAGAGCTGGAGATACCCAGGCCCTTTTCTGCCACTGCTTCTTTGGCAAGTCAAATAGACTGCATCCATCTCACCTTATTTTAGCTATCCAAAGTATATTTATAAGCCTAAAATAGTCACTAAGATATGTCGAGAGAGAGAAAATTGATGATTCCTCTTGCCTATCTGTGCATTTATCTCCAGGTGAGACAATACTACAAATTATTCTGTATTTTAGATATATGATATGTAAGATGTTCTGTGCATGTATGTAGCCAGGGGGAAAACTATAGTATATGTATAGGCATAACTAATCTGATTTCAGGTATGTTTTTATACAAGTGAGGTCTTTAGAACTGGAATTTGGAAAAATAATCTACGTTGTGGAGGAAGCTGCCATTTTCTCTCTTTTTTTTTTTTTAAGGTTCAAGTAATTTTGAATCTGGATGTCTTCAACACAAGGCTTGATTATAAAGTTTGAAAAAATTCTCTCGTGATAGCTTTATTTTGTCTTATGACATACTGTGTTTTTTTCTTTAAAAAAATCTGAAGAAGATTCACATGCTATTATTTTCAATGTCATTTACAAATGCAGATTTCATAACCATATTTATAGAACTTCCACCTGGAAATATCTTAAACCAATCTACAAATGGATTTCCAATGTATTTGCAGAATAAAGAAACCATTACAGTCACTATCAAAATACAGCTATCTGTGTGATGATGAAATATAATTGCAGTTTAACAAAGAGACCAGTATCATGCAGCAGTTTAAGAAAACACATTGACCTATAACTGAATACCACAGGCAAATATAGTCAGAAATTTTAAAAATCAGATCAAATTTAAATTAAGATTGAAAAGAAACAGTACGGAGAGCATTGTGTAGATAAGGTACCTGTTCACAGGAACAAATAATAAACCCAAGTCAAAATTTACTTAGACTTCCATGAAATTCCTGTTTTCATACAAAAATATTTACACAAGATATCTGGGACACACTACCGAATTGTCAAGACCTACATTTTCCTAAAGTAGATTTTCTATCAACTTGCTCAAACGAAATTTAAAAACAAAACAACAAAAAACAACATCAGCACAAGAAAACAGTGTTAACACTCTTCTTGAGAAACAAAGCACATACAAATCCCTCCCAACACACAAACAGCAGAGAGGACTATGCTCCCCTATTCCTTTAATGACAAAATCAACTTTTGAATGCTTTTATGAAGCACTTGCTGAAGTGGTAAGATCACTAGCATTTCTGTAACAGAGAACATTTTGCATGCAATTAAGAGTTAAAAAAGTCTTAGTGACAGTAATGGATATTTATATATAAAGAATTAGTATCAGATATTGAGTTATATACAGTGATTTCCTAGAATGTTTTGTTTTGCCTTAGCACACTATAGAACTTGCCAATGAATTGTGAACATTAAACTGAAACAGATCTCATGGGCCACTGAATCTAATTTCTTATTGCTGTGTATGTCTCAGTGTATGTCTTTTTCGTGAGCTTGTTCAAAGGCTATATTTAAAATAGACACATTTTCTGGGTGATTTGTTTCTCGGTTTTTTGGTTTTGTTTGTTTTGTGTTTGTTTGTTTTCCTCCAGCATTTCAATCATTCATCCAGGGAAATTATTATCATGGAGAAAAAGGAATAAATAAATTCTCAAACCCTGTTGTTTGTATGACTGAAAATTCAGTATGGCACCTAAATATGAAATACTGCTTACTACCTCTCCCTCACTGAGAATACTTTCAATGACAAGAATGAATACAAACAACTACTTCTATGTCTGATGACAAGTCTGTTGGCCTTCTGGAAAGGGGGAGAAAGGAGTAAGTTATAGAATTATAGAGTAATAGTTGCCTGGTCATCTCCACATACAAGATTTTTTTTTTTTCAAGAAACAAGCTGAGCAACGCAGGACCTCTGGAAGCTCCCTCAGAGGCAGTGAACACTCCACCTTATTTCTTCTCTGTATATCTGCAAGTTACGTAGGAGAAAATGAACAAAACAATCTGTAGGATGGGAGAATCCCAGACAGAGCCACACTACACTAAACATACTGTGTTTTTAGCTAGCTGGGCAACAAAAAGATGTGCTTCCAAGCAATCACCTTCAGTGTTGCCCAGTGCCAGGACAAGAGGCAACAGGCACTAACAGGAGCACAAGTGGTTCTGCCTAAACATCAGGAAGCAGGTCTGTACTATACAGATGACAGCACTGGCACAGGATGCCCAGAGAGCTTCTGGAGAATCTTCTCTGAGATCTTCAAAAGCTGCCTGGATGTGGTCCTGGGCACCCTGCTCTGGGTGGCCCTGCTTGAGCAGGGGTTGGACCAGACGGACCCTTGAAATCCGTTTCAACCTCAGCCGTCCTGGGATTCTGTGGTAACTCTGGAGAGGGTCTTAAAACTTGTATCCGGTGTGAGTTAAGTATGGCATAGCTGGCTGAAATAGAAAATAAATGGATTCTAATGTCTAACATGCTGTCTGCAGTAAACATTTTATCCTTGGCAAATGTCAAACATAGCTGAGTATTTGCGAATGTTAGCAGGAATTTGCATAGCACAGTGTGAGTTACATAGTGTGCATTATGGTGTGCAGTCTGCAACTTCATTTGTACTCCAGTTCTTTTTCAAAGCCATTTATCTGATAAGATACTGTCGTGGTTACCCTTAATACAAATTTGCTGAACAACAGTGTTAAATGGCAAACATAGCCTCAACAGGCATTTTTTATTCTCCCCAGGCCAGCGTATTTCTGCAAAAATATATTTCTTAGTTTTTAAAATAGCTTAATCAAAAAAAAAACATATTTATTTGTTTTTTGAGAGCAGAGTGTTGTTCTTTGTACAAAACCTCAAGCTGAGAGATCAGGGTTGGATCCCAACCCTTGGTGTTCTGCAAGGATGTGGTGATATTTAACTGTTTAACTGGGATTCTTCTGGACGAAGCCTATCGTGTAAACACCTGATAAGTTTTAGATGTCTTCTGTAGAAGATGAGGTGAATCATATTTTAGATTATAAAGTGAGTCTGGATGACTGTCTCAGGGTTTGATACCTCTGCTGTGGTCACAGGAGTTATCCACCTGTGAATTTATTCATTTTCACATATATATTTCATTTCACACACAGTGATCTCTGTGCCGCTGCACAGCCAGGGATGCACAGCCGGCTCATTTAGGATTATTTGGAACATGAGCTTCATGGGCTACTTGAGCTGTATTTGCTGCACAGAATTTGTTCCTAGTCTGTAAAACAATGGCATCACATCTCTTCAGATAGCAATAATTTTCCCAGGTTCTGTGGACTCCTGAAACTATTTTAAATACTACTGATTATGCACCATGAATAAATCAAATACAAAACATTGTAGTACATGTTTTTAATTCCACGTCACAGCACTCTCCTTCAGCTGAAGTTGATGGGTTTTTTTTATTGCAGTCACTGCTTTCCTTATCTATATTCTCAGTACCTTCACCCCAATAAACTGAACTATGGGCTTTACTAGATTTCACCTCCCGCTAACTCTGCTTTTTACACAGCTTAGGATAGGTTTTTACTCCAGAAAAGTTTCACAGGTACTCTAATTTGTCTTTCTTTGAAATTCAGTATCCAGTAAATTTTGCTTGTTTGGAATCTAGAATCTTGAAAATGTTGATAATTTCACACAAGAAGACTTTGGAGCTCTGTGTTTAGATGTCAGTGGGCATTTCTAGCTGTCACTGGTGGCTTTTCCACTGATGTGCTTAATACATTTGGATATCAGTTCCTAGCCAAAAAAAAAAAAAAAAAGTTTAACAAACAGGACCAGAAACATATGTTCTGAGGAAACTGATTACACATTGTTGTCTGCTTTATCTTTCTTTTCAATTTTAAGGTAAGAACCATTCCATGAAAAAAAATAAGGGTAACAGCAATGACAAGAACGTCTGTTAAAGAAAGAAAAAAGATTTTATTGGGTTCGGTTATAACTAGGACAATAACAGGTTATAAATAACATGGTGTTATACTTTGACATTGGTAACAAGGTAAACAAATCACATTGTTTTCTCCCTAGTTCCAGATAGGTTGAATGGCTAACTATGAGTGCATAAAATAAATATATCTGCTAAAAGTAGCAAGAGAGCAGCTAGCTGGTCACTGTTTTCAGCGAGGCAGACACCTGGCTTTTCCTCTCAGCCAGCACATTCCTGCCAGAAGTTATGAACGACTGTTTGCAACTACCTGCTATAAACAGCCTGGGACAAATTAACTCTTAATTGGTTTTCAATTACACTCTAGTATTGGGAAACTAAAAACAAAAAACAAGTTTTACCCGACTATCTAGAATGTTTCTTCTTTTCAAGTTTGCCATTAGTCTGAAACTAACACTGCTACTCTAAAAGCACATATTTTCTCTCTTTGCAGTTTGCTTTGATGCAGTCATTTCTTTCCCTTTCACAGATTATATAGTCACGAGCAGGAAAGGCAGCATTCAATTTGGAAAATGACCTATTAGTTCTGTCTTTGATTGCATTTTAAAAGAATGAAAGCTGCTGAGTGTGACTTTACGAAACAGGAGATGCATTCAACCTGCCAGGTGTAAGCAAGTTCTTTCTGGTTGTTTGTCTGGCCTTTATCCAGAGCTCACAGTGCTGACCATGTGCTACCCACTCATGTTTGCACACCGCTGTGGAAGACTCTCTCTGTTCAGTTTTCACAGGATCTCAGAGCTGGCAGTGCTGCCTGTGCTGTTACCACAGCCAGTTCATCCCAGTGCCAGAGTGAATCCGCTTGATGCTGGCCAGATGCCTCTTCACTGTCACCTGAAACTTTTTCTTCTCGCATTTCACAGGGAATATTTCAGGGTCTGGTTTGCAGTGCAGAGAAGAAAGCTGGCTACTACAGACTGCCTCCCAGGAAACAACCCACCTCATCTTCAAAGGAGCAGCTGAAGGCTTTATGCACTCAGTGGTCTGTTAGAGTTCACTAGAAGGGCTGGATGAGCTCCTTAAAAGAGATGTGGTCTTCTTCCTTTGGGACAATCGGAATTTAAGCTCTTCAGAGTCATGCTGAAAGAAAAGATACTGGTACTCCTGGTACTGGGGCTCTCACCCAGTATGAGAAACCCATAAGGGGTGGTGATTTTGGAGAGGTGGGGCAAAGAGAGGGCAGCTCTGGTTACTGGGTGTTGTGGTTTAACACGGCCAGCAGCTAAGCCATTCAGCTAAGCCACACAGCGGTTCGCTCACCCTCCCACCTCCCTCTCTGGGATGGGGGAGAGAAACAGGAAAATGAAGCCTGTGAGTTGAGATAGAGACATTTTATTAAGACAGGAAAATAATAATAACAATAATAATAATAGTGATAATAATAGTATTAATAATAATAATGTGTACGAAACAAGTGATGCACAATGCAATTGCTCGCCACCCGCTGACCGATGCCCAGCCTATTCCCGAGCAGCCGGCCCCCCCAACCCAGCCAGCCACCCCTATATATTGTTTAGCATGACGTCAGATGGTATGGAATACCCCTTTGGCCAGTTTGGGTCAGCTGTCCTGGGTCTGTTCCCTCCCAGCTCCTGCTGCACCCCTAGCCTGCCCACTGGCAGGACAGAGCGAGAAGCTGAAAAGTCCTTGGCTTGGTGTAAGCACTGCTCTGCAACAATTAAAACATCAGCATGTTATCAACACTTTTATCATCCTAATCCAAAACATAGCACCCTACCAGCTACTATGAGGGAAAATCAACTCTGTCCTAGCTGGAACCAGGACAGATATCCACCCCTTATTCCATACCATTTATGTCATGCTCAGGTTACACTCTTTCCAATACATTCTAATTAATCACCATTTCCATCTATGGTATATAGCAATCATGGTAGTGATGACATACAGTATTATATAATAATTAACATACTACAATTCAACTCATGGGCTATTCTCACCCAGTATCAAATCCTCTTGAGGTACACACCGGACCTCCCCATTCTTTTGCATTACCCACCAAGTGCATCCAGGTCCCTGAGCAAAAGCAATTCCACGAATGGGTTTGCCTTTTCCTGAGGCAGGAGTAGCCCAGACTGTTTTACCCAGCATGTTTCTTACGTGCACTACAGGAACTTTATCCCCTTCTACAGTGCGTAACAGGTTTGATTGGGCAGGTCCAGCTCGGTTGGCAGATCCCCTAGTATTGACTAACCAGGTGGCCTTTGCCAAATGTGTATCCCAATTTTTGAATGTCCCAGCACCCATTGCTTTCAGTGTAGTCTTTAACAGTCCATTGTATTGTTCAACTTTCCCGGAGGCTGGTGCATGATAGGGGATGTGATACACCCACTCAATACCATGTTCTTTGGCCCAAGTGTCTATAAGGTTGTTTCGGAAATGAGTCCCGTTGTCTGACTCAATTCTCTCTGGGGTGCCATGTCGCCATAGGACTTGCTTTTCAAGGCCCAGGATAGTGTTCCGGGCGGTGGCATGGGGCACCGGATATGTTTCCAGCCATCCGGTGGTTGCTTCCACCATTGTAAGTACGTGGCGCTTGCCGTTGCGGGTTTGAGGGAGTGTGATGTAATCAATCTGCCAGGCCTCTCCATATTTATATTTCAGCCATCGTCCTCCATACCAAAGAGGTTTTGACCGTTTGGCTTGCTTGATTGCAGCACATGTTTCACAATCATGAATAACCTGTGCTATAGTGTCCATGGTCAGGTCCACCCCTCGATCACCAGCCCATCTGTATGTTGCATCTCTACCTTGATGGCCCGAGGTGTCATGGGCCCATCGGGCTATAAATAATTCACCTTTATGTTGCCAGTCCAGGTCCACCTGAGCCACTTCAATCTTAGAAGCCTGATCCACCTGCTGGTTGTTTTGATGTTCTTCAGTAGCCCGATTCTTGGGCACATGAGCATCTACATGGGATACCTTTACAACCAGGTTCTCTACCCGGGCAGCAATATCTTGCCACAATGCCGCAGCCCAGATGGGCTTGCCCCTGCCCTGCCAGTTGTTCTGCTTCCATTGCTGTAACCACCCCCACAGGGCATTTGCTACCATCCATGAATCAGTATAGAGATAGAGAACTAGCCACTTTTCTCGTTCAGCAATATCTAAAGCCAGCTGAATGGCTTTCACTTCTGCAAACTGACTCGATTCACCTTCTCCCTCAGCAGCTTCTGCAACTCGTCGTGTAGGACTCCATACAGCAGCCTTCCTTCTCCGATGCTTTCCCACAATACGAGAGGACCCATCAGTGAACAGGGCATATTTCTTCTCATTTTCCGGTAGCTTGTTGTACAGTGGGGCTTCTTCAGCACGGACCACCTCCTCCTCTGATGATATCCCAAAGTATTTGCCTTCTGGCCAGTCCATAATCACCTCCAAGATTCCTGGGCGACTGGGGTTTCCTATTCGAGCCTGCTGAGTAATCAGTGCAACCCACTTGCTCCATGTAGCATCAGTTGCATGATGTGTAGAGGGGACCCTTCCTTTGAACATCCAGCCTAGTACCGGCAGTCGGGGTGCCAGGAGGAGCTGCGCTTCAGTACCGACCACTTCCGAAGCAGATCGAACTCCTTCATATGCTGCCAATATGTCCTTTTCAGTTGGAGGGTAGCGGGCCTCAGATCCTCTGTATCCCTGACTCCAAAACCCCAGGGGTCGACCTCGAGTTTCCCCAGGTTCTTTCTGCCAGAGGCTCCAGGTGGGGAGCTGGAAGGAAGCTCGTATTGAAAGACGATGAAAGGAAACGCACCCGAGCTTGAAGGAAGCTCGTACTGAATGTCACTGACTGGAAGCCCACCCGAGCTGGAAGGAAGCTCGTACTGAAAGGAAGCCCACCCGAGCTGGAATGCAGTAAGTATTGAAAGCCGTTGACAGGAAGCGCACCCGAGCTGGAAGGAAGCTCGTAATGGAAGTCTCTGAGAGGAAGCGCAACCGAGTGGCAAGACAGATCGTACTGTAAGTCGCTTAAAGGAAGCCCACCCGAGCTGGAAGGAAGCTTGTACTGAAAGTCGATGAAAGGAAGCGCAGCAGAGCTTGAAGGAAGCTCGTAATTAAAGTCACTGAGAGGAAGCATACCCAAGGTGGAAGGAAGCTCTTACTGAAAGTCACTGAAAGGAAGCCCACACGAGCTTCAAGCAAGCTCGGAACAAAAGTCGTTGAAAGGAAGCGCACCTGAGCTTGAAGGAAGCTCATAAATAAAGTCGCTGACAGGAAGCGCACCCGAGCTGGAAGGAAGATCTTAAACAAAGCCGCTAAAAGCACACACGAGCTCTAAGGAAACTTGTACTGAAAGTCGCTGACAGGAAGTGCAACCAAGCTGTAAGTCAGCTCGTACTGAAAGTAGCTGAAAGGAAGCGCGCCCGAGCTGGAAGGCAGTTAATATTGAAAGTCGCTGAAAGGAAGCGCACCTGAGATCCAAGGCAGCTCGTACTGAAAGTCGCTGAAAGGAAGCGCACAGGAGCTCCAAGGCAGCTCGGAATGAAAATTGCTGAAAGGAAGCGCACCCGAGCTTCAAGACAGGTCATACTGAAAGTTGCTGAAAAAAAGCGCACCCAAGCTGGAAGGCAGCTCCTACTGAAAGACACTGAAAGGAAGTGCACCCGAGCTTGAAGTAAGGTCTTAAACAAAGTCGGTTAAAAAAAGCACACCCGAGCTCTAAGGAAACTTGTACTGAAAGTCCCTGAGAGAAAGCACACCCGAGCTGGAAGCAAGCTCTTACTGAAAGTCGCTGAAGGGAAGTGCACCCGAGCTGGATGGCAGTAAGTACTGAAACTCGCTGAAAGGAAGTGCACCTGAGCTGGAAGGAAGCTCGTATTTAAAGTCGCTGACAGGAAGCGCATCCGAGCTGGAAGGAAGCTCGTACTGAATGTCGCTGGTAGGAAGCACACTCGAGGTGGAAGGAAGGTCGTAAGGAAAATCGCAGAAAGGAAGCGCACCCGAGCTTGAAGGCAATAAGTATTGAAAGTCGCTGACAGGAAGCCCACCCGAGCTGGAAAAAGCTCGTAATGAAAATCGCTGAAAGGAAGCGCATCCGAGATGGAAAGCAACAAGTATTGAAAGTGGCTGACAAGAAGTGCACCGGAGTTTGAAGGAAGCTTGTAAATAAAGTTGTAAAAGGAAGCACACACGAGCTGGAAGGCAGGAAGTACTGAAAGTTGTTGACATGAAGCGCACCGGAGCTTGAAGCAAGCTCGGATTGAAAGTCGCTGAAAGGAAGCCCACACGAGCTGGAAGGCAGTAAGTATTGAAAGTCGTTCACAGGAAGCGCACCCGAGCTGGAAGGCAGCTAGTACTAAAAGTCACTGGCAGGAAGCACACCCAAGCTGGAAGGAAGCTCGTACTGAACGTCGCTGAAAGGAAGCGCAGCCGAGCTCGAAGGAAGGCGGCAATGAACTTCGCTGAAAGGAAGCACACCCTACCTAAAAAGCAGCAAGTACTGAAAGTCGCTGAAAGCTAGCACACCCTAGCTGGAAGGAAGCTCATTCTGAAAGTCGCTGACAGGAAGGGCACCCGAGCTGGAAGGAAGCTCGTAAATAAAGTCGCTAAAAGGAAGCACACACGAGCTGGAAGGAAGCTTGTACAGAAAGTCGCTGGTAGGAAGTGCACTCGAGGTCGAAGGAAGCTCGTAATGAGAATCACAGAAAGGAAGCGCACCCGAACGTGAAGGCAGTAAGTACTGAAGGTCGCTGACAGGAAGCGCACCCGAGCTGGAAAGCAAAAACTACTGGAAGTGGCTGACAAGAAGCGCACCCGAGCTTGAAGAAAGCTCATAAATAAAGTTGATAAAAGGAAGCACACTCAAGCTGGAAGGAAGGAAGTATTGAAAGTCGCTGAAAGGAAGCGCACCCGAGCTGGAAGGAAGCTCATGCTGAAAGTTGTAGAAAGGAAGCGCAGCCGAGCGCCAAGGCAGCTCGTACGGAAAGTCACTGAAAGGAAGGGCACCCGAGATGGAAGGCAGCTCATACTGAAACTCGCTGAGAGGAAGTGCACCCGATCTGGAAAGCAGCCCATAATAAATGTCGCTGAAAGGAAGCGCACCATACCTGGAAGGCAGCTCGTGCTGAATGTCGCTGAAAGCAAGCGCACCCGAGCTGGAAGGCAGCCTGTAGTGGAAGTTGCTGAAAGGAAGCGCACCCGAGCTGAAAGGAAGCTCGTACTGAACGTCGCTGAAAGGAAGCACACCGAAGCTGCAAGTGAGCTTGTACTGAAAGGCACTGAAAGGAAGCGCACCGGAGCTGGAAGGCAGCTCGTACTGAAAATCGCTGATAGGAAGCGCATCCGAGCTAAAAGGAATCTCGTACTTAAAGTCACTGAATGGAAGTGTACAGAGCTCGAAGGAAGCTCGAACGGAAGTCGCTGAAAGGAAGCGCACCCGAGCTGGAAGGCAGCTCGTACTGAAAGTTGCTGTAAGAAAGTGCATTGAAGCTGCAAGTTTGCTGATATTGAAAGTCTCTGCAAGGAAGCGCACCGGACCTGGAAGTTAGCTGGTACTGAAAGTCGCTGAAAGGAAGCGCACCCGAGCTGGAATGAAGCTTGTACTGAAAATCGCTGAAAGGAAGCACCCCCAGAGCTGGAAGGAAGCTTGTACAGAAAGTCACTGGTAGAAAGTGAACTCGAGGTCGAAGGAAGCTCGTAATGAGAATCGCAGAAAGGAAGCTCACCCGATCTTGAAGGCAGTAAATACTGAAAGTCACTGACTGGAAGCCCACCCGAGCTGGAAGGAAGGTCGTAGTGAAAGTCGCTGAAAGGAAGCGCACCCGAGCTGGAAAGAAGCAAGTACTGAAAGTCGCTGAAAGCTAGCGCACCGAGGTGGAATGAAGCTTGTACTGAAAGTAGCTGAAAGGAAGCACACCCGAGCTGGAAAGCAGCAAGTACTGAAAGTTGCTGAAAGGTAGCGCACCCGAGCTGGAAGGAAGCTCATCCTGAACGTCGTTGAAAGGAAGCGCAGCCGAGCAAGAAGGAAGATCGTACTGAAAGCCGCTGAAAGGAAGCGCACCCGAGCTGGAAGGAAGCTCGTACTGAAAATCGCTGAAAGGAAGCACACCTGAGCTGGAAAGAAGCAAGTACTGAAAGTCGCTGAAAACTAGCGCACCGAGGTGGAATGAAGCTTGTACTGAAAATCACTGAAAGGAAGCACACCCGAGCTGGAAAGCAGCAAGTACTGAAAGTCGCTGAAAGGAAGCGCACCCTAGCTGGAAGGAAGCTCATTCTGAAAGTCGCTGACAGGAAGGGCCCCCGAGCTGGAAGGAAGCTCGTAAATAAAGTCGCTAAAAGGAAGCACACACGAGCTGGAAGGAAGCTTGTACAGAAAGTCGCTGATAGGAAGTGCACTCGAGGTCGAAGGCAGCTCGTAATGAGAATCACAGTAAGGAAGCTCACCCGATCTTGAAGGCAGTAAGTACTGAAAGTCGCTGACAGGAAGCCCACCTGAGCTGGTAGGAAGGTCGTAGTGAAAGTCGCTGAAAGGAAGCGCACCCGAGCTGGAAAACAAAATCTACTGGAAGTGGCTGAGGAGAAGCGCACCCGAGCTTGAAGAAAGCTCGTAAATAAAGCTGATAAAAGGAAGCACACCCGAGCTGGAAGGAAGGAAGTACTGAAAGTCGCTGACAGGAAGAGCACCCGAGCTCGAGGGAAGCTCATACTGAAAGTCATTGAAAGGAAGCGCAGCCGAGCAAGAAGGAAGCTCGTAATGAAAGTCACTGAAAGGAAGCGCACCCTAGCTTGAAAACAGCTAGTACTAAATGTCGCTGATAGGAAGTGCACCCAAGCTCGAAGGAACCACATACCGAAAGTCGCTGAAAGGCAGCGCATCTGAGCTGGAAGGAAGCTTGTACTGAAAGTCGTTGAAAGGAAACCCACACGAGCTGGAAGGAAGCTCGTACTGAAAATCTCTGAAAGGAAGCACACCCGAGCTGGAAAGCAGCAAGTACTGAAAGTTGCTGAAAGGGAGCGCACCCTAGCTGGAAGGAAGCTCATTCTGAAAGTCGCTGACAGGAAGGGCACCCGAGCTCGAAGGAAGCTCATTGTGAACGTCGTTGAAAGGAAGCACATCCGAGCAAGAAGGAAGCTCGTACTGAACGTCGCTGAAAGGAAGCGCATCTGAGCTGGAAGGAAGCTCGTATTGAAATTCGATGAAAGGAAGGGCAACCGAGCTTGACGAAAATTTGAAATGAAAATCGGTGAAAGGAAGCGCATCTGAGCTGGAAGGAGGCTCGTAGTGAATGTCGCTGAAAGGGAGCACATTTGAGGTGGAAGGAAGCTCGTACTGAAAGTTGCTGAAAGGTAGCGCACCCGAGCTGGAAGGAAGCTCATACTGAAAGTCGCTGAATGGAAGGACACCCGATCTGGAAAGCAGCAAGTGCTGAAAGTTGCTGAAAGGAAGAACACCCGAGCTGGATGGAAGCTCATACTGAAAGTCGCTGACAGGAAGCGCACCCATTCTGGAAGGCAGCTCGTACTAAAACTCGCTGAAGGGAGACGCACCCAAGCTGGAAGGCAGATAGTACTGAATGTCGGTAAATGGAAATGCACCAAAGGTGGTAGGCAGCTCTTTTGGAAAGTCGCTGAAAAAAAGCGCACTCGAGCTGGTAGAATGTTCGTACTGAAAGTCGCTGAAAGGAAGTGCACCTGAGCTGTAGGGAAGCTCGTACTGGAAACCGCTGAATGGGTGCACACCTGATCTGGAAGGTAGCTCGTACTGAACGTCGCTGAAAGGAAGCGCATGCTGTCATGACGAAGATCATTCTGAAATTCACTGACAGGAAGCGCACCAATGCTGGAAGGAAGCTCATACTGAAAATCGCTGAAAGGAAACGCATCTGAGCTGAAAGGAATCTCGTACTGAAAGTCATTGAATGGAAGTGCAACAGAGCTCGAAGGTAGCTCGAACGGAAGTCGCTGAAAGGAAGCGCACCCGAGCTGGAAGGAAGTTTGTAATTAAAGTCATTGAAAGGAAGAACAACCGAGCTGGAAGGAGGCTCGTACTGAAAGTCGCTGAAAGGAAGCGCACCCAAGCTGGAAGGAAGCTCTTATTTGAAGTCGCTGAGAGGAAGAGCACCAGAGCTTGAAGGAAGCTCGTACTGAAAGTCGCTAAAAGGAAGCCCACACGAGCTGGAAGGAAGCTCGTAAATAAAGTCGCTGACAGGAAGTGCACCCAAGCTGGAAGGCAGCAAGTACTAAAAGTCGCTGGCAGGAAGCGAACCCTAGGTGGAAGGCAGCTCGTACTGAAAGTCGCTGAAAGGAAGCACACCCGAGCAAGAAGGAAACTCGTAATGAAAGTCACTGAAAGGAAGCGCACCCTAGCTTGAAATCAGCTAGTACTAAAAGTCGCTGACAGGAAGTGCACCCGAGCTCGAAGGAAGCTCATAATGAAAGCAGCTGAAAGGAAGCGCATCTGAGCTGGAAGGAAGCTCGTAGTGAAAGACGCTGGAAGGACATGCACCCGAGCTGGAAGGAAGCTTGTACAGAAAGTCGCTGGTAGGAAGTGCACTCGAGGTCGAAGGAAGCTCGTAATGAGAATCACAGAAAGGAAGCGCACCCGAACGTGAAGGCAGTAAGTACTGAAGGTCGCTGACAGGAAGCGCACCCGAGCTGGAAAGCAAAAACTACTGGAAGTGGCTGACAAGAAGCGCACCCGAGCTTGAAGAAAGCTCATGCTGAAAGTCGCTGAAAGGAACCACAGTGAAGCGCCAAGGCAGCTCGTACGGAAAGTTGCTGAAAGGAAGGGCACCCGAGATGGAAGGCAGCTCATACTAAAACTTTCTGAAAGGAAGCGCGCCCGAGCGGAAAGGAAGTACGTACTGAAAGTCACTGAAAGGAAGCACGCTCAAGCTGGAAGAATGCTCGTACTGAAAGGTGATGAAAGGAAGCACACCCGAGCTGGAAGGCAGCTTGTACTGAAAGTCACTGAGAGGAAGTGCACCCGATCTGGAAAGCAGCCCGTAATAAATGTCGCTGAAAGGAAGCGCACCCTACCTGGAAGGTAGCTCGTACTGAAAGTCGCTGACACGAAGCGCAACCTATCAGGAAGGAAGCTCGTACTGAAAGTCGCTGAAAGAAAGCGCACCCGAGCTGGAAGCCAGCCTGTAGTGGAAGTTGCTGAAAGGAAGCACACCCGAGCTGAAAGGAAGCTCGTACTGAACGTCACTGAAAGGAAGCACACCGAAGCTGCAAGTGAGCTTGTACTGAAAGGCGCTGAAAGGAAGCGCACCCGAGCTGGAAGGCAGCTCGTACTGAAAGTTGCTGTAAGAAAGTACATTGAAGCTGCAAGTTAGCTGGTACTGAAAGTCGCTGAAAGGAAGCGCACCAGAGCTGGAAGGCAGCTCGTACTGAAAATCGCTGATAGTGTAAGGAATAGTCCAGCAATTCGTGCCACTAAGGGGTGTGAAGGGTTAACATTGAGGCCTGGGTTTAGGCGAGAAGAGAACAAAGGGATTTCTTCAGAGAAAAACTGCTGACTTTGCACGGACGTGCAGTAACTTCTGACAGCCGGCCAAGAGACCACTAGATAAGGAGGAAGAATATGAGCCTCCCTGTCCGAGCGGCCCCCGAGAAACTAACAGAGACTGATAAGCAGGCGCACCTGGGAGGACTTCGGCTTCGGGAAACCAATTATAATAACCCTGCCTCTTCTAGAAGTAGTAATGAATATGTATTAGCCTAGGAGCATAAAAACCAGCCGCCTTACGTAACAGGTGTGCGTCCTGGTGGAGCAGAGACTCCCGGCACACCCAGCGCTGTTTGCTTGCCTCTATTCATTTAATAAATTGTAAACTTTGATTGTAATCCTATTTGGGACTCAGTCATTTATAACAATTGCGGTCTCGTCCGGGATGGCCTTGGTTCCTGAATTCTGACTTGATCTAGGAGGGGCGCCCCCACCATTTGGTGGCTCCTGTTCGAGTCAGGTCGGGGCTAATGCCATCTTGAACCTGAATAAGGGCAAGCAAAGATTTAGATTTTTTTATGAGCTCCCTTTGCCGGCTGCAGCACTATATTTTGCCCGTAATTCTGCGCGTGAAGATCCGAACGAAGACGACGGAGTCGTAAGTACTTAAGGCGTATACCGTTCGGTTGGGTGGGATTCGGTTGCCTGTGTGTGTGAGAGTGTGACTGAGACGGAACGTAGTTCCGAAGCGATTGTGGAGGTCTTCTAACCGCGGTTCCAATCTCCCGCGAGGGACTTGGCCGGTGAAGGACCGAAGCGATTCCTATAGGATTCGTGGGTGGGTGATAGGTCCTAAACCCCCTGCAAGACACTCTCACTAAGGCAACCAAGGGCTGTAGGAATTGCCACAGTAAAATTCCTAGATGGGTCAGACAAAATTGAAGACCCGGGACCAGAGAAAAGGGAGCAAATTACCAGACATACCACCAGAAAGTCCATTAGGGATAATGATTAGGAATTGGAACGATAGGGGCCTGCCCTAACACTAACAAGTCCTCCACTAAACCATATCACTAAGGGCTACATCTAAACGTCTTTTAAAGACCTCCAGGATTGGCGACTCAACCACCTCCCTGGGCAGCCCATTCCAGTGCCTAACAACCCTTTCAGTAAAGAAGTTCTTCCTAACATCCAACCTAAACCTCCCCTGGCGCAACTTTAGCCCATTCCCCCTCGTCCTGTCACGAGGCACGTGGGAGAATAGACCAACCCCCACCTCTCTACAGCCTCCTTTAAGGTACCTGTAGAGAGCGATGAGGTCTCCCCTGAGCCTCCTCTTCTCGAGGCTAAACAACCCCAGCTCCCTCAGCCGCTCCTCATAAGACTTGTTCTCCAGACCCCTCACCAGCTTCGTTGCCCTTCTCTGGACTCTCTCAAGCACCTCCATGTCCTTCTTGTAGTGAGGGGCCCAAAAGTGAACACAGTACTCAAGGTGCGGCCTCACCAGAGCCGAGTACAGGGGCACAATCACCTCCCTAGACCTGCTGGCCACACTGCTTCTTATGCAAGCCAGGATGCTGTTGGCCTTCTTGGCCACCTGAGCACACTGCTGGCTCATATTCAGCCGACTATCAACCAGTACTCCCAGGTCCTTCTCGGCCAGGCAGCTTTCCAGCCACTCATCTCCCAGCCTGTAGCGCTGCTTGGGGTTGTTACGCCCCAGGTGCAGGACCCGGCACTTGGCCTTGTTGAACTTCATGCAGTTGGCCTCAGCCCATCGGTCTAGCCTATCCACATCCTCCTGCAGAGCCTTCCTGCCCTCGAGCAGATCGACACACGCACCTAACTTGGTGTCATCTGCAAACTTACTGAGGGTGCACTCAATCCCGTCATCCAGATCATCGATAAAGATATTAAAGAGGACTGGCCCCAGCACTGAGCCCTGGGGGACTCCACTAGTAACCGGCCTCCAACTGGATTTGGCTCCATTCACCACAACTCTCTGGGCCCGGCCATCCAGCCAGTTTTTAACCCAACAAAGCGTACGCCAGTCCAAGCCATGAGCAGCCAGTTTCTTGAGGAGAATGTTGTGGGAAACGGTGTCAAAAGCCTTACTGAAGTCAAGGTAGACCACATCCACAGCCTTCCCCTCATCCACCAAGCGCGTCACTTGGTCATAGAAGGAGATCAGGTTCGTCAAGCAGGACCTACCTTTCATAAACCCATGCTGACTGGGCCTGGTCATCTGGTTGCCCTGCAAGTGTCGCGTGATGACACTCAAGATAATCTGCTCCATGAGCTTCCCTGGCACTGAGGTCAAACTAACAGGCCTATAGTTTCCCGGGTCTACCCTCCGGCCCTTCTTATAGATGGGCGTCACGTATGCTAGCCGCCAGTCAACTGGAACCTCCCCTGATAGCCAGGACTGCCGATAAATAATGGAAAGCGGCTTGGCCAGCTCCTCTGCCAGTTCGCTCAGTACCCTCGGGTGGATCCCATCCGGCCCCATCGACTTGCGCACATCCAAGTGTCGTAGCAGGTCGCCAACCATTTCCTCATGGATAGCGGGGGCCACATCCTGCTCCCCATCCCCTTCCACCAGCTCAGGGTACCAGGTATCCAGAGAACAACCGGTCTTGCCGCTAAAGACTGAGGCAAAGAAAGCATTGAGCACCTCAGCCTTTTCCTCATCTTTTGTAACTAAGTTTCCCCCCACATCCAGTAAAGGATGGAGATTCTCCTTAGTCCTCCTTTTTGCGTTGATGTATTTGTAAAAACGTTTTTTGTTATCTTTAACGGCAGTAGCCAGATTGAGCTCCAGAGGAGCTTTGGCCTTTCTAATTTTGTCCCTGCACAGCCTCGCAACATCCTTATAGTCCTCTTGAGTAGCCCCCCCCCCTCTTTTCCAAAGATTATAAACCCTCCTTTTTCTCCTAAGCTCGAGCCACAACTCTCTGTTCAGCCAGGCGGGTCTAGTTCCGCGTCGGCTCGTCTTTGGGCACGTGGGGACAGACCGCTCCTGAGCCGTTAAGATTTCCTTCTTGAGGAGTGCCCAGCCTTCCTGGACTTCTCTGCCCTTCAGAACCTCCTCCCAAGGGACTCTGCCAACCAGTGTCCTGAACAGCTCAAAGTCAGCCCTCTGGAAGTCCAATACAGCGGTTTTACTGGTCCCCTTCCTGACTTTGCCAAGAATAGAGAACTGAACCATTTCGTGGTCACTCTGCCCAAGACAGCTCTCGACCAGCACATCTCCCATCAGTCCGTCACTGTTTGTGAACAGAAGGTCTAGCGGGGCACCTCCCCTGGTAGGCTCTCTAACCAGCTGCATCAGGAAGCTATCTTCCACGCTCTCCAGAAACCTCCTAGACTGCTTTCTCTGGGCTGTGTTGTGCTTCCAGGATATGTCTGGGAAGTTGAAGTCCCCCACGAGGACAAGCGCTGACAATTTCGCGGCTTCTGCCAGCTGCCTGTAGAACTCCTCATCCGTCTCCTCATCCTGGTTTGGCGGTCTATAACAGACCCCCACCAGGATGCTTGCCTTGTTGGCCCTCCCGCTGATCCTAACCCATAGGGACTCAACCTTATCATTCCCAGCCTCAAGTTCCTCAACATCAAAACACTCTCTAATATAGAGAGCCACACCACCACCCCTTCTCTGCTGCCTGTCCCTTCTGAAGAGCCTATAGCCAGACATTGCAGCACTCCAGTCATGAGAGTGGTCCCACCACGTTTCCGTGATGGCAACCAAGTCATAGCCTTCCCGCTGCACGATGGCTTCCAGCTCCTCCTGTTTGTTGCCCATGCTGCGTGCATTAGTGTAGATGCACTTCAGTCGGGCCATTGCCATCTTCCCCGGCTCTGCCATTGTTCCCCCCGGCACAGCTCCAACAAGCCTTATTTCATCCTCATCCCCCTTCTTTCCTAGTTTAAAGCCCTCTCAACGAGCCCTGCCAGCTCCTGGGCTAGGATCCATTTTCCCCTTAGAGATAGGGACCCGTCTGCGGCCATCAGGCTGGGTGCCGAGTAAAGCGCCCCATGGTCAAAAACCCCAAAATTTCTGTGTTGGCACCTGCCTCTGAGCCACGTGTTAATCAGGTGGGCTTTCCGTGTCCTCTCGGTACCCCTCCCTGCTACTGCAGGGATAGACGAAAACACCACCTGTACTCCCGCTCCAGCCACTAGCCGTCCCAGTCCCCTAAAGTCCCGTTTGATAGCCTTCAGGCTTCTCTCATCAATATCATCACTGCCAGCCTGGACTATCAAAAGAGGGTAGTAGTCAGAGGGGCGGACCAGGTTGGGAAGCTTCCTGGCAACATCCCTGACCCTGGCCCCAGGGAGGCAGCAGACTTCCCTACGGGTAGGGTCAGGTCGACAAATAGGGCCCTCCGTTCCCCTGAGAAGGGAGTCGCCTACTACAATCACCCTTCTGTCTTTCTTGGTGGAGGCAGTCTTGAGGCGTGGAGTCGGCTTCCTCGCCCTAGGCATCCTCCTAGGTAGATTTTCTACCTCATCCACACCCACCGGAAGGAAGCGCATCTGAGCTGGAAGGAAGCTCGTATTGAAATTCGATGAAAGGAAGGGCAACCGAGCTGGAAGAAAATTTGAAGTGAAAATCGGTGAAAGGAAGCGCAACTGAGCTGGAAGGAAGCTCGTAGTGAACGTCGCTGAAAGGGAGCACATTCGAGGTTGAAGGAAGCTCGTAATGAAAGTAGCTGAAAGGAAGCGCATCTGAGCTGGAAAGAAGCTCGTAGTGAAAGACGCTGGAAGGACGTGCACCCGAGCTTGAAGGAAGCTCGTACTGAACGTCGCTGAAAGGGAGTGCATCCGGGCTGCAAGGAAGCTGGTATGGAATGTCGCGTAAAGGAAGCACACCCGAGCTGGAAAGCAGCAAGTACTGAAAGTCGCTGACAGGAAGTGTACCTGAGCTGCAAGGCAGGTCTTTGTGAAAGTCACTGAAAGGAAGCGCACCGGAGATGGAAAGCAGCCCATAATAAATGTCGCTGAAAGGAAGCGCACCCTACCTGGAAGGTAGCTCGTACAGAAAGTCGCTGACAGAAAGCGCACGCAAGCTCGAATGAAGCTCATACTGAAAATCGCTGGAAGGGCTCACACCTGAGCAAGAAGGAAACTCGTAATGAAAGTCACTGAAAGGAAGCGCATCTGAGCAGGAAGGAAGCTCGTAGTGAAAGACGCTGGAAGGACGTGCACCCGAGCTTGAAGGAAGCTGGTAATGAAAATCGCTGAAAGGAAGCGAACCCGAGCTGGAATGAAGCTTGTACTGAAAGTCGCTGACAGGAAGTGTACCCGAGCTGCAAGGCAGGTCTTTGTGAAAGTCGCTGAAAGGAAGCGCACCCGAGCTGGAATGAAGCTTGTACTGAAAATCGCTGAAAGGAAGCACACCCTACCTGGAAAGCAGCAAGTACTGAAAGTCGCTGAAAGGTAGCGCACCCTAGCTGGAAGGAAGCTCATTCTGAAAGTCGCTGACAGGAAGGGCCCCCGAGCTCGATGGAAGCTCGTAAATAAAGTCGCTAAAAGGAAGCACACACGAGCTGGAAGGAAGCTTGTACAGAAAGTCGCTGGTAGGATGTGCACTCGAGGTCGAAGGCAGCTCGTAATGAGAATCACAGAAAGGAAGCGCACCCGAACTTGAAGGCAGTAAGTACTGAAAGTCGCTGACAAGAAGCGCACCCAAGCTTGAAGAAAGCTCGTAAATAAAGTTGATAAAAGGAAGCACACTCGAGCTGGAAGGAAGGAAGGACTAAAAGTCGCTGAAAGGAGGCGCACCCGAGCTCGAAGGAAGCTCATACTGAAAGTCGTTGAAAGGAAGCGCAGCTGAGAGCCTAGGCAGCTCGTAGGGAAAGTAACTGAAAGGAAGGGCACCCGAGATGGAAGGCAGCTCGTACTGAAACTTGCTGAAAGGAAGCGCGCCCGAGCGGAAAGGAAGTACGTACTGAAACTCACTGAAAGGAAGCATGCTTAAGCTGGAAGAATGCACATACTGAAAAGTAATGAAAGGAAGCACACCCGAGCTGGAAGGCAGCTCGTACTGAAAGTCACTGAGAGGAAGTGCACCTGATCTGGAAAGCAGCCCATAATAAATGTCGCTGAAAGGAAGCGCACCCTACCTGGAAGGTAGCTCATACTGAAAGTCGCTGACAGGAAGCGCACGCGAGCTCGAATGAAGCTCGTATTGAAAATTGCTGAAAGGAAGCGCAACTTATCAGGAAGGAAGCTCGTATTGAAAGTCGCTGACAGGAAGCGCATCTGAGCTAAAAGGAATGTCGTACTATAAGTCACTGAATGGAAGTGTACAGAGCTCGAAGGAAGCTCGAACGGAAGCCAGTGAAAGGAAGCACACCGAAGCTGCAAGTGAGCTTGTACTGAAAGACGCTGAGAGGAAGCGCACGCGAGCTCGAATGAATCTCGTACTGAAAATCGCTGAAAGGGAGCGCAACCTATCAGGAAGGAAGCTCGTACTGAAAGTCGCCGATAGGAAGCGCATCCGAGCTAAAACGAATCTCGTACTGAAAGTCACTGAATGGAAGTGTAGAGAGCTCGAAGGAAGCTCGAACGGAAGTCGCTGAAAGGAAGCGCACCGAAGCTGCAAGTGAGCTTGTACTGAAAGGCGCTGAGAGGAAGCGCACGCGAGCTCGAATGAATCTCGTACTGAAAATCGCTGAAAGGGAGCGCAACCTATCAGGAAGGAAGCTCGTACTGAAAGTCGCCGATAGGAAGCGCATCCGAGCTAAAACGAATCTCGTACTGAAAGTCACTGAATGGAAGTGTACAGAGTTCTAAGGAAGCTCGAACAGAAGTCGCTGAAAGGAAGCGCACCCGCGCTGTAATGCAGCTCGTACTGAAAATCGCTGAAAGGAAGCACATTGAAGCTGCAAGTTTGCTGGTAATGAAAGTCTCTGAAAGGAAGCGCACCGGACCTGAAAGTCAGCTCGTACTGAAAGCCGCTGAAAGGAAGCGCACCCGAGCTGGAATGAAGCTTGTACTGAAAATAGCTGAAAGGAAGCACACCCTACCTGGAAAGCAGCAAGTACTGAAAGTCACTGAAAGGTAGCGCACCCTAGCTGGAAGGAAGCTCATTCTGAAAGTCGCTGACAGGAAGGGCCCCCAAGCTGGAAGGAAGCTCGTAAATAAAGTCGCTAAAAGGAAGCACACACGAGCTGGAAGGAAGCTTGTACAGAAAGTCGCTGATAGGAAGTGCACTCGAGTTCGAAGGAAGCTCGTAATGAGAATCTCAGAAAGGAAGCTCACCCGAACTTGAAAGCAGTAAGTACTGAAAGTCGCTGACAGGAAGCCCACCTGAGCTGGAAGGAAGCTCGTAGTGAAAGTCGCTAAAAGGAGGCGCACCCGAGCTGCCAGACAGGTCGTACTGAAAGTAGCAGAAAGGAAGCACATCCGAGCTTCAAGCAAGCTCGGAAAGAAAATCGCTGAAATATTGCGCACCCAAGCTGCAAGTCAGCTCCTACTGAAAGACGCTGAAAGGAAGTGCATCCGAGCTAGAAGGCAGGAAGTACTAAAAGTCACTGACAGGAAGCGCACCCGAGCTGGAAGGCAGTTTGTACTGAATGTCTCTGAATGGAAGCGCACCCGAGCTGGAAGGAAGCTCGTACTGAAAGTCGCTGGAAGGAAGCCCACCCGAGCTAGAAGGCAGTAAGTATTGAAAGTCGCTGAAAGGAAGCACACCCGAGCTTGAAGGATGCTCATAAATATAGTCGCTGACAGGGAGCGCACCCGAGCTTGAAGGAAGCTCGTACAAAAAGTCGCTTACAAGAAGCACACCCGGGCTGGAAGGAAGCTCGTATTTAAAGTCGGTGACAGGAAGCGCACCCGAGCTGGAAGGAAGCTCGTAAATAAAGTCGCTAAAAGGAGGCGCACCCGAGCTGCCAGACAGGTCGTACTGAAAGTCGCTTCAAGGAAGCGCATCTGAGCTGGAAGGAAACTCATATTGAAATTCGATGAAAGGAAGCGCAACCAAGCTGGAAGAAAGCTTGCAATGAAAATCGCTGAAAGGAAGCGCAACCGAGCTGGAAGGAAGCTCGTACTGAAAGTCACTGTAAGGAAGCGCAGCCGACCCTGAAGGAAGCTGGTAATGAAAATCGCTGACAGGAAGCACATCCGAGCTGGAAGGCAGGTAGCACTAAAAGTCGCAGACAGGAAGCGCACCCGAGCTCGAAGGAAGCTCGTACTGAACGTCGCTGAAAGGAAGCGCAAGCGAGCTGGAAGGTAGCTCCTACTGAAAGTCACTAAAAGGAAGCACACCTGATCTGGAAGGAAGCTCGTACTAAAAGTCACTGAATGGAAGTGTAGAGAGCTCGAAGGAAGCTCGAACGGAAGTCGCTGAAAGGAAGCGCACCGAAGCTGCAAGTGAGCTTGTACTGAAAGGCGCTGAGAGGAAGCGCACGCGAGCTCGAATGAATCTCGTACTGAAAATCGCTGAAAGGGAGCGCAACCTATCAGGAAGGAAGCTCGTACTGAAAGTCGCCGATAGGAAGCGCATCCGAGCTAAAACGAATCTCGTACTGAAAGTCACTGAATGGAAGTGTACAGAGCTCTAAGGAAGCTCGAACAGAAGTCGCTGAAAGGAAGCGCACCCGCGCTGTAATGCAGCTCGTACTGAAAATCGCTGAAAGGAAGCACATTGAAGCTGCAAGTTTGCTGGTAATGAAAGTCTCTGAAAGGAAGCGCACCGGACCTGAAAGTCAGCTCGTACTGAAAGCCGCTGAAAGGAAGCGCACCCGAGCTGGAATGAAGCTTGTACTGAAAATAGCTGAAAGGAAGCACACCCTACCTGGAAAGCAGCAAGTACTGAAAGTCACTGAAAGGTAGCGCACCCTAGCTGGAAGGAAGCTCATTCTGAAAGTCGCTGACAGGAAGGGCCCCCAAGCTGGAAGGAAGCTCGTAAATAAAGTCGCTAAAAGGAGGCGCACCCGAGCTGCCAGACAGGTCGTACTGAAAGTAGCAGAAAGGAAGCACATCCGAGCTTCAAGCAAGCTCGGAAAGAAAATCGCTGAAATATTGCGCACCCAAGCTGCAAGTCAGCTCCTACTGAAAGACGCTGAAAGGAAGTGCATCCGAGCTAGAAGGCAGGAAGTACTAAAAGTCACTGACAGGAAGCGCACCCGAGCTGGAAGGCAGTTTGTACTGAATGTCTCTGAATGGAAGCGCACCCGAGCTGGAAGGAAGCTCGTACTGAAAGTCGCTGGAAGGAAGCCCACCCGAGCTAGAAGGCAGTAAGTATTGAAAGTCGCTGAAAGGAAGCACACCCGAGCTTGAAGGATGCTCATAAATATAGTCGCTGACAGGGAGCGCACCCGAGCTTGAAGGAAGCTCGTACAAAAAGTCGCTTACAAGAAGCACACCCGGGCTGGAAGGAAGCTCGTATTTAAAGTCGGTGACAGGAAGCGCACCCGAGCTGGAAGGAAGCTCGTAAATAAAGTCGCTAAAAGGAGGCGCACCCGAGCTGCCAGACAGGTCGTACTGAAAGTCGCTTCAAGGAAGCGCATCTGAGCTGGAAGGAAACTCATATTGAAATTCGATGAAAGGAAGCGCAACCAAGCTGGAAGAAAGCTTGCAATGAAAATCGCTGAAAGGAAGCGCAACCGAGCTGGAAGGAAGCTCGTACTGAAAGTCACTGTAAGGAAGCGCAGCCGACCCTGAAGGAAGCTGGTAATGAAAATCGCTGACAGGAAGCACATCCGAGCTGGAAGGCAGGTAGCACTAAAAGTCGCAGACAGGAAGCGCACCCGAGCTCGAAGGAAGCTCGTACTGAACGTCGCTGAAAGGAAGCGCAAGCGAGCTGGAAGGTAGCTCCTACTGAAAGTCACTAAAAGGAAGCACACCTGATCTGGAAGGAAGCTCGTACTAAAAGTCACTGAATGGAAGTGTAGAGAGCTCGAAGGAAGCTCGAACGGAAGTCGCTGAAAGGAAGCGCACCGAAGCTGCAAGTGAGCTTGTACTGAAAGGCGCTGAGAGGAAGCGCACGCGAGCTCGAATGAATCTCGTACTGAAAATCGCTGAAAGGGAGCGCAACCTATCAGGAAGGAAGCTCGTACTGAAAGTCGCCGATAGGAAGCGCATCCGAGCTAAAACGAATCTCGTACTGAAAGTCACTGAATGGAAGTGTACAGAGCTCTAAGGAAGCTCGAACAGAAGTCGCTGAAAGGAAGCGCACCCGCGCTGGAAGGCAGCTCGTATTGACAGTTGCTGGAAGAAAGTGCACGGGAGCTGGAAGACAGCTCGTACTGAAAATCGCTGAAAGGAAGCACGTGGAAGCTGCAAGTTACCTGGTACTGAAAGTCGCTGAAAGGAAGCGCACCCGAGCTGGAATGAAGCTTGTACTGAAAATAGCTGAAAGGAAGCACACCCTACCTGGAAAGCAGCAAGTACTGAAAGTCACTGAAAGGTAGCGCACCCTAGCTGGAAGGAAGCTCGTACTGAAAGTCGCTGACAGGAAGGGCCCCCGAGCTGGAAGGAAGCTCGTACGGAAAGTAGCAGAAAGGAAGCACATCCGAGCTTCAAGCAAGCTCGGAAAGAAAATCGCTGAAATATTGCGCACCCAAGCTGCAAGTCAGCTCCTACTGAAAGACGCTGAAAGGAAGTGCATCCGAGCTAGAAGGCAGGAAGTACTAAAAGTCACTGACAGGAAGAGCACCCGAGCTGGAAGGCAGTTTGTACTGAATGCCTCTGAATGGAAGCGCACCCGAGCTGGAAGGCAGTTTGTACTGAATGTCTCTGAATGGAAGCGCACCCAAGCTGGAAGGAAGCTCGTACTGAAAGTCGCTGGAAGGACGTGCACCCGAGCTTGAAGGAAGCTGGTAATGAAAATCGCTGAAAAGAAGCACACCCGAGCTGGAAGGCAGCTTGTACAGAACGTCACTGAAAAGAAGCGCCCCCGAGGTGGAAGGTGTGATGTATAAGAAATGTTTGTTCATTATTTTTCATGGCTATATTAAGAAGGTGTTGTGGTTTAACCCGGCTGGCAGCTAAACACCACACAGCCGTTCGCTCACCCTCCCCCCTCCCTCTCTGGGATGGGGGAGAGAAACGGGAAAGTGAAGCCGGTGAGTTGAGATAAAGACAGTTTATTAAGACAGGAATATAATAATAACAATAATAATAATAATAGTGATAATGATAATAGTATTAACAATAATAATGTGTAAGAAAACAAGTGATGCACAATGCAATTGCTCACCACCCGCTGACCGATGCCCAGCCTATTCCCGAGCAGCCGGCCCCCCCACCCCGGCCAGCCACCCCTATATATTGTTTAGCATGACGTCAGATGGTATGGAATACCCCTTTGGCCAGTTTGGGTCAGCTGTCCTGGGTCTGTCCCCTCCCAGCTCCTGCTGCACCCCCAGCCTGCTCGCTGGCAGGACAGAGCGAGAAGCCGAAAAGTCCTTGGCCTGGTGTAAACACTGCTCTGCAACAATTAAAACATCAGCATGTTATCAGCGCTCTTCTCATCCTAACCCAAAACATAGCACCCTACCAGCTACTATGAGGGAAAATTAACTCTGTCCTAACTGGAACCAGGACAGAAGGGAACAATAGGAGTTGCTCAAGCGGCGGTAAAAACCTTGAGTCATCCTGCCTGTTGATGTCTCGGATATACGGTTGAGAGAACTTTGTGTAAACAGTACAATTGCCAACCCGATAACCCACTGCCCTATCTTAAGAAAAACTAACATGACCAAATAAGGAGGAGAAACACTGCAAACTAAGCAGAGGAAGACTACTGCCTTCATCCGCACGACCACCAGAGGGACAGAGACAACCCCCTAGCAACAATCGACGCAGCCGCAGTACTAGAAAGGGGTCACGTAACCCCCGAAGAACCTGATGATAAAAGGGGACTGCGAAAGGGGGAGGGTGCGCAACGTTTGCAGGAGCATGGACTCCCCGGTCGCTCAGCGCTGTTTTGCTTGCTGATCGTTTACTCAATAAACTAACCGACTTATTATAAATTCTTTCTGGCTAAAGAGTAATTTATAACAAATTTGGTGCCGTGACTCGGATAGAGGTAATTTGATCGGGAAGCCTATCTAAGGGGGCGCCCCGCCGATTTCGGCGGCCTTCGCCGGGACTATTGCCGTTCGAACCCTTTACCGACGAACCCTAAATTTCGGGCAGCAAGCAAATAAAGCCGGCAAAACCCCTAGGTAATCTTTGTGCACGAAGGCCGAACGAAGACCCACGGGGTGGGTAAGTATAGGCCGGTGAGCCGTTCGGTTGGGGTTGGTGATCCCGGAGTGCATCTGTGTGAGACGTCCAATTGAGGACGAAGTGAGTGCGGACCCCTCAGTAGTGCGGTTCCCACATCCCGCGAGGGACTGGGCCACGACCAGGGGGAAGCAGCTGCGTGTGTGTGTGAAAGGCGCTCCGGAAGATGGGACAGAAGAAGAGTAAGCCTTCTGGTCCCATGGGTGGGGTAATGCCTAGTGTTAGGTTGCCCCCTATTCCCCCAGATAGCCCACTGGGGTTAATGATTAAGAATTGGAGTGATTCCCCTTCTAGGCGGGGAAAGGATAAAGTAAAAATGATTCATTATTGTGTTGAAGTTTGGGGAGGTAGGCAAATTATTGGCCCATATTTGGGTCGTTTGAAGACTGGGTTTGTCAAGCCTTAAACGTTTATGTGAATGCAAAGGAACCTTTTTGTTTAGAGGAGAGCGAATATGCGAGTCTTTAGATTGGCTCAGAGAATCGGTTAATCTGTACCCTTTAAAAGAAAAAGGAGGGGCAAAATTACAAATTGTGGAGCCAAAATTACAATTTGTGGAGCAAGAGGTAAAGTACCTGGGTCACCAGTTAAGTAAGGGGACTAAGAAGGCAGACCCAGGCAGAATCAGTGGAATATTGGCTTTAGCGTCCCCGCGAACTAAAAGGCAGGTACAGCAATTACTAGGATTAATAGGCTATTGTAGACAATGGATAGAGGATTATAGTGGAAAGGTAAAATTTCTCTATGAAAAACTGACTAGAGACGGGTTGCTGAAATGGACTCGGGAAGATGAGGAATGACTGAACAAGTTAAAGGAGGAACTAGTACGCCCCCCCCAGTGTTAAGCTTACCAGATTTAAGGAGGCCGTTTTTGGTTTTTTTTTGTGAACAGCGCAGAACGCACGGCATAGGGAGTGCTGGCCCAAGAATGGGCAGGGAGTAAAAAACCTGTGGCCTATTTGTTTAAATTATTGGATCCGGTTAGCCGGGGTTGGCCAAACTGTTTGCAGGTAGTGGTAGCTGCTGCCTTGTTAGTGGAAGAAGCACAGAAGATCACTTTTGGGGGGGAAATCAAAGTAATATCTCTACACAATATATGCGGGGTACTGCAACAGAAGGCAGAGAAATGGATCACTGACGCCAGATTATTAAAATACGAAGGAATTTTGATTTCCTCTCCAAAATTAACATTAGAAACAACCTCCCTACAGAACCCTGCTCAATTTCTTTATGGGGAACCAAATGAGTCCTTAGGACATGATTGCCTCCGAAATATAGAAGAGCAAACGAAATTGAGACCTGATCTAGAAGAGGTGGAATTACCCATCGGTGAACAGATATATGTGGATGGTTCCTCGGGAGTAGTTGAGGGAAAGCAAAAATCAGGATACGCGTTAGTAAATGGGAAAACATTTGGGATAGTGGAATCTGGACCTTTGAGCCCTAGCTGGTCTGCCCAAGCTTGCGAGCTATGTGCCATACTGCGGGCCCTAAAATTGTTGAAAAATAAAAGCAGTACAATATATACAGATTCAAAATATGCTTATGGGGTAGTACATACATTTGGTAAAATATGGGAAGAAAGGGGGCTCATCAATTCACAAGGAAAGGGTTTAATACATCAGGAATTGATTACCCAGGTTTTACAAGCTATCAGAGAGCCCAAAGAAATTGCCGTAGTACATATAAAAGGGCATCAAAAAGGCCTCACCCCTCAGGTTAGGGGTAATAATCTAGCGGATCAGGAGGCAAAAAGGGCAGCATTAATGAGTATAAGAATTATAAGAACGAGGGAAGATTGCCCAGACTGTGGGAAATACTTAATACTTATACTTAATACTTAATATATAATAATTAATATAACAATCAATAATAATATAATAATATATAATAATGCTTAATATAATACTTAATACTTAATACTGTGGGAAAGACTTAAAGGAATTTCCATGTTATGATTGCTGGAAGGATTTTGGTTTTGATGCCATACAATGTAGTTGTCCGTTCTGGGAAGAGGAGGAAGGGAAATATATGCATTGCTACTTACACGGGCCCATATATACATTGCTCTGCTTTACGCTGCCAGAAAAGGATAAGATGGCTCAAATGGGTATAAAAGAGACTGATGAGGGTAAATGGGTATTGCCCGATGGACGGGAGATGCTCCCTAAGTCTGCAGCTTTAAGAGTGCTACGGAGGTTTCATGAAAACACTCATTGGGGAACTCAAGCGCTAGTGGATCAATTTGCTACAAAGTATATATGTATTGGAATATACAGTGTAGCAAAACGAGTTGTGAATGACTGCCTTGTCTGTAGGAGAGTGAACACCCAGCATATGAGAAAAAGAGTGTTAAGAGGTCGGGAACTGGCGCACCGACCTTTTGCCAAAATCCAACTAGATTTCACAGAGCTTCCAAAAGTAGGAAGGTACAAATACTTATTAGTGATTGTAGATCATCTCACGCACTTTGTCAAAGCCTTCCCAACGGCAAGGACAACGGCCCATGCCGTGGTGAAAATACTATTCGAAAATATCATCCTGAGATACGGGATTATAGAAACAATTGATTCTGACCGAGGTCTGCACTTTGTGTCGAAAGTGTCCTGAGAGACTAGGAAAGCTTTGGGGACAAATTGGGAATATCAGACTCCGTGGCACCCTCAAAGCTCTGGAAAGGTGGAACGAATGAATGGTGAAATTAACACTAGATGGGTCTGTTCATCGACGGGTGTTACTCCTTGCTTATCACTCAAACTCTTTAATGTGTCTCAAGATTTCTGTATACAGGTAATAAATGTACCAAGAATTCTGTACCATTCTGAAGAGTGCTGTGTATATGCAGACCACACTGGAGTAGTGAGGGATACAATGATGAAACTCAGAGAAGGACTGGAAAAGAGGAAACGAGAGAATGAAACCAGGCAGAATTGGTACGAATCTTGGTTTAATTATTCACCTTGGCTTACAACTTTGCTGTCAACAATAGCAGGACCCTTGTTGTTATTAAGTGTTAGGGCTAACCTTTGGACCATGTATTTTCAACCGAGTAATCGCAATTGTAAAAAGCCGTTTAGAGGCAGCGCATTTGATGCTTATCCGTGCTAAATATGAGCCTGTAACTATGGATGAGGATGCAGAAACTTTAATGCTCAGTAGTCAGGCATACCAGGAATTAATGAACAAAATAACTAGCTAAAAGAAAAAGGAGGGATTGTGATGTATAAGAAATGTTTGTTCATTATTTTTCATGGCTATATTAAGAAGGGAACAATAGGAGTTGCTCAAGCGGCGGTAAAAACCTTGAGTCATCCTGCCTGTTGATGTCTCGGATATACGGTTGAGAGAACTTTGTGTAAACAGTACAATTGCCAACCCGATAACCCACTGCCCTATCTTAAGAAAAACTAACATGACCAAATTGGCCACTTGCCGAGGCGAGGCCACTTGCCGAGGCGACCGGCTCCAGGGCAGACGCGTGCTGCAGCGGAGCGCGGGATCGGGACAGGCAGGGCTATTTTTCAGGCATCGAGCCTACGTGAGGGAGCCGCCAGGCACCGGCAGCCCTCGTGAGGGAGGCTGACGAGGCGTAGGCGGAGCCAGCAGCGTCAGCGACAGCTCCTCCCCCCGGCAGCCCTTAGGGAGTGCGAGCGACCAGGAGCGCGGCGAACAGGGCCGGCAAACAGGGAGTGACGCGGCAGTTAGCGAGGCAGTTAGCGCGGGCAGGAAGGGCGGGCAAGAAGGGCGGGGACCCATCGTCGCTCTGTTGCAGCTACCTCTCCCTTCCGTGCTTGTAACCTGCTTGCGTAGAACCTGACCATGGTATCAACCAGGCAGAAAAGCGTGGCCTCCGCATCTCGTGCGGCATCTCCAGCCACGGTCACCACGGTGGCTACTCAGACGGAGGGATCCGTGAAAAACGCAGCCGTCCAGGTCCTGGGCTGCAGAGTGTGCCCCAGCCTTCTGTCGGTCTCCGACAGCAGTGGTGGGTATGCCTGTGGGAGGTGTGCCCAGGTTGAAGAACTGCTCAGCCAGGTAGCAGTGCTCCGGGAGGAGGTGAACAGGCTCAGAAGCATCAGGGAATCGGAGATGGAAATTGACTGGTGGAGGTGCACTCTACCCTCTCTGAGGCAGGCTCACGAACCTGCCACAGCACAGGCATCTCCTGTTATGCAGAAGACGGAGGTTCCCTCCTCCTGCCAGGCAGCGGGAGGAGACCTAGATCAAGGGGGGGAATGGAGGCAGGTGCCTATTCGGGGTGGTAGGCAAGCCCTCTCTCTGCCCACCTCACCTTCTCATCTACCCTTAAATAATCGATATGAAGGACTAGAACAAGACAATCCGAATGACAAAGTAGATAAAAACCCGTCCCAGCTGGAGGGGGCGCCTAAGACAAGGCGACCTACACATCGCATTGCCACATCATCCTTCAAAAAAGAAAGAAGGGCTATTGTTATGGGGGGCTCCCTTCTGAAAGGGACAGAGGGACCGATATGCCGACCGGACCCAACCCGCAGAGAAGTCTGTTGCCTCCCTGGGGCTCGGGTGAGAGACTTTGCCAAGAAAGTCCAGCGCCTGGTACGTCCCACTGACTACTACCCGCTACTGGTCTTTCAGGCTGGTAGCGATGAAGTAGCAACGAGAAGTCCGAAGGCGATCAAAAGAGACTTTAGGGATTTGGGGCGACTACTTAGAGGATCAGGGGCACAGGTTGTGTTTGCCTCTGTCCTTCCGATAGGGGGGATCGAAGCTGAAAGGCGTGCTGTTCACATAAACTCGTGGCTTCGAGACTGGTGTGACCGGCAGAACTTTGGGTTCTTTGATCACGGGAAGGTCTATGCTACACAGGGCCTGATGGCACCGGATGGGATGTGCCTCTCTCGGAGAGGGGTAAGGATCTTTGGTCAGGAGTTGGCAGGGCTGATAGATAGGGCTTTAAACTAGAGTCGAAGGGGGAAGGGGCTAAAACCAGGCACGCCGGTGAAAACCTAAGGGAAGGTACGCTAGAATCAGAGGGGCTGGGTGCCAGTGAGGTCCTTCGGGCAGATCCACAAGGTGCTGAGTGTAAGGAGACGCACCTGAAGTGCTTCTACACGAACGCACGCAGTATGAGGAATAAAATGGATGAGCTAGAAGTCCTGGCCCAGTCCCGCAACTACGACATCATCGGCATAAGCGAAACCTGGTGGGATGAGTCCTGTGACTGGGGTGTTGCGATAGATGGTTACAGGCTCTTCAGGAGGGACAGGCAGGGTAGGCGAGGTGGTGGGGTGGCGATATATGTGAAGCAGGGGCTGGACTGTGTGGAACTTCAGGTCGGCGATGGCAAAGTTGAGAGCCTCTGGGTAAGGATCAAGGGACGACCGAATAAAGGGGATGTCGTTGTGGGAGTCTATTACAGACCGCCTGGCCAGGACGATAGCGCCGATAAATTATTCTTTACAGAACTAAGAGAGGCCTCGAGATTAACTCCCCTTGTCCTTATGGGGGACTTCAACTTGCCAGACGTTAACTGGGAGTGCCACACGGCTGACACGAGCAAGTCCAGGAGGTTCATGAAGCACCTAGATGATAACTTCTTGGTGCAGGTGCTAACGGAGCCAACTAGGAAAGGTGCCCTCCTAGACCTGTTGCTAGAAAACAGAGAGGGTCTGGTGGGAGATGTGGTGATTGGTGGCCGCCTTGGTCAAAGCGACCATGAAGTGGTTGAGTTCAAAATTTACGGTGACAGAAAGAAAAGTGCCACCAAAACCTCATCCCTAGATATGGGGAAAGCGGACTTCAGGCTGCTCAGGGAACTAGTCAGCAAGGTCCCCTGGGAAACTGCTCTTGAAGGCCTCGATGTCCACCAGTGCTGGTCATTCTTTAAGCGATGCCTCCTAGAAGCACAAGATCAGGCAATTCCTAAATATCGCAAGTCAGGCAGGCGGGGCAGGAGGCCGGCGTGGCTGACCAGGAACATTCTAATGGAGATTAGGCGGAAACAGAGAGTGTTTCGCTACTGGAAGGAGGGCCAGGTGTCATGGAAAGAATACATGGATGCTGTTCGTGTTTGTAGGCAGAAAATTCGTGTGGCCAAAGCACACCTAGAGTTGAAGCTGGCTGTGTCTGTGAGAGAAAATAAAAAGGGCTTTTTCAGATATGTGAATGGAAAAAGGAGAACTAAAGAATACATAGGGCCGCTCCTTGATAGGGAAGGTCTCCTCACAGACAATGGCATAGGCAAAGCAGAGACGCTTAACGCCTTCTTTGCCTCTGTCTTCAATGCCGATGATGGGCTTCGGGACCCAGGGTGCCCTGAGCTGGAGGACCAGGACGGTGGGGATGACAAACTCCCAACCGACCCTGAACGTGTGCGGGATTTGCTACTCCACCTGGATCCCTACAAGTCCATGGGTCCGGACGGGATTCATCCCCGGGTGCTGAAAGAGCTGGCGGACGTCGTCGCGGAACCTCTCTCAATTATTTTTCAACGATCCTGGGAATTTGGAGAGGTCCCGGTAGACTGGAAGCTGGCAAATGTTGTGCCGATTTACAAAAAGGGTCAGAAAGAAGACCCTAGCAATTACAGGCCTGTCAGTCTCACGTCAGTGCCTGGTAAAATCATGGAGAAGATGGTTCTCGAACTTATTGAGGCGCACCTGGGGGACAAAGCAGTCATTGGTCCCAGCCAGCATGGGTTTGTGAAGGGTAGGTCCTGCCTAACTAACCTGATTTCCTTTTATGATAAGATCACCCGTATGATGGATCAAGGGAAACCAGCTGATGTGATTTTTTTGGACTTCAGCAAGGCTTTTGACACGGTTTCCCATAGGATCCTACTGGACAAAATGTCCACCATACAGCTAAATAAAAACATCATATGATGGGTGAGCAATTGGCTAACGGGCAGGGCCCAAAGGGTTATGGTAAATGGGGCTGCGTCAGGCTGGCGGGCGGTCACCAGTGGGGTCCCTCAAGGCTCCATTTTAGGGCCGGTACTTTTCAATATTTTTATAAACGATCTGGATGTAGGAATAGAAGGTATTTTGAGCAAGTTTGCTGATGACACCAAACTTGGAGGAGTTGTGGACTCGAATGAGGGTGGAAAGGCCTTGCAGAGGGATCTGGATAGGTTGGAGAGCTGGGCGATTACCAACCGCATGAAGTTCAATAAGAGCAAGTGCCGGGTCCTGCACCTGGGACGGGGAAATCCTGGCTGCACGTACAGACTGGGCGATGAGACGCTGGAGAGCAGCCTAGAAGAGAGGGATCTGGGGGTCGTGGTAGACAGCAAGTTGAATATGAGCCAGCAGTGTGCCCTGGCGGCCAGGAGGGCCAACCGTATCCTGGGGTGCATCAAGCACGGCATCGCTAGTAGGTCAAGGGAGGTGATTGTCCCGCTCTACTCTGCGCTGGTGTACTCGAGTGCACCTCGAGTACTGTGTGCAGTTCTGGGCACCACAGTATAAACAGGACATGAAACTGTTGGAGAGTGTACAGAGGAGGGCTACGAAGATGGTGAAAGGCCTGGAGGGGAAGACGTACGAGGAACGGCTGAGGTCACTGGGCCTGTTCAGCCTGGAAAAGAGGAGGCTGAGGGGAGACCTCATGACAGTCTACAACTTCTTCGTAAGGGGGTGTCGAGAGGCAGGAGACCTTTTCTCCATTAACACCAGTGACAGGACCCGCGGGAACGGGGTTAAGCTGAGGCAGGGGAAATTTAGGCTCGACATCAGGAGGGGGTTCTTCACAGAGAGGGTGGTTGCACACTGGAACAGGCTCCCCAGGGAAGTGGTCACTGCACCGAGCCTGTCTGAATTTAAGAAGAGATTGGACTGTGCACTTAGTCACATGGTCTGAACTTTTCGGTAGACCTGTGCGGTATCAAGAGTTGGACTTGATGATCTTTAAGGGTCCCTTCCAACTCAGGATATTCTATGATTCTATGATTCTATGAAATAAGGAGGAGAAACACTGCAAACTAAGCAGAGGAAGACTACTGCCTTCATCCGCACGACCACCAGAGGGACAGAGACGACCCCCTAGCAACAATCGACGCAGCCGCAGTACTAGAAAGGGGCCACGTAACCCCGGAAGAACCTGATGATAAAAGGGGACTACGAAAGGGGGAGGGTGCGCTCCGTTTGAAGGAGCATGGACTCCCCGGTCGCTCAGCGCTGTTTTGCTTGCTGATCGCTTACTCAATAAACTAACCGACTTACTATAAATTCTTTCTGGCTAAAGAGTAATTTATAACAGAAGGCAGTAAGTATTGAAAGTAGCTGACAGGAAGCTCACCCGAGCTGGAATGCAGCTCGTACAGAAAGTCTCTAAAAGGAAGCGCACATGAACTGCAAGGAAGCTCGTAAATAAAGTCGCTGACAGGAAGCGCACCCGAGCTTGAAGGAAGCTCGTAGATAATGTTGGTAAAAGGAAGCACACCCGAGATGGAAAGTCGCTGAAAGAAAGCTCAGCTGAGCTGGAATGCACGCCTTACTGAAAGTCAATGAAGAGAAGATCATCCGAGCGGGAAGGACACCCGATAGGCACCCGAGCCTGAAGGAAGATCGCACTGAATGTCACTGAAAGGAAGTGCACCCGAGATGGAAGGAAGCTAGTACTTAATGTCGCTGAAAGGAAGCGCACTTGAGCTGGAAAGAAGCTCGTACTGAAAGGAAGCGCACCCGAGATGGAAGGCAGCTCGTACTGAAAACAGCTGAAGGGAAGATCATCCAAGCAGGAAGGACGCTCCTACTGGAAGTTGCTGAAAGGAAGCGGAACCGAGCTAGAAGGAAACTCGTACTGAAAGTCGCTGAAGGGAAGCGCACCCGAGCTGGAAGGAACCTCGTACTGAAAGTCGCTGAAAGGAAGCGCACCCGAGCTGGAAAGAAGCTCGTACAGAAAGTCGCTTTAAAGAAGCGCACCCGAGCTGGAGGGAAGCTCTTTCTCAAAGTCGCTGAAAGGAAGTGCACTCGAGCTGGAAGGAAGATCGTACTGAAAGTCCCTGAAAGAAATCTCACCTGAGGTGGAATGCACCCGTTACTGAAAGTCGCTGAAGGGAAGCTCATCCGAGCTGGATGGAAGCTCGTAATGAAAGTCGCTGAAAGGAAGCGCAACCGAGCTGGAAGGCAGCCTGAAATTAATATTGCTTAAAGGAAGTGAACCTGATCTGGAAGGAAGTTCGTTCTGAAAGGAAGCGCGATTGACCAGGTAGGCAGCTCATACTGAAAGTCGCTGAAAGGAAGCGCTCCAGAGCTGGAAGGAAGCTCATACTGAAAGTCGCTGAAATAAAGCTCACACGAGCTGGAATGCAGCCCGAACATAATGTCACTGAAAGGAAGTGCATGCGATCTGGAAGAAAGCTCGTATTGAAAGGAAGCGCACCCGAGCTGAAAAACAGCTCATACTGAACGTCTCCGAAAGAAAGTGCACCCGAGCTGGAAAGAAGCTCATACTGAAAGTCGCTGAAAGGAAGCGCACCCGAGCTGGAAAGAAGCTCGTACTGAAAGGAAGCGCACCCGAGATGGAAGGCAGCTCATACAGAAAGTTGCTGAAAGGAAGCGCACCAGAGCTGGAAGGAAGCTCGTACTGAAAGTCGCTGAAAGGAAGTGCAGCAGAGCAGGAAAGAAGCTCGTACTGAATTTCGATAAAAGGAAGCACACCCAAGCTGGAAGGAAGCGTGAACATAATGTCAGTGAAAGGAAGTGCACCCGAACTGGAAGGAAGCTCGTACTGAAAGGAAGCGCACCCGAGCTGGAAGGAAGCTCGTACTGAAAGTCACTGAAAGAAAGTTCAGCCGAGCTGGAATGCACGCCTTACTGAAAGTCGATAAAGAGAAGATCATCCGAGCGGGAAGGACGCTCATACTGAAAGTCGCTGAAAGGAAGAGCACCCAAGCTGCATGGAAGCTCGTGCTGAAAGGAAGCGCGTCCGAGCTGGAAGGAAATTCGTACTGAAAGTCGCTGAAAGGAAGCGCACCCGAGTTGGAAGGAAGGTCGTACTGAAAGTCGCTGAAAGGAATCGCACCCAAGCTGGAAGGCGGCTGGTACTGAAAGTCGCTGAAAGGAAGTGCACCCGAGTTGGAAGGCAGCTCATACTGAAAGTCGCTGAAAGGAAGCACACCCAAGCTGGGAGGAAGCTCGTACTGAAAGTGACTGAAAGGAAGCACACCCGAGATGGAAGGAAGCTCGTTCAGAATGTCGCTGAAAGGAAGCGCACTCGAGCTGGTAGTGTGCTTGTACTGAAAGTCACTGAAAGGAAGCGCACCCGAGCTGGAAAGAAGCTCGTACAGAAAGTCGCTTTAAAGAAGCCCACCCGAGCTGGAAGGAAGCTCATACTTAAAGTCGCTGAAAGGAAGTGCACCGGAGCTGGAAGGCAGATCTTACTGAAGTCCTTGAAAGAAATCTCACCTGAGGTGGAATGCACCCGTTACTGAAAGTCGCTGAAATGAAGCGAACTCGATCCGGTATTGTGTTCATGCAGAAAGTCGCTGACAGGAAGCTCACCAGAGCTGGAAGGAAGCCCGTACTGAACGTCTCTGCAAGGAAGCGCACCCGAGCTGAAAGGCAGCTTATACTGAAATTTGCTGAAAGAAAGCTCATACTGAGCTTTAAGGCAGCTTGTACTGAAAATCGCTGAAAGGAAGATTATCCGAGCTGGAAGGCAGCTCATACAGAATTTCGCTAAAAGGAAGCACACCCGAGCTGGAAGGCAGTTCATAGGTAAATAAGCTGAAAACAAGCAAACCCGAGCTGGAAGGAAGCTCATACTGAAAGGAATCGCACTCGAGCTAGTAGTATGCTTCTACTGAAAGTCACTGACAGCCAGCACACCCGAGCTGGAACGCAGCCCGAACTGAATGTCACTGAAAGGAAGCGCACCCGACCTGGAAGGAAGCTCGTACTCAAAGTCACTGAAAGGAAGCGCACCCGATCTGGAAGGAAGCTCATACAGAAAGTCGCTGATAACAAGCGCACCCGAGTTGGAAAACAGCTAATATTGAAAGTCGCTGAAAGGAAGCACGCCTGAGCTGGACGGCAGCTCATACTGAAAGGCGCTTAAAGGAAGCGCACCCGAGCTGGAAGGAAGCTCGTACTGAAAATCACTTCAGGGAACCGCTCCAGAGCTGGAAGTAAGCTCGTACTGAAAGGAAGCGCACCCGAGCTGGAAGGAAGCTCATACAGAAAGTCGCTGATAAGAAGCGCACCCGATTTGGAAGGCAGCTCATACAGAAAGTCGCTGATAACAAGCGCACCAGAGCTGGAAGACAGCTCATATTGAAAGTCGCTGAAAGGAAGCACGCCTGAGCTGGACGGCAGCTCATACTGAAAGTCGCTTCAGGGAACCGCTCCAGAGCTGGAAGTAAGCTCGTACTGAAAGGAAGCGCATCCGAGCTGGAAGGGAGCTCATACAGAAGGTCACTGAAAGGAAGCGAAACCGAACTGGAAGGAAGCTCGTACTGAAAGTCGCTGAAAGGAAGCGCACCCGAGCTGGAAAGCAGCTCATACTGAGAGTCGCTGAAAGAAAGCTCACCTGAGCTGGAATGCACCCCTTACTGAAAGTCGTTGAAGGGAAGATCATCTGAGCTGGAAGGACGCTCATACCGAAAGTCGCTGAAAGGAAGCACACCCGAGCTGGAAGGAAGCTCATACTGAAAATCGCTGAAAGGAACCGCACCCGACACTGAAGAAGTTCATTCAGAAAATCGATGAAAGGAATTGCACCTTACCTGGAATGCAGCTCGTACGTAAAGTCGCTGAAAGGAAGTGTCCTCGATCTTGTAGTATGCTTGTACTGAACGTCGCTGACAGGAAACAAACCCGAGCTGGAAAGCAGCTCGTACTGAAAGTCGCTGAAAGGAAGCACTACCGATCAGGAAGTAAGATCATACTGAAAGTCGCTGAAATGAAGCGCACCCAAGTTTGGAGGAAGCTCGTACTGAAAGTCAATGAAAGGAAGCGCACCGAAGCTGGAAGGAGACTGGTACTGACAGTAGCTCATCGGAAGCGCAGCCGAGCCTGAAGGAAGATCGCACTGAATGTCACTGAAAGGAAGTGCACCCGAGATGGAAGGACGCTCGTACTGAAAGTCGCTGAAAGGAAGCGCACTTGAGCTGGTAGTGTGCTCGTACTGAAAGTCGCTGACAGGAAGCGCACCCGAGCTTGAAGGCAGCTCGTACTGAAAGTCACTGAAAGGAAGCACACCCGAGCTGGAAGAACGCTCATACTGAAAATCACTGAAAGAAAGCTACCTGAGCTGGAAGGCAGCTCGTACTGAAAACAGCTGAAGGGAAGATCATCCGAGCAGGAAGGACGCTCCTACTGGAAGTTGCTGAAAGGAAGCGGAACCGAGCTGGATGGAAACTCGTACTGAAAATCGCTTCAGGGAACTGCACCAGAGCTGGAATGAAGCTCATACTGAAAGGGAGCGCACCCGAGCAGGAAGGCAGCTCATACTGAAAGGTACTGAAAGGGAGCGCACCCATGCTGGAAGGCAGCTGATTCGGAAAGTCGCTGAAAGGAAGCGCACCCGAGCTGGAAGGACGATCATACTGAAAGTCACTGACAGGAAGTGCACCATAGCCGGAAGGAAGCTCTTTCTCAAAGTCGCTGAAAGTAAGTGCACCCATGCTGGAAGGCAGTTAGTACTGAAATTAGCTTAAAGGAAGCGCACCCAAGCTGGAAGGCAGCTCATTCTGAAATTCGCTGAAAGGAAGCACACCCTATGAAGAAGGCACTCCGTACTTAACGTAGGTGAAAGGAAGCACACCCGAGCTGGAAGAACGCTCATACTGAAAGTCGCTGAAAGAAAGCTCATCTGAGCTGGAATGCACCCGTTACTGAAAGTCGCTGAAGGGAAGCTCATCCGAGCTGGATGGAAGCTTGTAATGAAAGTCGCTGAAAGGAAGTGCAACCGAGCTGGAAGGCGGCTGCTGAAAGGAAGTGCACCCAAGCTGGAAGGAAGCTCGTACTGAAAGTCACTGAAAGGAAGCGAAACCGAGCTGGAAGGAAGCTCGCACTGAAAATTGCCGGAAGGAAGTGCACCCGAGCTGGAAGGAAGCTCGTACTGAAAGTCACTGAAAGGAAGTGCACTCGAGCTGGTAGTATGCTTGTACTGAAAGTCACTCAAAGGTTGCACACCCGAGCTGGAAGAACGCTCATACTGAAATTCGCTGAAAGAAAGCTACCTGAGCTGGAAGGCAGCTCGTACTGAAAATAGCTGAAGGGAAGATCATCCGAGCAGGAAGGATGCTCCTACTGGAAGTTGCTGAAAGGAAGCGGAACCGAGCTAGAAGGAAACTCATGCAGAAAATCACTTCAGGGATCCGCACCAGAGCTGGAAGGCAGCTCTCCCTGAAAGGAAGCGCACCCAAGCTGGAAGGACGCTCATACTGAAAGGAAGCGCACCCGAGCTGGAAGGGAGCTCACACTGAAAGTCACTGAAAGGAAGCGAAACCGAGCTGGAAGGAAGCTCGCACTGAAAATTGTCGGAAGGAAGTGCACACGACCTGGAATGCAGCTCGTACTGAAAGTCGCTGACAGGAAGCGCAACCAAGATGGAAAGAAGCTCGTACAGAAAGTCGCTTTAAAGAAGCGCACCCGAGCTGGGTGGAAGCTCATACTTAAAGTCGCTGAAAGGAAGCGCACCTGAGCTGGTAGTATGCGTGTACTGAAAGTCGCTGACAGAAAGTGCACCCGAGCTTGAAGGCAGCTCGTACAGAAAGTCACTGAAAGGAAGCACACCCGAGCTGGAAGGCAGCTCGTACTGAAAATAGCTGAAGGGAAGATCCTCCGAGCAGGAAGGACGCTCCTACTGGAAGTTGCTGAAAGGAAGCGGAACCGAGCTAGAAGGAAACTCGTACAGAAAATCGCTTCAAGGAACCGCACCAGAGCTGGAAGGAAGCTCTTCCTGAAAGGAAGCGCACCCAAGCTGGAAGGACGCTCATACTGAAAGTCGCTGACAGGAAGCGCACCCAAGCCGGAATGAAGCTCTTTCTCAAAGTCGCTGAAAGGAAGTGCACCCGTGCTGGAAGGCAGTTAGTACTGAAATTCGCTTAAAGGTAGCGCACCCAAGCTGGAAGGAAGCTCATAATGAATGCCGCTGAGAGGAAGTGCACCCGAGCTTGAAGGCAGATCGTACTGAAAGTCCCTGAAAGAAATCTCACCTGAGGTGGAATGCACCCGTTACTGAAAGTCGCTGAAGGGAAGCTCATCCGAGCTGGATGGAAGCTCGTAATGAAAGTCGCTGAAAGGAAGCGCAACCGAGCTGGAAGGCACCCTGAAATTAATATTATTTAAAGGAAGTGAACCCGATCTGGAAGGAAGTTCGTACTGAAATGAAGCGCGATTGACCAGGTAGGCAGCTCATACTGAAAGTCGCTGAAAGGAAGTGCAGCAGAGCAGGAAAGAAGCTCGTACTGAATTTCGATAAAAGGAAGCACACCCAAGCTGGAAGGAAGCGTGAACATAATGTCACTGAAAGGAAGTGCACCCGAACTGGAAGAAAGCTCGTACTGAAAGGAAGCGCACCCGAGCTGGAAAGAAGCTCGTACTGAAAGTCGCTGAAAGAAAGCTCAGCTGAGCTGGAATGCACGCCTTAATGAAAGTCGATGAAGAGAAGATCATCCGAGCGGGAAGGACGCTCATACTGAAAGTCGCTGAAAGGAAGAGCACCCAAGCTGCATGGAAGCTCGTACTGAAAGTCGCTGAAAGGAAGCGCGTCCGAGCTGGTAGGAAATTCGTACTGAAAGTCGCTGAAAGGAAGCGCACCCAAGTTGGAAGGAAGCTCGTACTGAAAGTCGCTGAAAGGAAGCGCACCCAAGCTGGAAGGCGGCTGGTACTGAAAGTGGCTGAAAGGAAGCGCACCCGAGATGGAAAGAAGCTCATTCAGAATGTCGCTGAAAGAAAGCTCAGCTGAGCTGGAATGCACGCCTTAATGAAAGTCGATGAAGAGAAGATCATCCGAGCGGGAAGGACGCTCATACTGAAAGTCGCTGAAAGGAAGAGCACCCAAGCTGCATGGAAGGCAGGCGCGTCCGAGCTGGTAGGAAATTCGTACTGAAAGTCGCTGAAAGGAAGCGCACCCAAGCTGGAAGGCGGCTGGTACTGAAAGTCGCTGAAAGGAAGTGCACCTGAGGGGGAGGAAACTCGTACTGAAAGTCTCTGAAAGGAAGCACACGCAAGCTGGAAGGAGGCTGGTACTGAAAGTGGCTTAAAGGAAGCGCACCCGAGCTGGAAGGAAGCTTGTTCAGAAAATCGCTGAATAGTGCAGCTCGTACTTAAAGTCGCTGAAAGGAAGCGCACCCAAGCTGAAATGAGGTGGGTACTGAAAGTGGCTGAAAGGAAGCGCACCCGAGATGGAAAGAAGCTCATTCAGAATGTCGCTGAAAGGAAGCGCACTCGAGCTGGAAGGAACCTCGTACTGAAAGGAAGCGCAGTCGAGCTGGTAGTATGCTTGTACTGAAAGTCACTGAAAGGAAGTGCACCCGAGCTGGAAAGAAGCTCGTACAGAAAGTCGCTTTAAAGGAGTGCACCCGAGCCTGAAGGAGGCTCATACTTAAAGTTGCTGAAAGGAAGCGCACCCGAGCTGGAAGGACGCTCAAAATGAAAGTCGCTGAAAAGAAGCACACCCGAGCTGGAAGGCAGCTCATACTGAAAGTCACTGAAAGGAAGCACACCGGATCTGTAAGGAAGCTCATTCTGAAAGTCGCTGAATGGAAACAAAACCGAGCTGTAAGCAAGCTCGTACTGAAAGGAAGCGCACCCGAGCTGGAAGGCAGCTCATAAAGAAAGTCGCTGAAAAGAAGCGCACTCGAGCTGGAAGAGAGCCCGAACTGAATGTCACTGAAAGGAAGTGCACCCGATCTTGGTGGAAGCTCGTACTGAAAGTCACTGAAAGGAAGCTCACGCGAGCTGAAAGGAAGCTCATACTGAAAGGAAGCTCACCCGAGCTAGAAGGCAGATCATACTGAAAGTCGATGAAAGGAATTGCAACAGAGCTGGAAGGCAGCTCGTGCTGAAAATCGCTGAAAGGAAGCACGCCTGAGCTGGACGGCAGCTCACACTGAAAGGCGCTGAAAGGAACAGCACCCGAGCTGGAAGGAAGCTCGCACTGAAAATCGCTTCAGGGAACCGCTCCAGAGCTGGAAGTAAGCTCGTACTGAAAGGAAGCGCACCCGAGCTGGAAGGGAGCTCATACGGAAAGTCACTGAAAGGAAGCGAAACCGAGCTGGAAGGAAGCTCGCACTGAAAGTCACTGAAAGGAAGCACACCCGAGCTGGAAGGCAGCTCGTACTGAAAATAGCTGAAGGGAAGCTCATCCGAGCTGGATGGAAGCTCGTAATGAAAGTCGCTGAAAGGAAGTGCACACGACCTGGAACGCAGCTCGTGCTGAAAGTCGCTGACAGGAAGCGCAACCGAGATGGAAAGAAGCTCGTACAGAAAGTCGCTTTAAAGAAGCGCACCCGAGCTGGAGGGAAGCTCGTACTCAAAGTCACTGAAAGGAAGCACACCCGAGCTGGAAGGCAGCTCGTACTGAAAGTCACTGAAAGGAAGCACACCTGAGCTGGAAGGCAGCTCGTACTGAAAATAGCTGAAGGGAAGCTCATCGGAGCTGGATGGAAGCTCGTAATGAAAGTCGCTGAAAGGAAGCGCAACCGAGCTGGAAGGCAGCTCATACTGAAGGTCTCCGGAAGGAAGCGCACCCGAGCTGGAAAGAAGCTCGTACTGAAAGGAAGCGCACCCGAGATGGAAGGCAGCTCATACAGAAAGTTGCTGAAAGGAAGCGCACCAGAGCTGGAAGGAAGCTCGTACTGAAAGTCGCTGAAAGGAAGTGCAGCAGAGCAGGAAAGAAGCTCGTACTGAATTTCGATAAAAGGAAGCACACCCAAGCTGGAAGGAAGCGTGAACATAATGTCACTGAAAGGAAGTGCACCCGAACTGGAAGGAAGCTCGTACTGAAAGGAAACGCACCCGAGCTGGAAAGAAGCTCATACTGAAAGTCGCTGAAAGAAAGCTCAGCTGAGCTGGAATGCATGCCTTACTGAAAGTCGATGAAGAGAAGATCATCCGAGCGGGAAGGACGCTCATACTGAAAGTCGCTGAAAGGAAGAGCACCCAAGCTGCATGGAAGCTCGTGCTGAAAGGAAGCTCGTCCGAGCTGGAAGGAAATTCGTACGGAAAGTCGCTGAAAGGAAGCGCACACGAGTTGGAAGGAAGCTCGTACTGAAAGTCTCTGAAAGGAATCGCACCCAAGCTGGAAGGCGGCTGGTACTGAAAGTCGCTGAAAGGAAGTGCACCCGAGTTGGAAGGCAGCTCATACTGAAAGTCGCTGAAAGGAAGCGCACCCAAGCTGGGAGGAAGCTCGTACTGAAAGTGCCTGAAAGGAAGCACACCCAAGCTGAAATGAGGCAGGTACTGAAATTGGCTGAAAGGAAGCACACCCGAGATGGAAGGAAGCTCGTTCAGAATGTCGCTGAAAGGAAGCGCGCTCGAGCTGGTAGTGTGCTTGTACTGAAAGTCACTGAAAGGAAGCGCACCCGAGCTGGAAAGAAGCTCGTACAGAAAGTCGCTTTAAAGAAGCCCACCCGAGCTGGAAGGAAGCTCATACTTAAAGTCGCTGAAACGAAGTGCACCCGAGCTGGAAGGCAGATCGTACTGAAAGTCCCTGAAAGAAATCTCACCTGAGGTGGAATGCACCCGTTACTGAAAGTCGCTGAAGGGAAGCTCATCGGAGCTGGATGGAAGCTCGTAATGAAAGTCGCTGAAAGGAAGCGCAACCGAGCTGGAAGGTAGCCCGAACATAATGTCACTGAAAGGAAGTGCATGCGATCTGGAAGAAAGCTCGTACTGAAAGGAAGCGCGATTGACCTGGTAGGCAGCTCATACTGAAAGTCGCTGAAAGGAAGTGCACCAGAGCTGGAAGGAAGCTCGTACTGAAAGTCGCTGAAAGGAAGCGCACCAGAGCAGGAAAGAAGCTCGTACTGAATTTCGATAAAAGGAAGCACACCCAAGCTGGAAGGAAGCGTGAACATAATGTCACTGAAAGGAAGTGCACCCGAACTGGAAGAAAGCTCGTACTGAAAGGAAGCGCACCCGAGCTGGAAAGAAGCTCGTACTGAAAGTCGCTGAAAGAAAGCTCAGCTGAGCTGGAATGCACGCCTTAATGAAAGTCAATGAAGAGAAGATCATCCGAGCGGGAAGGACGCTCATACTGAAAGTCGCTGAAAGGAAGAGCACCCAAGCTGCATGGAAGCTCGTACTGAAAGTCGCTGAAAGGAAGCACGTCCGAGCTGGTAGGAAATTCGTACTGAAAGTCGCTGAAAGGAAGCGCACCCAAGTTGGAAGGAAGCTCGTACTGAAAGTCGCTGAAAGGAAGCGCACCCAAGCTGGGAGGAAGCTCGTACTGAAAGTGCCTGAAGGAAGCACACCTAAGCTGGAAGGAGGCTGGTACTGAAAGTGGCTTAAAGGAAGCGCACCCTAGATGGAAGGAAGCTTGTTCAGAAAATCGCTGAATAGTGCAGCTCGTACTTAAAGTCGCTGAAAGGAAGCGCGCCCAAGCTGGGAGTTAGCTCGTACTGAAAGTGCCTGAAAGGAAGCACACCCAAGCTGAAATGAGGTGGGTACTGAAAGTGGCTGAAAGGAAGCGCACCCGAGATGGAAGGAAGCTCGTTCAGAATGTCGCTGAAAGGAAGCGCACTCGAGCTGGTAGTGTGCTTGTACTGAAAGTCGCTGAAAGGAAGCGCACCCGAGCTGGAAGGAACCTCGTACTGAAAGGAAGCGCACTCGAGCTTGTAGAATGCTTGTACTGAAAGTCACTGAAAGGAAGCGCACCCGAGCTGGAAAGAAGCTCGTACAGAAAGTCGCTTTAAAGAAGCGCACCCGAGCTGGAAGGAAGCTCATACTTAAAGTCGCTGAAAGGAAGTCCACCCGAGCTGGAAGGCAGATCGTACTGAAAGTCCCTGAAAGAAATCTCACCTGAGGTGGAATGCACCCGTTACTGAAAGTCGCTGAAGGGAAGCGCAACCGAGCTGGAAGGCAGCCTGAAATTAATATTACTTAAAGGAAGTGAACCCGATCTGGAAGGAAGTTCGTACTGAAAGGAAGCGCGATTGACCTGGTAGGCAGCAAGTACTGAAAGTCGCTGAAAGGAAGTGCACCAGAGGTGGAAGGAAGCTCATACTTAAAGTCGCTGAAAGGAATTGCACCCAAGCTGGAAGGCAGATCGTACTGAAAGTCCCTGAAAGAAATCTCACCTGAGGTGGAATGCACCCGTTACTGAAAGTCGCTGAAAGGAAGCGCAACCGAGATGGAAAGAAGCTCGTACAGAAAGTCGCTTTAAAGAAGCGCACCCGAGCTGGAAGGAAGCTCATACTTAAAGTCGCTGAAAGGAAGTGCACCCGAGCTGGAAGGCAGATCTTACTGAAAGTCCCTGAAAGAAATCTCACCTGAGGTGGAATGCACCCGTTACTGAAAGTCGCTGAAGGGAAGCGCAACCGAGCTGGAAGGCAGCCTGAAATTAATATTACTTAAAGGAAGTGAACCCGATCTGGAAGGAAGTTCGTACTGAAAGGAAGCGCGATTGACCTGGTAGGCAGCAAGTACTGAAAGTCGCTGAAAGGAAGTGCACCAGAGCTGGAAGGAAGCTCATACTTAAAGTCGCTGAAAGGAATTGCACCCAAGCTGGAAGGCAGATCGTACTGAAAGTCCCTGAAAGAAATCTCACCTGAGGTGGAATGCACCCGTTACTGAAAGTCGCTGAAAGGAAGCGCAACCGAGCTGGAAGGCAGCCTGAAATTAATATTACTTAAAGGAAGTGAACCCGATCTGGAAGGAAGTTCGTACTGAAAGGAAGCGCGATTGACCTGGTAGGCAGCAAGTACTGAACGTCGCTGAAAGGAAGTGCACCAGAGCTGGAAGGAAGCTCGTACTGAAAGGAAGCGAAACCGAGCTGGAAGGAAGCTCGCACTGAAAGTCACTGAAAGGAAGCACACCCGAGCTGGAAGGCAGCTCGTACTGAATTTCGATAAAAGGAAGCAAACCCAAGCTGGAAGGAAGCGTGAACATAATGTCACTGAAAGGAAGTGTACCCAATCTGGGAGGAAGCTCGTACTGAAAGTGCCTGAAAGGAAGCACACCCAAGCTGAAATGAGGCAGATACTGAAAGTGGCTGAAAGGAAGCGCACCCGAGATGGAAGGAAGCTCGTTCAGAATGTCGCTGAAAGGAAGCGCACTCGAGCTGGTAGTGTGCTTGTACTGAAAGTCACTGAAAGGAAGCCCACCCGAGCTGGAAGGAAGCTCATACTTAAAGTCGCTGAAACGAAGTGCACCCGAGCTGGAAGGCAGATCGTACTGAAAGTCCCTGAAAGAAATCTCACCTGAGGTGGAATGCACCCGTTACTGAAAGTCGCTGAAGGGAAGCTCATCCGAGCTGGAAGAACGCTCATACTGAAAGTCGCTGAAAGAAAGCTACCTGAGCTGGAAGGCAGCTCTTACTGAAAATAGCTGAAGGGAAGATCATCCGAGCAGGAAGGATGCTCCTACTGGAAGTTGCTGAAAGGAAGCGGAACCGAGCTAGAAGGAAACTCCTACAGAAAATCGCTTCAGGGAACCGCACCAGAGCTGGAAGGAAGCTCTCCCTGAAAGGAAGCGCACCCAAGCTGGAAGGACGCTCATACTGAAAGTCGCTGACAGGAAGCGCACCCAAGCCGGAATGAAGCTCTTTCTCAAAATCGCTGAAAGGAAGCGCACCCGTGCTGGAAGGCAGTTAGTACTGAAATTCTGTTAAAGGTAGCGCATCCGAGCTGGAAGGAAGCTCATACGGAAAGCCGCTGAGAGGAAGTGCACCCAAGCTGGAAGGCAGATCGTACTGAAAGTCCTTGAAAGAAATCTCACCTGAGGTGGAATGCACCCGTTACTGAAAGTCGCTGAAGGGAAGCTCATCCGAGCTGGATGGAAGCTCGTAATGAAAGTCGCTAAAAGTAAGCGCAACCGAGCTGGAAGGCAGCCTGAAATTAATATTACTTAAAGGAAGTGAACCCGATCTGGAAGGAAGTTCGTACTGAAAGGAAGCGCGATTGACCTGGTAGGCAGCTCATACTGAACGTCTCTGAAAGGAAGCGCACCCGAGCTGGAAAGAAGCTCGTACTGAAAGTTGCTGAAAGGAAGCGCACCAGAGCTGGAAGGAAGCTCGTACTGAAAGTCGCTGAAAGGAAGCGCACCAGAGCAGGAAAGAAGCTCGTACTGAATTTCGATAAAAGGAAGCACACCCAAGCTGGAAGGAAGCGTGAACATAATGTCACTGAAAGGAAGTGCACCCGAACTGGAAGAAAGCTCGTACTGAAAGGAAGCGCACCCGAGCTGGAAAGAAGCTCGTACTGAAAGTCGCTGAAAGAAAGCTCAGCTGAGCTGGAATGCACGCCTTAATGAAAGTCAATGAAGAGAAGATCATCCGAGCGGGAAGGACGCTCATACTGAAAGTCGCTGAAAGGAAGAGCACCCAAGCTGCATGGAAGCTCGTACTGAAAGTCGCTGAAAGGAAGCACGTCCGAGCTGGTAGGAAATTCGTACTGAAAGTCGCTGAAAGGAAGCGCACCCAAGTTGGAAGGAAGCTCGTACTGAAAGTCGCTGAAAGGAAGCGCACCCAAGCTGGGAGGAAGCTCGTACTGAAAGTGCCTGAAGGAAGCACACCTAAGCTGGAAGGAGGCTGGTACTGAAAGTGGCTTAAAGGAAGCGCACCCTAGATGGAAGGAAGCTTGTTCAGAAAATCGCTGAATAGTGCAGCTCGTACTTAAAGTCGCTGAAAGGAAGCGCGCCCAAGCTGGGAGTTAGCTCGTACTGAAAGTGCCTGAAAGGAAGCACACCCAAGCTGAAATGAGGTGGGTACTGAAAGTGGCTGAAAGGAAGCGCACCCGAGATGGAAGGAAGCTCGTTCAGAATGTCGCTGAAAGGAAGCGCACTCGAGCTGGTAGTGTGCTTGTACTGAAAGTCGCTGAAAGGAAGCGCACCCGAGCTGGAAGGAACCTCGTACTGAAAGGAAGCGCACTCGAGCTTGTAGAATGCTTGTACTGAAAGTCACTGAAAGAAAGCGCACCCGAGCTGGAAAGAAGCTCGTACAGAAAGTCGCTTTAAAGAAGCGCACCCGAGCTGGAAGGAAGCTCATACTTAAAGTCGCTGAAAGGAAGTCCACCCGAGCTGGAAGGCAGATCGTACTGAAAGTCCCTGAAAGAAATCTCACCTGAGGTGGAATGCACCCGTTACTGAAAGTCGCTGAAGGGAAGCGCAACCGAGCTGGAAGGCAGCCTGAAATTAATATTACTTAAAGGAAGTGAACCCGATCTGGAAGGAAGTTCGTACTGAAAGGAAGCGCGATTGACCTGGTAGGCAGCAAGTACTGAAAGTCGCTGAAAGGAAGTGCACCAGAGGTGGAAGGAAGCTCATACTTAAAGTCGCTGAAAGGAATTGCACCCAAGCTGGAAGGCAGATCGTACTGAAAGTCCCTGAAAGAAATCTCACCTGAGGTGGAATGCACCCGTTACTGAAAGTCGCTGAAAGGAAGCGCAACCGAGATGGAAAGAAGCTCGTACAGAAAGTCGCTTTAAAGAAGCGCACCCGAGCTGGAAGGAAGCTCATACTTAAAGTCGCTGAAAGGAAGTGCACCCGAGCTGGAAGGCAGATCTTACTGAAAGTCCCTGAAAGAAATCTCACCTGAGGTGGAATGCACCCGTTACTGAAAGTCGCTGAAGGGAAGCGCAACCGAGCTGGAAGGCAGCCTGAAATTAATATTACTTAAAGGAAGTGAACCCGATCTGGAAGGAAGTTCGTACTGAAAGGAAGCGCGATTGACCTGGTAGGCAGCAAGTACTGAAAGTCGCTGAAAGGAAGTGCACCAGAGCTGGAAGGAAGCTCATACTTAAAGTCGCTGAAAGGAATTGCACCCAAGCTGGAAGGCAGATCGTACTGAAAGTCCCTGAAAGAAATCTCACCTGAGGTGGAATGCACCCGTTACTGAAAGTCGCTGAAGGGAAGCGCAACCGAGCTGGAAGGCAGCCTGAAATTAATATTACTTAAAGGAAGTGAACCCGATCTGGAAGGAAGTTCGTACTGAAAGGAAGCGCGATTGACCTGGTAGGCAGCAAGTACTGAACGTCGCTGAAAGGAAGTGCACCAGAGCTGGAAGGAAGCTCGTACTGAAAGGAAGCGAAACCGAGCTGGAAGGAAGCTCGCACTGAAAGTCACTGAAAGGAAGCACACCCGAGCTGGAAGGCAGCTCGTACTGAATTTCGATAAAAGGAAGCAAACCCAAGCTGGAAGGAAGCGTGAACATAATGTCACTGAAAGGAAGTGTACCCAATCTGGGAGGAAGCTCGTACTGAAAGTGCCTGAAAGGAAGCACACCCAAGCTGAAATGAGGCAGATACTGAAAGTGGCTGAAAGGAAGCGCACCCGAGATGGAAGGAAGCTCGTTCAGAATGTCGCTGAAAGGAAGCGCACTCGAGCTGGTAGTGTGCTTGTACTGAAAGTCACTGAAAGGAAGCCCACCCGAGCTGGAAGGAAGCTCATACTTAAAGTCGCTGAAACGAAGTGCACCCGAGCTGGAAGGCAGATCGTACTGAAAGTCCCTGAAAGAAATCTCACCTGAGGTGGAATGCACCCGTTACTGAAAGTCGCTGAAGGGAAGCTCATCCGAGCTGGAAGAACGCTCATACTGAAAGTCGCTGAAAGAAAGCTACCTGAGCTGGAAGGCAGCTCTTACTGAAAATAGCTGAAGGGAAGATCATCCGAGCAGGAAGGATGCTCCTACTGGAAGTTGCTGAAAGGAAGCGGAACCGAGCTAGAAGGAAACTCCTACAGAAAATCGCTTCAGGGAACCGCACCAGAGCTGGAAGGAAGCTCTCCCTGAAAGGAAGCGCACCCAAGCTGGAAGGACGCTCATACTGAAAGTCGCTGACAGGAAGCGCACCCAAGCCGGAATGAAGCTCTTTCTCAAAATCGCTGAAAGGAAGCGCACCCGTGCTGGAAGGCAGTTAGTACTGAAATTCTGTTAAAGGTAGCGCATCCGAGCTGGAAGGAAGCTCATACGGAAAGCCGCTGAGAGGAAGTGCACCCAAGCTGGAAGGCAGATCGTACTGAAAGTCCTTGAAAGAAATCTCACCTGAGGTGGAATGCACCCGTTACTGAAAGTCGCTGAAGGGAAGCTCATCCGAGCTGGATGGAAGCTCGTAATGAAAGTCGCTAAAAGTAAGCGCAACCGAGCTGGAAGGCAGCCTGAAATTAATATTACTTAAAGGAAGTGAACCCGATCTGGAAGGAAGTTCGTACTGAAAGGAAGCGCGATTGACCTGGTAGGCAGCTCATACTGAACGTCTCTGAAAGGAAGCGCACCCGAGCTGGAAAGAAGCTCGTACTGAAAGTTGCTGAAAGGAAGCGCACCAGAGCTGGAAGGAAGCTCGTACTGAAAGTCGCTGAAAGGAAGCGCACCAGAGCAGGAAAGAAGCTCGTACTGAATTTCGATAAAAGGAAGCACACCCAAGCTGGAAGGAAGCGTGAACATAATGTCACTGAAAGGAAGTGCACCCGAACTGGAAGGAAGCTCGTACTGAAAGGAAGCGCACCCGAGCTGGAAGGAAGTTCGTACTGAAAGGAAGCGCACCCGAGATGGAAGGCAGCTCATACAGAAAGTCACTGAAAGGAAGCGCACCCGAGCTGGAAGGAAGCTCGTACTGAAAGTCGCTGAAAGGAAGCGCACCAGAGTAGGAAAGAAGCTCGTACTGAATTTCGATAAAAGGAAGCGCACCCGAGCTGGAAGGAAGCTCGTACTGAAAGTCGCTGAAACGAAGCACACCCGAGCTGGAAAGAAGCTAGTACAGAAAGTCGCTTTAAAGAAGCGCACCCAAGCTGGAAGGAAGCTCATACTGAAAGTCGCTGAAAGGATGCGCACCCGAGCTGGAAGGATGCTCAAAATGAAAGTCGCTGACAGGAAGCTCACCAGAGGTGGAAGGAAGCCCGTACTGAAAGTCACTGAAAGGAAGCGCACCCGAGCTGGAAGGAAGCTCGTGCTGAAAATCGCTTCAGGGAACCGCTCCAGAGCTGGAAGTAAGCTCGTACTGAAAGGAAGTGCACCCGAGCTGGAAGGGAGCTCATACTGAAAGTCACTGAAAGGAAGCGAAACCGCGCTGGAAGGCAGCTCGTACTGAAAGTCACTGAACGGAAGCGCACCCGAGCTGGTTGTACGCCTGTACTGAAAGTCTCTGAAAGGAAGCGCACCCGAGCAGGAAGGCAGCTCATACAGAAAGTCGTTGATAACAAGTGCACCTGAGCTGGAAGGGAGCTCATACAGAAAGTCACTGAAAGGAAGCGAAACCGAGCTGGAAGGCAGCTCATACTGAAAGTCCCTGAAGGGAAGCGCACCTGAGCTGGAAGGAAGCTTGTACTGAAAGTCGCTAAAAGGAAGCGCACCCGAGCTGGAAGGAAGCTCTTACTGAAAGTCGCTGAAAGGAAGCGCACACGAGATGGAAAACAGCTTGTACTGAAAGTCACTGAAAGGAAGTGCACCCGACCAGGAAGTCAGCTCATACAGAAAGTCACTGAAAAGGAGTGCACCCAAGCTGGAAGGCAGCCCATACTGAACGTTGTTGAAAGGAAGCGCACCCGAGCTGGAAGGCAGCTCATACTGAAAGCCGCTGAAAGGAAGTGCAACCGAGCTGGAAGGCAGCTCATACTGAAAGTCGCTGAAAGGAAGCGCACTTGAGATGGTACTATGCTTGTACTGGAAGTCGCTGAAAGGAAGCGCACCGGAGCTGGAAAGCAGCTCGTACTGAGAGTCGCTGAAAGAAAGCTCACCTGAGCTGGAATGCACCCCTTACTGAAAGTCACTGAAGGGAAGATCATCCGAGCGGGAAGGACGCTCATACTGAAAGTCGCTGAAAGGAAGCGCACCCGAGCTGGAAGGAAGCTCATACTGAAAATCGCTGAAAGGAACCGCACCCGACCCTGAAGAAGTTCATTCAGAAAATCGATGAAAGGAAGTGCACCTTACCTGGAATGCAGCTCATACGTAAAGTCGCTGAAAGGAAGCGCACCAGAGTTGGTAGTATGCTTGCACTGAAATCTGCTGAAATGAAGCGCATCCGACCTGGAATGAAGCTCCTACTGAATGTCGCTGAGAGGAAGCGCACCCAAGCTGGAAGGAAGCTCGTAATAAAAGTCACTGAAAGGAAGCGCACCCGAGCAGGAAGGCAGCTCATACAGAAAGTCGCTGATAACAAGCGCACCTGAGCTGGAAGGGAGCTCATACAGAAAGTCACTGAAAGGAAGCAAAACCGAGCTGGAAGGAAGCTCATTCTGAACGTAGCTGAGAGGAAGCGCAACCGAGGTGGAAGGCAGCTCGTACTGAAAGTCCCTGAAGGGAAGCGCACCTGAGCTGGAAGGAAGCTTGTACTGAAAGTCGCTAAAAGGAAGCGCACCCGAGCTGGAAGGAAGCTCTTACTGAAAGTCGCTGAAAGGAAGTGCACACGAGATGGAAAACAGCTCGTACTGAAAGTCACTGAAAGGAAGTGCACCCGACCAGGAAGTCAGCTCATACAGAAAGTCACTGAAAAGGAGTGCACCCAAGCTGGAAGGCAGCCCATACTGAACGTTGTTGAAAGGAAGCGCACCCGAGCTGGAAGGCAGCTCATACTGAAAGCCGCTGAAAGGAAGTGCAACCGAGCTGGAAGGCAGCTCATACTGAAAGTCGCTGAAAGGAAGCGCACTTGAGATGGTACTATGCTTGTACTGAAAGTCGCTGAAAGGAAGCGCACCGGAGCTGGAAAGCAGCTCGTACTGAGAGTCGCTGAAAGAAAGCTCACCTGAGCTGGAATGCACCCCTTACTGAAAGTCACTGAAGGGAAGATCATCCGAGCAGGAAGGACGCTCATACTGAAAGTCGCTGAAAGGAAGCGCACCCGAGCTGGAAGGAAGCTCATACTGAAAATCGCTGAAAGGAACCGCACCCGACCCTGAAGAAGTTCATTCAGAAAATCGATGAAAGGAAGTGCACCTTACCTGGAATGCAGCTCATACGTAAAGTCGCTGAAAGGAAGCGCACCAGAGTTGGTAGTATGCTTGCACTGAAATCTGCTGAAATGAAGCGCATCCGACCTGGAAAGAAGCTCCTACTGAATGTCGCTGAGAGGAAGCGCACCCAAGCTGGAAGGAAGCTCGTAATAAAAGTCACTGAAAGGAAGCGCACCCGAGCGGGAAGGCAGCTCGTAATAAAAATCGCTGGAAGGAAGCTCACCTGAGATGGAGGCAGCCCGTACTGAAAGTCGCTGACAGGAAGCACACCCAAGGTGGAAGGAAGCTCGTTCTCAAAGTGGCTGAAAGGAAGTACCCCCGTGCTGGAAGGCAGTTCATACTGAAATTCGCTGAAAAGAAGCAAACCCGAGCTGGAAGGAAGCTCGTATTGAAAGTCGCTGAGAGGAAGCGCACCCGAGCTGGAAGGCAGCTCGTACTGAAAGTTGTTGAAAGGAAGCAAACTCGAGCTGGTAGTGTGTTCATACAGATAGTCACTGAAAGGAAGCGCACCCGAGCTGGAAGGCAGCTCGAACTGAATGTCACTGAAAGGAAGCGCAACAGACCTGGAAGGAAGCTCGTACTGAAAATCGCTTCAGGGAACCACACCAGAGCTGGAAGGAAGCTCGTACTAAAAGAAAGCTCACCTGAGCTGGAATGCACCCCTTACTGAAAGTCACTGAAGGGAAGATCATCCGAGCGGGAAGGACGCTCATACTGAAAGTCGCTGAAAGGAAGTGCACCCGAGCTGGAAGGAAGGTCGTACTGAAAGTCGCTGAGAGGAAGTGCACCTGAGCTGGAAGGAAGGTCATACTGAAAGTCGCTGAGAGGAAGTGCACCCGAGCTGGAAGACAGCTCGTACTGAAAGTCGCTGAGAGGAAGTGCACCCGAGCTGGAAGGAAGCTCATTCTGAACGTTGCTGAGAGGAAGTGCACCCGAGCTGGAAGGAAGCTCATTCTGAAATTCGCTGAAAGGAAGCACAACCTATGAAGAAGGCAGCCTGTACTTAACGTCGCTGAAAGGAAGCGCACCTGAGCTGGAATGCAGCTCGTACGTAATGTCGCTTAAAGGAAGTGCACTCGAGCTGGTAGTATATTTGTACTGAAAGTCGCTGACAGGAAAGAAACCCGAGCTGGAAGGCAACTCGTACTGAAAGTCACTTAAAGGAAGCGCTACTGATCAGGATGTAAGCTGATACTGAATGTCGCTGAGAGGAAGCGCACCCAAGCTGGAAGGAAGCTCGTAATAAAAGTCACTGAAAGGAAGTGCACCCGAGTGGTAAGGCAGCTCGTAATTAAAAATCGCTGGAAGGAAGCTCACCTGAGATAGAAGGGAGTTCGTACTGAAAGTCGCTGAAAAGAAGCAAAGCCGAGCTGGAAGGCAGCTCATACTGAAAATCGCTTCAGGGAGCCACACCAGAGCTGGAAGGAAGCTCGTACTAAAAGGAAGCGCACCCGAGCTGGAAGGCAGCTCGTACTGAAAATCGCTGACAGGAAGCGTACCCAAGCTGGAAAGAAGCTCGTTCTGAACGTCGCTGAGAGGAAGTGCACCCGAGCTGGAAGGAAGCTCGTACTGAAAGTCGCTGAGAGGAAGTGCACCCGATCTGGAAGACAGCTCGTACTGAAAGTTGCTGAGAGGAAGTGCAGCTGAGCTGGAAGAAAGCTCATTCTGAACGTCGCTGAGAGGAAGTGCACCCGAGGTGGAAGGCAGTTAGTACTGAAATTCACTTAAAGGAAGTGCACCCGAGCTGGAAGGAAGCTCATTCTGAAATTTGCTGAAAGGAAGCACACCTTATGAAGAAGGCAGCCCGTACTTAACGTCGCTGAAAGGAAGCGCACCTGAGCTGGAAGGAAGCTCGTAATAAAAGTCAGTGAAAGGAAGCGCACCCGAGCGGGAAGGCAGCTCGTAATAAAAATCGCTGGAAGGAAGCTCACCTGAGATAGAAGGAAGTTCGTACTGAAAGTCGCTGATAGGAAGCACACCCAAGGTGGAAGGAAGCTCGTTCTCAAAGTGGCTGAAAGGAAGTACACCCGAGCTGGAAGGCAGCTCGAACTGAATGTCACTGAAAGGAAGCGCACCCGATCTGGAAGGCAGCTCGAACTGAATGTCACTGAAAGGAAGCCCAACAGACCTGGAAGGAAGCTTGTTCAGAATACCACTGAAAGGAAGCGCACCCAACCTGGAGGGAAGCTCATATTTAAAATCGCTGAAACGCAGTGCACTCGAGCTGGAAGGCAACTCGTACTGAAAGTTGCTTAAAGGAAGTGCTACCTATCAGGATGTAAGCTCATACTGAATGTCGCTGAGAGGAAGCGCACCCGAGCTGGAAGGCAGCTCGTAATAAAAATCGCTGGAAGGGAGCTCACCTGAGATAGAAGGAAGTTCGTACTGAAAGTCGCTGACAGGAAACAAACCCGAGCTGGAAGGAAGCTCATATTTAAAATCGCTGAAACGCAGTGCACTCGAGCTGGAAGGCAACTCGTACTGAAAGTCGCTTAAAGGAAGCGCTACCTATCAGGATGTAAGCTCATACTGAATGTCGCTGAGAGGAAGCGCACCCAAGCTGGAAGGCAGCTCGTACTGAAAATCGCTGACAGGAAGCGCACCCAAGGTGGAAGGAAGCTCATTCTCAAAGTGGCTGAAAGGAAGTACACCCGCGCTGGAAGGCAGTTCATACTGAAATTCGCTGAAAAGAAGCAAACCCGAGCTGGAAGGAAGCTCATTCCGAAACTCGCTGAAAGGAAGCGCACCCGAGCTGGAAGGCAGCTCATACTGAAAATCGCTTCAGGGAACCACACCAGAGCTGGAAGGAAGCTCGTACTAAAAGGAAGCGCACCCGAGCTGGAAGGAAGCTCGTACTGAATATCGCTGACAGGAAGCGCACCCAAGCTGGAAGGAAGCTCGTTCTGAACGTCGCTGAGAGGAAGCGCACCCAAGCTGGAAGGCAGCTCGTACTGAAAATCGCTGACAGGAAGCGCACCCAAGGTGGATGGAAGCTCATTCTCAAAGTGGCTGAAAGGAAGTTGTCCTGGTTCCAGTTAGGACAGAGTTAATTTTCCCTCATAGTAGCTGGTAGGGTGCTATGTTTTGGATTAGGGTGAGAACAGCGCTGATAACATGCTGATGTTTTAATTGTTGCAGAGCAGTGTTTACACCAGGCCAAGGACTTTTCGGCTTCTCGCTCTGTCCTGCCAGCGAGCAGGCTGGGGGTGCAGCAGGAGCTGGGAGGGGACAGACCCAGGACAGCTGACCCAAACTGGCCAAAGGGGTATTCCATACCATCTGACGTCATGCTAAACAATATATAGGGGTGGCTGGCCGGGGTGGGGGGCCGGGCTGCTCGGGGATAGGCTGGGCATCGGTCAGCGGGTGGTGAGCAATTGCATTGTGCATCACTTGTTTTCTTAAACATTATTATTATTAATACTATTATCATTATCACTATTATTATTATTATTGTTATTATTATATTCCTGTCTTAATAAACTGTCTTTATCTCAACTCACCGGCTTCACTTTCCCGTTTCTCTCCCCCATCCCAGAGAGGGAGGGGGGAGGGTGAGCGAACGGCTGTGTGGTGTTTAGCTGCCAGCCGGGTTAAACCACAACAGAAGTACACCCGTGCTGCAAAGGCAATTCATACTGAAATTCGCTGAAAAGAAGCAAACCCGAGCTTGAAGGAAGCTCATTCCGAAACTCGCTGAAAGGAAGCGCACCCGAGCTGGAAGGCAGCTCATACCGAAAATCGCTTCAGGGAACCACACCAGAGCTGGAAGGAAGCTCATACTGAAAGTCACTGAAAGGAAGCGCACCTGAGATATAAGGGAGCTCGTACTGAAAATCGCTGACAGGAAGCGCACCCAAGCTGGAAGGAAGCTCATTCTCAAAGTGGTTGAAAGGAAGTACACCCGTGCTGGAAGGCAGTTCATACTGAAATTCGCTGAAAAGAAGCAAACCCGAGCTGGAAGGCAGCTCATTCCGAAACTCGCTGAAAGGAAGCGCACCCGAGCTGGAAGGCAGCTCATACTGAAAATCGCTTCAGGGAGCCACACCAGAGCTGGAAGGAAGCTCGTACTAAAAGGAAGCGCACCCGAGCTGGAAGGAAGCTCGTTCTGAAAATCGCTGACAGGAAGCGCACCCAAGGTGGAAGGAAGCTCATTCTCAAAGTGGCTGAAAGGAAGTACACCCGTGCTGGAAGGCAGTTCATACTGAAATTCGCTGAAAAGAAGCAAACCCGAGCTGGAAGGAAGCTCATTCCGAAACTCGCTGAAAGGAAGCGCTCCCGAGCTGGAAGGCAGCTCATACTGAAAATCGCTTCAGGGAACCACACCAGAGCTGGAAGGAAGCTCATACTGAAAGTCACTGAAAGGAAGCGCACCTGAGATAGAAGGCAGCTCGTACTGAAAATCGCTGACAGGAAGCGCACCCAAGCTGGAAGGAAGCTCGTTCTGAACGTCGCTGAGAGGAAGTGCACCCGAGCTGGAAGGAAGGTCGTACTGAAAGTCGCTGAGAGGAAGCGCACCCGAGCTGGAAGACAGCTCGTACTGAAAGTCGCTGAGAGGAAGTGCACCAGAGCTGGAAGGAAGCTCATTCTGAACGTCGCTGAGAGGAAGTGCAGCCGAGCTGGAAGGCAGTTAGTACTGAAATTCACTTAAAGGAAGCGCACCCGAACTGGAAGGAAGCTCATTCTGAAATTCGCTGAAACGAAGCACACCCTATGAAGAAGGCAGCCTGTACTTAACGTCGCTGAAAGGAAGCGCACCTGAGCTGGAATGCAGCTCGTACGTAATGTCGCTTAAAGGAAGTGCACCCGAGCTGGAAGGAAGGTCGTACTGAAAGTCGCTGAGAGGAAGTGCACCCGAGCTGGAAGGAAGCTCATTCTGAAATTCGCTGAAAGGAAGCACACCCTATTAAGAAGGCAGCCCGTACTTAACGTCGCTGAAAGGAAGCGCACCTGAGCTGGAATGCAGCTCGTACGTAATGTCGCTTAAAGGAAGTGCACTCGAGCTGGTAGTATACTTGTACTGAAAGTCGCTGACAGGAAACAAACCCGAGCTGGAAGGAAACTCGTACTGAAAGTCACTTAAAGGAAGCGCTACCTATCAGGATGTAAGCTCATACTGAATGTGGCTAAGAGGAAGCGCACCCGAGCTGGAAGGCAGCTCGTACTGAAAATCGCTTACAGGAAGCGCACCCAAGCTGGAAGGAAGCTCGTTCTGAAAGTCGCTGAGAGGAAGTGCACCTTAGCTAGAAGGAAGGTCGTACTGAAAGTCGCTGAGAGGAAGTGCACCCGAGCTGGAAGGAAGCTCATTCTGAACGTTGCTGAGAGGAAGTGCACCCGAGCTGGAAGACAGTTAGTACTGAAATTCACTTAAAGGAAGCGCACCCGAGCTGGAAGGAAGCTCATTCTGAAATTCGCTGAAAGGAAGCACAACCTATGAAGAAGGCAGCCTGTACTTAACCTCGCTGAAAGGAAGCGCACCTGAGCTGGAATGCAGCTCGTACGTAATGTCGCTTAAAGGAAGTGCACTCGAGCTGGTAGTATATTTGTACTGAAAGTCGCTGACAGGAAAGAAACCCGAGCTGGAAGGCAACTCGTACTGAAAGTCACTTAAAGGAAGCGCTACCGATCAGGATGTAAGCTGATACTGAATGTCGCTGAGAGGAAGCGCACCCAAGCTGGAAGGCAGCTCGTAATAAAAATCGCTGGAAGGAAGCTCACCTGAGATAGAAGGGAGCTCATACTGAAAGTCGCTGACAGGAAGCACACCCAAGGTGGAAGGAAGCTCATTCTCAAAGTGGCTGAAAGGAAGTACACCCGAGCTGGAAGGCAGCAAGAACTGAATGTCACTGAAAGGAAGCGCACCCGATCTGGAAGGCAGCTCGAACTGAATGTCACTGAAAGGAAGCCCAACAGACCTGGAAGGAAGCTCGTTCAGAATACCACTGAAAGGAAGCGCACCCAACCTGGAGGGAAGCTCATATTTAAAATCGCTGAAACGCAGTGCACTCGAGCTGGAAGGCAACTCGTACTGAAAGTTGCTTAAAGGAAGTGCTACCTATCAGGATGTAAGCTCATACTGAATGTCGCTGAGAGGAAGCGCACCCGAGCTGGAAGGCAGCTCGTACTGGAAATCACTGAAAGGAAGCGCACCTGAGATAGAAGGCAGCTCGTACTGAAAATCGTTGACAGGAAGCGCACCCAAGGTGAAAGGAAGCTCATTCTCAAAGTGGCTGAAAGGAAGTACACCCGTGCTGGAAGGCAGTTCATACTGAAATTCGCTGAAAAGAAGCAAACCCGAGCTGGAAGGCAGCTCATTCCGAAACTCGCTGAAAGGAAGCGCACCCGAGCTGGAAGGCAGCTCATACTGAAAATCGCTTCAGGGAGCCACACCAGAGCTGGAAGGAAGCTCGTACTAAAAGGAAGCGCACCCGAGCTGGAAGGAAGCTCGTTCTGAAAATCGCTGACAGGAAGCACACCCAAGGTGGAAGGAAGCTCATTCTCAAAGTGGCTGAAAGGAAGTACACCCGTGCTGGAAGGCAGTTCATACTGAAATTCGCTGAAAAGAAGCAAACCCGAGCTGGAAGGAAGCTCATTCCGAAACTCGCTGAAAGGAAGCGCTCCCGAGCTGGAAGGCAGCTCATACTGAAAATCGCTTCAGGGAACCACACCAGAGCTGGAAGGAAGCTCATACTGAAAGTCACTGAAAGGAAGCGCACCTGAGATAGAAGGCAGCTCGTACTGAAAATCGCTGACAGGAAGCGCACCCAAGCTGGAAGGAAGCTCGTTCTGAACGTCGCTGAGAGGAAGTGCACCCGAGCTGGAAGGAAGGTCGTACTGAAAGTCGCTGAGAGGAAGCGCACCCGAGCTGGAAGACAGCTCGTACTGAAAGTCGCTGAGAGGAAGTGCACCAGAGCTGGAAGGAAGCTCATTCTGAACGTCGCTGAGAGGAAGTGCAGCCGAGCTGGAAGGCAGTTAGTACTGAAATTCACTTAAAGGAAGCGCACCCGAACTGGAAGGAAGCTCATTCTGAAATTCGCTGAAACGAAGCACACCCTATGAAGAAGGCAGCCTGTACTTAACGTCGCTGAAAGGAAGCGCACCTGAGCTGGAATGCAGCTCGTACGTAATGTCGCTTAAAGGAAGTGCACCCGAGCTGGAAGGAAGGTCGTACTGAAAGTCGCTGAGAGGAAGTGCACCCGAGCTGGAAGGAAGCTCATTCTGAAATTCGCTGAAAGGAAGCACACCCTATTAAGAAGGCAGCCCGTACTTAACGTCGCTGAAAGGAAGCGCACCTGAGCTGGAATGCAGCTCGTACGTAATGTCGCTTAAAGGAAGTGCACTCGAGCTGGTATTATACTTGTACTGAAAGTCGCTGACAGGAAACAAACCCGAGCTGGAAGGAAACTCGTACTGAAAGTCACTTAAAGGAAGCGCTACCTATCAGGATGTAAGCTCATACTGAATGTGGCTAAGAGGAAGCGCACCCGAGCTGGAAGGCAGCTCGTACTGAAAATCGCTGACAGGAAGCGCACCCAAGCGGGAAGGAAGCTCGTTCTGAACGTCGCTGAGAGGAAGTGCACCCGAGCTGGAAGGAAGGTCGTACTGAAAGTCGCTGAGAGGAAGCGCTACCTATCAGGATGTAAGCTCATACTGAATGTGGCTAAGAGGAAGCGCACCCGAGATGGAAGGCAGCTCGTACTGAAAGTCACTGAAAGGAAGCTCACCTGAGATAGAATGAAGCTTGTACTGAAAGTCGCTGACAGGAAGTACACCCAAGGTGGAAGGAAGCTCATTCTCAAAGTGGTTGAAAGGAAGTACACCCGTGCTGGAAGGCAGTTCATACTGAAAATCGCTTCAGGGAACCACACCAGAGCTGGAAGGAAGCTCGTACTAAAAGGAAGCGCACCCGAGCTGGAAGGAAGCTTGTACTGAAAATCGCTGACAGGAAGCGCACCCAAGCTGGAAGGAAGCTCATTCTGAACGTCGCTGAGAGGAAGTGCACCCGAGCTGGAAGGAAGGTCGTACTGAAAGTCGCTGAGAGGAAGCGCTACCTATCAGGATGTAAGCTCATACTGAATGTGGCTAAGAGGAAGCGCACCCGAGATGGAAGGCAGCTCGTACTGAAAGTCACTGAAAGGAAGCTCACCTGAGATAGAAGGAAGCTTGTACTGAAAGTCGCTGACAGGAAGTACACCCAAGGTGGAAGGAAGCTCATTCTCAAAGTGGTTGAAAGGAAGTACACCCGTGCTGGAAGGCAGTTCACACTGAAAATCGCTTCAGGGAACCACACCAGAGCTGGAAGGAAGCTCGTACTAAAAGGAAGCGCACCCGAGCTGGAAGGAAGCTTGTACTGAAAATCGCTGACAGGAAGCGCACCCAAGCTGGAAGGAAGCTCATTCTGAACGTCGCTGAGAGGAAGTGCACCCGAGCTGGAAGACAGCTCGTACTGAAAGTCGCTGAGAGGAAGTGCACCCGAGCTGGAAGACAGTTAGTACTGAAATTCACTTAAAGGAAGCGCACCCGAGCTGGAAGGAAGCTCATTCTGAAATTCGCTGAAAGGAAGCACACCCTATGAAGAAGGCAGCCTGTACTTAACGTCTCTGAAAGGAAGCGCACCTGAGCTGGAATGCAGCTCGTACGTAATGTCGCTTAAAGGAAGTGCACTCGAGCTGGTAGTATACTTGTACTGAAAGTCGCTGACAGGAAAGAAACCCGAGCTGGAAGGCAACTCGTACTGAAAGTCACTTAAAGGAAGCGCTACCGATCAGGATGTAAGCTGATACTGAATGTCGCTGAGAGGAAGCGCACCCAAGCTGGAAGGAAGCTCGTAATAAAACGCACTGAAAGGAATTGCACCCGAGCGGTAAGGCAGCTCGTAATTAATAATCGCTGGAAGGAAGCTCACCTGAGATAGAAGGGAGTTCGCACTGAAAGTCGCTGACAGGAAGCACACCCAAGGTGGAAGGAAGCTCATTCTCAAAGTGGCTGAAACGCAGTGCACTCGAGCTGGAAGGCAACTCGTACTGAAAGTCGCTTAAAGGAAGCGCTACCTATCAGGATGTAAGCTCATACTGAATGTCGCTGAGAGGAAGCGCACCCGAGCTGGAAGGAAGGTTGTACTGAAAGTTGCTGAGAGGAAGTGCACCCGAGCTGGAAGACAGCTCGTACTGAAAGTCGCTGAAAGGAAGTGCACCCGAGGTGAAGGAAGCTCATTCTGAAATTCGCTGAAAGGAAGCACACCCTATGAAGAAGGCAGCCTGTACTTAACGTCACTGAAAGGTAGCGCACCTGAGCTGGAATGTAGCTCGTATGTAATGTCGCTTAAAGGAAGCGCACTCGAGCTGGTAGTATGCTTGTACTGAAAGTCGCTGACAGAAAGTGCACCCGAGCTGGAAGGGAGCTCGTACTTAAAGTCACTGAAAGGAACCGTACCAGAGCTGGATGGAAGCTCTTACCGAAAGGAAGCGCACCCGGTCTGGATGGCAGCCTGAACTGAAAGTCACTGAAAGGAAGCGCACCCGAGCTGGAAGGAAGCTCGTTCTGAAAGTCACTGAAAGGAAGCGCAAGCGAGCTGGATGGAAGCTCGTACTGAAAGGAAGCGCACCCGAGCTGGAAGGAAGCTCATAGTGAAAGGAAGCGCACCCGAGCCGGAAAGAAGCTCATACTGAAAGTCGCTGAAAGGAACTGCAACCGAGCTGGAAGGCAGTTAGTACTGAAATTAGCTTAAAACAAGCGCACCCGAGTTGGAAGGAAGCTTGTTCAGAAAATCGCTGAATAGTGCAGCCGACCTGGAATGCAGCTCGCACTTAAAGTCACTGAAAGGAAGCGCACCCGAGCTGGAAGGAAGCTCGTACTGAAAGTCACTGAAAGGAAGCGCAAGCGAGCTGGAAGGAAGCTCGTACTGAAAGGAAGCGCACCCGAGCTGGTAGTATGCTTGTACTGAAAGTCGCTGACAGAAAGTGCACCCGAGCTGGAAGGAAGCTCGTACTGAAAATCGCTGAAAGGAAGCGAACTCGAGCCGGTAGTGTGTTCATACAAAAAATTGCTGACAGGAAGCTCACCAAAGCTGGAAGGCAGCTTGTTTTGAAAGACACTGGAAAGAAGCGCAGCCAAGCTGGAAGGCAGCCCATACTGAACATTGTTGAAAGGAAGCGCACCTGAGCTGGAAGGAATCTCATACTGAAAGTTGCTGAATGGAAGCTCAGCCGAGCTGGAAGGAAGCTCATACTGAAAGTCGCTGAAAGGAAGCGCACCCGACCAGGAAGTCAGCTCGTACTGAAAGGAAGCGCACCCGAGCTGGAAAGAAGAAGGTACCGAAAGTCGCTGAAAGGAAGCGCACCCATTCTGGAAGGCAGCTCGTACTGAAAGTCGCTGAAAGGAAGCGCACCCGTGCTGGAAGGCAGTTAGTACTGAAATTCGATTAAAAGAAGCGCACCCGAGCGGGAAAGAAGTTCATTCTGAAATTCGCTGAATGGAAGCACACCCTATGAAGAAGGCAGCCTGTACTTAACGTCGCTGAAAGGAAGCACACCCAAGCTGGGTGGAAGCTCGTACTGAAAGTCGCTGAAAGAAGTGCACCCGTCCTGGAATGCAGCTCGTACTTAAATTGGCTGAAAGGAAGCGCACTCGAGCTGGTAGTATGCTTGTACTGAAAGTCGATGACAGAAAGTGCACCCGAGCTGGAAGGAAGCTCGTATTGAAAATCGCTTCAAGGAACCGTACCAGAGCTGGATGGAAGCTCTTACTGAAAGGAAGCACACCCGAGCTGGATGGCAGCCTGAACTGAAAGTCACTGAAAGGAAGCACACCGGAGCTGGAAGGAAGCTCGTACTGAAAGTCACTGAAAGGAAGCGCAAGCGAGCTGGAAGGAAGCTCGTACTGAAAGGAAGCGCACCCGAGCTGGAAGGAAGCTCGTACTAAAAGGAAGCGCACCCGAGCCGGAAAGAAGCTCATACTGAAAGTCACTGAAAGGAACTGCAACCGAGCTGGAAGGCAGTTAGTACTGAAATTAGCTTAAAGGAAGCGCACCCGAGTTGGAAGGAAGCTTGTTCAGAAAATCGCTGAATAGTGCAGCCGACCTGGAATGCAGCTCGTACTTAAAGTCACTGAAAGGAACCGTACCAGAGCTGGATGGAAGCTCTTACCGAAAGGAAGCGCACCCGGTCTGGATGGCAGCCTGAACTGAAAGTCACTGAAAGGAAGCGCACCCGAGCTGGAAGGAAGCTCGTTCTGAAAGTCACTGAAAGGAAGCGCAAGCGAGCTGGATGGAAGCTCGTACTGAAAGGAAGCGCACCCGAGCTGGAAGGAAGCTCATAGTGAAAGGAAGCGCACCCGAGCCGGAAAGAAGCTCATACTGAAAGTCGCTGAAAGGAACTGCAACCGAGCTGGAAGGCAGTTAGTACTGAAATTAGCTTAAAACAAGCGCACCCGAGTTGGAAGGAAGCTTGTTCAGAAAATCGCTGAATAGTGCAGCCGACCTGGAATGCAGCTCGCACTTAAAGTCACTGAAAGGAAGCGCACCCGAGCTGGAAGGAAGCTCGTACTGAAAGTCACTGAAAGGAAGCGCAAGCGAGCTGGAAGGAAGCTCGTACTGAAAGGAAGCGCACCCGAGCTGGAAGGAAGCTCGTACTGAAAGGAAGCGCACCCGAGCCAGAAAGAAGCTCGTACAGAAAGTCGCTGAAAGGAAGCGCACCCGACCAGGAAGTCAGCTCATACAGAAAGTCGCTGAAAAGAAGCGCACCCGTGCTGGAAGGCAGCTCATACAGAAAGTCGCTGAAAAGAAGCGCACCCGAGCTGGAAGGAAGCTCCTACTGAAAGTCGCTAAGAGGAGGTGCACCCCAGCTGGACGGCAGCTCATACTGAAAGCCGCTGACAGGAAGTGCACCCGAGCTGGACGGCAGCTCCTACTGAAAGTCACTGAGAGGAAGCGCACCCGAGCTGGAAGGAAGCTCGTACTGAAAGTCGCTGAAAGGAAGCGAACTCGAGCCGGTAGTGTGTTCATACAAAAAATTGCTGACAGGAAGCTCACCAAAGCTGGAAGGCAGCTTGTTTTGAAAGACACTGGAAAGAAGCGCAGCCAAGCTGGAAGGCAGCCCATACTGAACATTGTTGAAAGGAAGCGCACCTGAGCTGGAAGGAATCTCATACTGAAAGTTGCTGAATGGAAGCTCAGCCGAGCTGGAAGGAAGCTCATACTGAAAGTCGCTGAAAGGAAGCGCACCCGACCAGGAAGTCAGCTCGTACTGAAAGGAAGCGCACCCGAGCTGGAAAGAAGAAGGTACCGAAAGTCGCTGAAAGGAAGCGCACCCATTCTGGAAGGCAGCTCGTACTGAAAGTCGCTGAAAGGAAGCGCACCCGTGCTGGAAGGCAGTTAGTACTGAAATTCGATTAAAAGAAGCGCACCCGAGCGGGAAAGAAGTTCATTCTGAAATTCGCTGAATGGAAGCACACCCTATGAAGAAGGCAGCCTGTACTTAACGTCGCTGAAAGGAAGCACACCCAAGCTGGGTGGAAGCTCGTACTGAAAGTCGCTGAAAGAAGTGCACCCGTCCTGGAATGCAGCTCGTACTTAAATTGGCTGAAAGGAAGCGCACTCGAGCTGGTAGTATGCTTGTACTGAAAGTCGATGACAGAAAGTGCACCCGAGCTGGAAGGAAGCTCGTACTAAAAGGAAGCGCACCCGAGCCGGAAAGAAGCTCATACTGAAAGTCACTGAAAGGAACTGCAACCGAGCTGGAAGGCAGTTAGTACTGAAATTAGCTTAAAGGAAGCGCACCCGAGTTGGAAGGAAGCTTGTTCAGAAAATCGCTGAATAGTGCAGCCGACCTGGAATGCAGCTCGTACTTAAAGTCACTGAAAGGAAGCGCACCCGAGCTGGAAGGAAGCTCGTACTGAAAGGAAGCGCACCCGAGCCGGAAAGAAGCTCGTACAGAAAGTCGCTGAAAGGAAGCGCACCCGACCAGGAAGTCAGCTCATACAGAAAGTCGCTGAAAAGAAGCGCACCCGTGCTGGAAGGCAGCTCATACAGAAAGTCGCTGAAAAGAAGCGCACCCAAGCTGGAAGGAAGCTCCTACTGAAAGTCGCTAAGAGGAGGTGCACCCAAGCTGGACGGCAGCTCATACTGAAAGCCGCTGACAGGAAGTGCACCCGAGCTGGACGGCAGCTCTTACTGAAAGTCACTGAGAGGAAGCGCACCCGAGCTGGAAGGAAGCTCGTACTGAAAGTCGCTGAAAGGAAGCGAACACGAGCCGGTAGTGTGTTCATACAGAAAATTGCTGACAGGAAGCTCACCAAAGCTGGAAGGCAGCTTGTTTTGAAAGACACTGGAAATAAGCGTACCCACAAGCTGGAAGGCAGCCCATACTGAACGTTGTTGAAAGGAAGCGCACCCGTGCTGGAAGGAATCTCATACTGAAAGTTGCTGAATGGAAGCGCACCCGAGCTGGAAGGCAGCTCATACTGAAAATCGCTGAAAGAAAGCTCACCTGAGTTGGAAGGGAGCTCGTACTGAAAATCGCTGAAGGGGAGATCCTGCGAGCAGGACGGACGCTCATACTGGAAGTGGCTGAAAGGAAGCGGAACCGAGCTGGAAGGAAGCTCGTACTGAAAATCGCTTCAAGGATCCGTACCAGAGCTGGAAGGAAGCAATTACTGAAAGGAAGCGCACGCGAGCTGGTAGTATGCTTGTACTGAAAGTCTCTGAAAGGAAGCGCACCCGAGCTGGATGGCAGCCCAAACTGAATGTCAATGAAAGGAAGCGCACCCGACCTGGAAGGAAGCTCGTACTGAAAGTCACTGAAAGGAAGCGCACGCGAGCTGGAAGGAAGCTCATACTGAATGTCGCTGAGAGGAAGCGCACGCGAGCTGGAAGGAAGCTCATACTGAATGTCGCTGAAAGGAAGCGCACCCATTCTGGAAGGCAGCTCGTACTGAAAGTCGCTGAAAGGAAGCACACCCAAGCTGGAAGGACGCTCATACTGAAAGTCGCAGAAAGGAAGTGCACCCGTGCTGGAAGGCAGTTAGTACTGAAATTCGCTTAAAAGAAGCGCACCCGAGCTAGAAGGACGCTCATACTGAAAGTCGCAGAAAGGAAGTGCACCCGTGCTGGAAGGCAGTTAGTACTGAAATTCGCTTAAAAGAAGCGCACCCGAGCTGGAAGGAAGTTCATTCTGAAATTCGCTGAATGGAAGCACACCCTATGAAGAAGGCAGCCTGTACTTAACGTCGCTGAAAGGAAGCGCACCCAAGCTGGTGGTACGCTTTCACTGAAAGCTGCTGAAAGGAAGCGCACCCGAGCTGGAATGCAGCTCGTACTGATAGTCACTCAGAGGAAGCACACCGGACCTGGAATGCATCTCGTACTTAAAGTCGCTGACATGAAACAAACCCGAGCTGGAAGTCAGCTCGTACTGAAAGTCGCTGAGAGGAAGCTCACCCGAGCTGGAAGGAAGCTCGTAATGAAAGTCACTGAAAGGAAGTGTACCCGAGCTGGATGGCAGCCTGAACTGAAAGTCACTGAAAGGAAGTGCACCGGAGCTGGAAGGAAGCTCGTACTGAAAGTCACTGAAAGGAAGCGCAAGCGAGCTGGAAGGAAGCTCGTACTGAAAGGAAGCGCACCCGAGCTGGAAGGAAGCTCGTACTGAAAGGAAGCGCACCCGAGCCGGAAAGAAGCTCATACTGAAAGTCACTGAAAGGAACTGCAACCGAGCTGGAAGGCAGTTAGTACTGAAATTAGCTTAAAGGAAGCGCACCCGAGCTGGAAGGAAGCTCGTACTGAAAGTCACTGAAAGGAATCGCACCCGAGCTGGAAGGAAGCTCGTACTGAAAGGAAGCGCACCCGTGCTGGAAGGCAGCTCATACAGAAAGTCGCTGAAAAGAAGCGCACCCAAGCTGGAAGGAAGCTCCTACTGAAAGTCGCTAAGAGGAGGTGCACCCAAGGAGGACGGCAGCTCATACTGAAAGCCGCTGACAGGAAGTGCACCCGAGCTGGACGGCAGCTCCTACTGAAAGTCACTGAGAGGAAGCGCACCCGTGCTGGAAGGAAGCTCACCTGAGTTGGAAGGGAGCTCGTACTGAAAATCGCTGAAGGGGAGATCCTGCGAGCAGGACGGACGCTCATACTGGAAGTGGCTGAAAGGAAGCGCACCAGAGCTGGAAGGAAGCTCGTACTGAAAGTCGCTTCAAGGATCTGTACCAGAGATGTAAGGAAGCAATTACTGAAAGGAAGCGCACCCGAGCTGGAAGAAAGTTCATTCTGAAATTCGCTGAATGGAAGCACACCCTATGAAGAAGGCAGCCTGTACTTAACGTCGCTGAAAGGAAGCGCACCCGAGCTGGTGGTATGCTTTTACTGAAAGCTGCTGAAAGGAAGCGCACCCGAGCTGGAATGCAGCTCGTACTTAAAGTCGCTGACAGGAAACAAACCCGAGCTGGAAGGCAGCTCGTACTGAAAGTCGCTGAGAGGAAGCTCACCCGAGCTGGAAGGAAGCTCGTAATGAAAGTCACTGAAAGGAAGTGTACCCGAGCGGGAAGGCAGCTCGTAATAAAAATCTCTGAATGGAAGCTCACCTGAGAGAGAAGGAAGCTCGTACTGAAAGTCGCTGACAGGAAGCTCACCCGCGCTGGAAGGAAGCTCGTTCTCAAAGTGGCTGAAAGGAAGTGCACCCGTGCTGGAAGGCAGTTCATACTGAAAGCCACTGAGAGGAAGCTCACCCGAGCTGGAAGGCAGCTCTTTTTTGAAAGACGCTGAAAGGTCGCGCACCCGAGTTGGAAGAAAGCTCATACTGAAAATTGGTGAAGGGAAGCTCATCTGAGATAGAAGGAAGCTCGTACTGAAAGTCTCTGAAAGGAAGCACACCCAAGCAGGAAGGAGGCTGGTACTGAAAGTGGCTTAAAGGAAGCGCACCCTAGATTGAAGGAAACTTGTTCAGGAAATCGCTGAAAGGATGTACAACCGACCTGGAATGCAGCTCATACTTAAAGTCGCTGAAAGGAAGCGCACTCGAGCTGCTGGTATGCTTGTACTGAAAGTCGCTGACAGGAAGTGCAGCCGAGCTGCAAGGAAGCTCGTACTGAAAGTCACTGAAAGGAAGCGAACCCGAGCTGGAAGGAAGCTCTTCCTGAAAGGAAGCGCACACGATCTGGAAGGCAGCTCATACTGGACGTCGCTGAAAGGAAACACAAACGAGCTGGAAGGAAGCTCGTACTGAAAGTCGCTGAAAGGAAGCGCACCCGAGGTGGTAGTATGCTTGTACTGAAAGTGGCTGACAGGAACCGCACCTGAGCTGGAAGAAAGCCCGTACTGAAGGAAGCGCATCCGAGCTGGACTGCAGCTAATACTGAAAGCCGCTGATGGGAAGCGCACCTGAGCTGGAAGGTACCTCGTACTGAAAGCCGCTTACAGGAAGGTCACCAGAGCTGGAAGGCAGCTAATACTGAAATTTGCTGAAAGAAACCTCACCTGAGCTAAAAGGCAGCTCGTACTGAAAATCGCTGAATGGAAGCGCTCCCGACCTTAAAGGAAGCTCGTACTGAAAGTCGCTGAAAGGAAGCGCACTCGAGCTGGTAGTATGCTTGTACTGAAAGTCACTGACAGGAAGTGCAACCGAGCTGGAAGGCAGTCCGAAGTGAATTTCACTGAAAGGAAGCGAACCTGAGCTGGAAGGAAGCTCGTACTGAAAGTCACTGAAAGGAAGCGCACCAGAGCTGTAAGGAAGCTCGTACTGAAAGGAAGCGCACGCGATCTGGAAGGCAGCTCATACTGGAAGTCACTGAAAGGAAACACAGCCGAGCTGGAAGGAAGCTCGTAGTGAAAGGAAGTGCACCCGATCTGGAAGGCAGCTCATACAGAAAGTCGCTGAAAAGAAGCACCCCCGAGCTGGAAGACAGCTCGTACTGAAAATCGCTTCAGGGAACCGCACCAAAGCTGGAACAAAGCTCGTACTAAAAGGAAGCGCACCAAAGCTGGAAGGCAGCTCATACTGGAAGTCAGTGAAAGGAAACACAACCGAGCTGGAAGGAAGCTCGTAGTGAAAGGAAGCGCACCCGATCTGGAAGGCAGCTCATACTGAAAATCACTGAAAGGAAGCGCACTCGAGCTGGTAGTATGCTTGTACTGAAAGTCACTGACAGGAAGCGCACCCGAGCTGGACGGCAGCTCATACTGAGAGCCGGTGAAAGGAAGCGCACCCGAGCTGGTAGGCAGGTAGTACTAAAAGTCACTGACAGGGAGCCCACACGAGCTGGACAGCAGCTAATACTGAAAGCCACTGAGAGGAAGCGCTCCCGAGCTGGACGGCAGCTAATACTGAAAGCCGCTGAGAGGAAGCGCTCCTGAGCTGGAAGGCAGCTTGGAATGAAAATCGCTTAAAGGAAGCGCACAAGAGCTGGAAGGAAGCTCGTACTGAAAGTCACTGAAAGGAAGCGCACCGGAGCTGGAAGGAAGCTCGTACTGAAAGGAAGCGCACCCGAGGTTGAAAGAAGGTCATACTGATAGTCGATGAAAGGAAGCTCACCCAAGCTGCAAGGCAGCTCGTGCTGAAAGGAAGAGCATCCAAGGTGGAAGGAAGCTCGTGCTGAAAGTCGCTGAAAGGAAGCACACCCGAGCTGGGTGGAAGCTCTTACTGAAAGTCGCTGAAAGAAGTGCACCCGTCCTGGAATGCAGCTCGTACTTAAATTGGCTGAAAGGAAGCGCACTCGAGCTGGTAGTATGCTTGTACTGAAAGTCGCTGACAGAAAGTGCACCCGAGCTGGAAGGAAGCTCGTACTGAAAATCGCTTCAAGGAACCGTACCAGAGCTGGATGGAAGCTCTTACTGAAAGGAAGCGCACCCGAGCTGGAAGGCAGCTCATACAGAAAGTCGCTGAAAAGAAGCGCACCCAAGCTGGAAGGAAGCTCCTACTGAAAGTCGCTAAGAGGAGGTGCACCCAAGCTGGACGGCAGCTCATACTGAAAGCCGCTGACAGGAAGTGCACCCGAGCTGGACGGCAGCTCCTACTGAAAGTCACTGAGAGGAAGGGCACCTGAGCTGGAAGGAAGCTCGTACTGAAAGTCGCTGAAAGGAAGCGAACTCGAGCCGGTAGTGTGTTCATACAGAAAATTGCTGACAGGAAGCTCACCAAAGCTGGAAGGCAGCTTGTTTTGAAAGACACTGAAAAGAAGCGCACCCAAGCTGGAAGGCAGCCCATACTGAACGTTGTTGAAAGGAAGCGCACCTGAGCTGGAAGGAATCTCATACTGAAAGTCGCTGAAAGAAAGCTCACCTGAGTTGGAAGGGAGCTCGTACTGAAAATCGCTGAAGGGGAGATCCTGCGAGCAGGACGGACGCTCATACTGGAAGTGGCTGAAAGGAAGCGGAACCGAGCTGGAAGGAAGCTCGTACTGAAAATCGCTTCAAGGATCCGTACCAGAGCTGGAAGGAAGCAATTACTGAAAGGAAGCGCACGCGAGCTGGTAGTATGCTTGTACTGAAAGTCACTGAAAGGAAGCGCACCCGAGCTGGAAGGAAGCTCATACTGAAAATCACTGAAAGGAAGCGCACTCGAGCTGGAAGGAAGATCGTACTGAAAGGAAGCGCACCCGAGCTGGAAAGAAGCTCGTACTGAAAGTCGCTGAAAGGAAGCGCACCCATTCTGGAAGGCAGCTCGTACTGAAAGTCGCTGAAAGGAAGCGCACCCATTCTGGAAGGAAGCTCATACTGAAAGTCGCTGAGAGGAAGTGCACCCGTGCTGGAAGGCAGTTAGTACTGAAATTTGCTTAAAAGAAGCGCACCCGAGCTGGTGGTATGCTTTTACTGAAAGCTGCTGAAAGGAAGCGCACCCGAGCTGGAATGCAGCTCGTACTGATAGTCACTCAGAGGAAGCGCACCGGACCTGGAATGCATCTGGAAGGAAGCTCGTAATGAAGTCACTGAAAGGAAGTGTACCCGAGCGGGAAGGCAGCTCGTAATAAAAATCTCTGAAAGGAAGCTCACCTGAGATAGAAGGAAGCTCGTACTGAAAGTCTCTGAAAGGAAGCACACCCAAGCTGGAAGGAGGCTGGTACTGAAAGTGGCTTAAAGGAAGCGCACCCTAGATGGAAGGAAGCTTGTTCAAAAAATCGCTGAACAGTGCAGCCGACCTGGAAGGAAGCTCGTACTGAAAGTCGCTGAAAGGAAGCGCACCCAAGCTGGAAGGAGGCTGGTACTGAAAGTCGCTGAAAGGAAGTGCACCCGAGGGGGAGGAAGCTCATACTGAAAGTCTCTGAAAGGAAGCACACCCAAGCTGGAAGGAGGCTGGTACTGAAAGTGGCTTAAAGGAAGCGCACCCTAGATTGAAGGAAGCTTGTTCGGGAAATCGCTGAAAGGATGTACAACCAACCTGGAATGCAGCTCGTACTTAAAGTCGCTGAAAGGAAGTGCACTCGAGCTGCTGGTATGCTTGTACTGAAAGTCGCTGACAGGAAGTGCAGCCGAGCTGGAAGGCAGCCCGAACTGAATTTCACTGAAAGGAAGCGAACCCGAGCTGGAAGGAAGCTCGTACTGAAAGTCACTGAAAGTAAGCGAACCTGAGCTGGAAGGAAGCTCTTCCTGAAAGGAAGCGCACACGATCTGGAAGGCAGCTCATACTGGACGTCGCTGAAAGGAAACACAAACGAGCTGGAAGGAAGCTCGTACTGAAAGTCGCTGAAAGGAAGCGCACCTGAGCTGGAAGGCACCTCCTACTGAAAGTCGCTGACAGGAAGGTCGCCAGAGCTGGAAGGCAGCTAATACTGAAATTTGCTGAAAGAAACCTCACCTGAGCTCAAAGGCAGCTCGTACTGAAAATCGCTGAAGGGAAGTGCTCCCGACCTGAAAGGAAGCTCGTACTGAAAGTCGCTGAAAGGAAGCGCGCTCGAGCTGGTAGTATGCTTGTACTGAAAGTCACTGACAGGAAGCGCACCCGAGCTGGAAGGCAGCCCGAACTGAATTTCACTGAAAGGAAGCGAACCTGAGCTGGAAGGAAGCTCGTACTGAAAGTCACTGAAAGGAAGCGCACCAGAGCTGTAAGGAAGCTCGTACTGAAAGGAAGCGCACACGATATGGAAGGCAGCTCATACTGGAAGTCACTGAAAGGAAACACAACCGAGCTGGAAGGAAGCTCGTAGTGAAAGGAAGCGCACCCGATCTGGAAGGCAGCTCATACAGAAAGTCGCTGAAAAGAAGCGCACCCGTGCTGGAAGGCAGCTCATACAGAAAGTCGCTGAAAAGAAGCGCACCCAAGCTGGAAGGAAGCTCCTACTGAAAGTCGCTAAGAGGAGGTGCACCCACGCTGGATGGCAGCTCATACTGAAGGCCGCTGACAGGAAGTGCACCCGAGCTGGACGGCAGCTCCTATTGAAAGTCACTGAGAGGAAGCGCACCCGAGCTGGAAGGAAGCTCATACTGAAAGTCGCTGAAAGAAAGCTCACCTGAGTTGGAAGGGAGCTCGTACTGAAAATCGCTGAAGGGGAGATCCTGCGAGCAGGACGGATGCTCATACTGGAAGTGGCTGAAAGGAAGCGGAACCGAGTTGGAAGGAAGCTCGTACTGAGAATCGCTTCAAGGATCCGTACCAGAGCTGTAAGGAAGCAATTACTGAAAGGAAGCGCACGCGAGCTGGTAGTATGCTTGTACTGAAAGTCTCTGAAAGGAAGCGCACCCAAGCTGGAAGGAAGCTCGTACTGAAAGGAAGCGCACCCGAGCTGGAAAGAAGCTCGTACTGAAAGTCGCTGAAAGGAAGCGCACCCATTCTGGAAGGCAGCTCGTACTGAAAGTCGCTGAAAAGAAGCGCACCCGAGCTGGAAGGACGCTCTTACTGAAAGTCGCTGAGAGGAAGTGCACCCGTGCTGGAAGGCAGTTAGTACTGAAATTCGCTTAAAAGAAGCGCACCCGAGCTGGAAGGACGCTCATACTGAAAGTCGCTGAAAGGAAGTGCACCCGTGCTGGAAGGCAGTTAGTACTGAAATTCACTTAAAAGAAGCGCACCCGAGCTGGAAGGAAGCTCGAACTGAAAGTCTCTGAAAGGAAGCACACCCAAGCTGGAAGGAGGCTGGTACTGAAAGTGGCTTAAAGGAAGCGCACCCTAGATGGAAGGAAGCTTGTTCAAAAAATCGCTGAAAGGATGTACAACCAACCTGGAATGCAGCTCGTACTTAAAGTCGCTGAAAGTAAGCGAACCTGAGCTGGAAGGAAGCTCTTCCTGAAAGGAAGCGCACACGATCTGGAAGGCAGCTCATACTGGACGTCGCTGAAAGGAAACACAAACGAGCTGGAAGGAAGCTCGTACTGAAAGTCGCTGAAAGGAAGCGCACCTGAGCTGGAAGGCACCTCCTACTGAAAGTCGCTGACAGGAAGGTCGCCAGAGCTGGAAGGCAGCTAATACTGAAATTTGCTGAAAGAAACCTCACCTGAGCTCAAAGGCAGCTCGTACTGAAAATCGCTGAAGGGAAGTGCTCCCGACCTGAAAGGAAGCTCGTAACGAAAGTCGCTGAAAGGAAGCGCACTCGAGCTGGTAGTATGCTTGTACTGAAAGTCACTGACAGGAAGTGCACCCGAGCTGGAAGGCAGCCCGAACTGAATTTCACTGAAAGGAAGCGAACCTGAGCTGGAAGGAAGCTCGTACTGAAAGTCACTGAAAGGAAGCGCACCAGAGCTGTAAGGAAGCTCGTACTGAAAGGAAGCGCACACGATATGGAAGGCAGCTCATACTGGAAGTCACTGAAAGGAAACACAACCGAGCTGGAAGGAAGCTCGTAGTGAAAGGAAGCGCACCCGATCTGGAAGGCAGCTCATACAGAAAGTCGCTGAAAAGAAGCGCACCCGTGCTGGAAGGCAGCTCATACAGAAAGTCGCTGAAAAGAAGCGCACCCAAGCTGGAAGGAAGCTCCTACTGAAAGTCGCTAAGAGGAGGTGCACCCACGCTGGATGGCAGCTCATACTGAAGGCCGCTGACAGGAAGTGCACCCGAGCTGGACGGCAGCTCCTATTGAAAGTCACTGAGAGGAAGCGCACCCGAGCTGGAAGGAAGCTCATACTGAAAGTCGCTGAAAGAAAGCTCACCTGAGTTGGAAGGGAGCTCGTACTGAAAATCGCTGAAGGGGAGATCCTGCGAGCAGGACGGATGCTCATACTGTGAGTGGCTGAAAGGAAGCGGAACCGAGTTGGAAGGAAGCTCGTACTGAGAATCGCTTCAAGGATCCGTACCAGAGCTGTAAGGAAGCAATTACTCAAAGGAAGCGCACGCGAGCTGGTAGTATGCTTGTACTGAAAGTCTCTGAAAGGAAGCGCACCCAAGCTGGAAGGAAGCTCGTACTGAAAGGAAGCGCACCCGAGCTGGAAAGAAGCTCGTACTGAAAGTCGCTGAAAGGAAGCGCACCCATTCTGGAAGGCAGCTCGTACTGAAAGTCGCTGAAAGGAAGCGCACCCGAGCTGGAAGGACGCTCTTACTGAAAGTCGCTGAGAGGAAGTGCACCCGTGCTGGAAGGCAGTTAGTACTGAAATTCGCTTAAAAGAAGCGCACCCGAGCTGGAAGGACGCTCATACTGAAAGTCGCTGAAAGGAAGTGCACCCGTGCTGGAAGGCAGTTAGTACTGAAATTCACTTAAAAGAAGCGCACCCGAGCTGGAAGGAAGCTCGAACTGAAAGTCTCTGAAAGGAAGCACACCCAAGCTGGAAGGAGGCTGGTACTGAAAGTGGCTTAAAGGAAGCGCACCCTAGATGGAAGGAAGCTTGTTCAAAAAATCGCTGAACAGTGCAGCCGACCTGGAAGGAAGCTCGTACTGAAAGTCGCTGAAAGGAAGTGCACCCGAGGGGGAGGAAGCTCATACTGAAAGTCTCTGAAAGGAAGCACACCCAAGCTGGAAGGAGGCTGGTACTGAAAGTGGCTTAAAGGAAGCGCACCCTAGATTGAAGGAAGCTTGTTCAGGAAATCGCTGAAAGGATGTACAACCAACCTGGAATGCAGCTCGTACTTAAAGTCGCTGAAAGGAAGTGCACTCGAGCTGCTGGTATGCTTGTACTGAAAGTCGCTGACAGGAAGTGCAGCCGAGCTGGAAGGCAGCCCGAACTGAATTTCACTGAAAGGAAGCGAACCCGAGCTGGAAGGAAGCTCGTACTGAAAGTCACTGAAAGTAAGCGAACCTGAGCTGGAAGGAAGCTCTTCCTGAAAGGAAGCGCACACGATCTGGAAGGCAGCTCATACTGGACGTCGCTGAAAGGAAACACAAACGAGCTGGAAGGAAGCTCGTACTGAAAGTCGCTGAAAGGAAGCGCACCTGAGCTGGAAGGCACCTCCTACTGAAAGTCGCTGACAGGAAGGTCGCCAGAGCTGGAAGGCAGCTAATACTGAAATTTGCTGAAAGAAACCTCACCTGAGCTCAAAGGCAGCTCGTACTGAAAATCGCTGAAGGGAAGTGCTCCCGACCTGAAAGGAAGCTCGTACTGAAAGTCGCTGAAAGGAAGCGCGCTCGAGCTGGTAGTATGCTTGTACTGAAAGTCACTGACAGGAAGCGCACCCGAGCTGGAAGGCAGCCCGAACTGAATTTCACTGAAAGGAAGCGAACCTGAGCTGGAAGGAAGCTCGTACTGAAAGTCACTGAAAGGAAGCGCACCAGAGCTGTAAGGAAGCTCGTACTGAAAGGAAGCGCACACGATATGGAAGGCAGCTCATACTGGAAGTCACTGAAAGGAAACACAACCGAGCTGGAAGGAAGCTCGTAGTGAAAGGAAGCGCACCCGATCTGGAAGGCAGCTCATACAGAAAGTCGCTGAAAAGAAGCGCACCCGTGCTGGAAGGCAGCTCATACAGAAAGTCGCTGAAAAGAAGCGCACCCAAGCTGGAAGGAAGCTCCTACTGAAAGTCGCTAAGAGGAGGTGCACCCACGCTGGATGGCAGCTCATACTGAAGGCCGCTGACAGGAAGTGCACCCGAGCTGGACGGCAGCTCCTATTGAAAGTCACTGAGAGGAAGCGCACCCGAGCTGGAAGGAAGCTCATACTGAAAGTCGCTGAAAGAAAGCTCACCTGAGTTGGAAGGGAGCTCGTACTGAAAATCGCTGAAGGGGAGATCCTGCGAGCAGGACGGATGCTCATACTGTGAGTGGCTGAAAGGAAGCGGAACCGAGTTGGAAGGAAGCTCGTACTGAGAATCGCTTCAAGGATCCGTACCAGAGCTGTAAGGAAGCAATTACTCAAAGGAAGCGCACGCGAGCTGGTAGTATGCTTGTACTGAAAGTCTCTGAAAGGAAGCGCACCCAAGCTGGAAGGAAGCTCGTACTGAAAGTCGCTGAAAGGAAGCGCACCCATTCTGGAAGGCAGCTCGTACTGAAAGTCGCTGAAAGGAAGCGCACCCGAGCTGGAAGGACGCTCTTACTGAAAGTCGCTGAGAGGAAGTGCACCCGTGCTGGAAGGCAGTTAGTACTGAAATTCGCTTAAAAGAAGCGCACCCGAGCTGGAAGGACGCTCATACTGAAAGTCGCTGAAAGGAAGTGCACCCGTGCTGGAAGGCAGTTAGTACTGAAATTCACTTAAAAGAAGCGCACCCGAGCTGGAAGGAAGCTCGAACTGAAAGTCTCTGAAAGGAAGCACACCCAAGCTGGAAGGAGGCTGGTACTGAAAGTGGCTTAAAGGAAGCGCACCCTAGATGGAAGGAAGCTTGTTCAAAAAATCGCTGAACAGTGCAGCCGACCTGGAAGGAAGCTCGTACTGAAAGTCGCTGAAAGGAAGTGCACCCGAGGGGGAGGAAGCTCATACTGAAAGTCTCTGAAAGGAAGCACACCCAAGCTGGAAGGAGGCTGGTACTGAAAGTGGCTTAAAGGAAGCGCACCCTAGATTGAAGGAAGCTTGTTCAGGAAATCGCTGAAAGGATGTACAACCAACCTGGAATGCAGCTCGTACTTAAAGTCGCTGAAAGGAAGTGCACTCGAGCTGCTGGTATGCTTGTACTGAAAGTCGCTGACAGGAAGTGCAGCCGAGCTGGAAGGCAGCCCGAACTGAATTTCACTGAAAGGAAGCGAACCCGAGCTGGAAGGAAGCTCGTACTGAAAGTCACTGAAAGTAAGCGAACCTGAGCTGGAAGGAAGCTCTTCCTGAAAGGAAGCGCACACGATCTGGAAGGCAGCTCATACTGGACGTCGCTGAAAGGAAACACAAACGAGCTGGAAGGAAGCTCGTACTGAAAGTCGCTGAAAGGAAGCGCACCTGAGCTGGAAGGCACCTCCTACTGAAAGTCGCTGACAGGAAGGTCGCCAGAGCTGGAAGGCAGCTAATACTGAAATTTGCTGAAAGAAACCTCACCTGAGCTCAAAGGCAGCTCGTACTGAAAATCGCTGAAGGGAAGTGCTCCCGACCTGAAAGGAAGCTCGTAACGAAAGTCGCTGAAAGGAAGCGCACTCGAGCTGGTAGTATGCTTGTACTGAAAGTCACTGACAGGAAGTGCACCCGAGCTGGAAGGCAGCCCGAACTGAATTTCACTGAAAGGAAGCGAACCTGAGCTGGAAGGAAGCTCGTACTGAAAGTCACTGAAAGGAAGCGCACCAGAGCTGTAAGGAAGCTCGTACTGAAAGGAAGCGCACACGATATGGAAGGCAGCTCATACTGGAAGTCACTGAAAGGAAACACAACCGAGCTGGAAGGAAGCTCGTAGTGAAAGGAAGCGCACCCGATCTGGAAGGCAGCTCATACAGAAAGTCGCTGAAAAGAAGCGCACCCGTGCTGGAAGGCAGCTCATACAGAAAGTCGCTGAAAAGAAGCGCACCCAAGCTGGAAGGAAGCTCCTACTGAAAGTCGCTAAGAGGAGGTGCACCCACGCTGGATGGCAGCTCATACTGAAGGCCGCTGACAGGAAGTGCACCCGAGCTGGACGGCAGCTCCTATTGAAAGTCACTGAGAGGAAGCGCACCCGAGCTGGAAGGAAGCTCATACTGAAAGTCGCTGAAAGAAAGCTCACCTGAGTTGGAAGGGAGCTCGTACTGAAAATCGCTGAAGGGGAGATCCTGCGAGCAGGACGGATGCTCATACTGTGAGTGGCTGAAAGGAAGCGGAACCGAGTTGGAAGGAAGCTCGTACTGAGAATCGCTTCAAGGATCCGTACCAGAGCTGTAAGGAAGCAATTACTCAAAGGAAGCGCACGCGAGCTGGTAGTATGCTTGTACTGAAAGTCTCTGAAAGGAAGCGCACCCAAGCTGGAAGGAAGCTCGTACTGAAAGGAAGCGCACCCGAGCTGGAAAGAAGCTCGTACTGAAAGTCGCTGAAAGGAAGCGCACCCATTCTGGAAGGCAGCTCGTACTGAAAGTCGCTGAAAGGAAGCGCACCCGAGCTGGAAGGACGCTCTTACTGAAAGTCGCTGAGAGGAAGTGCACCCGTGCTGGAAGGCAGTTAGTACTGAAATTCGCTTAAAAGAAGCGCACCCGAGCTGGAAGGACGCTCATACTGAAAGTCGCTGAAAGGAAGTGCACCCGTGCTGGAAGGCAGTTAGTACTGAAATTCACTTAAAAGAAGCGCACCCGAGCTGGAAGGAAGCTCGAACTGAAAGTCTCTGAAAGGAAGCACACCCAAGCTGGAAGGAGGCTGGTACTGAAAGTGGCTTAAAGGAAGCGCACCCTAGATGGAAGGAAGCTTGTTCAAAAAATCGCTGAACAGTGCAGCCGACCTGGAAGGAAGCTCGTACTGAAAGTCGCTGAAAGGAAGCGCACCCGAGGGGGAGGAAGCTCGTACTGAAAGGAAGCGCACGCGAGCTGGTAGCATGCTTGTACTGAAAGTCTCTGAAAGGAAGCGCACCCGAGCTGGATGGCAGCCCGAACTGAATGTCAATGAAAGGAAGCGCACCCGACCTGGAAGGAAGCTCGTACTGAAAGTCACTGAAAGGAAGCGCACCCGAGCTGGAAAGAAGCTCGTACTGAAAGTCGCTGAAAGGAAGCGCACACGAGCTGGAAGGCAGCTCATACTGAAAGTCACTGAGAGGAAGTGCACCCGTGCTGGAAGGCAATTAGTACTGAAATTCGCTTAAAAGAAGCGCACCAGAGCTGGAAGGACGCTCATACTGAAAGTCGCTGAAAGGAAGTGCACCCGTGCTGGAAGGCAGTTAGTACTGAAATTCACTTAAAAGAAGCGCACCCGAGCTGGAAGGAAGTTCATTCTGAAATTCGCTGAATGGAAGCACACCCTATGAAGAAGGCATCCTGTACTTAACGTCGCTGAAAGGAAGCGCACCCAAGCTGGTGGTATGCTTTTACTGAAAGCTGCTGAAAGGAAGCGCACCCGAGCTGGAATGCAGCTCGTACTGATAGTCACTCAGAGGAAGCGCACCGGACCTGGAATGCATCTCGTACTTAAAGTCGCTGACAGGAAACAAACCCGAGATGGAAGGCAGCTCGTACTGAAAGTCGCTGAGAGGAAGCTCACCTGAGCTGGAAGGAAGCTCGTAATGAAAGTCACTGAAAGGAAGTGTACCCGAGCGGGAAGGCAGCTCGTAATAAAAATCTCTGAAAGGAAGCTCACCTGAGATAGAAGGAAGCTCGTACTGAAAGTCGCTGACAGGAAGCTCACCCGCGCTGGAAGGAAGCTCGTTCTCAAAGTGGCTGAAAGGAAGTGCACCCGTGCTGGAAGGCAGTTCATACTGAAAGCCACTGAGAGGAAGCTCACCCGAGCTGGAAGGCAGCTCTTTTTTGAAAGACGCTGAAAGGTAGCGCACCCGAGTTGGAAGGAAGCTCATACTGAAAATCGCTGAAGGGAAGCTCATCTGAGATAGAAGGAAGCTCGTACTGAAAGTCTCTGAAAGGAAGCACACCCAAGCTGGAAGGAGGCTGGTACTGAAAGTGGCTTAAAGGAAGCACACCCTAGATGGAAGGAAGCTTGTTCAAAAAATCGCTGAAGAGTGCAGCCGACCTGGAAGGAAGCTCGTACTGAAAGTCTCTGAAAGGAAGCACACCCAAGCTGGAAGGAGGCTGGTACTGAAAGTGGCTTAAAGGAAGCGCACCCTAGATGGAAGGAAGCTTGTTCAAAAAATCGCTGAAGAGTGCAGCCGACCTGGAAGGAAGCTCGTACTGAAAGTCTCTGAAAGGAAGCACACCCAAGCTGGAAGGCGGCTGGTACTGAAAGTCGCTGAAAGGAAGTGCACCCGAGGGGGAGGAAGCTCATACTGAAAGTCTCTGAAAGGAAGCACACCCAAGTTGGAAGGAGGCTGGTACTGAAAGTGGCTTAAAGGAAGCGCACACTAGATTGAAGGAAGGTTGTTCAGGAAATCGCTGAAAGGATGTACAACCAACCTGGAATGCAGCTCGTACTTAAAGTCGCTGAAAGGAAGCGCACTCGAGCTGCTGGTAAGCTTGTACTGAAAGTCGCTGACAGGAAGTGCAGCCGAGCTGGAAGGCAGCCCGAACTGAATTTCACTGAAAGGAAGCGAACCCGAGCTGGAAGGAAGCTCTTCCTGAAAGGAAGCGCACACAATCTGGAAGGCAGCTCATACTGGACGTCACTGAAAGGAAACACAAACGAGCTGGAAGGAAGCTCGTGCTGAAAGTCGCTGAAAGGAAGCGCACCCGAGCTGGTAGTATGCTTGTACTGAAAGTGGCTGACAGGAACCGCACCAGAGCTGGAAGGAAGCCCGTACTGAAGGAAGCGCATCCGAGCTGGACTGCAGCTAATACTGAAAGCCGCTGATGGGAAGCGCACCTGAGCTGGAAGGCACCTCGTACTGAAAGTCGCTGACAGGAAGCTCACCAGAGCTGGAAGGCAGCCCGAACTGAATTTCACTGAAAGGAAGCGAACCTGAGCTGGAAGGAAGCTCGTACTGAAAGTCACTGAAAGGAAGCGCACCAGAGCTGTAAGGAAGCTCGTACTGAAAGGAAGCGCACACGATCTGGAAGGCAGCTCATACTGGAAGTCAGTGAAAGGAAACACAACCGAGCTGGAAGGAAGCTCGTAGTGAAAGGAAGCGCACCCGATCTGGAAGGCAGCTCATACTGAAAATCACTGAAAGGAAGCGCACTCGAGCTGGTAGTATGCTTGTACTGAAAGTCACTGACAGGAAGCGCACCCGAGCAGGAAGGCAGCTCATACTGAGAGCCGGTGAAAGGAAGCGCACCCGAGCTGGTAGGCAGGTAGTAGTAAAAGTCACTGACTGGAAGCCCACACGAGCTGGACAGCAGCTAATACTGAAAGCCACTGAGAGGAAGCGCTCCCGAGCTGGACGGCAGCTAATACTGAAAGCCGCTGAGAGGAAGCGCTCCTGAGCTGGAAGGCAGCTTGGAACGAAAATCGCTTAAAGGAAGCGCACAAGAGCTGGAAGGAAGCTCGTACTGAAAGTCACTGAAAGGAAGCGCACCAGAGCTGGAAGGAAGCTCGTACTGAAAGGAAGCGCACCCGAGCTGGAAAGAAGCTCGTACTGAAAGTCGCTGAAAGGAAGCGCATCCGAGCAGGAAGTCAGCTCATACTGAAAGTCGCTGAAAGGAAGCTCACCCGAGCTGGAAAAACGCTCATACTGAAAGTCGCTGAAAGGAAGCACACCCAAGCTGGAAGGCAGCCCATACTGAAAGCTGCTGAAAGGAAGCGCACCCGAGCTGGAAGGCAGCTCATACAGAAAGTCGATGAAAGGAAGCTCACCCGAGCTGCAAGGCAGCTCATACTGAAAGTCGCTGACAGGAAGCGCATCAAGGTGGAAGGAAGCTCGTGCTGAAAGTCGCTGAAAGGAAGTGCAACAGACCTGGAAGGAAGCTCGTACTGAAAGTCGCTGAAAGGAAGCACACCCGAGCTGGGTGGAAGCTCGTACTGAAAGTCGCTGAAAGGAAGCGCACCCGAGCTGGAAAGAAGCTCGTACTGAAAGTCGCTGAAAGAAGTGCACCCGTCCTGGAATGCAGCTCGTACTTAAATTGGCTGAAAGGAAGCGCACTCGAGCTGGTAGTATGCTTGTACTGAAAGTCGCTGACAGAAAGTGCACCCGAGCTGGATGGCAGCCCGAACTGAATGTCACTGAAAGGAAGCGCACCAGAGCTGGAAGGAAGCTCGTACTGAAAGTCACTGAAAGGAAGCACACCCGAGCTGGAAGGAAGCTCGTACTGAAAGTCACTGAAATGAAGCGCACCTGAGCTGGAAGGAAGCTCGAACTGAAAATCGCTTCAAGAACCGGACCAGACCTGGAAGGAAGCTCGTAGTGAAAGGAAGCGCACCCGAGCTGGAAGGCAGCTCATACTGAAAATCGCTGAAAGGAAGCGCACCAGAGCTGGAAGGAAGCTCGTACTGAAAGGAAGCGCACAATCTAGAAGGCAGCTCATACTGGAAGTCGCTGAAAGGAAACACAAATGAGCTGGAAGGAAGCTCGTACTGAAAGGAAGCGCACCTGATCTGGAAGGCAGCTCATACAGAAAGTCGCTGAAAAGAAACACACCCGAGCTGGAAGACAGCTCGTAGTGAAAATTGCTTCAGGGAACCGCACCAAAGCTGGAAGGAAGCTCGTACTAAAAGGAAGCGCACCAAAGCTGGAAGGCAGCTCATACTGGAAGTCACTGAAAGGAACACAACCGAGTTGGAAGGAAGCTCTTACTGAAAGTAAGCGCACCCGAGCTGGAAGGAAGCTCATACTGAAAATCGCTGAAAGGAAGCGTACTCGAGCTGGTAGTATGCTTGTACTGAAAGTCACTGAAAGGAAACGCACCCGAGCTGGAAGGCGGCCCGAACTGAAAGTCACTCAAAGGAAGCGCACCCGACCTGGAAGGAAGCTTGTACTGAAAGGAAGCGCACCCAATCTGGAAGGCAGCTCACACTGAAAGTCACTGAAAGGAACCGAAACCGAGCTGGAAGGAAGCTCGTATTGAAAATCGCTGGCAGTAAGAGCACCCAAGCTGGAAGGAAGCTCGTTCTGAACGTCACTGAGAGGAAGTGCACCCGAGCTGGAAGGCAGCTCGTACTGAAAGTCGCTGAGAGGAAGTGCACGCGAGCTGGAAGGCAGCTCGTACTTAAAGTCGCTGACAGTAAGCGCACCCAAGCTGGAAGGACGCTCATTCTGAACGTCGCTGAGAGGAAGTGCACCCGAGCAGGAAGGCAGCTCGTACCGAAAGTCGCGAAAAGTAAGCGAACTCGAGCCGGTAGTGTGTTCATAAAGAAAGTTGCTGGGAGCTTGTTTTGAAAGACACTGGAAAGAAGCAGCCCCGATCTGGAAAGAAGCTCGTACTGAAAGGAAGCACACCCGAGCTGGAAGGCAGCTCATACTGAGAGCCGGTGATAGGAAGCGCACCCGAGCTGGTAGGCAGGTAGTACTAAAAGTCACTGACAGGAAGCGCACCCGAGCTGGAAGGAAGCTCGTACTGAAAGTCACTGAAAGGAAGCGCACCCGTGCTGGAAGGCAGCTCGTACAGAAAGTCGCTGAAAAGAAGCGCACTCAAGCTGGAAGGAAGCTCCTAATGAAAGTCGCTAAGAGGAGGTGCACCCGAGCTGGACGGCAGCTCATACTGAAAGCCGCTGACAGGAAGTGCACCCGAGCTGTACGGTAGCTCCTACTGAAAGTCACTGAGAGGAAGCGCACCCGAGCTGGAAGGCAGCTCGTACTGAAAGTCGCTGAAAGAAAGCTCACCTGAGTTGGAAGGGAGCTCGTACTGAAAATCGCTGAAGGGGAGATCCTGCGAGCAGGACGGACGCTCATACTGGAACTCGGTGAAAGGAAGCGCACCCGAGCTGGAAGGCAGCTCATACTGAAAATCGCTTCAGGGAACCACACCAGAGCTGGAAGGAAGCTCGTACTAAAAGGAAGCGCACCCGAGCTGGAAGGAAGCTCGTACTGAAAATCGCTGACAGGAAGCGCACCCAAGCTGGAAGGAAGCTCATTCTGAACGTCGCTGAGAGGAAGTGCACCCGAGCTGGAAGACAGCTCGTACTGAAAGTCGCTGAGAGGAAGTGCACCCGAGCTGGAAGGCAGTTAGTACTGAAAGTCGCTGAAAAGAAGCGCACCCGAGCAAGAAAGAAGCTCATTCTGAAATTCGCTGAATGGAAGCACACCCTATGAAGAAGGCAGCCCGTACTTAACGTCGCTGAAAGGAAGTGCACCCGAGCTGGAAGGAAGCTCGTACTGAAAGTTGCTGAGAGGAAGCGCACGCGAGCTGGAAGGAAGCTCGTAATGAAAGTCACTGAAAGGAAGCGTACCCGAGCGGGAAGGCAGCTCGTAATAAAAATCGTTGAAAGGAAGTACACCTGAGATAGAAGGAAGCTCGTACTGAAAGTCGCTGACAGGAAGGACACCCAAGGTGGAAGGAAGCTCGTTCTCAAAGTGGCTGAAAGGAAGTGCACCCGTGCTGGAAGGCAGTTCATACTGAAAGCCACTCAGAGGAAGCTCACCCGAGCTGGAAGGCAGCTCTTTTCTGAAAGACGCTGAAAGGAAGCACACCCGAGCTGGAAGAAAGCTCATACTGAAAATCGCTGAAGGGAAGCTCATCTGAGATAGAAGGAAGCTCGTACTGAAAGTCTCTGAAAGGAAGCACACCCAAGGTGGAAGGAAGCTCGTTCTCAAAGTCGCTGAAAGGAAGCGCACTCGAGCTGGTAGTATGCTTGTACTGAAAGTCGCTGAAAGGAAGCGCTACCGATCAGGAAGTAAGCTCATACAGAAAGTCGCTGAAAGGAAGCGCAACCGAGCTGGAAGGAAGCTCGTACTGAAAGTCGCTGACAGGAAGCGCACCAGAGCTGGAAGGAAGCTCCTACTGAAAGGAAACACACACGAGCTGGAAGGCAGCTCGTACTGGAAGTCGCTGAAAGGAAGCGCAACAGACCTGGAAGGAAGCTCGTACTGAAAGCCGCTGAAAGGAAGCACACCCGAGCTGGGAAGAAGCTCGTACTGAAAGTAGCTGAAAAGAAGCGCACTCGAGCTGGTAGTATGCTTGTACTGAAAGCCGCTGAGAGGAAGCGCACCTGAGCTGGAAGGCAGCTCGTACTGAAAGTCGCTGAAAGGAAACGCACCCGTTCTGGAAAGAAGCTCATACTGAAAGTCGCTGACAGGAAGCGCACCCGAGCTTGAAGGCGGCTGGTACTGAAAGTCGCTGAAAGAAAGTGCACCAGAGCTGGAAGGAAGCCCGTACTGAACGTCGCTGCAAGGAAGCGCACCCGAGCTGGAAGGCAGCTAATACTGAAATTTGCTGAAAGAAAGCTCACCTGAGCTGGAAGGCAGCTCATAGTGAAAATCACTGAAGGGAAGATTATCCGAGCTAGAAGGCAGCTCATACTGGAAGTCGCTGAAAGCAAGCGCACCCGAGCTGGAAGGAAGCTCGTAGTAAAAGGAAGCGCACCCTAGCTGGAAAGAAGCTCGTACTGAAAGTCACTGAAAGGAAGCGCACCCGAGCGGGAAGGCAGCTCGTAATAAAAATCGCTGAAAGGAAGCTCACCTGAGATGGAAGGAAGCTCGTACTGAAAGTGGCTGAAAGGAAGTGCACCCGTGCTGGAAGGCAGTTCATACTGAAAGCCACTGAGAGGAAGCTCACCCGAGCTGGAAGGCAGCTCTTTTTTGAAAGATGCTGAAAGGTAGCGCACCCGAGCTGGAGGAAAGCTCATACTGAAAATCGCTGAAAGGAAGCGCAACCAAGCTGGAAGGAAGTTCGTATTGAAAGGAAGCACACCCTAGCTGGAAGGCAGCTCGTACTGAAAGTCGCTGAAAGGAAGCACACCCGAGCTGGAAGCAAGCTTGTACTGAAAGGAAGCACACCCGAGCTGGAAGGCAGCTCGTACTGAAAGTCGCTGAATGGAAGCGCAACCGAGCTGGAAAGAAGCTTCTACTGAAAGTCGCTGAAAGGAAGCGCACCCGAGTTGGAAAGAAGCTCGTACTTAAAGTCGCTGAAAGGAAGTGCTACTGATCAGGAAGTAAGCTATTACTGAAAAATGCTGAAAGGAAGCGCACCCAAGCTGGAAGGCGGCTGGTACTGAAAGTCGCTGAAAGGAAGCGCACCCGAGCGGGGAGGAAGCTTGTACTGAAAGTCTCTAAAAGGAAGCACACCCAAGCTGGAAGGCAGCTCGTACAGAAAGTCGCTGAAAGGAAGTGCAGCCCACCTGGAATGCAGCTTGTACTTAAAGTCGCTGAAAGGAAGCGCTACCGATCAGGAAGTAAGCTCATACTGAAAGTCGCTGAAAGGAAGCTCTCCCGAGCAAGTAGGAAGCTCGTTCTGAAAGTCGCTGATAGGAAGCACACCCGAGTTGGAAGGAAGCTCGTACTGAAAGTCGCTGAAAGGAAGCGCACCCGAGCTGGAAAGAAGCTCGTACTGAAACTCGCTGACAGGAAGCTCACCCGAGCTTGAAGGCGGCTGGTACTGAAAGTCGCTGAAAGAAAGTGCACCGGAGCTGGAAGGAAGCTCGTACTGAAAGGAAGGACACCCGAGCTGGAAGGCAGCTCGTACTGAAAGTCGCTGAAAGGAAGCGCAACTGAGCTGTAAGGAAGATCGTACTGAAAGGAAGCACACACGAGCTGGAAGGCAGCTCGTACTGGAAGTCGCTGAAAGGAAGCGCAACTGAGCTGTAAGGAAGCTCATACTGAAAGCCGCTGAAAGGAAGCACACCCGAGCTGGGAAGAAGCTCGTACTGAAAGTAGCTGAAAAGAAGCGCACTCGAGCTTGTAGTATGCTTGTACTGAATGCCGCTGAGAGGAAGCGCACCTGAGCTGGAAGGCACTTCGTACTGAAAGTCGATGAAAGGAAGTGACCTCGATCCGGTAGTGTGTTCATACAGAAAGTCGCTGACAGGAAGCTCACCAGAGCTGGAAGGAAGCCCGTACTGAACGTCGCTGCAAGGAAGCGCACCCGAGCTGGAAGGCAGCTAATACTGAAATTTGCTGAAAGAAAGCTCACCTGAGCAGGAAGGCAGCTCATACTGAAAATCACTGAAGGGAAGATTATCCGAGCTAGAAGGCAGCTCATACTGGAAGTCGCTGAAAGGAAGCTGTTGTGGTTTAACCCGGCTGGCAGCTAAACACCACACAGCCGTTTGCTCACCCTCCCCTCTCCCTCTCTGGGATGGGGGAGAGAAACGGGAAAGTGAAGCCGGTGAGTTGAGATAAAGACAGTTTATTAAGACAGGAATATAATAATAACAATAATAATAATAATAGTGATAATGATAATAGTATTAATAATAATAATGTGTAAGAAAACAAGTGATGCACAATGCAATTGCTCACCACCCGCTGACCGATGCCCAGCCTATCCCTGAGCAGCCGGCCCCCCACCCCGGCCAGCCACCCCTATATATTTTTTAGCATGACGTCAGATGATATGGAATACCCCTTTGGCCAGTTTGGGTCAGCTGTCCTGGGTCTGTCCCCTCCCAGCTCCTGCTGCACCCCCAGCCTGCTCGCTGGCAGGACAGAGCGAGAAGCCGAAAAGTCCTTGGCCTGGTGTAAACACTGCTCTGCAACAATTAAAACATCAGCATGTTATCAGCGCTCTTCTCATCCTAATCCAAAACATAGCACCCTACCAGCTACTATGAGGAAAAATTAACTCTGTCCTAACTGGAACCAGGACAGATATCCACCCCTTATTCCATACCATTTATGACATGCTCAGGTTACACTCTTTCCAATACCTTGTAATTAATCACCATTTTCATCTATGATATATAGCAATCATGGTAGTGATGACATACAGTATTGTATAATAATTAACATACTACAATTCAACTCATGGGCTATTCTCACCCAGTATCAAATCCCCTTGAGGTACACACCGGACCTCCCCATTCTTTTGCATTACCCACCAAGTGCATCCAGGTCCCTGAGCAAAAGCAATCCCACGAATGGGTTTGCCTTTTCCTGAGGCAGGAGTAGCCCAGACTGTTTTACCCAGCATGTTTCTTACGTGCACTACAGGAACTTTATCCCCTTCTACAGTGCGTAACAGGTTTGATTGGGCAGGTCCAGCTTGGTTGGCAGATCCCCTGGTATTGACTTACCAGGTGGCCTTTGCCAAATGTGTATCCCAATTTTTGAATGTCCCAACACCCATTGCTTTCAGTGTAGTCTTCAACAGTCCATTGTATCGTTCAACTTTTCCAGAGGCTGGTGCATGATAGGGGATGTGATACACCCACTCAATACCATGTTCTTTGGCCCAAGTGTCTATAAGGTTGTTTCGGAAATGAGTCCCGTTGTCTGACTCAATTCTCTCTGGGGTGCCATGTCGCCATAGGACTTGCTTTTCAAGGCCCAGGATAGTGTTCCGGGCGGTGGCATGGGGCACCGGATATGTTTCCAGCCATCCGGTGGTTGCTTCCACCATTGTAAGTACGTGGCGCTTGCCGTTGCGGGTTTGAGGGAGTGTGATGTAATCAATCTGCCAGGCCTCTCCATATTTATATTTCAGCCATCGTCCTCCATACCAAAGAGGTTTTGACCGTTTGGCTTGCTTGATTGCAGCACATGTTTCACAATCATGAATAACCTGTGCTATAGTGTCCATGGTCAGGTCCACCCCTCGATCGCGAGCCCATCTGTAGGTTGCATCTCTACCTTGATGGCCTGAGGTGTCATGGGCCCATCGGGCTATAAATAATTCACCTTTATGTTGCCAGTCCAGGTCCACCTGAGCCACTTCAATCTTAGCAGCCTGATCCACCTGCTGGTTGTTTTGATGTTCTTCAGTAGCCCGAATCTTGGGCACATGAGCATCTACATGGCGTACCTTTACAACCAGGTTCTCTACCTGGGCAGCAATATCTTGCCACAATGCCGCAGCCCAGATGGGCTTGCCCCTGCCCTGCCAGTTGTTCTGCTTCCATTGCTGTAACCACCCCCACAGGGCATTTGCTACCATCCATGAATCAGTATAGAGATAGAGAACTAGCCACTTTTCTCGTTCAGCAATATCTAAAGCCAGCTGAATGGCTTTCACTTCTGCAAACTGACTCGATTCACCTTCTCCCTCAGCAGCTTCTGCAACTTGTCGTGTAGGACTCCATACAGCAGCTTTCCATCTCCGATGCTTTCCCACAATACGACAGGACCCATCAGTGAACAAGGCATATTTCTTCTCATTTTCTGGTAGCTTCTTGTACAGTGGGGCTTCTTCAGCACGAACCACTTCCTCCTCTGATGATATCCCAAAGTATTTGCCTTCTGGCCAGTCCATAATCACCTCCAAGATTCCTGGGCGACTGGGGTTTCCTATTTGAGCCCGCTGAGTAATCAGTGCAACCCACTTGCTCCATGTAGCATCAGTTGCATGATGTGTAGAGGGGACCCTTCCTTTGAACATCCAGCCTAGTACTGGCAGTCGGGGTGCCAGGAGGAGCTGCGCTTCAGTACCGACCACTTCCGAAGCGGATCGAACTCCTTCATATGCTGCCAAGATCTCCTTTTCAGTTGGAGTATAGCGGGCTTCAGATCCTCTGTATCCCCGACTCCAAAACCCCAGGGGTCGACCTCGAGTTTCCCCAGGTTCTTTCTGCCAGAGGCTCCAGGTGGGACCATTCTCCCCGGCTGCGGTGTAGAGCACATTCTTTACATCTGGTCCTGTTCGGACTGGCCCGAGGGCTACTGCATGAACTATTTCCTGCTTAATTTGTTCAAAGGCTTGTCGTTGCTCAGGGCCCCATTCAAAAGCATTCTTCTTACGGGTTACTTGGTAGAGCGGGTTTACAATCAGACTGTAATTTGGAATATGCATTCTCCAAAACCCCACGACACCTAGGAAAGTTTGTGTTTCTTTTTTGCTAGTTGGTGGAGACATAGCTGTTATTTTGTTGATCACATCCATTGGGATTTGACGACGTCCATCTTGCCATTTTATTCCTAAAAACTGGATCTCTCGTGCAGGTCCTTTAACTTTATTCTGTTTTATGGCAAAACCGGCCTTCAGAAGGATTTGGACTATTTCCTTCCCTTTCTCGAAAACTTCTTCTGCAGTGTCCCCCCACACAATGATGTCATCGATGTACTGCAGGTGTTCAGGAGCTTCGCCCTGCTCCAGCGCAGACTGGATCAGTCCATGGCAAATGGTAGGGCTGTGTTTCCACCCCTGGGGCAGCCGATTCCAAGTATATTGGACTCCCCTCCAAGTGAAAGCAAACTGTGGCCTGCACTGTGCTGCTAGAGGGATGGAGAAAAATGCATTAGCGATATCAATTGTGGCATACCACTTGGCTGCCTTTGATTCCAGTTCATACTGGAGTTCTAGCATGTCCGGCACTGCAGCACTCAGTGGTGGCGTGACTTCGTTCAGGCCACGATAGTCCACTGTTAGTCTCCACTCACCATTAGACTTTCGCACTGGCCATATGGGACTATTAAAAGGTGAATGAGTCTTGCTGATCACTCCTTGGCTCTCCAGTTGACGAATTAGCTTATGGATGGGACTCAGGGAGTCTCGGTTGGTGCGATATTGCCGCCGGTGCACAGTTGTGGTAGCGATCGGCACTTGTTGTTCTTCAACCCTCAGCAACCCCACAACAGAAGGGTCCTCTGAGAGACCGGGCAAGGTAGACAACTGTTTAATGTCCTCTGTCTCCAAGGCAGCTATGCCAAAAGCCCAGCGGAACCCTTTCGGGTCCTTGAAATATCCTCTTCTAAGATAGTCTATGCCAAGGATGCACGGAGCATCTAGGCCAGTCACAATACGGTGCTTTTGCCACTCATTCCCGGTTAGACTCACTTCAGCCTCCAATACAGTTAACTGCTGGGATCCCCCCCGTCACACCATAAATACAGATGGGCTCTGGCCCTTTATAGCTTGATGGCATTAGAGTACATTGTGCACCGGTGTCTACGAAAGCCTTATACTTCTGTGCGTCTGACGTGCCAGGCCATCGAATCCACACAGTCCAATAAACTCGATTGTCCCTTTCCTCCCCCTGGCTGGAGGCAGGGCCCCTCTAGTCCTGGTCAGAATCTTCGTTTCTGTGTTTAAAGGACTGCCTGCTGGAAGTTGGAGCAGCAAACTTTTCAGAGAACTCCTTTTTCCCAATTGTTTTCCTTTGCAATTCACGTACCCGTGCCTCTAGGGTCGCAGTAGATTTTCCATCCCATTTTCTCATGTCCTCTCCATGGTCACGTAGGTAAAACCACAGGGTGGCGCGGTGTGTGTGCCCACCATATTGTCTTCCTTGCATAGATGAACGTTTACCCCTAATAGCTGAGACACTGGTTTGTACAGGTGGGGAGGAAAATAATCTCTCTTCAAGTTGGTGGATCTTTTCAGAAAGTTTCTCCAAAGTATTCTCTTTTAACTGGTGGACACTGGTTCGTTCAGGTGGAGGGGAAGATAATCTTTCTTCAAGTTGGTGGATCTTTTCAGAAATTTTCTCCAAAGCATTCTCTTTTGGCTGGTGGACACTGGTTCGTTCAGGTGGAGGGGAAGATAAATTCTCTTTAAGTTGGTGGACCTCTTCAGAGAGTTTCTCCACAGCCGAGACACAGGCCTGTAGGGAAGAGGAGAGATTTCCTTCGTACTGCCGGAGTATTTTAGTCACTTCATTCACTGGGGGATTCTCCTCCGCTTTCCAGGCTATTATTGCCAATGAGCTGGCATATGATGATGGGGCACTCTGTACAAACTTCCGCCACATGGGTAGTGTACACCGGACTGCATCTGGATCTGCAGATGTTTGTGTGTCGTCTAGGTCCTTATAAATTACTTCCCGTACGGCCAATTCCCTCAGGTACTGAATTCCCTTCTCCATGGTGGTCCATTTGCCTGGTAGACATACAAGTTCTTCCTTGAAGGGATACCTTTCCTGCACAGCTGACAGGAGACACCTCCAGAGGCTGTGGGATCGTGCTCCATCTCCAATTGCTTTGTCAATGCATGCGTCCCTAGCAAGGGATCCCAGCCGCCTGGCTTCCTTGCCCTCCAATTCCACATAATTGGCTCCCGTGTCCCAGCACCGGAGCAGCCAGGTGACAAGCTGCTCACCTATACAGCGACCAAAATCTTTTCGTACATCTCGTAGCTCACGCTGGTATAGAGTCCGGGTAGTTACTGTTGATTTTTCGACATCCCCATCCTCATCTTCAGTCTCCTGCACCTTTGATGGCCCAGCCTCGTCTTCACTATGCCCAGACTTAGCAGAAGACTGTCTGCGTTCTAAACGACCTGAGCCTCTATACCATTTTTTCACCTTGTCTACAGGGGCAACTTGCACTGCTACAGCTCGTTTCTCTGACCCAGCCACAGGGTCTGCCACAGGGGTTGGAATACCCTCTGCGGGGTCAACTTGCACTTCTACAGCTCGTTTCTCTGACCCAGACACAGGAGTGGGAGCAGCTGCAGGAGCTGGAGCGGCTGCAGAAGCTGGAGCTGGAGCAGCTGCAGGGGCTGGAGCGGCTGCAGGAGCTGGAGCGGCTGCAGGAGCTGGAGCGGCTGCAGGAGCTGGAGCTGGAGCAGCTGCAGGAGCTGGAGCGGCTGCAGGAGCTGGAGCGGCTGCAGGAGCTGGAGCGGCTGCAGGAGCTGGAGCTGGAACAGCTGCAGGGGCTGGAACGGCTGCAGGAGCTGGAGCGGCTGCAGGAGCTGGAGCTGGAACAGCTGCAGGGGCTGGAACGGCTGCAGGAGCTGGAGCGGCTGCAGGAGCTGGAGCGGCTGCAGGAGCTGGAGCTGGAGCGGCTGCAGGAGCTGGAGCTGGAACGGCTGCAGGAGCTGGAGCGGCTGCAGGAGCTGGAGCTGGAGCGGCTGCAGGAGCTGGAACTGGAGCGGCTGCAGGAGCTGGAACTGGAACGGCTGCAGGAGCTGGAACTGGAGCGGCTGCAGGAGCTGGAGCGGCTGCAGGAGCTGGAGCTAGGTTGCTAGTAGCATCAATTGCAGCTCGATAGGCACAAGCCAGACCCCAGCACGCTACAGTGATTTGTGTCACTTTGGAACTGCCAGAGTCATGACACCTTTTTTTCAAGCATTCTGCCAGCTTTTTAGGATTTTGCAGTTGTTCAGGGGTGAATGTCCAAAACACTGGAGGTGACCACTGCTCTAGAAACCTGCCCATATCCTCCCACACTCCCTGCCACTCACAACTATCCCGCCTCAAGACAGATCTCCGGATGAGATTCCTAAGTAGTTGTTTAACCCTCAACAAAACCTGAGAGTTCATTCAGGAGACATAACAACAAGAGCAGGCTGGTCTGAGTATCCCAAGGATATTCAACATCTCGGAGAACCACCGTAACTAGCTCGGGGGATAAGAGGGTGGTGGTGAAGGAGAAAGGGAGAGTGAACAGGTAGGGAAACATGTCTTCCCCTGTCCCCTTCACAGATTGGCTCCCTAACGAAAACAGGCAATAGCTGTAGTTGCTAATAGTTTCCGAGATATGGTTTCCAAAGTATAGAGTCGACGTCAGTGCTGAGTACAAATACCAGGTTAAAGTCGTGACCAGATATTTCATCATTTCATAAGCCATTGTTACACCGCACAGTACCATAACAATCTTAAACCAGGGCCCGGAAAGGATAAACAGCGCAACAGGGAGCACATACAGAAAGTAACGCACTATAAAACTCAATTTGGAATACAGGTACAGCAGACTGGAGATTAAGGCAATCAACATCGTGACTAGCAACTATTAAGCAGGTCCAATACTTATACCAATTTTAGTTTAACACACTCTGGTCAAATCTGTCGATATCTCAACCCTTCAAGCCCCACGTTGGGCGCCAAAAGGGCTGTTGTGGTTTAACCCGGCTGGCCGCTAAACACCACACAGCCGTTCGCTCACCCTCCCCCCTCCCTCTCTGGGATGGGGGAGAGAAACGGGAAAGTGAAGCCGGTGAGTTGAGATAAAGACAGTTTTTTAAGACAGGAATATAATAATAACAATAATAATAATAATAGTGATAATGATGATAGTATTAATAATAATAATGTGTAAGAAAACAAGTGATGCACAATGCAATTGCTCACCACCCGCTGACCGATGCCCAGCCTATCCCCGAGCAGCCGGCCCCCCACCCCGGCCAGCCACCCCTATATATTGTTTAGCATGACGTCAGATGGTATGGAATACCCCTTTGGCCAGTTTGGGTCAGCTGTCCTGGGTCTGTCCCCTCCCAGCTCCTGCTGCACCCCCAGCCTGCTCGCTGGCAGGACAGAGCGAGAAGCCGAAAAGTCCTTGGCCTGGTGTAAACACTGCTCTGCAACAATTAAAACATCAGCATGTTATCAGCTGGTGGAAGGTGGAAGGAAGCTCCTTCTCAAAGTGGCTGAAAGGAAGTACACCCGTGCTGGAAGGCAGTTCATACTGAAAGCCACTGAGAGGAAGCTCACCCGAGCTGGAAGGCAGCTCTTTTTTGAAAGACGCTGAAAGGTAGCGCACCCGAGCTGGAAGAAAGCTCATACTGAAAATCGCTGAAGGGAAGTGCACCCGAGCTGGAAGGAAGCTCGTACTGAAAGTCTCTGAAAGGAAGCACAGCCAAGCTGGAAGGAGGCTGGTACTGAAAATGGCTTAAAGGAAGCGCACCCTAGATGGAAGGAAGCTTGTTCAGAAAATCGCTGAAAGGAAGTGCAGCCGACCTGGAATGCAGCTCGTACTTAAAGTCGCTGAAAGGAAGCGCACCCGAGCTGGAAAGAAGCTCGTACTGAAAGTCGCTGAAAGGAAGCGCACCCGAGCAGGAAGTCAGCTCATACAGAAAGTCGCTGACAGGAAGCTCACCCGAGCTGGAAGGCAGGCCGTACTGAACATTGCTGAAAGGAAGCGCACCCGAGCTGGAAGGCGGCTGGTACTGAAAGCTGCTGAAAGGAAGCGCACCAGAGCTGGAAGGCAGCTCGTACTGCAAGTCGCTGAAAGGAAGCGCACCCGAGCTGGAAGGCAGCTCATTCTGAAAGTTGCTGAACGGAAGCACACCAGAGCTGGAAGGCAGCTCGTACTGAAAGTCACTGAAAGTAAGTGCACCTTAGGTGGAAGGAAGCTTGTACCTAAAGTTGCTGACAGGAAGAGCACCCGAGCTGGAAGGACGCTCATACAGAAAATCGCTGAAATGAAGCGCACCTGATCTGGAAGGAACTTCGTACTGCAAGTCGCTGAAAGGAAGTGCACCCGAGCTAGAAGGAAGCTCGTACTGAACTTCGCTGAAAGGATGCGCACCCGATCTGGAAGGAAGCTCGTACTGAAATTCAATGAAAGGAAGCAGACCCGATCAGGAAGGAAGCCTGAAATAAAGGTCGCTGAAAGGAAGCTCACCTGAGCTGGAATGCACCTCCTACTGAAAGTCGATGAGAGGAAGCACACCCGAGCTTGAAGGAAGCTCATTCTGAAACTCGCTGAAAGGAAGGGCACCAGAGCTAGAAGGGAGCTTGTAATGAAAGTCGCTGAAAGGAAGCGCACCCAAGCTGGAAAGAAGCTCATACAGAAAATCGCTGAAAAGTAGCGCACCCGAGCTGGAAGGCAGCCTGTACTTAACGTCACTGTCAGGAAGCGCACCCGAACTGCCTGAAAGCTCATACTGAACGTCGCTGAAAGGAAGTGCACCCGTGCTGGAAGGCAGCTCGTACTGAAAGTTGCTGAAAGAAAGTTCACCCGACCTGGAATGCAGCTCGTACTTAAATTCGCTGAAAGGAAGCGCACTCGAGCTGGCAGGCAGGTGGTGCTCGAAGTCGCTGATAGGATGCGCTCTTTACCTGGAAGAAAGCTCGTACTGAATGTCGCTGAAAGTAAGTGCACCTTAGCTGGAAGGGAGATCGTACCGAAAGTTGCTGACAGGAAGTGCACCCAAGCTGTAAGGAAGCTCGTACTGAAAATCACTGAAAGGAAGCGCACCTTAGCTGGAAGTCAGCTCGTACTGCAAGTCGCAGAAAGGAAGCGCACCTTAGCTGGAAGTCAGCTCGTACTGCAAGACACAGAAAGGAATCCCACCCAAGCTGGAAGGCAGCTCCTACTGAAAGTCGCTGAAAGGAAGCGCACCCGAGATGGAAGGAAGCTCATAGAGATAATCGCTGACAGGAAGCGCACCCGAACTGGCTGAAAGCTCATACTGAAGTTCGCTGAAAAAAAGCGCACCCGATCTGGAAGGAAGGTCGTACTGAAAACCACTGAAAGGAAGCGCACCTGAGCTGGAAGGCAGCTCGTACGGAAAGTCACTGAAAGGAGGTGCACCCGAGCTGGAAGCAGCTCATACTGAATGTCGCTGAAAGAAAGCGAACCTGAGCTCCAAGCCAGCTAGTACTGAAAGTCACTGAAAGGAAGCGCACCCGAGCTTGAAGGAAGCTCATGCTGAAAGTCGCTGAAGGGAAGCGCACCCAAGCTGGAAGGCAGGTATCTGTAAATCGCTGAAAGGAAGTGAAGATGAGCTCCAAGACAGCTACTACTGAAAGTTACTGAAAGGAAGCGCACCTGAACTGAGTGAAAGCTCATACTGATCGTCGCAGAAAGGAAGCGCACCCCTGCTGGATGGCAGCTCGTACTGAAAATCATTGAAAGGAAGCGCACCCGAGCTGGAAGGCAGCTCATACTGAAAGTCGCTGAAAGGAAGCGATACGTATCAGGAAGTAAGCTCGCACTGAAAACTGCTGAAAGGAAGCGCACCGGTGCTGCAAGGCAGCCTGTACTGGATTTCACTGAAAGGAAGTGCACTCGAGCTGGAAGGCAGCTCCTACTGAAACTCGCTGAAAGGAAGCGATACCTATCAGGAAGGAAGCTCATACTGAAAATCGCTGAAAGGAAGCGCTCCCGAGCTGGAAGGCCGCTCGTACTGAAAGTCGCTGAAAGGAAGCGCACCGGAGCTGGAAGCAAGATCGTACTGAAAGTCTCTGAAAGGAAGCACACCCTATCAAGAAGGAAGCTCGTACTGAAAGTAACTGAAAGGAAGTGAAACAGGAAGCGCACCTCAGCTGGAAGGAAGCTCGTACCAAAAGTTGCTGACAGGAAGCGCACCCAAGCTGGAAGGCAGCTCTTACTGAAATTCGCTGAAAGGAAGTGCGCCCGAGCTAGAAGGAAGCTCATTTGGAAACTCGACGAAAGGAAGCTCACCAGAGCTCGAACAAGGCTTGTAATGAAAGTCGCTGAAAGGAAGCGCACCCGAGCTGGAAGGAAGCTTGTAATGAAAGTCAATGAAAGGAAGCGCACACCGTCGGGAAGGAAGCTCGTACTGAAAGTGGCTGAAAGGAAGCGCAACTTACGTGGAAGAAAGCTCGTACTGAATGTCGCTGAAAGGAAGCGCATCTTAGCTGGAATGAAGCTCGTACCGAAACTTGCTGACAGGAAGAGCACACAAGCAGGAAGGCAGCTCGTTTTGAAAGTCGCTGAAAGGAAGCGTACCCGAGCTTGAAGGAAGCTCATTCTGAAACTCACTGCAAGGAAGCGCAGTCGAGCTGGAAGGAAGCTTGTAATGAAAGTCGCTGAAAGGAAGCGCACCCGAGCTGGCAGGAAGCTCGTACTAAAAGTTGCTGACAGGAAGCGCATCCAAGCTGGAAGGCAGCTCGTACTGAACGTCGCTGAAAGGAAGCGCACCCTATCAAGAAGGAAGCTCGTACTTAAAGTAACTGAAAGGAAGTGAAACAGAGCTCGAAGGAAGTTGGAATGGAAGTCACTGAAAGGAAGCGCACGTGAGCTTGAAGGAAGCTCTTACAGAAAGTCGCTGAAAGGAAGCGCACCCTATCAAGAAGGAAGCTCGTACTGAAAGTAACTGAAAGGAAGTGCACTCGAGCTGGAAGACAGCTCGTACTTAAAGTCGCTTAAAGGAAGTGCACCCAAGCTGAAAGCAGGCTCGTACCGAAAATCGCCGAAAGGAAGCGCACCCGAGCTGGAAGCAAGATCGTACTGAAAGTCTCTTAAAGGAAGCACACCCTATGAAGACGGAAGCTCGTACTGAAAGTGGCTGAAAGGAAGCTCAATGGAGGTGGAAACTAGCTCGTTCTGAAAGTCGCTGAGAGTAAGCGCAACCTATCAGGAAGGAAGCTCGTACTGAAAATTGCCTAATACAACTGCACCCGAGCAGGAAGGCAGCTCATACTGAAATTCGCTGAAAGGAAGCGCACCTGAGCTGGAAGGAACCTCGTACTGAAAGTCGCTGAAAGGAAGTGCACAAGAACTGGAATGAAGATCATTCTAAACGTCGCTGAAAGGAAGCGCAACCTATCGGATTGAAGGAAGCTCATACTGGAAGTCTCTGAAAGGAAGCTCACTTGAGCTGGAATGCAGCTCCTACTGAAAGTCACTGACAGGAAGCGCACGAAGCTGGAAAAAAGCTCGTAATGAAAATCGCTGAAAGGAAGCGCACCTGAGCTGGAAGGCAGCTCGAACTCCAAGTTGCTGACAGGAAGCGCACCCGAGCTGGATGAAAGCTCATACTGAACGTCGCTGAAAGGAAGTGCACCCTAGATAGAAGGAAGCTTGTACTGGAAGTCGCTGACTGGAAGCGCACCCAAGCTGGAAGGAAGAACGTGCTGAAAGCCGGTGAAAGGATGCACACCCATGCTGGAAGGAAGTTGGTACTGAAATTCCGTGAAAGGAAGCAGACCCGATCAGGAAGGAAGCTCGAAATAAAGCTCACCTGAGCTGGAATGCACCTCCTACTGAAAGTCGATGAGAGGAAGCACACCCGAGCTAGAAGGAAGCTCATTCTGAAACTCGCTGAAAGGAAGGGCACCAGAGCTAGAAGGAAGCTCGTACTGAAAGTCGCTGAAAGGAAGTGCACCCGAGCTGGCACGAAGCTCGTACTGAAAGTGGCTGAAAGGAAGCGCACCCGATCTGAAAGTAAGCTCATACTGAAAGTCACTGAAAGGAAGCGCACCTTAGCTGGAAGGAAGCTCGTACCAAAAGTTGCTGACAGGAAGCGCAACTTACGTGGAAGAAAGCTTGTACTGAATATCACTGAAAGGAAGCGCATCTTAGCTGGAATGAAGCTCGTACCGAAACTTACTGACAGGAAGAGCACACAAGCAGGAAGGCAGCTCGTTTTGAAAGTCGCTGAAAGGAAGCGTACCCGAGCTTGAAGGAAGCTCATTCTGAAACTCACTGCAAGGAAGCGCACTCGAGCTGGAAGGAAGCTTGTAATGAAAGTCGCTGAAAGGAAGCGCACCCGAGCTGGCAGGAAGCTCGTACTGAAAGTGGCTGAAAGGAAGCGCACCTTAGCTGGAAGGAAGCTCGTACTAAAAGTTGCTGACAGGAAGCGCATCCAAGCTGGAAGGCAGCTCGTACTGAACGTAGCTGAAAGGAAGCGCACACGAGCTGGAAGGAAGTTCGTACTGAAATTCGCTGAAAGGAAGCGCACCCGAGCTGGAAGGAAGCTCATACTGAAAATCACTGAATGTAAGCGCACTCGAGCTGGAAGGCAGCTCGTACTGAAAGTCGCTGAAAGGAAGCGCACCGTACGTGGAAGAAAGCTCGTACTGAATGTCGCTGAAAGGAAGCGCATCTTAGCTGGAAGGAAGCTAGTACCGAAAGTTGCTGACAGGAAGTGCACCCGTGCTGGAAGGCAGCTCATACTGAAAGTCGCAGAAAGGTTGCACACCCGAGCTGGAAGGAAGCTCATTCTGAAACTCGCTGCAAGGAAGCGCACTCGAGCTGGGTGGAAGCTTGTAATGAAAGTCGCTGAGAGGAAGCACACCCGTGCTGGAAGGCGGCTCGTACTGAAAGTTGCTGAAAGGAAGCTCACCAGAGGTGGAATGCAGCTCGTACTGAAAGTCGCTGTCCTAGTTCCTGGCAAGGGGCAGGGAGTGTGGGAGGATATGGGCAGGTTTCTAGAGCAGTGGTCACCTCCAGTGTTTTGGACACTCAGCCCTGAACAACTGCAAAATCCTAAAAAGCTGGCAGAATGCTTGAAAAAAAGGTGTCATGACTCTGGCAGTTCCAAAGTGACACAAATCACTGTAGCGTGCTGGGGTCTGGCTTGTGCCTATCGAGCTGCAATTGATGCTACTAGCAACCTAGCTCCAGCTCCTGCAGCCGCTCCAGTTCCAGCTCCTGCAGCCGCTCCAGTTCCAGCTCCTGCAGCCGTTCCAGCTCCTGCAGCTGCTCCAGTTCCAGCTCCTGCAGCCGCTCCAGCTCCAGCTCCTGCAGCCGCTCCAGTTCCAGCTCCTGCAGCCGCTCTAGTTCCAGCTCCTGCAGCCGCTCCAGCTCCTGCAGCCGCTCCAGCTCCTGCAGCCGCTCCAGCTCCAGCTCCTGCAGGCACTCCAGCTACAGCTCCTGCAGCCGCTCCAGTTCCAGCTCCTGCAGCCGCTCCAGCTCCAGCTCCTGCAGCTGCTCCAGCTCCTGCAGCCTCTCCAGCTCCAGCTCCTGCAGCCGCTCCAGCTCCTGCAGCCGCTCCAGCTCCTGCAGCCGCTCCAGTTCCAGCTCCTGCAGCCGCTCCAGGTCCTGCAGCCGCTCCAGCTCCAGCTCCCGCAGCCACTCCAGCCCCTGCAGCAGCTCCAGCTCCTGCAGCTGCTCCCACTCCTGTGGCTGGGTCAGAGAAACAAGCTGTAGAAGTGCAAGTTGACCCCGCAGAGGGTATTCCAACCCCTGTGGCAGACCCTGTGGCTGGGTCAGAGAAACGAGCTGTAGCAGTGCAAGTTGCCCCTGTAGACAAGGTGAAAAAATGGTATAGAGGCTCAGGTCGTTTAGAACGCAGACAGTCTTCTGCTAAGTCTGGGCATAGCGAAGACGAGGCTGGGCCATCAAAGGTGCAGGAGACTGAAGATGAGGATGGGGATGTCGAAAAATCAACAGTAACTACCCGGACTCTATACCAGCGTGAGCTAGGAGATGTGCGAAAAGATTTTGGTCACTGTATAGGTGAGCAGCTTGTCACCTGGCTGCTCCGGTGCTGGGACACGGGAGCCAATTATGTGGAATTAGAGGGCAAGGAAGCCAGGCGGCTGGGATCCCTTGCTAGGGACGCATGCATTGACAAAGCAATTGGAGATGGAGCACGATCTCGCAGCCTCTGGAGGTGTCTCCTGTCAGCTGTGCAGGAAAGGTATCCCTTCAGGGAAGAACTTGTATGTCTACCAGGCAAATGGACCACCATGGAGAAGGGAATTCAGTACCTGAGGGAATTGGCCATACGGGAAGTAATTTATAACAACCTAGACCACGCACAAACATCCACAGATCCAGATGCAGTCCGGTGTACACGACCCATGTGGCGGAAGTTCGTACGGAGTGCACCATCATCATATGCCAGCTCATTGGCAATAATAACCTGGAAAGAGAATGAGGGACCCACAGTGAATGAAGTGGCTAAACAACTCCGGCAGTACGAAGAAAGTCTCTCCTCTTCCCTACAGGCCTGCATCTCGGCTGTGGAGAAACTTTCTGAAGAGGTCCACCAACTTGAAGAGAGATTATTTTCCTCCCCACCTCTACAAACCAGTGTCTCAGCTATTAGTGGTAAACGTTCATCTGTGCAAGGAAGACAATATGGTGGGCACACACCCTGTGCCACCCTGTGGTTTTACCTACGTGACCATGGAGAGGACATGAGAAAATGGGATGGAAAATCTACTGCGACCCTAGAGGCACGGGTGCGTGAGTTGCAAAAGAAAACAATTGGGAAAAAGGGGTTCTCTGAAAAGTTTGCTGCTCCAACTTCCAGCAGGCAGTCCTTTAAACACAGAAACGAAGATTCTGACCAGGACCAGAGGGGCCCTGCCTCCAGCCACGGGGAGGAAAGGGACAATCGAGTTTATTGGACTGTGTGGATTCAATGGCCAGGCACGTCAGACGCACAGAAGTATAAGGCTTTCGTAGACACCGGTGCACAATGTACTCTAATGCCATCAAGCTATAAAGGGCCAGAGCCCATCTGTATTTATGGTGTGACGGGGGGATCCCAGCAGTTAACTGTATTGGAGGCTGAAGTGAGTCTAACCGGTAATGAGTGGCAAAAGCACCGTATTGTGACTGGCCTAGATGCTCCGTGCATCCTTGGCATAGACTATCTATAGTCCCATCTATAGTCCCATCCATAAGCTAATTCGTCAACTGGAGAGCCAAGGAGTGATCAGCAAGACTCATTCACCTTTTAATAGTCCCATATGGCCAGTGCGAAAGTCTAATGGTGAGTGGAGACTAACAGTGGACTATCGTGGCCTGAACGAAGTCACGCCACCACTGAGTGCTGCAGTGCCGGACATGCTAGAACTCCAGTATGAACTGGAATCAAAGGCAGCCAAGTGGTATGCCACAATTGATATCGCTAATGCATTTTTCTCCATCCCTCTAGCAGCACAGTGCAGGCCACAGTTTGCTTTCACTTGGAGGGGAGTCCAATATACTTGGAATCGGCTGCCCCAGGGGTGGAAACACAGCCCTACCATTTGCCATGGACTGATCCAGTCTGCGCTGGAGCAGGGCGAAGCTCCTGAACACCTGCAGTACATCAATGACATCATTGTGTGGGGTGACACTGCAGAAGAAGTTTTCGAGAAAGGGAAGAAAATAGTCCAAATCCTTCTGAAGGCTGGTTTTGCCATAAAACAGAATAAAGTTAAAGGACCTGCACGAGAGATCCAGTTTTTAGGAATAAAATGGCAAGATGGACGTCGTCAAATCCCAATGGATGTGATCAACAAAATAACAGCTATGTCTCCACCAACTAGCAAAAAAGAAACACAAACTTTCCTAGGTGTCGTGGGGTTTTGGAGAATGCATATTCCAAATTACAGTCTGATTGTAAACCCGCTCTACCAAGTAACCCGTAAGAAGAATGCTTTTGAATGGGGCCCTGAGCAACGACAAGCCTTTGAACAAATTAAGCAGGAAATAGTTCATGCAGTAGCCCTCGGGCCAGTCCGAACAGGACCAGATGTAAAGAATGTGCTCTACACCGCAGCCGGGGAGAATGGTCCCACCTGGAGCCTCTGGCAGAAAGAACCTGGGGAAACTCGAGGTCGACCCCTGGGGTTTTGGAGTCGGGGATACAGAGGATCTGAGGCCCGCTATACTCCAACTGAAAAGGAGATCTTGGCAGCATATGAAGGAGTTCGATCTGCTTCGGAAGTGGTCGGTACTGAAGCGCAGCTCCTCCTGGCACCCCGACTGCCGGTACTAGGCTGGATGTTCAAAGGAAGGGTCCCCTCTACACATCATGCAACTGATGCTACATGGAGCAAGTGGGTTGCACTGATTACTCAGCGGGCTCGAATAGGAAACCCCAGTCGCCCAGGAATCTTGGAGGTGTTTATGGACTGGCCAGAAGGCAAATACTTTGGGATATCATCAGAGGAGGAGGTGGTTCGTGCTGAAGAAGCCCCACTGTACAACAAGCTACCGGAAAATGAGAAGAAATATGCCTTGTTCACTGATGGGTCCTCTCGTATTGTGGGAAAGCATCGGAGATGGAAAGCTGCTGTATGGAGTCCTACACGACGAGTTGCAGAAGCTGCTGAGGGAGAAGGTGAATCGAGTCAGTTTGCAGAAGTGAAAGCCATTCAGCTGGCTTTAGATATTGCTGAACGAGAAAAGTGGCCAGTTCTCTATCTCTATACTGATTCATGGATGGTAGCAAATGCCCTGTGGGGGTGGTTACAGCAATGGAAGCAGAACAACTGGCAGCGCAGGGGCAAGCCCATCTGGGCTGCGGCATTGTGGCAAGATATTGCTGCCCGGGTAGAGAACCTGGTTGTAAAGGTACGCCATGTAGATGCTCATGTGCCCAAGATTCGGGCTACTGAAGAACATCAAAACAACCAGCAGGTGGATCAGGCTGCTAAGATTGAAGTGGCTCAGGTGGACCTGGACTGGCAACATAAAGGTGAATTATTTATAGCCCGATGGGCCCATGACACCTCAGGCCATCAAGGTAGAGATGCAACCTACAGATGGGCTCGCGATCGAGGGGTGGACCTGACCATGGACACTATAGCACAGGTTATTCATGATTGTGAAACATGTGCTGCAGTCAAGCAAGCCAAACGGTCAAAACCTCTTTGGTATGGAGGACGATGGCTGAAATATAAATATGGAGAGGCCTGGCAGATTGATTACATCACACTCCCTCAAACCCGCAACGGCAAGCGCCACGTACTTACAATGGTGGAAGCAACCACCGGATGGCTGGAAACATATCCTGTGCCCCATGCCACCGCCCGGAACACTATCCTGGGCCTTGAAAAGCAAGTCCTATGGCGACATGGCACCCCAGAGAGAATTGAGTCAGACAACGGGACTCATTTCCGAAACAACCTTATAGACACTTGGGCCAAAGAACATGGTATTGAGTGGGTGTATCACATCCCCTATCATGCACCAGCCTCTGGAAAAGTTGAACGATACAATGGACTGTTGAAGACTACACTGAAAGCAATGGGTGTTGGGACATTCAAAAATTGGGATACACATTTGGCAAAGGCCACCTGGTTAGTCAATACTAGGGGATCTGCCAACCGAGCTGGACCTGCCCAATCAAACCTGTTACGCACTGTAGAAGGGGATAAAGTTCCTGCAGTGCACGTAAGAAACATGCTGGGTAAAACAGTCTGGGCTACTCCTGCCTCAGGAAAAGGCAAACCCATTCGTGGAATTGCTTTTGCTCAGGGACCTGGATGCACTTGGTGGGTAATGCAAAAGAATGGGGAGGTCCGGTGTGTACCTCAAGGGGATTTAATACTGGGTGAGAATAGCCCATGAGTTGAATTGTAGTATGTTAATTATTATATAATACTGTATGTCATCACTACCATGATTGCTAAATATCATAGATGAAAATGGTGATTAATTAGAATGTATTGGAAAGAGTGTAACCTGAGCATGACATAAATGGTATGGAATAAGGGGTGGATATCTGTCCTGGTTCCAGTTAGGACAGAGTTAATTTTTCCTCATAGTAGCTGGTAGGGTGCTATGTTTTGGATTAGGATGAGAAGAGCGCTGATAACATGCTGATGTTTTAATTGTTGCAGAGCAGTGTTTACACCAGGCCAAGGACTTTTCGGCTTCTCGCTCTGTCCTGCCAGCGAGCAGGCTGGGGGTGCAGCAGGAGCTGGGAGGGGACAGACCCAGGACAGCTGACCCAAACTGGCCAAAGGGGTATTCCATACCATCTGACGTCATGCTAAACAATATATAGGGGTGGCTGGCCGGGGTGGGGGGCCGGCTGCTCGGGGATAGGCTGGGCATCGGTCAGCGGGTGGTGAGCAATTGCATTGTGCATCACTTGTTTTCTTACACATTATTATTATTAATACTATCATCATTATCACTATTATTATTATTATTGTTATTATTATATTCCTGTCTTAATAAACTGTCTTTATCTCAACTCACCGGCTTCACTTTCCCGTTTCTCTCCCCCATCCCAGAGAGGGAGGGGGGAGGGTGAGCGAACGGCTGTGTGGTGTTTAGCTGCCAGCCGGGTTAAACCACAACAGAAGCTTGTACTGAAAGTCGCTGGATGGAAACACATCCGAGCTGCAAGGCAGCTCGTACTGAAAGCCAGTGAAAGAAGCACGCCTGAGCTGGAAAGAAGATCGTGCTGAAATTCGCTGAAAGGAAGCGCACCCCAGCTAGAAGGCAGCTCGTACTGGAAGTCCCTGACAGGAAGCTCACCAGAGCTGGAAGGAAGCTTGTACTGGAAGTTGCTGAAAGGAACCGCACCCGTCTTGGAAGGCAGCTCGTACTGGAAGTCCCTGACAGGAAGCTCACCAGAGCTGGAAGGAAGCTTGTACTGGAAGTTGCTGAAAGGAACCGCACCCGTCTTGGAAGGTAGCTCGTACTTAAAGTCGCTGAAAGGAAGCTCATCCGAGTCGGAAGGCAGCTCGTACTGAAAGTCGCTGAAAGGAAGGGCACCCGTGCTGGAAGGTAGCTCGTACTTAAAGTCGCTGAAAGGAAGCTCATCCGAGTCAGAAGGAAGGTGGTACTGAAAGTCGCTGAAAGGAACCGCACCCGTGCTGGAAGGTAGCTCGTACTGAAATTCGCTGAAAGGAAGCGCACCCGAGCTTGAAGGAAGCTTGTTCTGAAAGTCGCTGAACGGAAGTGCACCCCAGCTAGAAGGAAGCTCATTCTAGAAAGACGCTGAAAGGAAGTGCACCCGAGCTGGAAGGAAGCTCGTACTGAAAGCCAGTGAAAGAAGCGCGCCTGAGCTGGAAAGAAGATCGTGCTGAAATTCGCTGAAAGGAAGCGCACCCCAGCTGGAAGGCAGCTAGTACTGGAAGTCCCTGACAGGAAGCTCACCAGAGCTGGAAGGAAGCTTGTACTGAAAGTCGCTGAAAGGAAGCGCACCCGAGCTCGAAGGAAGCCCATTCTGAAAGTCGCTGAAAGGAAGTGCACCCGAGCTCGAAGGAAGCTCGTTCTGAAAGTCGCTGAAAGGAAGTGCACCCCAGCTGGAAGGAAGCTCATTCTAAAAACACGCAGATAGGAAGAGCACTCAAGTGATAGTATGCTTGTACTGGAAGTCACTGAAAGGAAGCACACCCCAGCTGGAAGTCAGCTCGTGCTGGAAGTCACTGACAGGAAGATCACCAGAGCTGGAAGGAAGCTTGTACTGAAAGTCGCTGAAAGGAAGTGCACCCGAGCTGGAAGGAAGCTCGTACTGAAATTCGCTGAAAGGAAGCGCACTCGAGCTCGAAGGAAGCCCATTCTGAAAGTCGCTGAAAGGAAGTGCACCCCAGCTAGAAGGAAGCTCATTCTAGAAAGACGCTGAAAGGAAGTGCACCCGAGCTGGAAGGAAGCTCGTACTGAAAGCCAGTGAAAGAAGCGCGCCTGAGCTGGAAAGAAGATCGTGCTGAAATTCGCTGAAAGGAAGCGCACCCCAGCTGGAAGGCAGCTCGTACTGGAAGTCTCTGACAGGAAGCTCACCAGAGCTGGAAGGAAGCTTGTACTGAAAGTCGCTGAAAGGAAGCGCACCCGAGCTCGAAGGAAGCCCATTCTGAAAGTCGCTGAAAGGAAGTGCACCCGAGCTCGAAGGAAGCTCGTAATGAAATTCGCTGAAAGGAAGCGCACCCGAGCTCGAAGGAAGCTCGTTCTGAAAGTCGCTGAAAGGAAGTGCACCCCAGCTGGAAGGAAGCTCATTCTAAAAACACGCAGATAGGAAGAGCACTCAAGTGATAGTATGCTTGTACTGGAAGTCACTGAAAGGAAGCGCATCCCAGCTGGAAGGAAGCTCATTCTGAAAGTCGCTTAAAGGAAGCTCACTCAAGCTGGTAGTATGCTTGTAATGAAAGTAGCTGACAGGAAGCGCACATGAGCTGGAATGCATCTCATAGTGAAAGTCACTGAAGGGAAACGCACTTGAGCTGGAAGGCAGCTCATACTGAAAGCCAATGAAAGAAGCGCACCCGAGCTGGAAGGAAGATCGTGCTGGAAGTCACTGACAGGAAGCTCTCCACAGCTGGAAGGAAGCTCGTATTGAAAGTCGCTGAAAGGAAGTGCACCCGAGCTCGAAGGAAGCTCGCTCTGAAATTTGCTGAAAGGAAGCGCACCCGAGCTGGAAGGAAGCTCGTACTGAAAGTCACTGAAAGGAAGAAAACCAAGCTGGAAGGCAGCTCGTACTGAAAGTCGCTGAAAGAAAGTGCACCCGAGCTTGAAGGAAGGTCGTACTCAAAGTCACTGAAAGGAAGTGCATCCAATCCGTAAGGAAACTCATACTGAAAGTCGCTGAAAGGAAGCGCACCCGAGCTGAAAGGCAGCTCATACTGAAAGTAGCTGAAAGGAAGCGCACTCGAGCTGGAAGGAAGCTCGTAGTGAAGGTCGCTGAAGGGAAATGCACTTGAGCTGGAAGGCAGGTCATACTGAATGTGAATGAAAGAAGGGCACCCGAGCTGGAAGGAAGCTCGTACTGAAAGTGGCTGAAAGGAAGCGCACCCGAGCTCGAAGGAAGCCCATTCTAAAAGTCATTGAAAGGAAGAGCACCCGAGCTGGAAGGAAGCTCGTACTGAAAGTCGCTGAAAAGAAGCGGACACGAGCTCAAAGGAAGCTCGTCTTGAAAGTCACTTAAAGGAAGCAAACCGAGCTGGAAGGCAGCTCGTACTGAAAGTCGCTGAAAGAAAGTGCACACGAGCTTGAAGGAAGGTCGCACTCAAATTCACTGAAAGTAAGTGCATCCAATCCGTAAGGATGCTGGAAGGAAGCTCATTCTAGAAAGACGCTGAAAGGAAGCGCACCCGAGCTGGAAGGAAGCTCTTACTGAATGTCGCTGAAAGGAAGCATGCCCCAGGTGGAAGGAAGCTTATACTGAAATTCGCTGGATGGAAACGCACCCGAGCTGCAAGGCAGCTCGTACTGAAAGCCAGTGAAAGAAGCGTGCCCGAACTGGAAAGAAGATCGTGCTAAAATTCGCTGAAAGGAAGCGCACCCGAGCTGGAAGGCAGCTCATACTGGAAGTCACTGAAAGGCATCACACCCGAGGTGGAAGGAAGCTCTTACTGAATGTAGCTGAAAGGAGGTGCAGCCCAGCTGGAATGAAGCTCATTCTAGAAAGATGCTGAAAGGAAGAGCACTCAAGTGCTAGTATGCTTCTACTGGAAGACGCTGAAAGGAAGCGCACCCGAGCTGCAAGGCAGCTCGTACTGAAAGCCAGTGAAAGAAGCGCGCCCGAGCTGGAAAGAAGATCGTGCTGAAATTCGCGGAAAGGAAGCGCACCTGAGCTGGAAGTCAGCTCGTACAGGAAGTGGCTGACAGGAAGCTCACCAGAGCTGGAAAGAAGCTAGTACCGAAAGTTGCTGAAATGAAGCACACCCCAGCTGGAAGGAAACTCATACTGAAAGTCACTGAAAGGAAGCGGACCCGAGCTGGAAGACAGCTCCTACTGAAAGTCGCTGAAAGAAAGTGCACCTGAGATGCAAGGAAGGTCGTACTCAAAGTCACTGAAAGGAAGCGCACTCGAGCTGGTAGTATGCGTATACAGAAAGTCGCTGAAGGGAAGCACACCCCAGCTGGAAGGAAGCTGTTAGCGAAAGTCGCTGAAAGGAAGCGCACCGGAGCTGGAAGGCAGCTTGTACTGAAAGTCGCTGAAAGAAAGCGATACCAATCAGGAAGGAAGCTCTTACTGAATGTCGCTGAAAGGAAGCGCACTCGAGGTGGAAGGAAGCTTGTACTGAAAGTCACTGAAAGGAACCGCACCCGAGCTGGAAGGAAGTTCGTATTGAGTAGCTGAAAGGAAGCGCACATTAGCTGGAAGGAAGCTCGTGCTGCAATTCGTTGAAAGGAAGCGCGCTCTAGCAAGATGGAAGCTCATTCTGTAAGTTGCTGAAAGGAAGCGCACCCGAGCTGGAAGGAAGCTCGTACTGAATGTGGCTGAAAGGAAGCGCACCCGAGCTCGAAGGAAGCTCAGACTGGAAGTCACTGAAAGGCATCACACCCGAGCTGGAAGAAAGCTCTTATTGAATGTCGGTGAAAGGAGTTGAACCCAGCTGGAATGAAGCTCATTCTAGAAAGACGCTGAAAGGAAGAGCACTCAAGTTCTAGTATACTTGTACTGGAAGACGCTGAAAGGAAGCGTACCCAAGCTGGAAGGCAGCCCGTACTGAAAGTCGCTGAAAGGCATCACACCCGTTCAGGAAGGAAGCTCTTACTGAATGTCGCTGAAAGGAACTGCATCCCAGCTGGAAGGCAGCTCGTACTGAAATTCGCTGAAAGGAAGCGCACCCGAGCTCGAAGGAAGCTTGTACTGAAATTCGCTGAAAGGAAGCGCACCCGAGGTCGAAGGAAGCTCATTCTGAAAGTTGCTGAAAGGAAGTGGAACCGAGCTGGAAGGCAGCTCCTGTTGAAAGTCACTTAAAGGAAGCAAACCGAGCTGGAAGGAAGCCCATTCTGAAAGTCGCTGAAAGGACGTGCATCCAATCGGTAAGGAAGCCCGTACTGAAAGTCGCTGAAAGGAAGCTCACCCGAGCTGGAATGCATCTCCTAGTGAAAGTCACTGAAAGGAAAACGCACTGGAGCTGGAAGGCAGGTCATACTGAATGCCAATGAAAGAAGCGCACCAGAGTTTGAAGGAACATCGTGGTGAAAGTCGCTGAAAGGAATCCCACCCAGGCTGGAAGGAAGCTCATTTTGAAAGCCGCTGAAAGGAAGCGCACAAGAGCTCGAAGGAAGCTCGTTCTGAAAGTCGCTGAAAGAAAGTGCACCCGAGCTGGAAGGAAGTTCGTACTCAAATTCACTGAAATGAAGTGCATCCAATCCGTAAGGAAACTCGTACTGAAAGTCGCTGAAAGGAAGAGCACCCGAGCTGGAAGGCAATTTGTACTGAAAGACGCTTAAAGGAAGCATACCCGAGCTTGAAGGAAGCTCTAACTGAATGTCGCTGAAATGAAGCGCACCTGAGCTGAAAGGCAGCTCATACTGAAAGTAGCTGAAAGGAAGCGCACTCAAGCTGGAAGGAAGCTCGTAGTGAAAGCCAGTGAAAGAAGCGCACCCGAGCTGGAATACATCTCATAGTGAAAGTGCACTCAATCTGGAAGTCAGCTCGTACAGGAAGTGGCTGACAGGAAGCTCACCAGAGCTGGAAAGAAGCTGGTACCGAACGTTGTTGAAAGGAAGCACACCCCAGCTGGAAGGAAGCTCGTACTGAAAGTCACTGAAAGGAAGCGGACCCGAGCTGGAAGGCAGCTCCTACTGAAAGTCGCTGAAAGAAAGTGCACTCGAGCTGGTAGTATGCGTATACAGAAAGTCGCTGAAGGGAAGCACACCCCAGCTGGAAGGAAGCTGTTAGTGAAAGTCGCTGAAAGGATGTGCACCGGAGCTGGAAGGCAGCTTGTACTGAAAGTCGCTGAAAGAAAGCGATACCAATCAGGAAGGAAGCTCATAGTGAAAATGGCTGAAAGGAATCTCACCCGTGCTGGAAGGCAGCTCATACTGAAAGTTGCTGAAAGGAAGCGCACTCGAGCTGGAAGGAAGCTTGTACTGAAAGTCACTGAAAGGCATCACACTCGTGCTGAAAGGAAGCTCATTCTGAATGTCGCTGAAAGGAAGTGCACCCGACCTGGAAGGAAGCTCATTCTGAAAGTTGCTGAAAGGAACCGCACCCGAGCTGGAAGGAAGCTCGTATTGAGTTGCTGAAAGGAAGCGCACATTAGCTGGAAGGAAGCTCATGCTGAAATTCGTTGAAAGGAAGCGCGCTCTAGCAAGACGGAAGCTCATTCTGTAAGTTGCTGAAAGGAAGCGCACCCGAGCTGGAAGGAAGCTCGTACTGAAAGTGGCTGAAAGGAAGCGCACCCGAGCTCGAAGGAAGCTCAGACTGGAAGTCACTGAAAGGCATCACACCCGAGCTGGAAGAAAGCTCTTATTGAATGTCGGTGAAAGGAGTTGCACCCCAGCTGGAATGAAGCTCATTCTAGAAAGACGCTGAAAGGAAGAGTGCCCCAGGTGGAAGGAAGCTTGTACTGGAAGTCGCTGAAAGGAAGTGCACCCGAGCTGGAAGGCAGCCCGTACTGAAAGTCGCTGAAAGGCATCACACCCGAGCTGGAAGGAGGCTCTTACTGAATGTCGCTGAAAGGAACTGCATCCCAGCTGGAAGGAAGCTCATTCTGAAAGTCGCTGAAAGGAAGAGTGCCCCAGGTGGAAGGAAGCTTGTACTGGAAGTCGCTGAAAGGAAGCGCACCCCAGCTGGAAAGCAGGTTGTACTGCAAGTCACTGACAGGAAGCTCACCAGACCTGGAAGGCAGCTCGTACTGAAATTCGCTGAAAGGAAGCGCACCCGAGCTCGAAGGAAGCTTGTACTGAAATTCGCTGAAAGGAAGCGCACCCGAGCTCGAAGGAAGCTCATTCTGAAAGTTGCTGAAAGGAAGTGGAACCGAGCTGGAAGGCAGCTCGTGTTGAAAGTCACTTAAAGGAAGCAAACCGAGCTGGAAGGAAGCCCATTCTGAAAGTCACTGAAAGGAAGCACACCCGAGCTGGAAGGAAGCTTGTACTGAAAGTCGCTGAAAGGAAGCGCACCCGTGCTCGAAGGAAGCCCATTCTGAAAGTCGCTGAAAGGAAGCGCACCTGAGCTCGAAGGAAGCTCGTACTGAAATTCGCTGAAAGGAAGCGGATACGAGCTCGAAGGAAGCTCGTCTTGAAAGTCACTTAAAGGAAGTGGATCTGAGCTGGAAGGCAGCTCGTGTTGAAAGTCACGTAAAGGAAGGAAACCGAGCTGGAAGGCAGCTCGTACTGAAAGTCGCTGAAAGGAAGCGCACCTGAGCTGGATGGAAGCTGTTAGTGAAAGTCGCTGAAAGGAAGATCACCCAAGCCAGAAGGAAGCTTCTACTGAAAGTCGCTGAAAGGATGTGCACCCGAGCTGGTTGGTAACTTGTACTGAAAGACGCTTAAAGGAAGCATACCCGAGCTTGAAAGAAGCTCATATGAAAGAAGCTGAAATGAAGCGCACCCGAGCTGAAAGGCAGCTCATACTGAAAGTAGCTGAAAGGAAGCGCACTCGAGCTGGAAGGAAGCTCGTAGTGAAAGTCACTGAAAGGAATTGCACCCGAGCTGGAAGGCAACTTGTACTGAAAGGCGCTTAAAGGAAGCATACCCGAGCTTGAAAGAAGCTCATATGAAAGTAGCTGAAATGAAGCGCACCCAAGCTGAAAGGCAGCTCATACTGAAAGTAGCTGAAAGGCATCACACCCGAGCTGGAAAAAGCTCGTACTGAAAGTCGCTGAAAGGAATTGCACCCGAGCTGGAATGCAACTTGTACGGAAAGACGCTCAAAGGAAGCATACCCAAGCTTGTAGGAAGCTCATACTGAAAGTAGCTGAAATGAAGCGCACCCGAGCTGGAGGAAGGCTCGTACTGAAAGCCAGTGAAAGAAGCACACCCGAGCTGGAAGGAAGATCATGCTGAAATGCGTTGAAAGGAAGCGCGCTCGAGCAAGACGGAAGCTCATTCTGTAAGTTGCTGAAAGGAAGCGCACCCGAGCTGGAAGGAAGCCCATTCTGAAAGTCGCTGAAAGGAAGCGCACCCGAGCTGGAAAGAAGCTCGTACTGAAAGTCGCTGAAAGGAAGTGGATCCAAGCTGGAAGGCAGCTCGTGTTGAAAGTCACTTAAAGGAAGCAAACCGAACTGGAAGGCAGCTCGTACTGAAAGTCGCTGAAAGGAAGCGCACCCGAGCTGGAAGGAAGCTGTTAGTGAAAGTTGCTGAAAGGAAGATCACCCGAGCTGGAAGGAAGGTTGTACTGAAAGACGCTTAAAGGAAGCATACCCGAGCTTGAAAGGCAGCTCATATGAAAGTAGCTGAAATGAAGCGCATCCGAGCTGAAAGGCAGCTCATACTGAAAGTAGCTGAAAGGAAGCGCACTCGAGCTGGAATGCATCTCATAGTGAAAGTCGCTGAAGGGAAACGCACTTGAGCTGGAAGGCAGGCCATACTGAATGCCAATGAATGAAGCGCACCCGAGCTGGAAGGAAGCTCATTCTGAAAACAGCTGAAAGGAAGCGCACTCGAGCTGGAAGGAAGCTCATACTGAAAGACGCTTAAAGGAAGTGCACCCCAGCTGGAAGGAAGCTCCTATAGAGTCACTGAAAGGAAGCGCACCCGAGCTGGAAGGAAGCTCGTTCTGAAAGCCAGTGAAAGAAGCGCACCCGAGCTGGAAGGAAGATCGTGCTGAAATTCATTGATAGGAAGCATGCTCGAGCAAGACGGAAGCTCATTCTGTAAGTTCCTGAAAGGAAGCGCAGCCGAGTAGAAAGGAAGCTTGTACTGAAAGTTCCTAAAAGGAACCACACTCGAGCTGGAAGTTAGCTTGTATAGAAAGTCGCTGAAAAACCATGCACCCGAGCTGAAAGGATGCTCATACTGAAAGTCACTAAAAGGAAAAACACTCGAGCTGGAAGGTAGCTCGTACTGAAAGTGACTGAAAGGAAGCGCACCCGTACTGGAAGGCAGCCTGTACTGAAAGCCGCTGAATGAAAGCGCACCTGAGTTACAAGGCAGCTCATACTGAAAGGCAGTGAAATAAGCGCACCCGAGCTGGAAAGAAGATCGTGCTGAAATTAGCTGAAAGGAAGCGCACTCGACCTAGAAGGAAGGCAGTTCTGAAATTCGCTGAAAGGAAGCGCACCCAAGCTGGAAGGCAGCTCGTACTGGAAGTGGCTGAAAGGAAGCGCACCCGAGCTGGAAGGAAGCTCGTACTGAAAGTCGCTGAAAGGCATCACACCCGAGCTGGAAGGAAGCTCTTACTGAATGTCGCTGAAAGGAAGCATGCCCCAGGTGGAAGAAAGCTTGTAATGAAAGTCGCTGGATGGAAATGCATCCGAGCTGCAAGGCATCTCATACTGAAAGCCAGCGAAAGAAGCGCGCCCGAGCTGGAAAGAAGATCGTGCTGAAATTCGCTGAAAGGAAGCGCACCCGAGCTGGAAGGCAGCTCGTACTGAAAGTCGCTGAAAGGAAGCTCACCAGAGCTGGAAGGAAGCTCGTACTGAAAGTGGCTGAAAGGAAGCGCACCCGAGCTCGAAGGAAGCCCATTCTGAAAGTCGCTGAAAGGAAGAGCACCCGGGCTGGAAGGCAGCTCGTACTGAAAGTTACTGAAAGGAAACACACCCGAGGTGCAAGGAAGCTCATACTGCAAGTTGCTGAAAGGAAGCACACCCGAACTGCAAGGAAGCTCATACTGCAAGTCGCTGAAAGAAAGAGCACTTGAGCTAGTAGTATGCTTATACTGAGAGTCGACGACAGGAAGCGCATCTGAGTTGGAAGGAAGATCGTACTAAAAGTCGCTGAAAGGAATTGCACCCGAGCTGGAAGGCAGCTCGTACTGGAAGTCACTGAAAGGCATCACACCCGAGGTGGAAGGAAGCTCTTACTGAATGTCGCTGAAAGGAGTTGCACCCCAGCTGGAATGAAGCTCATTCTAGAAAGACGCTGAAAGGAAGAGCACTCAAGTGCTGGTATGCTTGTACTGGAAGACGCTAAAAGACGCGCACCCGAGCTGGAAGGCAGCCCGTACTGAAAGTCGCTGAAAGGCATCACACCCGAGCTGGAAGGAAGCTCTTACTGAATGTCGCTGAAAGGAAGTGCATCCCAGCTGGAAGGAAGCTCATTCTGAAAATTGCTGAAAGGAAGCGTGCCCCAGGTGGAAGGAAGCTTGTACGGAAAGTCGCTGGATGGAAACGCATCCGAGCTGCAAGGCATCTCGTACTGAAAGCCAGTGAAAAAAGCGCGCCCAAGCTGGAAAGAAGATCGTGCTGAAATTCGCTGAAAGGAAGCGCACCTGAGCTGGATGGAAGCTGTTAGTGAAAGTCGCTGAAAGGAAGATCACCCAAGCCGGAAGGAAGCTTCTACTGAAAGTCGCTGAAAGGATGTGCACCCGAGCTGGTTGGCAACTTGTACTGAAAGACGCTTAAAGGAAGCATGCCCGAGCTTGAAGGAAGCTCTTACTGAATGTCGCTGAAATGAAGCGCACCCGAGCTGAAAGGCAGCTCATACTGAAAGTAGCTGAAAGGAAGCGCACTCAAGCTGGAAGGAAGCTCGTAGTGAAAGCCAGTGAAAGAAGCGCACCCGAGCTGGAATACATCTCATAGTGAAAGTGCACTCAAGCTGGAAGTCAGCTCGTACAGGAAGTGGCTGACAGGAAGCTCACCAGAGCTGGAAAGAAGCTAGTACCGAAAGTTGCTGAAATGAAGCACATCCCAGCTGGAAGGAAGCTCTTTCTGAAAGTCGCTGAAAGGAAAGGGACCCGAGCTGGAAGGCAGCTCGTACTGGAAGTGGCTGACAGGAAGCTCACCAGAGCTGGAAAGAAGCTCGTGCCGAACGTTGTTGAACGGAAGCACACCCCAGCTGGAAGGAAACTCATACTGAAAGTCACTGAAAGGAAGCGGACCCGAGCTGGAAGGCAGCTCCTACTGAACGTCGCTGAAATAAAGTGCATTTGAGATGGAAGGAAGGTCGTACTCAAAGTCACTGAAAGGAAGCGCACTCGAGTTGGTAGTATGCGTATACAGAAAGTCGCTGAAGGGAAGCACACCCCAGCTGGAAGGAAGCTGTTAGCGGAAGTCGCTGAAAGGAAGCGCACCGGAGCTGGAAGGCAGCTTGTACTGAAAGTCGCTGAAAGAAAGCGATACCAATCAGGAAGGAAGCTCATAGTGAAAATGGCTGAAAGGAATCTCACCCGTGCTGGAAGGCAGCTCATACTGAAAGTTGCTGAAAGGAAGCGCACCCGATCAGGAAGGAAGCTCATTCTGAAAGTCGCTGAAAGGAACCGCACCCGAGCTGGAAGGAAGCTCGTACTGAGTTGCTGAAAGGAAGCGCACATTAGCTGGAAGGAAGCTCGTGCTGAAATTCGTTGAAAGGAAGCGCGCTCTAGCAAGACGGAAGCTCATTCTGTAAGTTGCTGAAAGGAAGCGCACCCGAGCTGGAAGGAAGCTCGTACTGAAAGTGGCTGAAAGGAAGCGCACCCGAGCTCGAAGGAAGCTCAGACTGGAAGTCACTGAAAGGCATCACACCCGAGCTGGAAGAAAGCTCTTATTGAATGTCGGTGAAAGGAGTTGCACCCCAGCTGGAATGAAGCTCATTCTAGAAAGACGCTGAAAGGAAGAGCACTCAAGTTCTAGTATGCTTACACTGGAAGTCGCTGAAAGGAAGCGTACCCGAGCTGGAAGGCAGCCCGTACTGAAAGTCGCTGAAAGGCATCACACCCGAGCTGGAAGGAAGCTCTTCCTGAATGTCGCTGAAAGGAACTGCATCCCATCTGGAGGGTAGCTCATTCTGAAAGTCGCTGAAAGGAAGAGTGCCCCAGGTGGAAGGAAGCTTGTACTGGAAGTCGCTGAAAGGAAGCGCACCCGAGCTGGAAAGCAGGTTGTATTGCAAGTCACTGACAGGAAGCTCACCAGACCTGGAAGGCAGCTCGTACTGAAATTCGCTGAAAGGAAGCGCACCCGAGCTCGAAGGAAGCTCATTCTGAAAGTCGCTGAAAGGAAGTGGAACCTAGCTGGAAGGCAGCTCCTGTTGAAAGTCACTTAACGGAAGCAAACTGAGCTGGAAGGCAGCTCGTACTGCAAGTAGCTGAAAGGACGTGCATCCAATCGGTAAGGAAGCTCGTACTGAAAGTTGCTGAAAGGAAGCTCACCCGAGCTGGAATGCATCTCCTAGTGAAAGTCGCTGAAGGGAAACGCACTGGAGCTGGAAGGCAGGTCATACTGAATGCCAATGAAAGAAGCGCACCAGAGTTTGAAGGAACATCGTGGTGAAAGTCGCTGAAAGGAATCCCACCCAGGCTGGAGGGAAGCTCATTCTGAAAGTAGCAGAATGGAAGCGCACCCGAGCTCGAAGGAAGCATGTACTGAAAGGGACTGAAAGGCATCACACCCGAGTTGGAAAAAGCTCGTACTGAAAGTCGCTAAAAGGAAGTGCACCCCAGCTGGAAGGCAACTTGTACTGAAAGACGCTCAAAGGAAGCATACCCAAGCTTGAAAGAAGCTCATTCTGAAAGTAGCTGAAATGAAGCGCACCCGAGCTGGACGAAGGCTCGTACTGAAAGCCAGTGAAAGAAGCACACCCGAGCTGGAAGGAAGATGGTGCTGAAATTCGTTGAAAGGAAGCGCGCTCGAGCAAGATGGAAGCTCATTCTGTAAGTTGCTGAAAGGAAGCGCACCCGAGCTGGAAGGAAGCTCGTACTGAAAGTGGCTGAAAGGAAGCGCACCCGAGCTCGAAGGAAGCTTGTACTGAAATTCTCTGAAAGGCATCACACCCGAGCTGGAAGGAAGCTCGTACAGAAAGTCCTTGAAAGGAAGCTCACCCGAGCTGGAAGAAAGGTGGTACTGAAAGTCGCTGAAAGGAACCGCACCTGTGCTGGAAGGAAGCTTGTACTGAAAGCCTGTGAAAGAAGTGCGCCCGAGCTGGAAGGCAGCTCGTACTGGAACTCACTGACAGGAAGCTCACCAGAGCTGGAAGGTAGCTCGTACTGAAAGTGGCTGAAAGGAAGCGCACCCGAGCTTGAAGGAAGCCCATTCTGAAAGTCGCTGAAAGGAAGCGCACCCGAGCTCGAAGGAAGCTCGTACTGAAATTCGCTGAAAGGAAGCACACCCGAGCTCGAAGGAAGCTCGCTCTGAAAGTCGCTGAAAGGAAGCGCACCCGAGCTGGAAGGAAGCTCGTACAGAAAGTCGCTGAAAGGAAGCATGCCCCAGGTGGAAGGAAGCTTATAGTGAAATTCGCTGGATGGAAATGCATCCAAGCTGCAAGGCAGCTCGTACTGAAAGCCAGCGAAAGAAGCGCGCCCGAGCTGGAAAGAAGATCGTACTGGAAATCACTGAAAGGCATCACACCCGAGGTGGAAGGAAGCTCTTACTGAATGTCGCTGAAAGGAGTTGCACCCCAGCTGGAATGAAGCTCATTCTAGAAAGACGCTGAAAGGAAGAGCAGTCAAGTGCTAGTATGCTTGTACTGGAAGACGCTGAAAGGAAGCGCACCCGAGCTGGAAGGCAGCCCGTACTGAAAGTCGCTGAAAGGCATCACACCCGAGCTGGAAGGAAGCTCTTACTGAATGTCGCTGAAAGGAAGCGTGCCTGAGGTGGAAGGAAGCTTGTACTGAAAGGTGCTGGATGGAAACGCATCCGATCTGCAAGGCATCTCGTACTGAAAGCCAGTGAAAGAAGCGTGCCCGAGCTGGAAGGCAGCTCGTACTGGAAGTCAGTGACAGGAAGCTCACCAGAGCTGGAAGGTAGCTCGTACTGAAAGTGGCTGAAAGGAAGTGCACCCGAGTACGAAGGAAGCCCATTCTGAAAATCGCTGAAAGGAAGCGCACCCGAGCTGGAAGGAAGCTCGTACTGGAAGTCACTGACAGGAAGCTCACCACAGCTGGAAGGAAGCTCGTACTGAAAGTGGCTGAAAGGAAGCGCACCCGAGCTCGAAGGAAGCCCATTCTGAAAGTGGCTGAAAGGAAGCGCACCCGAGCTCGAAGGAAACCCATTCTGAAAGTTGCTGAAAGGAAGCGCACCCGAGCTCAAAGGAAGCTCGTACTGAAATTCGCTGAAAGGAAGTGCACCCGAGCTGGACGGAAGATCTTAGTGAAAGTCACTGAAAGGAAGTGGACCCGAGCTGGAAGGAAGCTCGTACTGAAAGTCACTTAAGAGAAGCAAACCGAGCTGGAAGGCAGCTCGTACTGAAAGTCGCTGAAAGAAAGTGCACCCGAGCTTGAAGGAAGGTTGTACTCAAAGTCACTGAAAGGAAGTGCATCCAATCCGTAAGGAAACTCGTACTGAAAGTCGCTGAAAGGAAGATCACCCGAGCCGGAAGGAAGGTTGTACTGAAAGACGCTTAAAGGAAGAATACCTGAGCTTGAAGGATGCTCGTTCTGAAAGTCACTGAAAGGAAGTGGACCCGAGCTGGAAGGAAGCTCGTACTAAAAGTCACTTAAAGGAAGCAAACCGAGCTGGAAGGCAGCTCGTACTGAAAGTCTCTGAAAGAAAGTGCACCCGAGCTTGAAGGAAGGTCGTACTCAAAGTCACTGAAAGGAAGTGCATCAAATCCGTAAGGAAGCTCGTAGTGAAAGTCGCTGAAAGGAAGCTCACCCCAGCTGGAAGGAAGCAGTTAGTGAAAGTCGCTGAAAGGAAGATCACGCGAGCCGGAAGGAAGGTTGTACTGAAAGACGCTTAAAGGAAGCATACCCGAGCTTGAAAGGCAGCTCATATGAAAGTAGCTGAAAGGAAGCGCTCTCGAGCTGGAAGGAAGCTCGTAGTGAAAGTCACTGAAAGAAGAGCACCCGAGCTGGAATGCATCTCATAGTGAAAGTCGCTGAAGGGAAACGCACTTGAGCTGGAAGGCAGGCCATACTGAATGCCAATGAATGAAGCGCACCCGAGCTGGAAGGAAGCTCATTCTGAAAACAGCTGAAAGGAAGCGCACTCGAGATGGAGGGAAGCTCATACTGAAAGACACTTAAAGGAAGTGCACCCCAGCTGGAAGGAAGCTCGTACAGAGTCACTGAAAGGAAGCACACCCGAGCTGGAAGGAAGCTCGTTCCGAAAGCCAGTGAAAGAAGCGCACCCGAGCTTGAAGGAAGATCGTGCTGAAATTCATTGATAGGAAGCATGCTCGAGCAAGACGGAAGCTCATTCTGTAAGTTTCTGAAAGGAAGCGCAGCCGAGTTGAAAGGATGCTCGTACTGAAAGTCACTAAAAGGAACCGCACTCGAGCTGGAAGTTAGCTCGTACTGAAAGTCGCTGAAAGGAAGCGCACCCGTACTGGAAGGCAGCCTGTACTGAAAGTCGCTGAATGAAAGCGCACCTGAGTTACAAGGCAGCTCATACTGAAAGCCAGTGAAAGAAGCGCACCCGAGCTGGAAGGAAGATCGTGCTGAAATTCATTGATAGGAAGCATGCTCGAACAAGACGGAAGCTCATTCTGTAAGTTTCTGAAAGGAAGCGCAGCCGAGTTGAAAGGATGCTCGTACTGAAAGTCACTAAAAGGAATCGCACTCGAGCTGGAAGGTAGCTCGTAATGAAAGTCGCTGAAAGGAAGCGCACCCGTACTGGAAGGCAGCCTGTACTGAAAGTCGCTGAATGAAAGCGCACCTGAGTTACAAGGCAGCTCATACTGAAAGCCAGTGAAATAAGCGCACCCGAGCTGGAAGGAAGATCGTGCTGAAACTCGCTGAAAGGAAGCGCACTCAAGCGCTAGTATTCTTGTACAGAAATTCGCTGAAAGGAAGCGCACCCAAGCTGGAAGGCAGCTCGTACTGGAAGTTGCTGAAAGGAAGCACACCACCTGGAAGAAAGCTCGTACTAAAAGTCACTGAAAAAGCGCACCCGAGCTCGTAGAAAGCTCATTCTGAAAGTCGCTGAAAGGAAGCGGACCCGAGCTGGTAGTATGCGTATACAGAAAGTCTCTGAAAGGAAGATCACCAAAGCCGGAAGGAAGCTCGTACTTAACGTCACTGAAAGGCATCCCACCCGAGGTGGAAGGAAGCTCTTACTGAAAGTCGCTGAAAGGAAGCGTACGTGAGCTGGAAGGAAGCTCGTACTGACAGCCACTGAAAGAAGCGCACCCGTGCTGGAAGGAAGCTTGTACTGAAAGCCTGTGAAAGAAGTGAGCCCAAGCTGGAAGGCAGCTCGTACTGGAAGTCACTGACAGGAAGCTCACCAGAGCTGGAAGGTAGCTCGTACTGAAAGTGGCTGAAAGGAAGCGCACCCGAGCTCGAAGGAAACCCATTCTGAAAGTCGCTGAAAGGAAGCGCACCCGAGCACGAAGGAAGCTCGTACTGAAATTCGCTGAAAGGAAGCGCACCCGAGCTCGAAGGGAGCTCGCTCTGAAAGTCGCTGAAAGGAAGTGGAACCGAGCTGGAAGGCAGCTCGTGTTGAAAGTCACTTAAAGGAAGCAAACCGAGCTGGAAGGCAGCTCGTACTGAAAGTCGCTGAAAGAAAGTGCTCCCGAGCTGGAAGGAAGGTCTTACTCAAAGTCACTGAAAGGCAGTGCATCCAATCCGTAAGGAACCTCGTACTGAAAGTCGCTGAAAGGAAGCACACCTTAGCTGGAAGGAAGCAGTTAGTGAAAGTCGCTGAAAGGAAGATCACGCGAGCCGGAAGGAAGGTTGTACTAAAAGACGCTTAAAGGAAGCATACCCGAGCTTGAAAGGCAGCTCATATGAAAGTAGCTGAAGTGAAGCGCACCCGAGTTGAAAGGCAGCTCATACTGAAAGTAGCTGAAAGGAAGCGCACTCGAGCTGGAAGGAAGCTCGTAGTGAAAGCCAGTGAAAGAAGCGCACCCGAGCTGGAAAGAAGATCGTGGTGAAAGTCGCTGAAAGGAATTGCACCCGAGCTGGAAGACAGCTCGTACTGGAAGTCACTGAAAGGCATCACACCCGAGCTGGAAGGAAGCTCTTACTGAATGTCGCTGAAAGGAGGTGCAGCCCAGCTGGAATGAAGCTCATTCTAGAAAGATGCTGAAAGGAAGAGCAGTCAAGTGCTAGTATGCTTGTACTGGAAGGCGCTGAAAGGAAGCGCACCCGAGCTGGAAGGCAGCCCGTACTGAAAGTCGCTGAAAGGCATCACACCCGAGCTGGAAGGAAGCTCTTACTAAATGTCGCTGAAAGGAAGCGTGCCTGAGGTGGAAGGAAGCTTGTACTGAAAGGTGCTGGATGGAAACGCATCCGATCTGCAAGGCATCTCGTACTGAAAGCCAGTGAAAGAAGCGTGCCCGAGCTGGAAGGCAGCTCGTACTGGAAGTCACTGACAGGAAGCTCACCACAGCTGGAAGGAAGCTCGTACTGAAAGTGGCTAAAAGCAAGCGCACCCGAGCTCGAAGGAAACCCATTCTGAAAGTCGCTGAAAGGAAGCGCACACGAGCTGGAAGGAAGCTCGTACTGGAAGTCACTGACAGGAAGCGCACCCGAGCTCGAAGGAAGCTCGCTCTGAAAGTCACTGAAAGGAAGTGGACCCGAGCTGGAAGGAAGCTCGTACTGAAATTCGCTGAAAGGAAGAGCACTCGAGCTGTATGGAAGATCTCAGTGACAGTCACTGAAAGGAAGATCACCAAAGCTGGATGAAAGCTCATACCGAAAGTCGCTGAAAGGAAGCGCACCCGAGCTCGAAGGAAGCTCGTACTGAAAGTCTCTGAAAGGCATCACACCCGAGGAGGAAGGAAGCTCTTACTGAATGTCGCTGAAAGGAAGTGCATCCCAGATTGAAGGAAGCTCATTCTAGAGTCGCTGAAAGGAAGCATGCCCCAGGTGGAAGGAAGCTTATAGTGAAATTTGCTGGATGGAAATGCATCCGAACTGCAAGGCAGCTCGTACTGAAAGCCAGTGAAAGAAGCGCGCCCGAGCTGGAAAGAAGATCGTGGTGAAATTCGCTGAAAAAAATTGCACCCGAGCTGGAAGGCAGCTCGTACTGGAAGTCACTGAAAGGCATCACACCTGAGGTGGAAGGAAGCTCTTACTGAATGCAGCTGAAAGGAGGTGCAGCCCAGCTGGAATTAAGCTCATTCTAGAAAGATGCTGAAAGGAAGAGCACTCAAGTGCTAGTATGCTTGTACTGGAAGACGCTGAAAGGAAGCGTACCCGAGCTGGAAGGCAGCTCGTACTGGAAGTCACTGAAAGGCATCACACCCGAGTTGGAAGGAAGCTCTTACTGAATGTCGCTGAAAGGAGGTGCAGCCCAGCTGGAATGAAGCTCATTCTAGAAAGATGCTGAAAGGAAGAGCACTCAAGTGCTAGTATGCTTGTACTGGAAGACGCTGAAAGGAAGCGTACCCGAGCTGGAAGGCAGCCCGTACTGAAAGTCGCTGAAAGGCATCATACCCGAGCTGGAAGGAAGCTCTTACTGGATGTCGCTGAAAGGAAGCGTGCCCCAGGTGGAAGGAAGCTTGTACTGAAAATCGCTGGATGGAAACGCATCCGAGCTCCAAGGCATCTCGTACTGAAAGCCAGTGAAAGAAGCGCGCCCGAGCTGGAAGGCAGGTCTTACTGGAAGTCACTGAAAGGAATGGCACCCGATCAGGAAGGAAGATCTTAGTGAAAGTCGGTGAAAGGGAGATCACCAAAGCCGGAAGAAAGCTCGTACTGAAAGTGGCTGAAAGGAAGCGCACCCGAGCTCGAAGGAAGCCCATTCTGAAAGTCGCTGAAAGGAAGCGCACCCGAGCTAGAAGGCAGCTCGTACTGGAAGTCACTGACAGGAAGCTCACCACAGCTGGAAGGAAGCTTGTACTGAAAGTCGCTGAAAGGAAGCACACCCGAGCTCGAAGGAAGCTTGTACTGAATATCGCTGAAAGCGCACCCGAGCTTGAAGGATGCTCGCTCTGAAAGTCACTGAAAGGAAGTGGACCCGAGCTGGAAGGAAGCTCGTACTAAAAGTCACTTAAAGGAAGCAAACCGAGCTGGAAGGCAGCTCGTACTGAAAGTCGCTGAAAGAAAGCGCACCCGAGCTTGAAGGAAGGTCATACTCAAAGTCACTGAAAGAAAGTGCACCCAATCCTGTTGTGGTTTAACCCGGCTGGCAGCTAAACACCACACAGCCGTTCGCTCACCCTCCCCCCTCCCTCTCTGGGATGGGGGAGAGAAACGGGAAAGTGAAGCCGGTGAGTTGAGATAAAGACAGTTTATTAAGACAGGAATATAATAATAACAATTATAATAATAATAGTGATAATGATAATAGTATTAATAATAATAATGTGTAAATAAACAAGTGATGCACAATGCAATTGCTCACCACCCGCTGACCGATGCCCAGCCTATCCCCGAGCAGCCGGCCCCCCACCCCGGCCAGCCACCCCTATATATTGTTTAGCATGACGTCAGATGGGATGGAATACCTCTTTGGCCAGTTTGGGTCAGCTGTCCTGGGTCTGTCCCCTCCCAGCTCCTGCTGCACCCCCAGCCTGCTCGCTGGCAGGACAGAGCGAGAAGCCGAAAAGTCCTTGGCCTGGTGTAAACACTGCTCTGCAACAATTAAAACATCAGCATGTTATCAGCGCTCTTCTCATCCTAATCCAAAACATACCACCCTACCAGCTACTATGAGGAAAAATTAACTCTGTCCTAACTGGAACCAGGACAGATATCCACCCCTTATTCCATACCATTTATGTCATGCTCAGGTTACACTCTTTCCAATACCTTGTAATTAATCACCATTTTCATCTATGATATATAGCAATCATGGTAGTGATGGCATACAGTATTATATAATAATTAACATACTACAATTCAACTCATGGGCTATTCTCACCCAGTATCAAATCCCCTTGAGGTACACACCGGACCTCCCCATTCTTTTGCATTACCCACCAAGTGCATCCAGGTCCCTGAGCAAAAGCAATTCCACGAATGGGTTTGCCTTTTCCTGAGGCAGGAGTAGCCCAGACTGTCTTCCCCAGCATGTTTCTTGCGTGCACTACAGGAACTTTATCCCTGTCTACAGTGCGTAACAGGTTTGATTGGGCAGGTCCAGCTCGGTTGGCAGATCCCCTAGTATTGACTAACCAGGTGGCCTTTGCCAAATGTGTATCCCAATTTTTGAATGTCCCAGCACCCATTGCTTTCAGTGTAGTCTTCAACAGTCCATTGTATCATTCAACTTTTCCAGAGGCTGGTGCATGATAGGGGATGTGATACACCATGTTCATTGGCCCAAGTGTCTATAAGGTTGTTTCGGAAATGAGTCCCGTTGTCTGACTCAATTCTCTCTGGGGTGCCATGTCGCCATAGGACTTGCTTTTCAAGGCCCAGGATAGTGTTCCGGGCGGTGGCATGGGGCACAGGATATGTTTCCAGCCATCCGGTGGTTGCTTCCACCATTGTAAGTACGTGGCGCTTGCCGTTGCGGGTTTGAGGGAGTGTGATGTAATCAATCTGCCAGGCCTCTCCATATTTATATTTCAGCCATCGTCCTCCATACCAAAGAGGTTTTGACTGTTTGGCTTGCTTGATTGCAGCACATGTTTCACAATCATGAATAACCTGTGCTATAGTGTCCATGGTCAGGTCCACCCCTCGATCGCGAGCCCATCTGTATGTTGCATCTCTACCTTGATGGCCTGAGGTGTCATGGGCCCATCGGGCTATAAATAATTCACCTTTATGTTGCCAGTCCAGGTCCACCTGAGCCACTTCAATCTTAGCAGCCTGATCCACCTGCTGGTTGTTTTGATGTTCTTCAGTAGCCCGATTCTTGGGCACATGAGCATCTACATGGCGTACCTTTACAACCAGGTTCTCTACCCGGGCAGCAATATCTTGCCACAATGCAGCAGCCCAGATGGGTTTGCCCCTGCGCTGCCAGTTGTTCTGCTTCCATTGCTGTAACCACCCCCACAGGGCATTTGCTACCATCCATGAATCAGTATAGAGATAGAGAACTGGCCACTTTTCTCGTTCAGCAATATCTAAAGCCAGCTGAATGGCTTTCACTTCTGCAAACTGACTCGATTCACCTTCTCCCTCAGCAGCTTCTGCAACTCGTCGTGTAGGACTCCATACAGCAGCTTTCCATCTCCGATGCTTTCCCACAATACGACAGGACCCATCAGTGAACAGGGCATATTTCTTCTCATTTTCCAGTAGCTTGTTGTACAGTGGGGCTTCTTCAGCACGGACCACCTCCTCCTCTGATGATATCCCAAAGTATTTGCCTTCTGGCCAGTCCATAAACACCTCCAAGATTCCTGGGCGACTGGGGTTTCCTATTCGAGCCCGCTGAGTAATCAGTGCAACCCACTTGCTCCATGTAGCATCAGTTGCATGATGTGTAGAGGGGACCCTTCCTTTGAACATCCAGCCTAGTACCGGCAGTCGGGGTGCCAGGAGGAGCTGCGCTTCAGTACCGACCACTTCCGAAGCAGATCGAACTCCTTCATATGCTGCCAAGATCTCCTTTTCAGTTGGAGTATAGCGGGCCTCAGATCCTCTGTATCCCCGACTCCAAAACCCCAGGGGTCGACCTCGAGTTTCCCCAGGTTCTTTCTGCCAGAGGCTCCAGGTGGGACCATTCTCCCCGGCTGCGGTGTAGAGCACATTCTTTACATCTGGTCCTGTTCGGACTGGCCCGAGGGCTACTGCATGAACTATTTCCTGCTTAATTTGTTCAAAGGCTTGTCGTTGCTCAGGGCCCCATTCAAAAGCATTCTTCTTACGGGTTACTTGGTAGAGCGGGTTTACAATCAGACTGTAATTTGGAATATGCATTCTCCAAAACCCCACGACACCTAGGAAAGTTTGTGTTTCTTTTTTGCTAGTTGGTGGAGACATAGCTGTTATTTTGTTGATCACATCCATTGGGATTTGACGACGTCCATCTTGCCATTTTATTCCTAAAAACTGGATCTCTCGTGCAGGTCCTTTAACTTTATTCTGTTTTATGGCAAAACCAGCCTTCAGAAGGATTTGGATTATTTTCTTCCCTTTCTCGAAAACTTCCTCTGCAGTGTCACCCCACACAATGATGTCATCGATGTACTGCAGGTGTTCAGGAGCTTCGCCCTGCTCCAGCGCAGACTGGATCAGTCCATGGCAAATGGTAGGGCTGTGTTTCCACCCCTGGGGCAGCCGATTCCAAGTATATTGGACTCCCCTCCAAGTGAAAGCAAACTGTGGCCTGCACTGTGCTGCTAGAGGGATGGAGAAAAATGCATTAGCGATATCAATTGTGGCATACCACTTGGCTGCCTTTGATTCCAGTTCATACTGGAGTTCTAGCATGTCCGGCACTGCAGCACTCAGTGGTGGCGTGACTTCGTTCAGGCCACGATAGTCCACTGTTAGTCTCCACTCACCATTAGACTTTCGCACTGGCCATATGGGACTATTAAAAGGTGAATGAGTCTTGCTGATCACTCCTTGGCTCTCCAGTTGACGAATTAGCTTATGGATGGGACTCAGGGAGTCTCGGTTGGTGTGATATTGCCGCCGGTGCACAGTTGTGGTAGCGATCGGCACTTGCTGTTCTTCAACAGCGTCCTGGTTCCAGTTAGGACAGAGTTAAGTAGCTCATAGTAGCTGGTAGTGTGCTATGTTTTGGATTAGGATGAGAAGAGCGCTGATAACATGCTGATGTTTTAATTGTTGCAGAGCAGTGTTTACACCAGGCCAAGGACTTTTCGGGTTCTCGCTCTGTCCTGCCAGCGAGCAGGCTAGGGGTGCAGCAGGAGCTGGGAGGGGACAGACCCAGGACAGCTGACCCAAACTGGCCAAAGGGGTATTCCATACCATCTGACGTCATGCTAAACAATATATAGGGGTGGCTGGCCGGGGTGGGGGGCCGGCTGCTCGGGGATAGGCTGGGCATCGGTCAGCGGGTGGTGAGCAATTGCATTGTGCATCACTTGTTTCTTACACATTATTATTATTAATACTATTATCATTATCACTATTATTATTATAATTGTTATTATTATATTCCTGTCTTAATAAACTGTCTTTATCTCAACTCACCGGCTTCACTTTCCCGTTTCTCTCCCCCATCCCAGAGAGGGAGGGGGGAGGGTGAGCGAACGGCTGTGTGGTGTTTAGCTGCCAGCCGGGTTAAACCACAACAAACCCTCAGGAACCCCCCAACAGAAGGGTCCTCTGAGAGACCAGGCAAGGTAGACAACTGTTTAATGTCCTCTGTCTCCAAGGCAGCTATGCCAAAAGCCCAGCGGAACCCTTTTGGGTCCTTGAAATATCCTCTTCTAAGATAGTGTATGCCAAGGATGCACGGAGCATCTGGGCCAGTCACAATACGGTGCTTTTGCCACTCATTACCGGTTAGACTCACTTCAGCCTCCAATACAGTTAACTGCTGGGATCCCCCCCGTCACACCATAAATACAGATGGACTCTGGCCCTTTATAGCTTGATGGCATTAGAGTACATTGTGCACCGGTGTCTACGAAAGCCTTATACTTCTGTGCGTCTGACGTGCCAGGCCATCGAATCCACACAGTCCAATAAACTCGATTGTCCCTTTCCTCCCCCTGGCTGGAGGCAGGGCCCCTCTAGTCCTGGTCAGAATCTTCGTTTCTGTGTTTAAAGGACTGCCTGCTGGAAGTTGGAGCAGCAAACTTTTCAGAGAACCCCTTTTTCCCAATTGTTTTCTTTTGCAATTCACGTACCCGTGCCTCTAGGGTCACAGTAGATTTTCCATCCCATTTTCTCATGTCCTCTCCATGGTCACGTAGGTAAAACCACAGGGTGGCGCGGTGTGTGTGCCCACCATATTGTCTTCCTTGCATAGATGAACGTTTACCCCTAATAGCTGAGACACTGGTTTGTACAGGTGGGGAGGAAAATAATCTTTCTTCAGGTTGGTGGATCTTTTCAGAAAGTTTCTCCAAAGTATTCTCTTTTAGCTGGTGGACACTGGTTCGTTCAGGTGGAGGGGAATATAAATTCTCTTTAAGTTGGTGGACCTCTTCAGAGAGTTTCTCCACAGCCCGAGGTCGAAGGAAGCTCATTCTGAAAGTTGCTGAAAAGAAGCGCACCCGAGCTCGAAGGAAGCTCGTACTGAAATTCGCTGAAAGGAAGAGCACCCGAGCTGGACGGAAGATCTTAGTGAAAGTCACTGAAAGGAAGTCACTGGAAGGCATCTCATACTGAAAGCCGCTGAAAGGAAGCACACTTGAGCTAGTATTATGCTTGTACTGAGATTTGCCGACAGGAAGCGCATCCGACCTGGAAGGCAGCTCGTACTGGAAGTCGCTGAAAGGAAGCGCACCCGAGCTCGAGGAAGCCCATTCTGAAAGTCACTGAAAGGAAGATGTTGTGGTTTAACCCGTCCGGCAGCTAAACACCACACAGGCATTCGCTCACCCTCCCCCCTCCCTCTCTGGGATGGGGGAGAGAAACGGGAAAGTGAAGCCGGTGAGTTGAGATAAAGACAGTTTATTAAGACAGGAATATAATAATAACAATAGTAATAATAATAGTGATAATGATAATAGTATTATTAATAATAATGTGTAAATAAACAAGTGATGCACAATGCAATTGCTCACCACCCGCTGACCGATGCCCAGCCTATCCCCGAGCAGCTGGCCCCCCACCCCGGCCAGCCACCCCTATATATTGTTTAGCATGACGTCAGATGGGATGGAATACCCCTTTGTCCAGTTTGGGTCAGCTGTCCTGGGCCTGTCCCCTCCCAGCTCCTGCTGCACCCCCAGCCTGCTCGCTGGCAGGACAGAGCAAGAAGCCGAAAAGTCCTTGGCCTGGTGTAAACACTGCTCTGCAACAATTAAAACATCAGCATGTTATCAGCGTTCTTCTAATCCTAATCCAAAACATAGAACCCTACCAGCTACTATGAGGAAAAATTAACTCTGTCCTAACTGGAACCAGGACAGAAGCGCACCCGAGCTCGAAGGAAGCTCGTACTGAAAGTCACTTAAAGGAAGCAAACCGAGCTGGAAGGCAGCTCGTACTGAAAGTCGCTGAAAGAAAGTGCACACGAGCTTGAAGGAAGGTCGGACTCAAATTCACTGAAAGGAAGTGCATCCAATCCGTAAGGAAACGCGTACTGAAAGTCGCTGAAAGGAAGCGCACCCGAGCTGGAAGGAAGCTCTTACTGAAAGTCGCTGAAAGGAAGTGCATCCCAGGTGGAAGGAAGCTCGTACTGAAAGTGCCTGAAAGAAAGCGCGCTCGAGCAAATGGAAGCTCATTCTGTAAGTTGCTGAAAGGAAGCGCACCCGAGCTGGAAGGAAGCTCGTACTGAAAGTGGCTGAAAGGAAGCGTGCCCGAGCTGGAAGGCAGCTCGTACTGGAAGTCACTGACAGGAAGCTCACCACAGCTGGAAGGAAGCTCGTACTGAAAGTGGCTAAAAGCAAGCGCACCCGAGCTCGAAGGAAGCCCATTCTGAAAATCGCTGAAAGGAAGCGCACCCGAGCTGGAAGGCAGCTCGTACTGGAAGTCACTGACAGGAAGCTCACCACAGCTGGAAGGAAGCTCGTTTTGAAAGTCACTGAAAGGAAGTGGACCCGAGCTGGAAGGCAGCTCGTCTTGAAAGTCACTGAAAGGAAGCAAACCGAGCTGGAAGGCAGCTCGTACTGAAAGTCGCTGAACGAAAGTGCACCCGAGCTGGAAGGAAGGTCGTACTCAAATTCACTGAAAGAAGTGCATCCAATCCGTAAGGAAACTCGTACTGAAAGTCTCTGAAAGGAAGCGCACCTGAGCTTGAAGGAAGCTGTTAGTGAAAGTCGCTGAACGGATGTGCAACCGAGCTGGAAGGCAACTTGTACTGAAAGACGCTTAAAGGAAGCATACATGAGCTTGAAGGAAGCTCATACTGAAAGTAGCTGAAATGAAGAGCACCCGAGCTGAAAAGCAGCTCATACTGAAAGTCGCTGAAAGGAAGATCACCAATGCCAGTGGAAAGCTCGTACAGAAAGTCACTGAAAGGAAGCGCAACCGAGCTGGAAGGAAGCTCGAACTGAAAGTCACTGAAAGGCATCACACCCGAGGTGGAAGGAAGCTGTTAGTGAAAGTCGCGGAAAGGAGTTGCACCCCAGCTGGAAGGAAGCTCATACTGAAAGTTACTGAAAGGAAGCACACCCGAGGTGCAAGGAAGCTCATACTGCAAGTTGCTGAAAGGAAGCACACCCGAACTGCAAGGAAGCTCATACTGCAAGTCGCTGAAAGAAAGAGCACTTGAGCTAGTAGTATGCTTATACTGAGAGTCGACGACAGGAAGCGCATCTGAGTTGGAAGGAAGATCGTACTAAAAGTCGCTGAAAGGAATTGCACCCGAGCTGGAAGGCAGCTCGTACTGGAAGTCACTGAAAGGCATCACACCCGAGGTGGAAGGAAGCTCTTACTGAATGTCGCTGAAAGGAGTTGCACCCCAGCTGGAATGAAGCTCATTCTAGAAAGATGCTGAAAGGAAGAGCAGTCAAGTGCTAGTATGCTTCTACTGGAAGACGCTGAAAGGAAGCGCACCCGAGCTGGAAGGCAGCCCGTACTGAAAGTCGCTGAAAGGCATCACACCCGAGCTGGAAGGAAGCTCTTACTGAATGTCGCTGAAAGGAAGCGTGCCTGAGGTGGAAGGAAGCTTGTACTGAAAGGTGCTGGATGGAAACGCATCCGAGCTGCAAGGCAGCTCGTACTGAAAGCCAGTGAAAGAAGCGAACCCGAGCTGGAAGGCAGCTCGTACTGGAAGTCACTGACAGGAAGCTCACCACAGCTGGAAGGAAGCTCGTACTGAAAGTCGCTGAAAGGAAGCGCACCCGAGCCTGAAGGAAGCTCGTCTTGAAAGTCACTGAAAGGAAGCAAACCGAGCTGGAAGGCAGCTCGTACTGAAAGTCGCTGAAAGAAAGTGCACCCGAGCTGGAAGGAAGGTCGTACTCTAATTCACTGAAAGAAGTGCATCCAATCCGTAAGGAAACTCGTACTGAAAGTCGCTGAAAGGAAGCGCACCTGAGCTTGAAGGAAGCTGTTAGTGAAAGTCGCTGAAAGGATGTGCAACCGAGCTGGAAGGCAACTTGTACTGAAAGACGCTTAAAGGAAGCATACATGAGCTTGAAGGAAGCTCATACTGAAAGTAGCTGAAATGAAGCGCGCCCGAGCTGAAAGGCAGCTCATACTGAAAGTCGCTGAAAGGAAGATCACCAATGCCGGTAGAAAGCTCGTACAGAAAGTCACTGAAAGGAAGCGCACCCGAGCTGGAAGGAAGCTCGTACTGAAAGTCACTGAAAGGCATCACACCCGAGGTGGAAGGAAGCTGTTAGTGAAAGTCGCGGAAAGGAGTTGCACCCCAGCTGGAAGGAAGCTCATACTGAAAGTTGCTGAAAGGAAGCACACCCGAGGTGCAAGGAAGCTCATACTGCAAGTTGCTGAAAGGAAGCACACCCGAACTGCAAGGAAGCTCATACTGCAAGTCGCTGAAAGAAAGGGCACTTGAGCTAGTAGTATGCTTATACTGAGAGTCGACGACAGGAAGCGCATCTGAGTTGGAAGGAAGATCGTACTAAAAGTCGCTGAAAGGAAGCACACTTGAGCTGGTAGAATGCTTGTACTTAAAGTCGCTGACACTAAGCGCACATGAGCTGGAAGGCAACGTGTACTGAATGACACTTAAAGGAAGTACACACGAGCTGGAAGGAAGCTAATACTGAATGTCGCTGAAAGGAAGCGCACCCGAGCTGGAAGGCAGCTCGTACTGAAAGTGGCTGAAAGGAAGCACACCCGAGCTGGAAGGCAGCTCGTACTGAAAGTGGCTGAAAGGAAGCACATTCGAACTGCATGGCAGATCATACTGAAAGCCACTGAAAGGAAGCGCACCTGAGCTTTAAGGCAGCTCATACTGAGAGTTGCTGAAAGGAAGCGCACCCGAGCCGGAAGGAAGCTCGTACTGAAAGTCGCTGAAAGGAAGCGCACCCGAGCTGGAAGGCAGCTCGTACTGAAAGTGGCTGAAAAGAAGCCCATTCGAGCTGATAGTATACATGTACTGAAAGTCACTGAACGGAAGCGCACCTGAGCTGCAAGGCGGTTTGTACTGAAAGTCGATGAAAGGAAGCACACCGGAGCTGGAAGGAAGCTCGTACAGAAAGTCGCTTACAGGAAGCTCACCAGAGCTGGAAAGAAGCTCGTACTGAAAGTTGCTGAAAGGAAGCACACCCCAGATGGAAGGAAGCTCATACTGAATGTCCCTGAAAGGAAGCACTCCCGAAATCTAAGGAAGCTTTTACTGAAAGTTGCTGAAAGGAAGAGTACCTGAGCTGGAAGGAAGCTCGTACTGAAAGTCACTGAAAGGAAGCGCACCTGAGCTGGAAGGCAATTCATACTGAAAGTGGCTGAAAGGAAGCGCATTCGAGCTGATAGTATGCTTGTATTAAAGTCGCTGCAAGGAAGCGCACCTGAGCTGGAAGGAAGCTCGTACTGAAAGTCACTGAAAGGACGTGCACTCGAGCTCGAAAGAAGCTCATACTGAAAGTTGCTGAAAGGAAGTGCACCTGAGCTGCAAGGAAGCTCGTAGTGAAAGTGGCTGAAAGGAAGCACACCCCATCTAGAAGGAAGCTCGTACTGAAAGTCGCTGATATGAAGCACACCTGAGATGGAAGGATGCTCGTACTGGAAGTTGCTGAAAGGAAGAGTACCTGAGCTGGAAGGAAGCTCATTCTGAAAGTCGCTGATAGGAAGCGCACCTGAGCTGGAAGGCAATTCATACTGAAAGTGGCTGAAAGGAAGCACACCCGAGCTGGAATGCAGCTTGTCCTGAAAGTTGCTGAAAGAAAGTGCACTCGAGCTAGTAGTATACTTGTAGTGAGAGTCGCTGACAGGAAGCGCACCCACGTTGGAAGGAAGCTCGTACTGAAAGTTCCTGAAAGGAAGCGCACCCGACCTGGAAGACAACTTGTACTGAAAGACACTTAAAGGAAGCACAGCCGAGCTGGAAGGAAGCTCATTCTGAAAGTCGCTGAAAGGAAGCGCACCCGAGCTGGAAGGCATCTCATACTGAAAGCCGCTGAAAGGAAGCACACTTGAGCTAGTATTATGCTTGTAATGATTTGCCGACAGGAAGCGCACCCGACCTAGAAGGCAGCTCGTACTGAAAGTCGATGAAATGAAGTGCACGAGAGCTGGGAGGCATCTTGTACTGAAAGGCGCTGAAAGGAAGCGCACCCGAGCTGGAAGGCAATTTGTACTGAAAGACACTTAAAGGAAGCACACCCAAGCTGGAAAGAAACTCATACTGAAAGCCGCTGAAAGGAAGCGCAGCCGTGCTGGAAGGCAGCTCATACTGAATGTCACTGAATAGAAGCTCACCCGAGCTGGAATGTAGCCCGTACTGAAAGTCACTGAAAGGAAGCGTACCCGAGCTGGAATGTAGCCCGTACTGAAAGTCACTGAAAGGAAGCGTACCCGAGCTGGAAGGCAGCTCGTACTGAAAGTGGCTGAAAGGAAACGCACCCCAGCTGGAAGGCAGCTCGTACTGAAAGGAAGCACACTCGAGCTGGGAGTATGCTTGTACTGAAAGTCGATGAAAGGAAGCGCACCGGAGCCGCAAGGCAGCCCATACCGAAAGTCGCTGAATAGAAACGAACCCGAGCTGCAATGCAGCTCGTACTGAAAGCCGCTGAAAGGAAGTGCACTTGAGCTAGTAGTATGCTTGTACTTAGATTCACTGACAGGAAGCGACCCGACCTGGAAGGAAGCTCGTACTGAAATTCGATGAATGGAAGCGCACTTGACCTGGTAGAATGCTCGTAGAGAAAGTCGATGAAAGGAAGTGCACCGGAGCTGCAAGACAGCCTATACCGAAAGTCGCTGAATAGAAGCGAACCCGAGCTGCAATGCAGCTCGTACTGAAAGCCGCTGAAAGGAAGCGCACTCGAGCTAGTAGTATGCTTGTACTTAGATTCACTGACAGGAAGCGACCCGACCTGGAAGGCAGCTTGTACTGAAAGTCGATGAAAGGAAGCACACCGGAGCTGGAAGGAAGCTCGTACTGAAAGTTGCTTACAGGAATCTCACCAGAGCTGGAAAGAAGCTCGTACTGAAAGTTGCTGAAAGGAAGCACACCCCAGATGGAAGGAAGCTCATACTGAATGTCCCTGAAAGGAAGCACACCCGAAATCTAAGGAAGCTTTTACTGAAAGTTGCTGAAAGGAAGAGTACCTGAGCTGAAAGGAAGCTCATTCTGAAAGTCGCTGATAGGAAGCGCACCTGAGCTGGAAGGAAGCTCGTACTGAAAGTTGCTGAAAGGAAGCGCACCCGAGTTGGAAGGAAGCTCGAACTGAAAGTCGCTTAAATGAAGCGCACCTGAGCTGCAAGGAAGCTCGTACTGAAAGTCACTGAAAGGACGTGCACTCGAGCTCGAAAGAAGCTCATACTGAAAGTTGCTGAAAGGAAGTGCACCTGAGCTGCAAGGAAGCTCGTAGTGAAAGTGGCTGAAAGGAAACACACCCCAGCTGGAAGGAAGCTCGTACTGAATGTCCCTGAAAGGAAGCACACCCGAAATCTAAGGAAGCTTTTACTGAAAGTTGCTGAAAGGAAGAGTACCTGAGCTGGAAGGAAGCTCATTCTGAAAGTCGCTGATAGGAAGCGCACCTGAGCTGTAAGGCAATTCATACTGAAAGTCGCTGAAAGGAAGCACACCCGAGCTGGAATGCAGCTTGTCCTGAAAGTTGCTGAAAGAAAATGCACTCCAGCTAGTAGTATACTTGTACTGAGAGCCGCTAACAGGAAGCGCACCCAAGTTGGAAGGAAGCTCGTACTGAAAGTTGCTGAAAGGAAGCGCACCCGAGTTGGAAGGAAGCCCGTACTGAAAGTCGCTTAAATGAAGGGCACCTGAGCTGCAAGGAAGCCCGTACTGAAAGTCACTGAAAGGAACCGCGTTCGAGCTGGAAGGTAGCTCGTACTGAAAGTTGCTGAATGGAAGCGCTCCTGAGCTCAAAGGAAGCTAATATTGAATGTCGATGAAAGGAAGCGCACCCGAGCTGGAAGTAAGCTCGTACTGAAAGTGGCTGAAAGGAAGCGCAACCGAGCTGGAAAGAAGCTCATACTGAAAGTTACTGCAAGGAAGCACACCTGAGCTGGAAGGAAGCTCGTACTGAATGTCCCTGAAAGGAAGCACACCCGAAATCTAAGGAAGCTTTTACTGAAAGTTGCTGAAAGGAAGAGTACCTGAGCTGCGAGGAAGCTCATTCTGAAAGTCGCTGAAAAGAAGCTCACCAGAGCTGGAATGCACCCCGTACTGAAAGTCGCTGCAAGGAAGCGCACCCGAGCTGGAAGGCAGCTAGTACTGAAATTTGCTGAAAGAAAGCGCACTCGAGCTAGTAGTATGCTTATACTGAGAGTTGATGACAGGAAGCGCACCCGAGCTGGAAGGAAGCTTGTACTGAAAGACGCTTAAAGGAAGCACACGTGAGCTCGAAGGAAGCTCATGCTGAAAGTCGCTGAAAGGAAGCGCACGAGAGCTGGGAGGCATCTCGTACTGAAAGGCGCTGAAAGGAATCTCACTCGAGCTGCTAGTATCTCGTACTAAATGTCACTGAAAGGAAGCGCACCCGAGTTGGAAGGAAGCTCAAACTGAAAGTCGCTGAAAGGAAGCGCACCCGAGCTGGAAGGCATCTAGTACTGAAAGCCGCTGAAAGGAAGCGCACCCGAGCAAGTAGTATGCTTGTACTGAGATTCGCCGACAGGAAGCGCACCCGACCTGGAAGGCAGCTCGTACTGAAAGTCGATGAAAGGAAGCGCATGAGAGCTGGGAGGCATCTCGTACTGAAAGGCGCTGAAAGGAAGCGCACCCGAGCTGGAAGGCAGCTCATACTGAAAGTCACTGTGTGCAAGTGCACTCGAGCTGGTAGTGTGCTCAAACTGAGTGCCACTGAAAGGAAGCTAACATGAGCTGCAAGGCAGGTCACACTTAAAGTCGCTGAAAGGAAGCGCACCCGAGCTGGAAGGCATCTCGTACTGAAAGCCGCTGAAAGGAAGCACACTCGAGCTACTATTATGCTTGTACTGAGATTCGCCGACAGGAAGCGCACCCGACCTGGAAGGTAGCTCGTACTGAAAGTCGATGAAAGGAAGCACACCCCAGCTGGAAGGAAGCTCATACTGAAAGTCGCTGAAAGGAAGTGCACCCGAGCTGGAAGGCAGATCGTACTGCAAGTGGCTGAAAGGAAGCACACCCCAACTGGAAGGAAGCTCATACTGAAAGTCGCTGAAAGGAAGCGAACCCAAGCTGGAAGGAAGCTCGTACTGAAAGTCGCTTAAGGGAAGTGCATCTGAGCTGCAAGGAAGCTCGTACTGAAAGTCGCTGAATGGAAGTGCTCCCGAGCTCGAAGGAAGCTAATACTGAAAGTCGCTGAAAGGAAGCGCACCCGAGCTGGAAGGCATCTCATACTGAAAGCCGCTGAAAGGAAGCACACTTGAGCTAGTATTATGCTTGTACTGAGATTTGCCGACAGGAAGCGCATCCGACCTGGAAGGCAGCTCGTACTGAAAGTCGATGAAATGAAGTGCACGAGAGCTGGGAGGCATCTTGTACTGAAAGGCGCTGAAAGGAAGCGCACCCGAGCTGGAAGGCAATTTGTACTGAAAGACACTTAAAGGAAGCACACCCAAGCTGGAAAGAAACTCATACTGAAAGCCGCTGAAAGGAAGCGCAGCCGTGCTGGAAGGCAGCTCATACTGAATGTCACTGAATAGAAGCTCACCCGAGCTGGAATGTAGCCCGTACTGAAAGTCAGTGAAAGGAAGCGTACCCGAGCTGGAAGGCAGCTCGTACTGAAAGTGGCTGAAAGGAAACGCACCCCAGCTGGAAGGCAGCTTGTACTGAAAGGAAGCACACTCGAACTGGGAGTATGCTTGTACTGAAAGTCGATGAAAGGAAGCGCACCGGAGCCGCAAGGCAGCCCATACGGAAAGTCGCTGAATAGAAGCGAACCCGAGCTGCAATGCAGCTCGTACTGAAAGCCGCTGAAAGGAAGTGCACTCGAGCTAGTAGTATGCTTGTACTTAGATTCACTGACAGGAAGCGACCCGACCTGGAAGGCAGCTCGTACTGAAACTCGATGAATGGAAGCGCACTTGACCTGGTAGAATGCTGTAGAGAAAGTCGATGAAAGGAAGTGCACCGGAGCCGCAAGGCAGCCCATACCGAAAGTCTATGAATGGAAGGGCACCCGAGCTGCAATGCAGCTCGTACTGAAAGGAAGCGCACTCGAGCTGGAAAGAAGCTCGTACTGAAAGGCGCTGAAAGGAAGCGCACTAGAGCTGGTAATATGCTTGTACTGAAAGTCGCTGAAAGGATGCGCACCCGAGCTGGAAGGCAGCTCGTACTGAAAGTCACTGAAAGGAAGCACACCCGAGCTCAAAGGAAGCTCATACTGAAAGTCGCTGAGTGGAACCCACAAGAGCCTGAAGGAAGCTCCTACTGAAAGTCGATGAAAGGAAGTGCACCCGAGCTGGTAGTATGCTCATACTGAATTTGCTGAAAGGAAGCTCACCCGAGTTGGAAGGAAGCTCATACTGAAAGTCACTGAAAGGAAGCGTAGTCGAGATAGTAGTTTGCTCGTACTGAAAGTCGCTGAAAGGAAGTGCAATACAGCTAGTAGTATGCTTGTACTGAGAGTCGCTGACAGGAAGCGCACCTGGTCTTGAAGGAAGATCGTACGGAAAGTCGCTGAAACGAAGCGCACCTGAGCTGCAAGGAAGTTCGTACTGAAAGCCGCTGAAAGGAAGCGCACCAGAGCTGCAAGGCAGCTCACACAGAAAGTCGATGAAAGAAAGCGCGCTTGAGCTAATAGTATGCTTGTACTGAAATTTGCTGAAAGGAAGCGCACCAAAATTGGAAGGCAGCTCATGATGAAAGACACTTAAAGGAAGCACACCCGAGCTTGAATGAACCTCGTACTGAAAGTCGCTGAAAGGAAGTGCACCCGAGCTGGGAGACATTTCATACTGAAAGTAGATGAAAGGAAGCACACTCGAGCTGGTAGTATGCTTGTACTAAATGTCGCTGAAAGGAAGCGCACCCTAGCTGGAAGGAAGCTCGTACTTAAAATCGCTGAAAGTAAGCGCACCTGACCTGGAAGGTAACTCGGACTGAAAGTCGATGAAAGGAAGCGCACTCGGCAGATAGTAGTGTACTTGCAGTGAGAGTCGCTGAAAGGAATTGCACCCGAGCTGGAAGGAAGCTCATACTGAAAGTCACTGTAAGTCACTGAAAGGAAGAGCACCCGAACTGGAATGCAGCTTGTACTGAAAATCACTGAAAGAAAGCTCAATCAAGCTAGTAGTATGCTTATACTGAGAGTCGATGACAGGAAGCGCATCCGAGTTGGAAGGCAGATCGTACTAAAAGTCGCTGAAAGGAAGCACAATCGAGCTGGTAGAATTCTTGTACTGCAAGCCGCTGAAAGGAAGCGCACCCGAGCTGGAAGGAAGCTCGTACTGAAGGACACTTAAAGGAAGCACACATGAGCTCGAAGGAAGCTCATGCTGAAAGTCGCTGAAAGGAAGCGCACGAGAGCTGGGAGGCATCTCCTACTGAAAGGCGCTGAAAGGAATCGCACTCGAGCTGCTAGTATCTCGTACTAAATGTCGCTGAAAGGAAGCGCACCCGAGCTGGAAGGCAGCTCGTACTGAAAGTCGATGAAAGGAAGCACACTCGACCTGGTAGAATGCTCGTACTGAAAGTCGATGAAAGGAAGCGCACCTGAGCTGGAAGGCAGTACTTTCTGAAAGTCACTGAATGCTAGTGCACTCGAGCTGGTAGTGTGCTCGTACTGAATGCCACTGAAAGGAAGCTAACCTGAGCTGCAAGGCAGGTCACACTTAAAGTCGCTGAAAGGAAGCACACCCGAGCTGGAAGGCATCTCATACTGACAGTCGCTGAAAGGAAGTGCACCCGAGCTGGAAGGCAGCTCGTACTGCAAGTGGCTGAAAGGAAGCGCATTCAGCCTGGTATTATACTCGTAGTGAAAGTCGCTGAAAGGAAGCACACCCCACCTGGAATGAAGCTCATACTGAAAGTCGCTGAAAGGAAGCGAACCCAAGCTGGAAGGAAGCTCGTACTGAAAGTCGCTGAAAGGAAGCGCTCCCGAGCTGGACGGAAGTTTGTATTGAAAGTCGCTTACAGGAAGCTCACCAGAGCTTGAAAGAAGCTCATACTGAAAGTTACTGCAAGGAAGCACACCTGAGCTGGAAGGAAGCTCATACTGAATGTCCCTGAAAGGAAGCACACCCGAAATCTAAGGAAGCTTTTACTGAAAGTTGCTGAAAGGAAGAGTACCTGAGCTGGAAGGCAATTCATACTGAAAGTGGCGGACAGGAAGCGCATTCGAGCTGATAGTATGATTGTAATACAGTCGCTGCAAGGAAGCACACCTGAGCTGGAAGGATGCTCGTACTGAAAGTTGCTGAAAGGAACCACACCGGAGCCGAAAGGCAGCCCATACTGAAAGTCGCTGAATGGAAGTGCACCCGAGCGGCAATGCAGCTCGTACTGAAAGCCACTGAAAAGAAGCGCATTCAACCTGGTAGTATACTCGTACTGAAAGTCGCTGTCAGGAAGCACACCCCAGCTGGAAGGAAGCTCATACTGAAAGTCGCTGAAAGGAAGCGAAGCCAAGCTGGACGGAAGCTCGTACTGAATGTCGCTTAAGGGAAGTGCACCTGAGCTGCAAGGAAGCTCATACTGAAAGTCACTGAAAGGAACCGTACTCGAGCTGGAAGGCAGCTCGTACTGAATGTCACTGAAAAGAAGCTCACCCGAGATGGAATGTAGCCCGTACTAAAAGTCACTGAATGGAAGCCTACCCGAGCTGGAAGGCAGCTCGTACTGAAAGTCGCTGAAAGGAAGCACACTCGAGCTGGAAGGAAACTCATACTGAATGTCGCTAAAAGGAAGCTCACTCGAGCCTGAAGGGAATGTGTTTTGAAAGACACTGAATGGAAGCGCACCCGGGCTGGAAGGAAGCTTGTACTGAAAGCTGCTGAATGTAGCATGCTTGTACTGAATGTCGCTGAAAGGAAGCGCACCTGAGCTGAAAGGAAGCTCATACTTAAAGTCACAGAAAGGATGTGCACCCAAGGTGGAAGGCAGCACTTACTGAAAGTCACTGAATACAAGTGCACTCGAGTTGGTAGTGTGCTCGTACTGAGTGCCATTGAAAGGAAGCTAACCTGAGCTGCAAGGCAGGTCACACATAAAGTCGCTGTAAAGAAGCGCACCCGAGCTGGAAGGCATCTCGTCCTGAAAGTTGCTGAAAGGAAGCGCACCCGAGCTGCAAGGCATCTCATACTGAAAGTCGCTGAAATGAAGCGCACCCGAGCTGGAATGTAGCTTGTACTGAAAGTCACTGAAAGAAAGTGCAATCCAGCTAGTAGTATGCTTGTACTGAAAGTCGCTGAAAGGAAGCGCACCCGAGCTGGATTGCAGCTTGTACTGAAAGTCACTGAAAGAAAGTGCAATCCAGCTAGTAGTATGCTTGTACTGAAAGTCGTTGAAAGTTAGCGCACCCGAGCTGGAATGCAGCTTGTACTGAAAGTCACTGAAAGGAAGTGCAATCCAGCTAGTAGTATGCTTGTACTGAGAGTCGCTGACAGGAAGCGCACCTGAGCTGGAAGGAAGAGCGTAATGAAAGTCGCTGAAACGAAGGACACCCAAGTTGGAAGGAAGCTCGTACTTAAAGTCGCTGAAAGGACGTGCACTCGAGCTGGAATGCAGCTTGTACTGAAAGACACTTAAAGGAAGCACACCCGAGATGGAAGGAAGATCATACTGAAAGCCGCTGAAAGGAAGGGCACCCGAGCTAGAAGGCAGCTCGTACTGAAAGTCACTGAAAGGAAGGGCACCCACGCTGGAATGCAGCTCTTACTGAAAGTTGCTGAAAGAAAGTGGAGTGAGGAGGGATGGAGACAGGTCCCTGCTCGACCTTTCAGGCAACACCCCCCCCCCTACCGGCCCCACCTTCCCAGGTGCCCTTACGCAACAGATTTGAGGCCCTGGAGCTTGAGAGACCGGTGGGTGAGGACGAGGTAGAAAGTCTACCCAGGAGGATGCCTAGGGCGAGGAAGCTGACTCCACGCCTCAAGACTGCCTCCACCAAGAAAGACAGAAGGGTGATTGTAGTAGGCGACTCCCTTCTCAGGGGAACAGAGGGCCCTGTTTGTCGACCTGACCCTACCCATAGGGAAGTCTGCTGCCTCCCTGGGGCCGGGGTCAGGGATATTGCCAGGAAGCTTCCCAACCTGGTCCGCCCCTCTGACTACTACCCTCTTTTGATAGTCCAGGCTGGCAGTGATGATATTGATGAGAGAAGCCTGAAGGCTATCAAACGGGACTTTAGGGGACTGGGACGGTTAGTGGCTGGAGCGGGAGTACAGGTGGTGTTTTCGTCTATCCCTGCAGTGGCAGGGAGGGGTACTGAGAGGACACAGAAAGCCCACCTGATTAACATGTGGCTCAGAGGCTGGTGCCAACACAGAAACTTTGGGTTTTTTGACCATGGGGCGCTTTACTCGGCACCCGGCCTGGTGACTGCAGACGGGTCCCTATCTCTAAGGGGAAAATAGATCCTAGCCCAGGAGCTGGCAGGGCTCGTTGAGAGGGCTTTAAACTAGGAAAGAAGGGGGATGGGGCTGAAAGAAGGCCTGCTGGAGCTGTGCCAGGGGGAAAAATGGCAAAGCCGGGGGAGAAGGCAATGGCCCAGCTGAAGTGCATCTACACTAATGCACGCAGCATGGGTAACAAACAGGAGGAGCTGGAAGCCATCGTGCAGCGGGAAGGCTATAACTTGGTTGCCATCACGGAAACGTGGTGGGACCACTCTCATGACTGGAGTGCTGCAATGTCTGGCTATAGGCTCTTCAGAAGGGACAGGCAGCAGAGAAGGGGTGGTGGTGTGGCTCTCTATATTAGAGAGTGTTTAGATGTTGGGGAACTGGAGGCTGGGAATGATAAGGTTGAGTCCCTATGGGTTAGGATCAGCGGGAAGACCAACAAGGCAAGCATCCTGGTGGGGGTCTGTTATAGACTGCCGAACCAGGATGAGGAGACGGATGAGGAGTTCTACAGGCAGCTGGCAGAAGCCGCGAAATCGTCAGTGCTTGTTCTCGTGGGGGACTTCAACTTCCCAGACATATCCTGGAAGCACAGCACAGCCCAGAGAAAGCAGTCTAGGAGGTTTCTGGAGAGCGTGGAAGATAGCTTCCTGATGCAGCTGGTTAGAGAGCCTACCAGGGGAGGTGCCCCGCTAGACCTTCTGTTCACAAACAGAGAAGGACTGGTGGGAGATGTGGTGGTCGAGAGCTGTCTTGGGCAGAGTGACCACAAAATGGTTCAGTTCTCTATTCTTGGTGAAGTCAGGAAGGGGACCAGTAAAACCGCTGTATTGGACTTCCGGAGGGCTGACTTTGAGCTGTTCAGGACACTGCTTGGCAGAGTCCCTTGGGAGGAGGTTCTGAAGGGCAAAGGAGTCCAGGAAGGCTGGGCACTCTTCAAGAAGGAAATCTTAATGGCTCAGGAGCGGTCTGTCCCCATGTGCCCAAAGACGAGCCGACGCGGAACTAGACCGGCCTGGCTGAACAGAGAGTTGTGGCTCGAGCTTAGGAGAAAAAGGAGGGTTTATAATCTTTGGAAAAGAGGGCGGGCTACTCAAGAGGACTATAAGGATGTTGCGAGGCTGTGCAGGGACAAAATTAGAAGGGCCAAAGCTCATCTGGAGCTCAATCTGGCTACTGCCGTTAAAGATAACAGAAAACGATTTTACAAATATATCAACGCAAAAAGGAGGACTAAGGAGGATCTCCATCCTTTACTGGATGTGGGGGGAGACTTAGTGACAAAAGATGAGGAAAAGGCTGAGGTGCTCAATGCCTTCTTTGCCTCAGTGTTTAGCGGCAAGACTGGTTGTTCTGTGGATACCTGGTACCCTGAGCTGGTGGAAGGGGATGGGGAACAGGATGTGGCCCTCACTATCCATGAGGAAATGGTTGGCGACCTGCTACAGCATTTAAATGTACGCAAGTCGATGGGGCCAGATGGGATCCACCCGAGGGTACTGAGCGAACTAGCGGAGGAGCTGGCCAAGCCGCTTTCCATTATTTATCGGCTGTCCTGGCTATCAGGGGAGGTCCCAGTCGACTGGCGGCTAGCAAATGTGACGCCCATCTACAAGAAGGGCCGGAGGGTAGACCCGGGAAACTATAGGCCTGTTAGTTTGACATCAGTGCCAGGGAAGCTCATGGAGCAGATTATCTTGAATGTCATCACGTGGCACTTGCAGGGCAAGCAGGCGATCAGGCCCAGTCAGCATGGGTTTATGAAAGGCAGGTCCTGCTTGACGAACCTGATCTCCTTCTATGACCAAGTGACGCGCTTGGTGGATGAGGGGAAGGCTATGGATGTGATCTACCTTGACTTCAGTAAGGCTTTTGACACAGTTTCCCACAACATTCTCCTCAAGAAACTGGCTGCTCATGGCTTGGACTGGCGTACGCTTTGCTGGGTTAAAAACTGGCTGGATGGCCGGGCCCAAAGAGTTGTGGTAAATGGAGCCAAATCCAGTTGGAGGCCAGTTACTAGTGGAGTCCCCCAGGGCTCAGTGCTGGGGCCAGTCCTCTTTAATATCTTTATCGATGACCTGGATGAGGGCGTCCAGTGCACCCTCAGTAAGTTTGCAGATGACACCAAGTTAGGTGCATGTGTCAATCTGCTCGAGGGAAGGAAGGCTCTGCAGGAGGATCTGGATAGGCTGGACCGATGGGCTGAGGTCAACTGTATGAAGTTCAACAAGGCCAAGTGCCGGGTCCTGCACCTGGGGCGTAACAACCCCAAGCAGAGCTACAGGCTGGGAGAAGAGTGGTTGGAAAGCTGCCTGGCCGAGAAGGACCTGGGAATACTGGTTGATAGGCAGCTGAATATGAGCCAGCAGTGTGCTCAGGTGGCCAAGAAGGCCAACAGCATCCTGGCTTGTATAAGAAGCAGTGTGGCCAGCAGGTCTAGGGAGGTGATTGTCCCCCTGTACTCGGCTCTGGTGAGGCCGCACCTCGAGTACTGTGTTCAGTTTTGGGCCCCTCGCTACAAGAAGGACATGGAGGTGCTCAAGAGAGTCCAGAGAAGGGCGACGAGGCTGGTGAGGGGTCTGGAGAACAAGTCTTACGAGGAGCGGCTGAGTGAGCTGGGGCTGTTTAGCCTGGAGAAGAGGAGGCTCAAGGGGGACCTCATCGCTCTCTATAGGTACCTTAAAGGAGGCTTTAGCGAGGTGGGGGTTGGTCTATTCTCCCACGTGCCTGGTGACAGGACGAGGGGGAATGGGCTAAAGTTGCGCCAGGGGAGGTTTAGGTTGGATGTTAGGAAGAATTTATTTACTGAAAGGATTGTTAGGCACTGGAATGGACTGCCCAGGGAGGTGGTTGACTCACCATCCCTGGAGGTCTTTAAGAGACGTTTAGATGTTGAGCTTAGTGATATGGTTTAGTGGAGGACTTGTTAGTGTTAGGGCTGAGGTTGGACTAGATGATCTTGGAGGTCTCTTCCAACCTAGACGATTCTGTGATTCTGTGAAAGTCGATGAAAGATAGCCCACTCAAGCTGCTGGAATGCTTGTACTGAAAGTCGCTGAAAGGAAGCGCACCCGAGCTGGAAGGCATCTCATACTGAAAGTTGCTAAAAGGAAGCGCACTCGAGCTGGAATGCAGCTTGTCCTGAAAGTTGCTGAAACAAAGTGCAATCCAGCTAGTAGTATGCTTGTAGTGAGAGTTGCTGACAGGAAGCGCACCCGAGTTGGAAGGTAGATCGTCGTGAATGTCGCTGAAAGGAAGCCCACCCGAGCTGGCAGTATGCTTGTACTGAAAGTGCCTGAAATGAAGCGCACTCGAGCTGGCAGTATGCTTTTACTGAAAGTTTCAGAAAGGAAGGGCACCCGAGCTAGAAGGCAGCTCGTACTGAAAGTCACTGAAAGGAAGGGCACCCACGCTGGAATGCAGCTCTTACTGAAAGTTGCTGAAAGAAAGTGCAGTCGAGCTAGTAGTATGCTTGCAGGGAGTCGCTGACAGGAAGCGCACCCGAGTTGGAAGGTAGATCGTACCGAAATTCGCTGAAACGAAGGACACCCGACGTGGAAGGAAGCTCGGACTGAAATTCACTGAATGGATACGCACCCGATCTGGAAGGAAGTTCATACTGAAAGTCACTGAAAGGAAGCGCACTCGATCTGGAAGGCAGCTCATGGTGAACTGTCGCTGATTGGAAGCCCACCCAAGTTGGAAGGAAGCTCGTATGGAAAATCACTGAAATGAAGTGCACTCGAGCAGGCAGTATGCTTGTACTGAAAGTCGCTAAAAGGAAGCCCGCCCGAGCTGGAAGGCAGCTTGTACTGAAAGTCACTGAAAGACAGTGCACTCGAGCTAGTAGTATGCTTGTACTGAGAGTCACTGATAGGAAGCGCACCCGAGTTGGAAGGTAGATCGTCGTGAAAGTCGCTGAAAGGAAGCCCACCCGAGCTGGCAGTATGCTTGTACTGAAAGTCGCTGAAATGAAGCGCACTCGAGCTGGCAGTATGCTTTTACTGAAAGTTGCTGAAAGGAAGCGCACCCGAGATAGAAGGCAGCTCGTACTGAAAGTCACTGAAAGGAAGTACACCCATGCTGGAAGGCAGCTTGTACTGAAAGTCACTGAAAGACAGTGCACTTCAGCTAGTAGTATGCTTGTACTGAGAGTCACTGACAGGAAGTGCACCCGAGTTGGAAGGAAGATCGTACTGAAATTCGCTGAAAGGAAGGACACTCGAGGTGGAAGGAAGCTCGGACTGAAAGTCACTGAATGGATACGCACCGATCTGGAAGGAAGCTCATACTGAAAGTCACTGAAAGGAAGCGCACTCGATCTGGAAGGCAGCTCGTGGTGAACTGTCGCTGATTGGAAGCCCACCCGAGCTGGAAGGATGCTCGTACGGAAAGTCACTGAAATGAAGTGCACTCGAGCTGGCAGTATGCTTGTACTGAAAGTCGCTGAAAGGAAGTGCACTCGAGCTGGAATGGAGCTTGTCCTGGAAGTTGCTGAAAGAAAGTGCACTCGAGCTAGTAGTATGCTTGTAGTGAGAGTCGCTGACAGGAAGCGCACCCGAGTTGGAAGGAAGATCGTACTAAAAGTCACTGAAAGGAATCGCACTCGAGCTGGTAGTATACTTCTACTGAAAGTCACTGAAAGGAAGCGCACCCAAGCTGGAATGCAGCTCGTACTGAAAGCCACTGAATGCAAGTGCACTCGAGCTGGTAGTGTGCTTGTACAAAATGCCAATGAAAGGAAGGTAACCTGAGCTGCAGGGCAGATCATACTTCTAGTCGCTGAAAGGAAGTGCACCTCATCTGGAAGGCATCTCATACTGAAAGTCGCTAAAAGGAAGCGTACTCGAGCTGGAATGCAGCTTGTCCTGAAAGTTGCTGAATGAAAGTGCACTCGAGCTATTAGTATGCTTGTAGTGAGAGTCGCTGACAGGAAGCGCACCCGAGTTGGAAGGAAGAACGTACAGAAATTCGCTGAAACGAAGGATGCCCGAGGTGGAAGGAAGCTCGGACTGAAAGTCACTGAAAGGATACGCACCCGATCTGGAAGGAAGCTCATACTGAAAGTCACTGAAAAGAAGCGCACTTGAGCTGGAAGGCGGCTCGTGGTGAACTGTCGCTGATTGGAAGCCCACCCGAGCTGGAAGGAATCTCGTACGGAAAGTCGCTGAAATGAAGTGCACTCGAGATGGAAGTCTGCTTGTACTGAAAGTCGCTGAAAGGAAGTGCACTCGAGCTGGAATGCAGCTTGTCCTGAAAGTTGCTGAAAGAAAGTGCACTCGATCTAGTAGTATGCTTGTAGTGAGAGTCACTGACAGGAAGCACTGAAAGTCGTTGAAAGATAGCCCACTTGAGCTGGTAGAATGCTTGTACTGAAAGTACCTGAAAGGAAGCTCACCTGAGCTGGAACGACCTCGTACTGAAAGTCACTGAAAGGAAGCTCACCCGAGCTCGAAGGAAGCTCGTACTGAAAGCCACTGAATGCAAGTGCACTCGAGCTGGTAGTGTGCTTGTACTAAGTGCCACTGAAAGGAAGGTAACCTGAGCTGCAAGGCAGCTCATACTTAAAGTCGCTGAAAGGAAGTGCACCTGATCTGGAAGGCATCTCATACTGAAAGTTGCTAAAAGGAAGCGTACTTGAGCTGGAATGCAGCTTGTCCTGAAAGTTGCTGAAAGAAAGTGCTCTCGAGCTATTAGTATGCTTGTAGTGAGAGTCGCTGAAAGGAAGCGCACCCGATCTGGAAGGAAGATCGTAATGAAAGTCACTGAAAGGAAGCACACCCGAGCTGGAAGGCAGCTCGTGGTGAAAGTCGCTAAAAGGAAAGGCACCTGAGCTGGAAAGCAGCTCGTACTGAAAGCTACTGAATGGAAGTGCACTCGAGCTGGTAGTGTGCTTCTACTAAGTGCCTCTGAAGGGAAGCTAACCTGAGCGACAAGGCAGCTCATACTTAATGTCGCTGAAAGAAAGCCCACCCGAGCTGGAAGGCATATCATACTGAAAGTCGCTGAAAGGAAGCGCACTCGAGCTGGAATGCAGCTCGTACTGAAAGTTGCTGAAAGAAAGTGCAGTCGAGCTAGTAGTATGCTTGTAGTGAGAGTCACTGACAGGAAGCGCACCCGAGTTGGAAGGAAGATCGTACTGAAATTCGCTGAAATGAAGGATACCCGAGGTGGAAGGAAGCTCGGACTGAAAGTCACTGACAGGAAGCGCACCCGAGTTCAAAGGAAGTGCATACTGAAAGTCACTGAAAGGAAGCACACTCGAGCTCGTAGTATGTTTGCATTGAAAGTCGCTGAAATGAAGTGCACTCGAGCTGGCAGTATGCTTGTACTGAAAGTCGCTGAAAGGAAGTGCACTCGAGCTGGAATGGAGCTTGTCCTGGAAGTTGCTGAAAGAAAGTGCACTCGAGCTAGTAGTATGCTTGTAGTGAGAGTCGCTGACAGGAAGCGCACCCGAGTTGGAAGGAAGATCGTACTAAAAGTCACTGAAAGGAATCGCACTCGAGCTGGTAGTATGCTTGTACTGAGAGTCACTGAGAGGAAGCGCACCCGAGTTGGAAGGAAGATCGTACTGAAATTCGCTGAAAGGGTACGCACCCGATATGGAAGGAAGCTCATTTTAGAAAGACACTGAAAGGAAGCGCACCCGAGCTGGTAGTATGTTTGTATTGAAAGTCGCTGAAAGGAAGCGCACCCGAGCTGGAAGGCAGCTCGTACTGAAAGTCGCCGAAAGGAAGCACACCTGGGCTGGAACGAACCTCGTACTGAAAGTCACTGAAAGGAAGCGCACCCGAGCTGGAATGCAGCTCGTACTGAAAGCCACTGAATGCAAGTGCACTCGAGCTGGTAGTGTGCTTGTACAAAATGCCACTGAAAGGAAGGTAACCTGAGCTGCAGGGCAGATCATACTTCTAGTCGCTGAAAGGAAGTGCACCTCATCTGGAAGGCATCTCATACTGAAAGTCGCTAAAAGGATGCGTACTCGAGCTGGAATGCAGCTTGTCCTGAAAGTTGCTGAATGAAAGTGCACTCGAGCTATTAGTATGCTTGTAGTGAGGGTCGCTGACAGAAAGCGCACCCGAATTGGAAGGAAGAACGTACAGAAATTCGCTGAAACGAAGGATACCCGAGGTGGAAGGAAGCTCGGACTGAAAGTCACTGAAAGGATACGCACCCGATCTGAAAGGAAGCTCATTCTGAAAGTCACTGAAAGGAAGCGCACTCGAGCTCGTAGTATGTTTGCATTGAAAGTCGCTGAAAGGAAGCACACCCCAGCTGGAAGGCAGCTCGTGGTGAAAGTCGCTGAAAGGAAGCCCACCCGAGCTGGCAGTATGCTTGTACTGAAAGTCGCTGAAATGAAGCGCACCCGAGATGGCAGTATGCTTGTACTGAAAGTCGCTGAAATGAAGCGCGCCCGAGCTGGCAGTATGCTTGTACTGAAAGTCACTGAAAGGAAGTACACCCGAGCTGGAAGGAACCTCGTACTGATAGTCGCTGAAAGGAATCGCACTCGAGCTGGTAGTATGCTTTTACTGAAAGTCGCTGAAAGGAAAGGCACCTGAGCTGGAAGGCAGCTCGTACTGAAAGTCACTGAAAGGAAGGGCACCTGAGCTGGAAGGCAGCTTGTACTGAAAGTCTCTGAAAGACAGTGCACTCCAGCTAGTAGTATGCTTGTAATGAGAGTCACTGACAGGAAGCGCACCCGAGTTGGAAGGAAGATCGTACTGAAATTCGCTGAAACGAAGGACACCCGAGGTGGAAGGAAGCTCGGACTGAAAGTCACTGAAAGGAAGCGCACTCGAGCTGGAAGGCGGTTCGTGGTGAACTGTCGCTGATCGGAAGCCCACCCGAGCTGGAAGGAATCTCGTATGGAAAGTCGCTGAAATGAAGTACACTCGAGCTGGCAGTATGCTTGTACTGAAAGTCGCTGAAAGGAAGTGCACTCGAGCTGGAATGGAGCTTGTCCTGGAAGTTGCTGAAAGAAAGTGCACTCGAGCTAGTAGTATGCTTGTAGTGAGAGTCACTGACAGGAAGCACTGAAAGTCGATGAAAGATAGCCCACTTGAGTTGGTAGAATGCTTGTACTGAAAGTAGCTGAAAGGAAGCGCACCTGAGCTGGACGGCAGCTCGTGATGAAAGACACTGAAAGGAAGCACACCCGAGCTCGAAGGAATCTCGTACTGAAAGCCACTGAATGGAAGTGCACTCGAGCTGGTAGTGTGCTTGTACTGAGAGTCACTGACAGGAAGCACTGAAAGTCGTTGAAAGATAGCCCACTTGAGCTGGTAGAATGCTTCTACTGAAAGTAGCTGAAAGGAAGCTCCCCTGAGCTGGAACGACCTCGTACTGAAAGTCACTGAAAGGAAGCTCACCCGAGCTCGAAGGAAGCTCGTACTGAAAGCCACTGAATGCAAGTGCACTTGAGCTGGTAGTGTGCTTGTACTAAGTGCCACTGAAAGGATGCTAACCTGATCTGGAAGGCATATCATACTGAAAGTCGCTAAAAGGAAGCGTACTTGAGCTGGAATGCAGCTTGTCCTGAAAGTTGCTGAAAGAAAGTGCTCTCGAGCTATTAGTATGCTTGTAGTGAGAGTCGCTGAAAGGAAGCGCACCCGATCTGGAAGGCAGCTCGTGGTGAAAGTCGCTGAAAGGAATCGCATTCGAGCTGGTAATATGCTTCTACTGATAGTTACTGAAAGGAAGCGCACCCGAGCTGGAAGGAACCTCGTACTGAAAGTCGCTGAAAGGAATCGCACTTGAGCTGGTAGTATGCTTTTACTGAAAGTCGCTGAAAGGAAAGGCACCTGAGCTGGAAGGCAGCTCATACTGAAAGCCACTGAATGCAAGTGCACTCAAGCTGGTAGTGTGCTTCTACTAAGTGCCTCTAAAGGGAAGCTAACCTGAGCTACAAGGCAGCTCATACTTAACGTCGCTGAAAGAAAGCCCACCCGAGCTGGAAGGCGTATCATAATGAAAGTCACTGAAAGGAAGCGCACTCGAGCTGGAATGCAGCTCGTACTGAAAGTTGCTGAAAGAAAGTGCACTCGAGCTAGTAGTATGCTTGTAGTGAGAGTCGCTGACAGGAAGCGCACCCGAGTTGGAAGGAAGATCGTACAGAAATTCGATGAAACGAAGGACACCCGAGGTGGAAGGAAGCTCGGACTGAAAGTCACTGAATGGATACACACCCGATCTGGAAGGAAGCTCATACTGAAAGTCACTGAAAAGAAGCGCACTCGAGCTCGTAGTATGTTTGCATTGAAAGTCGCTGAAAGGAAGCACACCCGAGCTGGAATGCAGCTCGTGGTGAAAGTCGCTGAAAGGAAGCCCACCCGAGCTGGCAGTATGCTTGTACTGAAAGTCGCTGAAAGGAAAGGCACCTGAGCTGGAAGGCAGCTCGTACTGAAAGTCACTGAAAGGAAGTACACCCGAGCTGGAAGGAACCTCGTACTGAAAGTCGCTGAAGGAATCGCACTCGAGCTGGAAGGAACCTCGTACTGAAAGTCGCTGAAAGGAAGGGCACCTGAGCTGGAAGGCAGCTTGTACTGAAAGTCACTGAAAGACAGTGCACTCGAGCTAGTAGTATGCTTGTAGTGAGAGTCGCTGACAGAAAGCGCACCCGAGTTGGAAGGAAGAACGTACAGAAATTCGCTGAAACGAAGGATACCCGAGGTGGAAGGAAGCTCGGACTGAAAGTCACTGAAAGGATACGCACCCGATCTGGAAGGAAGCTCATACTGAAAGTCACTGAAAAGAAGTGCACTCGAGCTCGTAGTATGTTTGCATTGAAAGTCGCTGAAAGGAAGCACACCCCAGCTGGAAGGCAGCTCGTGGTGAAAGTCGCTGAAAGGAAGCCCACCCGAGCTGGCAGTATGCTTGTACTGAAAGTCGCTGAAATGAAGCGCACCCGAGATGGCAGTATGCTTGTACTGAAAGTCGCTGAAAGGAAAGGCACCTGAGCTGGAAGGCAGCTCGTACTGAAAGTCACTGAAAGGAAGTACACCCGAGCTGGAAGGAACCTCGTACTGAAAGTCGCTGAAAGGAATCGCACTCAATCTTGCAGTATGCTTGTACTGAAAATCGCTGAAAGGAATCGCACCTGAGCTGGGAGGCAGCTGGACTGAAAGCCACTGAATGCAAGTGCTCTCGAGCTGGTAGTGTGCTTGTACTGAGAGTCACTGACAGGAAGCACTGAAAGTCGATGAAAGATAGCCCACTTGAGCTGGTAGAATGCTTGTACTGAAAGTAGCTGAAAGGAAGCGCACCTGAGCTGGACGGCAGCTCGTGATGAAAGACACTTAAAGAAGCACACCCGAGCTCGAAGGAAGCTCGTACTGAAAGCCACTGAATGCAAGTGCACTCGAGCTGGTAGTGTGCTTGTACTAAGTGCCACTGAAAGGAAGCTAACCTGAGCTGCAAGGCAGCTCATACTGAAAGTCGCTGAAAGGAATCGCACTCAATCTTGCAGTATGCTTGTACTGAAAGTCGCTGAAAGGAAGTGCACCTGATCTGGAAGGCATCTCATACTGAAAGTCGCTAAAAGGAAGCGTACTTGAGCTGGAATGCAGCTTGTCCTGAAAGTTGCTGAAAGAAAGTGCTCTCGAGCTATTAGTATGCTTGTAGTGAGAGTCGCTGACAGGAAGCGCACCCGAGTTGGAAGGAACCTCGTACTGAAAGTCAATGAAAGGAATCGCACTCCAGCTGGTAGTATACTTCTACTGAAAGTCGCTGAAAGGAATCGCACCTGAGCTGCAAGGCAGCTCATACTGAAAGTCACTGAAAGGAAGCACACGTGAGCTGGAATGAACCTCGTACTGAAAGTCGCTGAAAGGAAGCGCACCTGAGCTGGAAGGCAGCTCATACTTAAAGTCGCTGAAAGGAAGACAACCCGAGCTGGAAGGCAGCTCGTACGTCAAGTCACTGAAAGGAAGCACTCCCACACTGGAATGCAGCTTGTACTGAAAGTCCCTGATAGAATGTGCACTCCAGCTAGTAGTATGCTTGTACTGAAAGTCGCTGACATGAAGTGCTCCCGAGCTGGAAGGTATCTCGTACTGAAAGTCGCTGAAAGGAAGCCCACATGAGCTGGAAGGAATCTCCTACTGAAACTCGCTGAAAGGAAGCGCACCTGAGCTGGAAAGAACCTCGTACTGAAAGTCGCTAAAAGGAAGCGCACCCATGCTGGAATGCAGCGTGTACTGAAAGTCACTGAAAGACAATGCACTCCAGCTAGTAGTATGCTTGTATTGAGAGTCACTGAGAGGAAGCGCACCCGAGTTGGAAGGAAGATCGTACTGAAATTCGCTGAAAGGCTACGCACCCGATATGGAAGGAAGCTCATACTGAAAGTCACTGAAAGGAAGCACACTCGAGCTGGAAGGCAGCTCGTGGTGAAAAGCGCTCAAAGGAAGCCCACCCGAGCTCGAAGGTAGGTTATACTGAAAGTCGCTGAATGGAAGCCCACACGAGCTGGAAGGAAGGTCCTACTGGAAGTCGATGAAAGGAAGTGCACTCGAGCTGGTAGGATGCTCATTTTGAAAGTTGCTGAAAGGAAGCTCACCCGAGACTGAAGGAAGCGTGTTTTGAAAGACGCTGAAAGGAAGCGCGCTCCCGAGCTGGAAGGAAGCTCGTACTCAAAGTCTATGGAAGGAAGACCACCCAAGCTGGAAGGCTGCTCGTACTGAAAGCCGCTGAAAGGAAGCGCACTAGAGCCGGTAGTATGCTTGTACTGAAAGTCGCTGAAAGGAAGTGCACCCGAGCTGGAAGGAATCTCATACTGAAAGTCGCTGAAAGGAAGCGCATTTGAGCTGGAACGCAGCTTGTACTGAAAGTTGCTGAAAGAAAGTGTACTCGAGCTTGTAGTATGCTTGTACTGAGAGTCGCTGACAGGAAGCGCACCCAAGTTACAAAGAAGATCGTACTGAAATGCGCTGAAACAAAGGACACCCGAGGTGGAAGGAAGCTCGTAGTGATAGTCGCTGAAAGGAAGGGCTCTCATGCTGGTAGTATGCTTGAACTGAAAGTCACTGAAAGGAAGCGCACCTGAGCTCGAAGGAAGCTCGTACCGAAAGACGCTGAAAGGAAGCGCACCCACGCTGGAATGCAGCTTGTACTGAAAGTTACTGAAAGAAAGTGCACTCCAGCCAGCTTGTATGCTTGTACTCAGAGTCGCTGACAGGAAGCGCACCCGAGCTGGAAGGCAGCTCGTACTGAAAGTCGCTGAGTGGAAGCCCACACGAGCTGGAAGGAAGCTCCGACTGAAAGCTGACAAAAGGAAGTGCGCTCGAGCTGGTAGTATGCTTGTACTGAAAGTCACTGAAAGGAAGCGCACCTGAGCTGGAAGGTATCTCAGACTGAAAGTCGATGAAGGTAAGTGCAATCAAGCTGGAAGGCATCTCGTACTGAAAGTCGATTAAAGGAACCACACCCGAGCTGGAAGGAACCTCGTACTAAAAGTCGCTGAAAGGAAGCGCACTCAAGCTGGTAGTATGCTCGTTCTGAAAGCCTCTGAATGGAAGGAAGCCTGAGCTGAAAGAAAGCTCATACTTAAAGTAGCTGAAAGGAAGCGCACCCAATCTCAAGGAAGCTCAGACTGAAAGTCGCTGAAGGGAAGCGCACCCGAACTGGAAGGAAGCTCGAACTGAAAGTCACTGTAAGGAAGCGCACTCGAGCTGGTAGTATGGTTGTACTGAAAGTCGCTGAAAGGAAGCACACCTAAGCTGGAAGGCAGCTTGTACTGAAAGCCGCTGAAAGGAAGTGCACACTAGCTGGAAGGCAGGTCATACTAAAAGCCACTGAAAGGAAGCGCACTCGAGCTGGTAGTATGTTTGTATTGAAAGTCGCTGAAAGGAAGTGCACCTGAGCGGGAAGGAAGTTCGTGATGAATCAGACTTAAAGGAAGTACACCAGAGCAGAAAGGAAGCTCGTAGTGGAAGTGGCTGACAGGAAGCTCTCCCGAACAGAAAGGAAGTTCGTACTGAAAGCCACTGAATGCACGTGCACTCGAGCTGGTAGTGTGCTCGTACTGAGAGCCACTGAAAGGAAGCTAACCTGAGCTGAAAGAAAGGTCATACTTAAAGTTGCTGAAAGGAAGCGCACCCGAGATGAAGGGAAGATAAAATGAGAGAAGCGTACCCTCGCACACAACTTCCCCTCTCTGCCTGAAGGTAACAGTTTGCGCTGTCGGGAATTGTATTGCCTTAGAACCAAAGAATGTCCTGGTAGCCTTCCTGTTTATTCCCTGTATTACGATTCAGACAGTTTACGGTCATAAAACGTTTGACCAAACTGAGGTCAAGCTTTGGGACTCTGCTACTAAAAATGACAAGGCTGTGGTGGGATTGCTCAGCACCTTGCGAGCAGCCTCTGATGCCTTAAAGAGCCATGTGGGACTACAATCAGAAAAGTGTTTTTCCAAATAGTGAAGGAGCTGTGGGCTCGTTTACTGATCCGCCTTCTATGCCATTGCCCCCCCCCCCGCCCCGCCGGTACTGCCATCCCAGGCCTTTGATCTTGCGCCACTGGTGACCTGAACTATCCTTTAGATCCAGGCCCTATAGGCCCTGAAGAGGAGTCGGATCTCTTTCCCTTCGATCCGGGAGGAATAGGATACATAGGGCCCAAAGGCCGAGTTGCTTAACAACTTAAAGCGAGACATATTGTTCCCACGACTACCTCCTGAAACTCGACAGTGTTTGTAATCAAGAAAAGGAGTGGAAAGTGGAGACTGTTACGTGATCTGAGAAAAAATAATGAAGTCATGGAAGATATGGGAGTACTTCAACCAGGATTGTCATCTCCAACTATGCTTCCCCAGTCATGGACACTAATAGTAATAGCCTTAAGGTTTGTTTGTTACACATTTCCCAGAATTCGGAAAACTTTGCTATGTTTATGTTTCAATTGATACCTTTTCTGCCTGTATTTTTGCATCTGTCCATGCAGGAGAAAAGGCAAAAGATATGTGTAAACATTTTCTGTCAGCTTTTGCATCATTAGGAATCCCAGAAATGATTGAAACAGGTAATGGGCCAGGACATGTTGAAAGGGAGATAAGAGAATCTTAGCAGATGGGATGCTGATTAATGAATACCTAGATTGCTGTATTGAACTAGCAGGTGTTGCTGCTAACTATTGTGCAAATTAACCGAAGCAAGAAGTTCTGGGGCCCCTCACAAAGGGTAACTCATAATGAAGATAGAGAACCTGTCTCAAGAACCAGCTGAAACCGCTCCTGTGGTTCGGACAAAAGCCAAGGGCCCAAAACACAAGCGCCAGAAGAAAAGGTGAAAAGTTCAGATATGAGGAAGAGGAAGGAAGAGCCTTACTTCATCTCAAGAGACCATCTGAGATGACCACCAGAGAGCAGTACGCAGGCACGGATGGGAGGACCACATATAGATTAGTTCTTGGAACTAATTATAGTATGAGACCGGCATAGGTTATGCATAAGTATAAGCGCATTACAAAATCCATGCATATGTAAACTTACTCTGTATATAGCTAGGGCACACATTGTTAAGAGTGAGCGTAACTTTGAGGAATTATCCCTTACACTCCCGGCTCCAAAATAAAGGCATACCCACTTTAAAACTTACTTCATTGTGAGTTGTGGAGTGTTTCTGCGTACCAGTGTGGCCCACGCAATCCACTTTTTTCAGCAGTGGGGTATTTAACATCTGACAGGTATAGCCCATTAAAACCTATGCTTCAAAAACAAAAAAAGGGGGAGTACGTGTATGACCCCCCCAGGAAAAGGTAGCTAAAGCATGCTGTGTTCTTAATTTTTTAAATCGATGGACAGAGGAAGGTCCTCCAGTTCACAAACATTTTAATCATAATACCTTAAACTCAGTTAAAGAAAGGGCACAAGTCATGGTAAAAAATTAAAGCACCAATCATTGGGAAGGGCCCTACACTCTAATAACTTGGGGCCGAGGTTATGCTTGTGTTTTGACAGGAGCCGGTCCTAGATGGGTGTCAGCAAAATGGGTCCATCCGTCCGTCTCATCATCTGCCTTAACATGATCACAGCACTCTCCTCCACGGTGTGGACTCCAGCTCAACCAAAAAACAATGTATGGGAGGGTCCCGCTGGCACATGCAGGACCCACAAACAAGGACTCCAGGAGCTGGAGGGGCAGCCAGAGTCCCCCAGCTGGGCAGCACTCAGTGCCTGCCTCTCCCAGGGATGTGGTTACAAAGTTTGTTAAAGATAGGATTAGTATGCCTGGTAGTTCTTCTCTGTGTTTTAGTTTGTGTTAATCGTGCTTTCTTAATTTGTGTTAATCGCGCTTTTTTATGTTAATAAAGAAGGGTGAGATGTGGGAGTGTGGCCATGGGGGTCGAAAAGCCCCATGGTTGGCGATAACATCGGACTCTTAACAATGAGGCCATCAGGAATGTAAAGAGTTGAGAGGGAACAAAGAAGGGTGATTCAGGAGACACCTTGCTGTCTCAGACTGCTTGTTCTCCAGCCATTAAGACATGGAAGTTGCTGGGTGTTTGCTGTTGCCAGGCAAAGTTGTCGACCAATGAATAGTTAGTGGAAAAGTACTGCTGTGGAGCGAATGGTATAAGAAGGGAGCCTGTCCTCAATAAAAGAGTTGAAGTTATGTCATCAATAAAGTAGTAGCAGTTACTGATCCTAAAATAACCCTGGTGTCCATGTGGTCATTACGCCACATTCTATTTTTTTTCCCCAACAATAAAATATTAACTTTTCAATAATGTATGAAGCATTAATCTACCTACGACAGATGAGGCATAACATGGTTAATGGATCAAAACTGACCGCTAACAGACTAGTGTTTCTCAACTTATATTAATATGCAAATACATCTCAGAAAGATTTTCACTTCTAAAATTTAATCTACCAAGAAATAGGTGAATAGGATACAGGAAAGAGGAAAAAACACAGCACTGTGGAAGGACACAGATCTTTTAAAAACAAAGGTATCTGAAAAAGCAGTTCCCATGATTCGCGGAAAACAGACTCCACAATCAGTAAGATTTAAAGTAAGTATGTTTATTCAGCGTTGGGCAGCACGGGGGGTAGTCCCACCAAAGTCGTGCACGCCCTAATGCGGCAGTTTGCTTTGGTTATATGCAGTAAAGAGTTACGTACGCATGAAGTTTCCAAATATGCCTATACATACGCATAACCTATCCTCGCTTAGTATTAAAATTAGCTCCAAGAAGTCATTTCCATAAACTCCTCCCATCTGCTCTTGCACAGTGCCTTCTGCTGGTGGGTGCTGAGGGTCGTGAGGATGAAGTAAGATGTCTTCATCAGGGTTGAACTTTTCACCTCGTCTCCTTGCGCATGCTCTCTGAGCCCCTGGTCACAGTCTGAGCCACAAGGTTGGTTTGATCCAGTTCTCGGGGTTCGAGAGGTTCCTGTTATCTCAAGGCCTTGCAAGTTTGACATTCTTTATCTTGTCCTTTTATGAACAGTCCTCCTTATCTCTGAGCCCTTGGTCACAGTCCGAACCATAAGGTTGGTCTGATCTGGTTCTCAGGATCCCAGGGGCTCCTGTTACCTGGAGGCCTAAGCGCAGCACAGGCACAGTACATCGCAAATGTAGCACATATTAAGCAATGAGTGTTGCCTACATATTCATTCTTAATCAATTGCCCTCTAATTTCTAACCCCATGTCTCACCTAAGTGTCCAAGAAAAAGGCCCATCTTCAGTCTAATCTGGTTTCACATTATTTCAGATCTCCAAATTAACTATTATGTAAAGTCATTCAAATGTAAGCAGTTTTTTAAATGTAAGGATGTTAACTAGTGCCTTAAGAATAACAGAGGAATACCTAGAATGAGTTTAACGAATGTCAGCTTAGACTGTTTTCTATTAGAAAAGGGGAGCTGTGGTCAAGAAACTTTTTTGATTCTTATTGCTAAGGCTGAAATTAGATATACTATAGGAGTATTCAAAGAATTTGCATCTCATCTAAGAAAGGGCAGTATATAGAAACCCTTCTTCTAAGGATCTTGGTATTGCAAGAAATCTATTAAGTATTCAGAACAGAAGAGGTCTATGTTTTTAAAATCATTTTCTAGTACTATAAGGTTGTCTTTCATTTGTAAGATTACTTTAGTAGGCCTGTAAACCTTTTTTTATACATCATTAATGTAGACTGCTTATATTCCTAGAGGCTGTTATAGTTAAAGCAAATATCTTTTTTTTTTTTTTAATACAGAAAGAGCACAAAAATTCAAAATATACACAGGCCTAAAAAAAGCAGACAAGAACAACACTCCTATTTCCTTCTATGAGGCCATGATTTCATCTCAAATGTATGCAAAGAGCTTCCTTAGTTTTATTTTTTTCCTCAAGTTTGACGTATTTTGATAGAAAAACTTTAATTAATACTGTAGTAAATTGATAAGTAACTAATTGCATTAAAGTGGTATAAGCATTAATTCTGAGTTACGTGTAAGCACTGCTCTGCTCCTGCTATCAGCTCAGTGATTTTACAATTACTGCTAGCCATGGATGATAAGAAAGAGTACTAGGCATATTTCTTATTTGTTAAAACAGTAAAAGGGCTTGTTTAAAGAGAAAAGTAATTCAGCAGATTTGAGAGACATTCTGAACCTAATTATGATGCTCTAACCAATCTTTTGTCACTATTTCAATTTCTTTCACTTACCTGCCAGAAATTCTGGCAATAATTAAAGTCAATAAGTGTAATAAATATGAAAAAAATAAAAATCTAATATGTGGTTATATTGATGCTTTGGTATTAAGCTTAATACCACAGAGAACACTTAGAAGGCAGCAACTAAAAGTTTGATGGATACAAAGTCACATTCCCCAGTATCACCTACCAGGTATAGCTGTAAAAAGAATACACAGTCTCCTAAAGACAGAAAGAAAAGTACTGAAGCATAGATGCTACTCAGCCTCCCTTGCAAAGAAAAAAAAAAAAAAAGAAAAAAGAAGAGGAACACTTGGTGACTTGAATCTTATACCTCTGTCAAGCAATTGGTTTGAATGAATTCTTATTTATTAATTATTCATTAAAACATTTGCACTTCTTCAGACATATTAACAAAGTTAATTAATGATTCAGGGCTAGAAATGGACCCCTGTAAAAGGGATATATGATGGACATCTGCCCTCATTTTGAAGCTGTTTTTTTTGTTATTTTTGTCTGTAACTCCAGCCAGCATGATCAATGGGTACATGTATTAGTATTAAGGACACTAGTTGTTATTTTAATTTTAACAGAGAGGATTTCTACCCTCATTCAGTAAAGAATTTAATCTCATTCAATGTTGTTTGATATCTCAAGTGAGGCCTTTCCAGTGAAAGAGGAAAGGGTTAGTTCCTCTGCATAAAGTACTGCTAAGTTCTCCTTCTGTATATCCCTGTTTAGGAAAGACGGGAGCAGAAGGTCAGAGAGAAAAGTCCGTCTAGACAAAACAAAATAATGTGGCTTGTTTGGCTAACAAAGAAGCTGAATATGGATAACAAGGGTAAAGCTCAGGTGAGAGCTCAGCTTGAGAGATCAGTGTGACTACAAAAGCAAGTAGTTCAGTAGTAAATAAACTTTGGTTGGCAGTTGAAAAATATATTTTTTGATTACTTCAAAAACTTGAAAACAAAATGGACTAAGATATATTAGTTTTTATTTTTTCTGCTTATACCTGCAGGAATCTAGACTTGACTCCAGAGAGCCATTCCAGTCTGTGTCATTTGTTTCTCTGTGTTTAGGTTTAGTCCTACTGACAATCACAAATGATCTTGTAAAGGGAGTACTGAATTGAAGCAAATGCATTTTTCCATAACTTGCCAGGGTATGTTGACTGTAATACTGCTATGAAGTTACCCTATTCTTCCCCTTTCCAGTAGCTGTTATTGGATCCTGTCAGACATTTGGCTAGGTATGTATTCAGTCTGACATGTACAGCTACCTTCATTTTAATTCTTGTACAATCTGATGGCAACAAGAATGCTATCAATTTGTGTCACTTTTCATGTCTTAGTGACCAGTGGTGATAATACATTGTAAATGCCTACAGAACAGTGTTTTCTTGCCTAACAAAACCAATGAAGACCTTGCTATTGTCTCTTTTCTGTGTATGGACTCACTGATAACTAATGAAGAGTTTTAATCTTTTCTTTATTAGACTTTGCAATTCTCATGGGAAAGGTAGAAATTTAATTTGTTTAGAGACCTCTAATTATTAAATATACTTGACTGGAAAATACTCAGTTCAAAAGCTGTTGGAAAGAGAAGATAAATACCTACACATATGTAACTGCAGTTTAATAAAACACACATCTTCAAGATAGCGTGCTTAAAAAAAGAAAATCTCTTCCTGCCCCCATAAATTTTGTAATCTGAGATTGAAAGAACATGTAACCAACAAATGCAATGAAAAGAATAGAAAAGGCAAAGGCAGAAACCATACAGAAACATTTCAATGCATATATTGACCACAGACACATAGTTGTATAGAATGTAATCTGAAAATCTTGAGTTTGAGGAGTTTACAAAAAATGGCCGCATTTTGTAAAATATTTCCTAAAGTGTATATTTACTGTAGTTGTCTGTTAATCACATGACAAAGTAACAGCTATTATGCATGGTCCTCACAACTGAGGTTCTGTGGTAAGTACAATAACCCATAAAACAGAGGTATCAAAAATGAGTTTCTGGTTGTACCTTTAATCTTCTGAAGCTGCAATCCTTAATGCAAATACAAAGATGATTTATCCTTATTCATTACTTACATTCATACTTACCTGGCAGGGGAGACACCATGATTAGGCAGGTGGTTTTCCCAGGGCGAGGCTCATCCCCTGCACTCCGGGTGTGCTGACACCTGCGATTTCCCCAAATGCGGGAAACTCGACTGTTTTTTTCTTTTTTCTTTTTTCGGGGAACTATAGGCCTGTCAGTTTGACCTCAGTGCCAGGAAAGCTCATGGAGCAGATTATCTTGAGGGTCATCACGCGGCACTTGCAGGGCAAGCAGGCGATCAGGCCCAGTCAGCATGGGTTTATGAAAGGCAGGTCCTGCTTGACGAACCTGATCTCCTTCTATGACCTAGTGATGCGCTTGGTGGATGAGGGAAAGGCTGTGGATGTGGTTTACCTTGACCTCAGTAAGGCTTTTGACACAGTTCCCCACAACATTCTCCTCAAGAAACTGGCTGCTCAGGGCTTGGACTGGCGTACGCTTCGCTGGGTTAGAAACTGGCTGGATAGCCGGGCCCAGAGAGTTGTGGTGAATGGAGTCAAATCTGGTTGGAGGCCGGTCACTAGTGGTGTCCCCCAGGGCTCGGTACTGGGGCCGGTCCTCTTTAATATCTTTATCGATGATCTGGATGAGGGCGTCCAGTGCACCCTCAGTAAGTTTGCAGATGACACCAAGCTAAGTGCGTTTGTCGATCTGCTCGAGGGCAGGAAGGCTCTGCAGGAGGATCTGGATAGGCTGGACCGATGGGCTGAGGTCAACTGTATGAAGTTCAACAAGGCCAAGTGCCGGGTCCTGCACCTGGGGCGCAACAACCCCAAGCAGAGCTACAGGCTGGGAGATGAGTGGCTGGAAAGCTGCCTGGCCGAGAGGGACCTGGGAGTATTGGTTGATAGTCGGCTGAATATGAGCCAGCAGTGTGCCCAGGTGGCCAAGAAGGCCAACAGCATCCTGGCCTGCATAAGAAGCAGTGTGGCCAGCAGGTCTAGGGAAGTGATTGTGCCCCTGTACTCGGCTCTGGTGAGGCCGCACCTCGAGTACTGTGTTCAGTTTTGGGCCCCTCGCTACAGAAAGGACATGGACGTGCTCGAGCGAGTCCAGAGAAGGGCGACCAAGCTGGTGAGGGGTCTGGAGAACAAGTCTTACGAGGAGCGGCTGAGGGAGCTGGGCTTGTTCAGCCTGGAGAAGAGGAGGCTCAGGGGCGACCTTATCGCTCTCTACAGTTACCTTAAAGGAGGCTGTAGAGAGGTGGGGGTTGGTCTGTTCTCCTACGTGCCTGGTGACAGGACGAGGGGGAATGGGCGAAAGTTGCGACAGGGGAGTTTTAGGTTGGATGTTAGGAAGTACTTCTTTACCGAAAGGGTTATTAAGCATTGGAATGGGCTGCCCAGGGAGGTGGTGGAGTCACCATCCCTGGAGGTCTTTAAAAGACGTTTAGATGTAGAGCTTAGCGATATGGTTTAGTGGAGTACTTAGTGTTAGGTCGGAGGTTGGACTCGATGATCTTGAGGTCTCTTCCAACCTAGAAATCTGTGATACTGTGATACTGTGATACTGTGATACTGTGATTACTTTAATCATAATAAAGGAATACAATAATTTAGTGAATATCTTTGTTCAGGTTAGCAAAAAAGCTGATAAATATTTGAATATAATAATAAAATGAAAGTGCTTGGTAATGGATTATTACATTTTATGGCCATACATTTAGTTCATATAATTCAAACTGTTTCACTGCATTCCATGAAGGAGAAAAAATTATGATGTACATACTAATTTTAAGATAGAGGTAAGTACAGAGAATCAGTTTAACAAAATAAAAGACAAATTTGCTTGTGTTTAATAGGTTTACACTTAGGACAGACTGACTAGACATGTTAATGTAAATAATGCTTGGGGTGAAGAGAACCTCTGTTGACAGCAAGGTTATTTTACACAGCCGCAGATTCAAACTCACCCTGAATTTCAGTCTCTCCACACTATAGCTGGTTATTAAACCTGGAGAGTATTGAATCAGTATTAGTGCTAGCATGTTAAATAAGTAAACAGTCAAATTGTAGCTTCATAAGGTGATTGTTCTTGTCCTGTGTCCCAGAGCAAGATCTCCAGTGGTGTCTCAAGGGTAGTTGACTGAGCAGAAGAAATTGGTTGTTTGATATATCTTTGAACAGGCTAACCCACTCACAGATTTCCTGGGATTCCTCCAAGGAGCAACACTGCTGAGCCCATTCCTGTCTCACATGCATGGAGATGAGAATTTCTCCCTTTGTTGTGCATAAAGTTGGTGGGCTCCCATAGCAAGTGAGGGCTTGTGGCAATAATGGTCCTAAGAGGTGGAGTGAATGCAGCACTCTACTGCAGGAACATAAAGGATCTACAGTCTCTAACCACTCCAGAATGAGGCAGAGGATGAAAAAAAAAATGCCAAACAACTTCTTGTAACTCCAGAAGATGGCTTTAACACCATTTCCTACTGTGAGCTCTGTCAGGAAAAGGCTCATGCAAGGCTTGGGACTGAAAAACTCTTAACTTTTCAATCTGAAGTTTTCAGTGGGTCTGCTTATGGAAGCAATGTGAATAAATGCAGAGTTTGTTGAAGGTCTACCAAGTATGCTTGATCTACATGGCTTCTTGCTAGGCATTTTTGCTTGCTTAGGAAAAAATGTTGGTTTGGAAGGATCCACAAGTGCACTTCCACTCTTACTGTAAATGTACTTTTCACGTGTTCCTTAACTTGCATGTTTTCCTGTAGCAGGTAAAATAATCTGGTATTGCTCTGAGAAGAATAGATTTTCAGTATTTCATTTCCTTCATGCTCTGCTTATTTGGCTTGTATTGAATTATTCCACTTTAGACAGATTTTCTCATGCTTTCTTCAGTGGGACATGTCTACTTGAACCAAACAATGTGACCTGCTTTTTGTTATAGTAGCATGGTTTCTGTACATTGCTAAATGTTTATCCTATTCCTACAGGTGTTGTACTGTGGCCACTGGCATAAAGGGTAGTGGAGGAAATGAGGATTTGCTCTGACCATCTGCCCAGTTCCATTGTTCTTAAGAATCAACTTTGTTATGAAAATAATATCAAGGCACTGGATAAAACAAGAAATTGTAGTCAAGAAACAGGGCCTTTGTTGTGTGACACCATCCCAGATGAGAATCTAGAAGCCATTTTACTTAAAGTTTATCCAAGGAAGCCATATTTTTGATGGTCCCACAAGACTTGTTTGCCTAAAATAAAATACATACATTCGAAATAAATTATTTAGCTCTGCTGTTGACATAACTGCTCCTCAGAAAGAACCCACCCATTTCTTGGCCTTCTTACTTTCTCTTAGAGGGAGAAGTTACTAACTTTAACTTTTCCTCTTTCCTTTTCCACAAGTGTGAAAGAACAGCTGCTGCCTGATATAATTATTTCAATTGTTTGCATGCTATAAAACTGTTAAAAGCAATTTTAATTTTAACAGTAAATAGGTTTTATTGCCAAGTTATGCTGTTGCTTATAGCTATAAGATGGCAATGGGTGGTTAAGAGTATATTAGATTCTGTATTATGTCTCCCGTATCCACTGTATAATCAATGAAGTGATATTATTTTGCCCTTAGGATATGAAAAAAATGCTAATGGAAGCAATTAAAAGTTATGAATAATACTGACACCTCTTTATTATCTTTCAGGTACACTCAGAGTTAACCAACACATTAAGTGGTAATGATGCAGTTAGTTATTTTCCAGTTTACATGATTAGTTCTGTGGCCTAGCTACCTTTATCTTGTGCTTTGAAGCCCTTCACACGAAGTTATTAGATTGGGGAAATAAAGTCAATAGATTTATAAAATGACCTCATAGATGATTTTGAAAGACATGGGTAAGTGACACTTCCATGGTCTACAGCACTAGCCTAAATAATGACAGTTATTCTGGATTCAAAGCTGGATTCCTTAGACTGAGAAGTTGGAAATCAGAATGGTATAAAAAAAAAAAAAGAATTATAGGGCTATGGACACAGAAATCTTGGTGTGGTGCAGTACATCTGACCTTTGTCCTAAATGCCTAAATCCACATTTAGAGCTGCAAAATGTGCCTGTGCTTACATCTTTATTTGATGTACATTCAAGGAAGTGTGCCTGAGTCTTGTAATAAATTGCACTTGATTGCATTTTTCCTAGCCGTGCGACTAGAGTACGTTATTGGTGAATCCATGACCATGTAGTTCAGTGCTAAGGGCGGTTATATGTGGTTGGTGAATCTGTGACTGCGATTGTGATAGTTCAGTGTCCCGAATCCGACCGGACCCGTGACGGTTAATCGGCTACCCTGAATCCGACCGGACCCATAATGGTTAATCGGCTACACTCCTTAACGCGACACCGATTCCCCTGTGCCACTCGGGGTGGGGGAGGAGGTGGAAGAGGGTGGATGGGGTTAGGCGTTTTTGGTTTCTTTCCTTTGTTTGTCACTTCTCTAGCTTGTTAGTAACAGGCGGTAAATCTTACTATCATCTCCCTACTCTGAGTCTGTTTTGCCTGTGAATATAATTGCTGAGCGATCTCCCCGTCCTTATCTCAACCCTTGAGCCGTATGTCGTATTGATTGATTTACTATCAAAACCCTTGAGCTTTGTGTCGTTTTTTCTCCCTCCTCAAAGAGGAAGGGTGAGTGAGAGAGCAGCTGTGGTGGAACTCGGCAGCCCACCCGAGTAAAACCATGTTGCATTAAGGGGTGTCACCAATTAACCATTACGGGTCTGGTCAGATTCAGGGTACTGAACTATCACAATCACAGATTCACCAATAACGCATTAACCGATAGGGGTCTGGTCGGATTCAGGACACTGAACTACCACAGTCACGGATTCACCAATAACGTATAACCGCCCTTATTCTAGTCACGTTCAATGAGAACTATCATGGCTAGGAACAATGCAGTTAAGTGCAATTTATTACAGCAATAGGTACACAGGTTCTTTGGATTGCCGGCGATAATTTACTGTCTGCAAAAGCAAGCTAGCATGCATGAAATACACAGGTGCGCAGCCTGGAAATTAACGCGTTAAAAGGCACATATTTATATTTCAGCCATCGTCCTCCATACCAAAGAGGCTTTGACCGTTTGGCTTGCTTGATTGCAGCGCGTTTCACAATCATGAATAACCTGTGCTATAGTGTCCATGGTCAGGTCCACCCCTCGATCACGAGCCCATCTGTATGTTGCATCTCTACCTTGATGGCCTGAGGTGTCATGGGCCCATCGGGCTATAAATAATTCACCTTTATGTTGCCAGTCCAGGTCCACCTGAGCCACTTCAATCTTAGCAGCCTGATCCACCTGCGGGTTGTTTTGATGTTCTTCAGTAGCCCGATTCTTGGGCACATGAGCATCTACATGGCGTACCTTTACAACCAGGTTCTCTACCCGGGCAGCAATATCTTGCCACAATGCCGCAGCCCAGATGGGCTTGCCCCTGCGCTGCCAGTTGTTCTGCTTCCATTGCTGTAACCACCCCCACAGGGCATTTGCTACCATCCATGAATCAGTATAGAGATAGAGAACTGGCCACTTTTCTCGTTCAGCAATATCTAAAGCCAGCTGGATGGCTTTCACTTCTGCAAACTGACTCGATTCACCTTCTCCCTCAGCAGCTTCTGCAACTCGTCGTGTAGGACTCCATACAGCAGCTATCCATCTCCGATGCTTTCCCACAATACGACAGGACCCATCAGTGAACAAGGCATATTTCTTCTCATTTTCCGGTAGCTTGTTGTACAGGGGGGCTTCTTCAGCACGGACCACCTCCTCCTCTGATGATATCCCAAAGTATTTGCCTTCTGGCCAGTCCATAATCACTTCCAAGATTCCTGGGTGACTGGGGTTTCCTATTCGAGCCTGCTGAGTAATCAGTGCAACCCACTTGTTCCATGTAGCATCAGTTGCATGATGTGTAGAGGGGACCCTTCCTTTGAACATCCAGCCTAGTACCGGCAGTCGGGGTGCCAGGAGGAGCTGCGCTTCAGTACCGACCACTTCCGAAGCAGATCGAACTCCTTCATATGCTGCCAAGATCTCCTTTTCAGTTGGAGTATAGCGGGCCTCAGATCCTCTGTATCCCCGACTCCAAAACCCCAGGGGTCGACCTCGAGTTTCCCCAGGTTCTTTCTGCCAGAGGCTCCACGTGGGACCATTCTCCCCGGCTGCGGTGTAGAGCACATTCTTTACATCTGGTCCTGTTCAGACTGGCCCAAGGGCTACTGCATGAACTTTTTCCTGCTTAATTTGTTCAAAGGCTTGTCGTTGCTCAGGGCCCCATTCAAAAACATTCTTCTTACGGGTTACTTGGTAGAGCGGGTTTACAATCAGACTGTAATTTGGAATATGCATTCTCCAAAACCCCACGACACCTAGGAAAGTTTGTGTTTCTTTTTTGCTAGTTGGTGGAGACATAGCTGTTATCTTGTTGATCACATCCATTGGGATTTGACGGCGTCCATCTTGCCATTTTATTCCTAAAAACTGGATCTCTCGTGCAGGTCCTTTAACTTTATTCTGTTTTATGGCAAAACCGGCCTTCAGAAGGATTTGGACTATTTTCTTCCCTTTCTCGAAAACTTCTTCTGCAGCGTCACCCCACACAATGATGTCATCGATGTACTGCAGGTGTTCAGGAGCTTCCCCCTGCTCCAGCGCAGACTGGATCAGTCCATGGCAAATGGTAGGGCTGTGTTTCCACCCCTGGGGCAGCCGATTCCAAGTATATTGGACTCCCCTCCAAGTGAAAGCAAACTGTGGCCTGCACTGTGCTGCTAGAGGGATGGAGAAAAATGCATTAGCGATATCAATTGTGGCATACCACTTGGCTGCCTTTGATTCCAGTTCATACTGGAGTTCTAGCATGTCCGGCACTGCAGCACTCAGTGGTGGCGTGACTTCGTTCAGGCCACGATAGTCCACTGTTAGTCTCCACTCACCATTAGACTTTCGCACTGGCCATATGGGACTATTAAAAGGTGAATGAGTCTTGCTGATCACTCCTTGGCTCTCCAGTTGACGAATTAGCTTATGGATGGGACTCAGGGAGTCTCGGTTGGTGTGATATTGCCGCCGGTGCACAGTTGTGGTAGCGATCGGCACTTGCTGTTCTTCAACCCTCAGCAACCCCACAACAGAAGGGTCCTCTGAGAGACAAGGCAAGGTAGACAATTGTTTAATGTCCTCTGTCTCCAAGGCAGCTACACCAAAAGCCCAGCGGAACCCTTTTGGGTCCTTTAAATATCCTCTTCTAAGATAGTGTATGCCAAGGATGCACGGAGCATCTGGGCCAGTCACAATACGGTGCTTTTGCCACTCATTACCGGTTAGACTCACTTCAGCCTCCAATACAGTTAACTGCTGGGATCCCCCTGTCACCCCATAAATACAGATGGGCTCTGGCCCTTTATAGCTTGACGGCATTAGAGTACATTGTGCACCGGTGTCTACCAAAGCCTTATACTTCTGTGCGTCTGACGTGCCAGGCCATCGAATCCACACAGTCCAATAAACTCGATTGTCCCTTTCCTCCCCCTGGCTGGAGGCAGGGCCCCTCTAGTCCTGGTCAGAATCTTCGTTTCTGTGTTTAAAGGACTGCCTGCTGGAAGTTGGAGCAGCAAACTTTTCAGAGAACCCCTTTTTCCCAATTGTTTTCTTTTGCAATTCACGTACCCGTGCCTCTAGGGTCGCAGTAGATTTTCCATCCCATTTTCTCATGTCCTCTCCATGGTCACGTAGGTAAAACCACAGGGTGGCGCGGTGTGTGTGCCCACCATATTGTCTTCCTTGCATAGATGAACGTTTACCCCTAATAGCTGAGACACTGGTTTGTACAGGTGGGGAGGAAAATAATCTCTCTTCAAGTTGGTGGATCTTTTCAGAAAGTTTCTCCAAAGTATTCTCTTTTAGCTGGTGGACACTGGTTTGTACAGGTGGGGAGGAAAATAATCTTTCTTCAAGTTGGTGGATCTTTTCAGAAAGTTTCCCCAGAGTATTCTCTTTTGGCTGGTGGACACTGGTTCATTCAGGTGGAGGGGAAGATAAATTCTCTTTAAGTTGGTGGACCTCTTCAGAAAGTTTCTCCACAGCCGAGACACAGGCCTGTAGGGAAGAGGAGAGATTTCCTTCGTACTGCCGGAGTAATTTAGCCACGTCATTCACTGGGGGATTCTCCTCCTCTTTCCAGGTTAGTATTGCCAATGAGCTGGCATATGATGATGGTGCACTCCGTACGAACTTCCGCCACATGGGTCGTGTACAATGGACTTCATCTGGATCTGTGGATGTTTGTGCGTCGTCTAGATCCTTATAAATTACTTCCCGTATGGCTAATTCCCTCAGGTACTGAATTCCCTTCTCCATGGTGGTTCATTTGCCTGGTAGACATACAAGTTCTTCCTTGAAGGGATACCTTTCCTGCACAGCTGACAGGAGACACCTCCAGAGGCTGTGGGATCGTGCTCCATCTCCAATTGCTTTGTCAATGCATGCGTCCCTAGCAAGGGATCCCAGCCGCCTGGCTTCCCTGCCCTCTAATTCCACACAATTGGCTCCGGTGTCCCAGCACCGGAGCAGCCAGGTGACAAGCTGCTCACCTATACAGCGACCAAAATCTTTTCGTACATCTCGTAGCTCACGCTGGTATAGGGTCCGGGTAGTTACTGTTGATTTTTCGACATCCTCATCCTCATCTTCAGTCTCCTGCACCTTTGATGGCCCAGCCTCGTCTTCTCTATGCCCAGACTTAGCAGAAGACTGTTTGCGTTCTAAACGACCTGAGTCTCTATACCATTTTTTCACCTTGTCTACAGGGGCAACTTGCACTGCTACAGCTCGTTTCTCTGACCCAGCCACAGGGTCTGCCACAGGGGTTGGAATACCCTCTGCGGGGTCAACTTGCACTGCTACAGCTCGTTTCTCTGACCCAGCCACAGGAGTGGGAGCAGCTGCAGGAGCTGGAGCAGCTGCAGGAGCTGGAGCTGGAGCAGCTGCAGGAGCTGGAGCGGCTGCAGGACCTGGAACTGGAGCGGCTGCAGGACCTGGAACTGGAGCAGCTGCAGGAGCTGGAACTGGAGCGGCTGCAGGAGCTGTCGCTACGTTGCTAGTAGCATCAATTGCAGCTCAATAGGCACAAGCCAGACCCCAGCACGCTACAGTGATTTGTGTCACTTTGGAACTGCCAGAGTCATGACACCTTTTTTTCAAGCATTCTGCCAGCTTTTTAGGATTTTGCAGTTGTTCAGGGGTGAATGTCCAAAACACTGGAGGTGACCACTGCTCTAGAAACCTGCCCATATCCTCCCACACTCCCTGCCACTCGCAACTATCCCGCCTCAAGACAGATCTCCGGATGAGATTCCTAAGTAGTTGTTTAACCCTCAACAAAACCTGAAGCGCATTCAGGAGACATAACAACAAGAGCAGGCTGGTCTGAGTATCCCAAGGATATTCAACATCTCGGAGAACCACCGTAACTAGCTCGGGGGATAAGAGGGTGGTGGTGAAGGAGAAAGGGAGAGTGAACAGGTAGGGAAACATGTCTTCCCCTGTCCCCTTCACAGATTGGCTCCCTAACGAAAACAGGCAATAGGTGTAATTGCTAATAGTTTCTGAGATATGGTTTCCAAAGTATAGAGTCGACGTCAGTGCTGAGTACTAATACCAGGTTAAAGTCGTGACCAGATATTTCATCATTTCATAAGCCATTGTTACACCGCACAGTACCATAACAATCTTAAACCAGGGCCGGAAAGGATAAACAGCGCAACAGGGAGCACATACAGAAAGTAACGCGCTATAAAACTCAATTTGGAAAACAGGCACAGCAGACTGGAGATTAAGGCAATCAACATCGTGACTAGCAACTATTAAGCAGGTCCAATACTTATACCAATTTTAGTTTAACACACTCTGGTCAAATCTGTCGATATCTCAACCCTTCGAGCCCCACGTTGGGCGCCAAAAAGACTGTTGTGGTTTAACCCGGCTGGCAGCTAAACACCACACAGCCGTTCGCTCACCCTCCCCCCTCCCTCTCTGGGATGGGGGAGAGAAACGGGAAAGTGAAGCTGGTGAGCTGAGATAAAGACAGTTTATTAAGACAGGAATATAATAATAACAACAATAATAATAGTGATTATAATGATAATAGTATTAACAATAATAATGTGTAAGAAAACAAGTGATGCACAATGCAATTGCTCACCACCCGCTGACCGATGCCCAGCCTATCCCCGAGCAGCCGGGCCCCCACCCCGGCCAGCCACCCCTATATATTGTTTAGCATGACGTCAGATGGTATGGAATACCCCTTTGGCCAGTTTGGGTCAGCTGTCCTGGGTCTGTCCCCTCCCAGCTCCTGCTGCACCCCTAGCCTGCTCGCTGGCAGGACAGAGCAAGAAGCTGAAAAGTCCTTGGCCTGGTGTAAACACTGCTCTGCAACAATTAAAACATCAGCATGTTATCAGCGCTCTTCTCATCCTAATCCAAAACATAGCACCCTACCAGCTACTAGGAGGAAAATTAACTCTGTCCTAACTGAAACCAGGACACCATGAGGCTAATTCTGGGCAAAGAGGGGAATTAGAAGGATCCCACCTCCTCCCCTGTATGCTGTGGATATGTTGATGGCACCAGGCTCCAGTGATTGTGGGAGAAGCCAAGAATTCACTGTTTAGTAGTTCCTGATGAGACTTGGGTGTCAGCCAGGGGTTATTTGCTCGGCACTGCCAGTGAGAAATAAATGGCCTTGTGAATATCCGGCAGTGGGAATTTAAGCTGCTCGCTATAGTTCCTGTGTGTACCTATGGGACCTTCATGTTAAATCCCTGTGGAGGCACTGAGGTTCCTGACGCCTCCTTATGGATCCAGGTCTAAACCAGCAGCGCTTTAATGGCCTGCTTCTACCTTTTCAGGTGGCATTAGGAAGCATTGTAAATCCAGAGAGCCAAAGCACTCAAAAAGCCACACTGGGATTCTGTTTCTGGAAATGCCTCACCAAATGTGAAAATAAATGAGAAAGAACTTTGTGGGCCAGATATGTATTAAAAGAGCAACAACCTTGGAAAAAAGAAAGGCCTTCAGATGCTACTGTAGGAAGAGGCTGTGATAAATAAAGTGAGGGGTGGTGATGTGCTCTGGCTGGGATGCACCCAGAGACAGCCCAGCTGTCTTGGAGGAGCAGGACTGCTGTGAGGCTGTTGCCTAGAAAAAAAAGGTGATGTGCCTCTGTTGGACAGCAAAGGACCCGCCCACCTATTCTCTTCCCCTTGAATCTTTATTAATATAATTGTAGATGGGACTCTAATTGTGGCCTGGAATATTTATATAGAGGTCGGTTATACTGTATCCGTAGGACTACTTTGGGACTGGAAAGGAAGTACTTGCAGAAAGGATTTAAATATTTAAAGAGCACTTCAACCCAGTGCTTAAAGTATTCTGTTTCTTTTAGAAGCTTAGTAGGGCTGAATTCTGGAAAGCCAAACAACCTTTTTGCTGTGTGGTTTTCTATTTTTGAAAATCCATACCAAAACTGTGTATATGCGTTATAAAACCTAACCTTAAATTCATCTGGAAAATGACTTTATACACATTCTGTGACAACATTAGCTCTTATTAAAATATATGTCTCACAATGTCAAATAAGGGTAAACATACAACTTTATTAATCAGAGATTTTTTTTGTCAGAATTTCCACATGTCAGTATTGCCATTAGATAAATTTATGAAGACCAGAGATAATGGAATATTTATGTAAATTATCTTAACTAGATACTGCGAATCTTTTCAGAGCTTATGTCTTTATTATGGTAATGCCCCTGATGTCTATCTCATGTGAAAGCTACATTAATTATTTCCATTATTTTAATTCTAAATTCTTTTTTTATTCTATTATTTATTTATTTAATGTTTTGAAACACATAAGAGTAGCCTTATTTCTTAAAACTGATGAAGTCTACTTAAACTTTTAGGCTGACAAGCACAGATGGCTACAGTATTAAAAGCATTGTTACATGGTATAAATTTTTAATAACCTTTTCTAACTTTAGCTGTGCTTGTTTTTGCATTTTCTTCTCTTCCCTTATCTTTAAATTAAAAAAAAAAAAATTATTCAGATTTCCCTAAACTCTAATATAAAACAAGCAATTTGTTCATTTTTTATTGTCTTTGTGAACTTGTGATGGATGTTTTTATGGGACTGGGCTGGAAGAAACTACATGTTTTAGCTTTTTTAATTATTATTCAAGTCAGTAAGGTGTAATGAAAACAACACTTACGGAAAAGCCATTTACTGCTGTTGGGACTCTTCATATTCTTCTAATTCCATGCCTGAGAGCAAAAAGAGATCTTGAAGCCTAAGGTGGGATATTCAGCAAACTTTTTGTGTTTCTGAACAGATGAAGCCTTGAGTGCACAATGCAATGCTACTGCACAGCAGATGTTCTGATCCCCATACTGGCAGGTATGCAAGACATTGCCAATGTCTCTTCTAGCCAGAGCTAAATGTTGTTTTCTACTTGCTTTTATTGATCAAAGAAGCAATCTGTCTGCTGTGCAGAAACTTGCAATTAGAAGTCCTGTTTACTGGCACCTTCTCTTTTTTTTGTAAAAATTCCCTTTAAACACCGGTTTGTATTCAATAAACAGTCTCAAATAAAAGTATTTTATTTTAGATTAGCTGAAATACAGAGAAGGCTTCATGCCTGAGATTTGCTCCTCCATGCACACAAGGTGTATCCCTTCTGTTCCTTCCCATAAAAGCACAAGCAGACCGACTATGTCATGGGAGAACTAACTGTTGAGAATATTGATGAAAACCAAATACAAATGGCAATCAGGACTTCTTGTTTGCAGAATATAAAAGACATATTTTTAAGCAGAAGAAAGACTCATTAATCAAGCGAGAATCCATAACGCAAACAATATGTATCACTGCTCAGAGACACCAAGCTGATAAAGTTGCTAACCGGAATTCAGGAAGAGCTATATAAAATAATCCTTAAGATCTTCATTTTATCGGTAAAAGAAAAGCAAATGAAGGACCACTTCAGTTGTGTTTGCAGCATAGTAGCTGCTGCTTTTCAATCTGAAGAAAACCTAGAGAAGAGGTAAATGTTTAAATATGAGCGATTTATTTTTTATCTATACTTTTCTATGTTTTTTTGTTTGTTTGTTTCTTTTGGTTTTATTGTTATTAATTATTATTATTCTCCTAATATCTGAACTGAGACAAAAAAGAATATGAAACTGATTATGGCATCGAATTAAAAATCAAGGTACAGAGCTGACATGATAGCTTATTGCCTTTGCGATGGTTGATTAAGAGTGCAACATATATTTTGGTTCTTTACTTTTACCTTTGAGTTTGTACTTGTAACCATGCAACTTCACTGTCAACCAGATTAGTTTTCAACCATATTGGTGAGTTCAGTGAGTTAATTTTCAGTTAAAGCAAGGAACTGTTGCGGCTGACAACATGAACATATAAGGGCCTCCACATGGAGGCGTGAGGAGGCAGGAGGCAGGTTGAAAGGAGAGGAAAGATCTTTTGGGTGCACACGTGCACACAGACACACCTGTTTCAGCCTCTGACTTGCCATTTGGAGTGGTCTTAATGTAGATACTGATGAAATAAGGAGCATCTTTTTGTTTTGTTTTGTTTACACTAATTGGTAAAATTTCAGTCAGAATCCAGTTAGTACCTTAGTAGTAGGTACCTTACAGTAGAGTTGAACAGAAACGGAACAGAAAGTGATGTGATGTAATGTGGAATTCCTATTTCCATCTTCCAAGTCATCTACAAGCAGTCGCATAAACAGAAAATGAGATGTTTGTCTTAGCAGCCAGATAAATTAGGTTACTGAAAAAGTACTGAGCTGACAGAATAACAATAGAGTACATATGTGACAGAGATGTGCATCTCTCTGATGTCAAACATCTGTGAACACCCACAGTCTCCAAAACACACCATGTACAATTTAAGGATGAGACTTTTTTGGTTAAACATGTATGTACTGGGATATTTGAAATGTTCCAGGTGTCCTGCCTGGAATCCAGACAGGATGCAAGTCACTTCCAGGTCATTTGTCTTATCTGTCAAGTTCTTTCCAAGTGTCCAAATCACTTCTTACATTTCAGATGAAGAAATTGTCTTGCTATATTTTAATTCCAAGCCACCATGTTTTCACCAACCGTGTTTCAGAACATCTTCCAGTAATGTTTTTACTAGGACTGTAACTTCAATTTGTGCTCCACTGGATCTGCTATGAAACCAACAAGAGTTTTTGGAATAAATTGCATATGTATAGAGAAAATTATGAAGACAATCGAAAGCTAACAGAATGTTTTAAATGTTTTAAACAGTAAGATATACAATAAATAACATACCTTGCTTTAAAATAATACTAAAAGATGTATTAATACATTACTACAGTGATATGGAGAACAGAGGAAAAAGACTGAAAACTGTCCTCTGTCTTCCTCTGGAGACAGAGGAAAACGAATCCAAAGTCATCTTCTCTTGAATTGCAATCAAGTTCCAACAGGAAAGGAGTTGCCATTTGTGTTCATTCTGTCTTTCCTTTCTTTTAATTCATCGTTCCTCATGGCAAAGTGGAATAACATGAAATATTGCTCTGGAAATGCTCTAAGCATTGTCTGCTGTGAGTGAGAAATGAATAGGGTTGATAGTTATGATCCATCAGCTTCCTTACAGTAACATTGTTTCTGTCTAAAAGTCCTAATAGTGATGTGGTTTATATCTTCTCATAGGTTTGGAGGGATATTTCGTAATCTGGTATCGAGTTAACATTGTAGGCTGTTCTCTGTTGAAGGACATTAATATCACAGAATCACAGAATCGTCTAGGTTGGAAAAGACCTCCAAGATCATCTAGTCCAACCTCTGCCCTAACACTAACAAGACCTCCACTAAACCATATCACTAAGGGCTACATCTAAACGTCTTTTAAAGACCTCCAGGGATGGCGACTCAACCACCTCCCTGGGCAGCCTATTCCAATGCCTAACAACCCTTTCAGTAAAGAAGTTCTTCCTAATATCCAACCTAAACCTCCCCTGGCGCAACTTTAGCCCATTCCCCCTCGTCCTGTCACCAGGCACGTGGGAGAATAGACCAACCCCCACCTCTCTACAGCCTCCTTTAAGGTACCTATAGAGAGCGATGAGGTCGCCCCTGAGCCTCCTCTTCTCCAGGCTACACAACCCCAGCTCACTCAGCCGCTCCTCGTAAGACTTGTTCTCCAGACCCCTCACCAGCTTCGTTGCCATTCTCTGGACTCTCTCGAGCACCTCCATGTCCTTCTTGTAGTGAGGGGCCCAAAACTGAACACAGCACTGGAGGTGTGGCCTCACCAGAGCCGAGTACAGGGGGACAATCACCTCCCTAGACCTGCTGGCCACGCTGCTTCTTATACAAGCCAGGATGCTGTTGGCCTTCTTGGCCACCTGAGCACACTGCTGGCTCATATTCAGCCGACTATCAACCAGTACTCCCAGGTCCGTCTCGGCCAGGCAGCTTTCCAACCACTCTTCCCCCAGCCTGTAGCGCTGCTTGGGGTTGTTACGCCCCAGGTGCAGGACCCGGCACTTGGCCTTGTTGAACTTCATACAGTTGACCTCAGCCCATCGGTCCAGCCTATCCAGATCCTCCTGCAGAGCCTTCCTTCCCTCAAGCAGATTGACACATGCACCTAACTTGGTGTCATCTGCAAACTTACTGAGGGTGCAATCGATCCCCTCATCCAGGTCATTAATAAAGATATTGAAGAGGACTGGCCCCAGCACTGAGCCCTGGGGGACTCCACTAGTAACCGGCCTCCAACTGGATTTGGCTCCATTCACCACAACTCTTTGGGCCCGGCCATCCAGCCAGTTTTTAACCCAGCAAAGCGTACGCCAGTCCAAGCCATGAGCAGCCAGTTTCTTGAGGAGAATGTTGTGGGAAACGGTGTCAAAAGCCTTACTGAAGTCAAGGTAGATCACATCCACAGCCTTTCCCTCATCCACCAAGCGCGTCACTTGGTCATAGAAGGAGATCAGGTTCGTCAAGCAGGACCTGCCTTTCATAAACCCATGCTGACTGGGCCTGATCAACCGGTTGCCCTGCAAGTGCCGAGTGATGACACTGAAGATAATCTGCTCCATGAGCTTCCCTGGCACTGATGTCAAACTAACAGGCCTATAGTTCCCCAGGTCTACCCTCCGGCCCTTCTTGAAGATGGGTGTCACATTTGCTAGCCGCCAGTCGACTGGGACCTCCCCTGATAGCCAGGACTGCCGATAAATAATGGAAAGCGGCTTGGCCAGCTCCTCCGCTAGTTCTCTCAGTACCCTCGGGTGGATCCCATCCGGCCCCATCAACTTGCGTACATCCAAGTGCTGTAGCAGGTCGGCAACCATTTCCTCGTGGATAGTGAGGGCCACATCCTGTTCCCCATCCCCTTCCACCAGCTCAGAGTACTGGGTATCCAGAGAACAACTGGTCTTGCCGCTAAACACTGAGGCAAAGAAGGCATTGAGCACCTCAGCCTTTTCCTCATCTTTTGTCACTAAGTCTCCCCCCACATCCAGTAAAGGATGGAGATTCTCCTTAGTCCTCCTTTTGGTGTTCATATATTTGTAAAAACGTTTTTTGTTATCTTTAACGGCAGTAGCCAGATTGAGCTCGAGATGAGCTTTGGCCTTTCTAATTTTGTCCCTGCACAGCCTCGCAACATCCTTATAGTCCTCTTGAGTAGCCCGCCCTCTTTTCCAAAGATTATAAACCATCTTTTTTCTCCTAAGCTCGAGCCACTACTCTCTGTTCAGCCAGGCCGGTATTCTTCCGCGCCGGCTCGTCTTTGGGCACGTGGGGACAGACCGCTCCTGAGCCATTAAGATTTCCTTCTTGAGGAGTGCCCAGCCTTCCTGGACTCCTTTGCCCTTCAGAACCTCCTCCCAAGGGACTCTGCCAACCAGTGTCCTGAACAGCTCAAAGTCAGCCCTCCGGAAGTCCAATACAGCGGTTTTACTGGTCCCCTTCCTGACTTCACCAAGAATAGAGAACTGAACCATTTCGTGGTCACTCTGCCCAAGACAGCTCTCGACCACCACATCTCCCACCAGTCCTTCTCTGTTTGTGAACAGAAGGTCTAGCGGGGCACCTCCCCTGGTAGGCTCTCTAACCAGCTGCATCAGGAAGCTATCTTCCACGCTCTCCAGAAACCTCCTAGACTGCTTTCTCTGGGCTGTGCTGTGCTTCCAGGATATGTCTGGGAAGTTGAAGTCCCCCACGAAAACAAGCACTGACGATTTCGCGGCTTCTGCCAGCTGCCTGTAGAACTCCTCATCACTCTCCTCATCCTGGTTCGGCGGTCTATAACAGACCCCCACCAGGATGCTTGCCTTGTTGGCCTTCCCGCTGATCCTAACCCATAGGGACTAAACCTTATCATTCCCAGCCTCAAGTTCCCCAACATCTAAACACTCTCTAATATAGAGAGCCACACCACCACCCCTTCTCTGCTGCCTGTCCTTTCTGAAGAGCCTATAGCCAGACATTGCAGCACTCCAGTCATGAGAGTGGTCCCACCATGTTTCCATGATGGCAACCAAGTCATAGCCTTCCCGCTGCACGATGGCTTCCAGCTCCTCCTGTTTGTTGCCCATGCTGCGTGCATTAGTGTAGATGCACTTCAGCTGGGCCATTGCCTTCTCCCCCGGCTTTGCCATTGTTCCTCCTGTTACAGCTCCAGCAGGCCTTATTTCAGCCCCATCCCCCTTCTTTCCTAGTTTAAAGCCCTCTCAACAAGCCCTGCCAGCTCCTGGGCTAGGATCTATTTTCCCCTTAGAGATAGGGACCCGTCTGCAGTCACCAGGCCGGGTGCCGAGTAAAGCGCCCCATGGTCAAAAAACCCAAAGTTTCTGTGTTGGCACCAGCCTCTGAGCCACATGTTAATCAGGTGGGCTTTCTGTGTCCTCTCAGTACCCCTCCCTGCCACTGCAGGGATAGACGAAAACACCACCTGTACTCCCGCTCCAGCCACTAACCGTCCCAGTCCCCTAAAGTCCCGTTTGATAGCCTTCAGGCTTCTCTCATCAATATCATCACTGCCAGCCTGGACTATCAAAAGAGGGTAGTAGTCAGAGGAGTGAACCAGGTTGGGAAGCTTTCTGGCAACAATATGAAATTAATTTGGCCAGCCTGCAGATTTAAAAATAAAAAAAAAGCTCTTTTTTTTTTTCTTAACCTTTGGTAATTATGTGATACTGATTCTCATTCTTTTTGGCTTTACACTATCAATTTTAATGCAAAAACAAGGATATTTTACAAAAGTAGTCTCCATAATATTGGGCTTTGCATTTTCAGTAAAACTTATCTTATTTGGACACAGTTATAGGCAGTGGAAGATCACCAGAATGCATCGAAGAAAGTGTTTGTGAAGATGGGGCTAAATCCTGAATTTTTTACTACTATTTACTTATAAGGTCCTTTAATCATTTTGGGGTAAAAGAAATTTTCCATGTTTATGACAGAAATCCAGCTCTGAAAAACATGTGAATATATTTATGTCCTTACACTCAGGAATTTCTAGCTCTTCTTTTCATGTACCAACTTCATCTGTGTTCAAAACATTGTGGAATTTTGCTAATGCATGCCACTTTATACATAGTTCCCAGTCCAATGGCACAAAAGATCCCAGGAGGTATGAAAGAGTTTCTGTGAAAACACACATTAATGGGCAGTTCACCTCTTTAGACTTTACAGTTTTGACAGAGTGGTAGAGATACTGGGATATCGGTAGCAGAGCAAAGGGATAGTGATGCTTTTAAGATCAGTTTTTGATGTTAAGTTTTGCTTGCTTTTGTCAGCTTCTGGTGTCTGTGAACACTCCCTGCAGCTACTCTGGTGAGGGTAGATGGGTTGCTTTTGTAGCGTTTGGTTTTATCACTCACTGGGGACTTTTCTCATGAATATCAGATTAAGCTTTTTGAATTCCTTGGCCTCATCTCTCAAATTTCTCTTCTGCCAGGTGTTGCTCCATCTATCATGCCCACTGATGCTGTTGCCATGTATCTCTAGGCAGACACTGCTGTTCTAAGAGGCTGCCACAGTAGACCAGTGCCAGATCCGGGGGTGGGATCTTACAGTGAGACTCAGCTACAGATTAAGATACCTAAATTTAGGTATCTGTAGGATCTATCTTTCTCAATAGGATAGAGGAAACTATTCAGCAGGACAAATCCAAATGTCTGAGTTAAGACAAGCTAGAAGGCTCTCTAGACTTTCTTGACTACATTATGTGTATGTTAGATAGCATCACCTAATCAACAATACGTATGTAGTACATGCAGAGTTATAGGGCACTGCACCTTCAGATTACTGTGCACAAGACTGTGGGACTCTTGCAGGCTCTCAGTAGGTGTTCTTATCCCAAGCAGATCTTTTTGTTACACTAAAGTATCTCACATCACACAGGAGAGTTATGTTTAAGTACTCTATGCTGAGACTTGCAGACAGGAAATATTCAGCTCTTACTGAGCATCCTTTCTTCCCTACCTGCTGGATAGCACCTTTCAAAAATTTTTCTAGTTTAATGTACTTGCTAAACTTTTATGTTAGTCTGTCTGTATCAGCAAGACTGGGTTTTTCAGAAGAAGAAATTATTCCAACTACTTATAACATTGATAAGATCCAGGTGTGAGAAAAATCTCAAATAATTTTCTTCAGACAGGATCTTCTGTGAAGCTATTTTATTCACGATTGCAATGGCGGGCATCCTGTCAATCAGGAGCGCATTTTAGTAAACAAAGCATAACCTTTTATTCCCTATTACCTGACACCTCATCACCTCCCCTGTTTCCTCATTGGCTGAGTACTACAGGTTCACAAGCTACTCGATGCTCCTCTATACCATATATGTACAATTTTTTTTTGATCAACCCTTTAATTTCTCCTTTCTGATGTTTTGAGAACTTGTGATCTTTGTTTTACTGTTCTCACGCTGCTCATCCTGTTTTTCTCAAGCTTCCACCTTATTTTGGAACACTGAGGCCTTCTACTGTCCACTTATCTACTTAGCATTTCTCCTTGTTATGACTACACAACTACCTTTGAATACAGAAAATTAGTTCTCTATTGCAAATTTGCATTAAGCAGTCTAAGTGTGATATTGTTACATAGCTCACTGGAGCAAGAATATATCCATTACAATCACATTTTCTGTTCATTTTGCAGAATAATGTGCGAACTAGTGAAACCATCCAGTTATTGCCAGCAATTGCAATGTGCTTAATTTTCACTGCTCAGTTTACTATGGTCAATGTCTGGAAAACAAGCAACAATCTTCTGCTCTTAGAGGTTTTATTTTATTTATTGTTTGTTTGTTTGTTTTGTTTGTTTGTCATACAGGTAAAAAAGATATCTTATTGTTGGAGGAAAGAAGAAACCTGATGAATTGTTATTATAATGAAAATATGAGAATGGGACAGTGTGTTCTTGAAGTTGTCCATTTCTTATATTAGGGTAAAAAATACCTCAAAGCAGCTTTCACCATCAGTGAAAACATATAAGGAATAGTCCCCGTCAGTAAGATCATGACTTAGCCCTAGCATAACTTTGTCCTTTTACTAATTGATGTTTTGAATTACTTCATAGTACCAGATATGTCTCAGGCGATTTTTGTACTAAAAAAAATATTGTTGTAAAAGGCAGCCTGCAATACAAAGGTCTCATATACATCCCTGATCTTGAATTATACCTGCAAGCAGTTCCTACCCACATATGACCTTCTGCTGATGTCTGCATAGGTACAGAAGTCTGTCCAGATAAATTAATCAACAAGATCATGAACAGGAGATGGAAAGTCAAAAGCATAAATGTGTACTGGGTCAGGCTGGGATGTTAACTTTCCCTGCAGCAGCCCATACAGTGCTGTGCTCTGCACTCGTAGCTAAAACAGCAATGGTATCACACCAGTGTTGTGTCTGCTGCTGAGCAGTGCTGGCACAGCATCAAGACTCTCTCTAACCCCCCTAGGGGTGGGCAAAGAAGTGAGAAAAGAAACATCACCAGGGCAGCTGACCTAAACCAACCAAAGGGATATTCCATACCATATGATGTCACACTCAGCAATAAAAGGTGGAAAAAGGAGGAAGAGGGGAGGGGTGGGCTCTCGTTGTAAAAACGTCTGTCCTCCTCCCGAACACCGGCTACGTGCGTTGAGGCCCTGCTTCAAGGACGTGATCAAGCATCGCTCATTTGTGGGAAGTAGAGAGTAATTTCTTTCCTCTGCACTTCCACATAGCCTTTGCTTGTTTCGCTTGGTTTTCCCTTTCCCCCTCCCTTTTCCCCTTTCCTTTTTCCCCTTTAGTTAAATTGTTAATTGTTTAGTTAAATTGTTTAGTTAAATTGTTTAATTAATAATAATCTTTCCTTAATAATTATTTTTTTCTTCCCTTTAATTAAATCATCCTTATCTCAACCCGTGAGTTGTTCTTTCCTTTACTTCTTCCCCTCCTCATCTAAGGAGGGGGAGTGAGAGAGCGGTTGTGGTGTTCAGCTGCCTAGCACGGTAAAACCATCACAGTCCTTTTTGGCGCCCAACGTGGGGCTCGAAGGGTTGAGATAACAGTAGAATTGATTAAAACGCTTACAACTAACACACTTACTTGCTAGTCACCATGTTCAGTGTCCTGTTAATATTGGCTTGTTTGATCATGTGTCATGCAATCCCTGTCATGTTCTCCTTTCTCCTCTATATCCGATCCGAGAATGTGCTACAATCTGTGTTCGTTCTTTTAAATTCGCTGTGCTGCCAAGCACTGGCCTTGGGTTTAATCTGGCATTCAGGCTCTGCACTGTTATCATTTGGGTCTCATGGAAACTATCTTTTAGAGAATATTCAGAATTACACTGCCTTCCTTTCCTCATCTGGAAGTCAGTTTATGAATAATATCAGGAATGGTGCCTCCTCCTTCTTTCACAGTGGGCTAATTACAACAGTTTCTGAGTATTTTGAATATCCATGTGTAACCCATATATTGCTATTCCTAATTCTGAATTACGGGTTTCCTCTTCTCTCTAAGAGTAGTCGATTGTTTAGAAAGCTTACCCGGGAATCTGTCCCGAAACAGTCTTGTGGCAGGTGGCAAGGTGCGTGGGAGGATATCGGCAGGTACCTGTCACGGGTGTCTCCTTCGATAGTTTTGAACTTCACCCCTGAACAAGTGCAAAATCCTAAAAACCTGAAGGAGGGAGAAGGGAAAAAGGCAGGCACCTCTAAAGCAGAGCCATCACAAAAACAGCAGGAAGAAGAGATGGAAATCATAAAGGAATCAGAAACCACTCGATCCCTATCCCTGAGTGAGTTGCGAGAAATATGAAAGGATTATGGTCGTCATCCAGGTGAACACATCCTCACCTGGCTGCTTTGATGCTGGGACACTGGGGCCAATAGCCAACAACTAGAAGGCAATGAAGCCAAACAGCTGGGATCCCTCTCTAGAGAAAGGGTCATTGACAAAGTAATTGGGAGAGGGACACAGGTTCTCAGCCTCTGGAGGCGACTCCTGGCAGCTGTGAAAGAAAGGTATCCCCATAAGGAAGATATTGTATATCAAGTAGGCAAGTGGGCCACTATGGATAAAGGTCTCCAGCATCTGCGGGAATTAGCTGTGCTGGAGATGATTTATAGTGATTTGGACAATGCCCAGACACCTCAAGATCCCGATGAAGTCCAGTGCACAACATCCATGTGGCATAAATTGGTGCAGAGTGCACCATCATCACATGCCAGTACACTGGCAGGAATTCATTGGGATGAGGGGATGGGACCAACAGTGTATACTATATCCTGCCAGCTTCAAAAATTTGAAGACAACCTCTCTGCTCCGCTACGGGCCTGTGTCTCAGCTGTGGAGAAACTGTCCAAAAGACTTGACCACCTCGTAGAACGAGCATATCCTTCCTCATCCAGACAGAGTGATATTTCAGCCACTAAGAATCAGTATTTTCCTGCTCGAGAGAGAGAGCATCCAAGACGCACACCACGTGGCACCTTGTGGTTTTATCTGCGTGACCACGGGGAAGATATGAGGAAATGGGATGGTGTACCTACTTCAACCCTAGCTGCTCGGGTACGTGAACTGCAAGGAAATACAGCAGAAAGAAGAGGGGCTCCTAAGAAAAATGCTGCTTCGGTTTCTGTTGGGCAGTTCCCCAGAGGCAGTAGAAGAGCTGATGTTATTCTTGACCCCGATGAAGGGACCTCTGCTTCTCATTTGCAAGAATTAAGTGGCAGATACTCCAACCAGGACTAGAGGGGTCCTGCCTCTGGCCAGGTAGAGGAGAGGGATAACCGGATTTATTGGACTATGTGGATCCGATGGCCTGGCACATTGGAACCACAAGAATACAAAGCTTTAGTGGACACTGGCGCACAATGTACCTTAATGCCATCAGGCTACCAAGGGACAGAACTCATCTGTATCTCTGGAGTGACAGGGGGATCCCAGCAATTAACTGTATTGGAAGCTGAAGTGAGTCTAACTGGGAATGAGTGGCAAAAGCATCCCATTGTGACTGGCCCCGAGGCTCCATGCATCCTTGGCATAGACTACCTCAAGAGAGGGTACTTCAAGGATCCAAAAGGGTACCGGTGGGCTTTTGGCATAGCTGCTCTGAGCACAGAGAAGATTAGGCAGCTGTCTACCCTGCCGGGCCTTTCAGAAGACTCTTCCGTTGTAGGATTGCTGAAGGTTGAAGAACAGCAGGTACCAATCGCTACCACAACGGTGCACCGACGGCAATATCGTACCAACCGAGACTCCCTGATTCCCATCCATGAGCTGGTTCATCGGCTGGAGAGTCAAGGAGTGATCAGCAAGACTCGCTCACCCTTTAATAGTCCTATATGGCCAGTGTGAAAGTCTAATGGCGAGTGGAGGCTAACGGTGGACTATTGCGGCCTGAATGAAGTCACGCCACTGCTGAGTGCTGCAGTGCCAGACATGCTAGAACTCCAGTACGAACTAGAGTCAAAGGCAGCCAAGTGGTACGCCACAATCGATACTGCTAATGCATTTTTCTCCATCCCTTTGGCAGCAGCATGCAGGCCGCAGTTTGCATTCACTTGGAGGGGCATCCAGTACACCTGGAATTGATTGCCCCAGGGGTGGAAACACAGCCCTACTATTTGCCATGGACTGACCCAGTCTGCACTGGAACAAGGGGGAGCTCCTGAACACCTGCAGTACATTGATGACATCCTCGTGTGGGGCAACACAGCAGAAGAAGTTTTTGAGAAAGGGAAGAAAATAATCTAAATTCTCCTGAAAGCTGGTTTTGCCATTAAACAGAGTAAGGCCAAGAGACCTGCACAGGAAATCCAGTTCTTGGGGGTAAAATGGCAGGATGGACGTCGCCATATTCTGATGGATGTGATCAATAAAATAACAGCAATGTCTCCGCCAACTAGCAAAAAAGAAATGCAAGCTTTCCTAGGCCTTGTGGGACTCTGTAAAATGCATGTTCCAGGCTATAGTCAGCTTGTGAGTCCTCTATATCGAGTGACTCAAAAGAGGAACTATTTCGAGTGGGGCCTCAAGCAACAACAGGCTTTTGAACAAATCAAACAAGAAACAGCTCGTGCAGTAGCCCTTGGGCCTGTCCGTACCGGACCAGCTGTGCAAAACATACTTTACACTGCGGCCAGGGAGCATGGCCTCACCTGGAGCCTCTGGCAGAAAACCCCAGAAGAAACTCGAGGTCGACCTCTGGGTTTCTGGAGCCGGGGCTATCGAGGATCAGAAGCCAATTACACCCCAACTGAAAAAGAGATACTCATGGCATATGAGGGTGTTCGAGCTGCTTCAGAAGTTGTGGGTACAGAAGCACAGCTCCTCTTGGCCCCACGGCTACCTGTGTGACATTGGATTTTCAAAGGGAAAATTCCCACTACACACCATGCAACTGATGCTACGTGGAGTAAGTGGATAGTGTTAATTACACAGCGGGCTCGAATGGGAAAGCCTAATCGCCCAGGAATCCTGGAAGAGATCATGGACTGGCCGGAAGGCAGAGATTTCAGAATGCCGACAGAAGAGGTAACCCGTGCTGAAGAGGCACCACCATATAATGAGTTGCCAGAAGACAGAAAGCAGTATGTGTTGTTCACTGACGGATCCTGCCGTGTGGTAGGGAGCCATCGGAAATGGAAAGCTGCTGTGTGGAGTCCCACACGACAAGTCGTGGAGGCCATGGAAGGGGAAGGCGAGTCGAGTCAGTATGCAGAAGCAAAAGCCATGCAATTGGCCCTATAAATTGCCGAAAGAGAAAAAATGGCCAGTACTGTATCTCTACACTGAGTCATGGATGGTGGCAAATGCTCTGTGGGGGTGGCTGCAGCAATGGAAACAGAGCAACTGGCAGCGCAGAGGTAAACCTGTCTGGGCTGCTACCCTGTGGCAAGATATTGCTGCTCGGGTAGAAAACCTGGCTGTAAAAGTACGTCATGTAGATGCCCACATGCCCAAGAGCCGTGCAACTGAAGAACATCAGAACAACGAAGAAGTGGATCGAGCTTCAAAAATTGACGTGGCTCAGGTGGATCTGGACTGGGGACATAGGGGTAAGCTGTTTGTAGCTCGATGGGCCCATGAAACATCAGGACATCTGGGGAGGGATGCCACATACAGATGGGCTCGTGATCGAGGGGTGGACCTGACCATTGAGGCCATCACACGGGTTACCCATGAGTGTGAGACCTGTGCTGCAATCAAGAGAGCCATGAAGGTAAAATCTCCCTGGAACAGGGGGAGGTGGCTAGGGTTTCAATATGGTGAGGCCTGGCAAATTGACTATATCGAACCACTCCCACAAACCCGCCAAGGCAAACGGTACATACTCACCATGGTAGAAGCAACTACTGGGTGGCTGGAAACATACCCCATAAACCATGCCGCGGCCCGAAACACAATCTTGGGCCTAGAAAGGCAAGTGCTGTGGCGTCATGGTACACCAGAGAGAATTGAGTCTGACAATGGGAGTCATTTCCGAAACAATTTGGTCACCTCCTGGGCCAAGAGGCATGGTATTGACTGGGTGTATCACATCCCTTATCACCCACAAGCCTGTGGGAAGGTTGAGAGGTACAATGGACTGTTTAAGACTATGTTACGAGCATTGGGTGCTGGGACATGGAAACAATGGGACATAAATCCACCAGAAGCCACTTGGCTAGTTAACAACAGGGGGTCTGACAGCCATGCTGGTCCTGCCGAAACAAAACCCCTACACACGGTGAAAGGAGCTAAAGTCCCCATAGTGCATGTAGGAAAGTGGATGGGGAAGGCGGTGTGGGATGCTCCTGCCTCAGGAAAAGGCAAACCCACTCGTGGGATTGTCTTCGCCCAAGGACCAGGGTATACCTGGTGGGTCATGCAAAAGAATGGGGATATCAAGTGCATGCCTCAAGGAGATTTAACCTTGGGAGAAAACTAATCTGTAATCTAAGTTATATGTTGTAGGAAGACGCTGCAGGATCAACGACAGGTGAACTTCGCAAGGAACCGGGCAAGTGCAACAAGGACTTGAGCTAAGCTGGTGCTGGCGTCCAGACATCCAACTCCGCCTGCTGTGAGTGACCACTTTGGCAGATGAAGACGAAGTTGTCAAAAGTTCTTATGAACATTTTCCAAGAAAGACCTATAGGATGAAAAGACATACTTACCCATTGATCTGTTAAAGGACAAGGGACAACGGTGATGAGAATACTTACATGCTAAAGTATGGGGGACCTGAGAGTGACACAAATGTTATGGAATAAGGGGTGGAGGTTGTACTGGGTCGGGCTGGGATGTTAACTTTCCCTGCAGCAGCCCATACAGTGCTGTGCTCTGCACTCGTAGCTAAAACAGCAATGGTATCACACCAGTGTTGTGTCTGCTGCTGAGCAGTGCTGGCACAGCATCAGGACTCTCTCTAACCCCCCTAGGGGGTGGGCAAAGAAGTGAGAAAAGAAACATCACCAGGGCAGCTGACCTAAACCAACCAAAGGGATATTCCATACCATATGATGTCACACTCAGCAATAAAAGGTGGAAAAAGGAGGAAGAGGGGAGGGGTGGGCTCTCATTGTGAAAACGTCTGTCCTCCTCCCGAACACCGGCTACGTGCGTTGAGGCCCTGCTTCAAGGACGTGGTCAAGCATCGCTCATTTGTGGGAAGTAGAGAGTAATTTCTTTCCTCTGCACTTCCACATAGCCTTTGCTTGTTTCGCTTGGTTTTCCCTTTCCCCCTCCCTTTTCCCCTTTCCTTTTTCCCCTTTAGTTAAATTGTTAATTGTTTAGTTAAATTGTTTAGTTAAATTGTTTAATTAATAATAATCTTTCCTTAATAATTATTTTTTTCTTCCCTTTAATTAAATCATCCTTATCTCAACCCGTGAGTTGTTCTTTCCTTTACTTCTTCCCCTCCTCATCTAAGGAGGGGGAGTGAGAGAGCGGTTGTGGTGTTCAGCTGCCTAGCACGGTAAAACCACCACAAAATGATAAGTGGGAACCATGAGCTATACTCCCGTTTCCTTCTTTTGTAACACTCCTCATAGGAGAGACCAGATCCTGATCAGCTGACATCTGTTTTATGACGGAAATGCACAAGGTATGACTGGGCAAGTGGCCTCTGGAGCAAGCAGCCAGTCACTGCATGAATGCCGGAAATGCTAGCTATGGTTTCAGCCTCTCTGAAAATAGATCTCTCACGAAAGAAGCAAAGTAATTTTAGACATAATGGAGTCACCTCATGTTGCTACCCATAAGCAGGTGCATGGAACATGGTAAAAACTAATAATTTACGCAAGACCTTTACTAAAGTGAGCAGTGTGATTATGAGCCAAAAAAAGGCTGTACATAGAAACAAAGACATGCCACATTAAGATAATAGGGAAAATGGTATTTCTAAAGTAAACTAAGCACATGTAAACAGAAGCAAGAATGTAATTTATATTTAGAGCTAACCTAAATTTACTTTTAGGAGAAGGAGAAAAGAATGAGACCTTTATCAGTCCTCACTGAGGAAACTCAGATGAGTTTCAGATAGACTCTTGTTAGAGGTAATGCACTGAACTACCTAGAAAGGATTCTGGGTCCTGTTAATGAGATGAGAATTTCAGGACACTGTGAATGATGGTCTGCATCTGTAATTTGAAAACATTGAAACTCCTATATGAAAGGTGAAATAACTTATGAAGGGGTCTTTCCCTAAGTTTATTTTATGAGAGAAGCCAGTAAGGAAATTAATCAGACCCAGTAAAAATAGGTCCAAATCCTAAGGGAAGCTGAATTGTCCTGGGAAAGGAAGAAAGAAGAGAACCATTTTATGCAGGATTTGTGGGGAGATGCAAGCTATAGGAGCAATATAGCAGAAGAATAACAGAAATCCCACCAAAACCACATTTTAGCCTGCAAGTAACAGTACAGGCAGTAAGAAAAGCATGTGGTCCCTGATAATATTGTGGGGTTATGTGGGGAAACACAACCCTGCTTAGGTATCCCTGCACCACTCTCAGTTACATAGTGTAAGCATTGCCCATCTATTATGGCTATACAATAAATTATTCTGTGCTTAGTAGGCAAATTAGAACTACTGATAAGAAAGTTGTGATGACACTCTGCTGGGGAGTGAGGAGAGAGAGAAAATGGTATGGGTCCTATCAAGCATTGTAATAGAATATTTCATAGGACATATTTCAAGGACAAGCTGAAGTTCAGAGAACTCCCATGCGTAGGCTACTGGACTATATTGTGCAAATTTCTATTACTCCTAAGGGGGCCGTGGAAGAAGCAATTAATAAATCCTGCACAGAAGAGATATCCTTGTATTCGCTGAAAGTTTCTCTGAGGATATCAGTGGTGAAAAGATGGCAGGAAAACTAGTTCAAGAATATAATTCAGTAACTTGCATGAGGTAAAGGCACTGAAGGGGAACAACAGCCCAAACTGATGTTAGATAGCTTTCCTTGTTTGGCTTCTGCCTAGGAGGGGATGCCAGAGGAGCAGTCCATTCAGATGCACAAGAACATGTTTGAATGCACCTCCTCTGCTCCATACTACCTAATCCCATGTAAATTAAGTCTGTAGTACAAGAACTTTAAATATTTAATTTTACTGCAGAAGAAGATGGAAACAAGAAAGGTGGAAGTCAGAGATGTGATGAGAAAGCAAACAGGAAAACACACTATATATCTTATGATTTCCCAAATATTCTTAGAACCATTATGGACTTAGTATCAAAATGTGAAAGGAGTCTGTCAACATGTGTTGATTGCACACCCAGTCTGAAGGTTGTGAATCACTGAGGCAATTAACACACAAGTGCTACCACATATGAAAAACCGATAGAAACTCAGGAACTTTCCAGGATGTAAAGAAAACACAACCCCCTAAAAACGTCCCATCCTGTGATTCAGCTGTAGTTTCTGCAAGCCTTTGAAGTCTAAACAGCACAGACACAAAGCACATTTTGTTCCTAGTTCCCTGACAAACATGACAGAGAAGCATGCAAAGTTGAGATAACGTAGTGCTTTTTGGAAAAGAGCGATTTACTTCACCTTTAGACCTGAAGTGGTTGCATAATCTGATCATCAGCTTCAGAAAGGATGCTGAAGAAGATGCTGAAGATGCTAAATGCTCCCAAATGGTCTATAATGTGCGCTATTGAAGCTCAGATGCTGTGATGGTAAAAAACTGTCCAGATGAGATATTACCATTGATGGCTAGTCTGAGCAAGGTATATTTTCCAGGACACAGTACAGACAGCTGTCTGGAGCAGGAGAGTGATTCCTGTCGACATGCTGCTATACTTCTGTAGCTGAGGAAAGGTCAGGCAGAGAGAGAGGGCCCTGTACATATATTATGCTATCAGAGGTAAGTGCCTTGAACTGCAGGGTAGGTCAGGGTAGAGAGAGCCAATCCACACCCATGTAGCAGATAAAAACAAGCGTGAGCCAGCTCAGGATTTGTGGTGCTGGTGAGAGGTGCCTTAGGTGCCCTAACTATTGTAATGCTAAGGACCTTCTATCAGCAGTTCTGCAACCTGTCCTTAACTTGCAAATTGTCAATCTTTCATTTATACACCCTGAAGTTGCTTTTAGTATGGTATTCCAAATGCCATAATCATCACTGTCTTGCAGTGAAGCACTGTTATGAAAGTGGCTTCCACTCAATTGTGTCACCCTTTCCTTCTCATGCTCTGCCTTGTGGCTTTTTGCAACACAATATTATGGTCTCTTTTCCTTATAGTTTCTAGTTTATAATGTTAGAGCCCATGGCAGATGTCAATGGGATGTTCATTCCCATTAAATATTAATAAATAATATGCATGCCCATAACTTAATAACCAATCATTACACAACACCCAGACTTGGTTGACTGTAGTGTTAGTGGCACCATAAACAGGAACTGCTAATGAGCAGGTCCTGATGGAAACTACACGAATATAGTGTGAAAAAAAGTTTGGGCTGACCAGCTACCACCCTGGAGAGGACACCAGAGGATGATGCTCACCTGGGGACTCTATCACTCCTCTTCCACACCGAGCACTGAGGAAAAGTTTTCCTGTTGCTTTTCCAGTCCTCCCCGTGGTAATTTTGAAATCAAGGTGTGCCGTCAGCTATGGAGCCCACAGACCTGTCTCAGCTTTCTCTGTGCAACACAACACATTTATTAGAGTGTGCCTGGTAAAGCATAAGGAACAAATTCAATTAACAGCAGGAAGAAACCTAGGAAATAGTGCTTCAGCACTGTGGCAATAATATAGCAAAGATCAATGAAACACTATAGGAAGGAAATGTGATATTTTAAAATTAAACCAATTCCACTCTCAAATTCTTGTAGATGCATACTTCAAAGCGCATACTCCAAAGCACCAAATTTCATCTATTCAGGTATTCTGGTCTGAATTACTTGCAATGACAGAAAACAAAGGACACAGTATATCCCATTACATCTCCTATGCTCTTCTTTGCTTGGCATCCTCCTGTCTATTTTGGATATCTTTTATACACTTAAGAAGCTGACAGAGAGTGTAACATTTTGTTACTCCATCTTGTCACACTACTGCAGGTTGTTAGGGTTATCCCACTGTGTTTTATCTCTTTATCTGGATGTCTTCTGGCTCTGTTATTTATCTTCCCACCATCATTTCTTAAAGACTTGAGGCTTGCTTTAGACTGTGTCATGTTTCAGTCTGGGTGAAGGTAGTCCCTTGCTATTAATCTCTAGTCCCTTTTGTCTCAATGTTTGTCAAAAAAAAAAAAAAAACACCACTAACAACAATAAAGACTGAGTTCATATTCCAGTGGGGAAAAAATACCACCAATATCACCAAAAAAAAAGCTTAGGTAAAAAGTCATTATAAATGCTGCAGTATGCTGTGCCAGAATTTGCTTGGACAACTTTTTTTTTTTTTTTTAACCTTATTTTAGTCTTCATGACTGAACATAAATGATGTAATTTAAAGTGTCCAGGTAAGATAGAATTGAATAATTACTGTGATTATGTAGGAAATATATGTTGGCAGAATTTCTGAGTCCTCCTTGAATTGCTTCATCACAGTATTCAAGATTTTCTTCTTCTATCTTGTGATCATCTTTAGTTCATAATATATAGTTTCATTAACTCTTACTTCGAAATTTTGCTGGTCGATGACAATGAGAAAGCCTATTAACAGACTCCTTGCTAACAGAAGCGAGGTGCATTCATAGGGATAATCAATCAGCATATTCCCTGTGAGAAAAGCTTCACATTTAACTTTCAAATAGGTGGCATGTAATTTGACAGGTTCATTTGGCAGTTTGGAAAGGATTTTTGATGTTGTCCAAGTTTTACATGATGTTCCCAGAATATATTTTCAGGAAAGCTCTTTTTATGGTAATTCTTCAAATCTTTGTAACACTGTGTTGAATTATTTCTTTACCATTAAGAGTACATCAGTGATGTAAATTGACTTAAATTAGAATACCATTTAAGACCATGCTGAAGCACTTAATGCACAACAGCTATTCTACCAAAGTGCTAGATCAATATAGCTGATTAGGTACATCACAGTAATGAAAAATTTGCACTATAAAAAAGACCACATGAAATCTACTCTTTTGTTGAGGCAGCTACTATATGCTGGGTGCAATCTAGGCACTGAAATTTTCTGAATTAATAAAATAGTGAATAGCTTGAAAGTCCTAAATAAAACTCAATTTCTGAACTCTGGATTCTCTTCTTTGAGATATATGCAGTCTTTGTCTAAAGTACCTGAACTATACATGTTGTGAACCTTTGTGACAGAAACTACATGACTGAGTCTGGGCCATACTGCATGACACCTGAAGAGACTAACAGATTGCTGGTCTGATCTATGGGTCCAGAAATAATTAAACTCCAAAATCAAGAACCTCTACAAGGCCTGCAGTAGTTTTAAAATATAGTGCAGATTGAAAGAAGGGCATCAGTAGATTGAAACTGTTGGTTCTGGAGACCTGATGCCCAAGCTACACACAGTTCAGGGAATTTTTCCTTTGGAATAACTCTGGTCCAGTCCAAGGGACTTAATGTGCATTTGCAGCTGAAATAAATTAGGCAGGTATGTTTTTTTTATAGATTATGTTGCTTCTTATCAAATACTCAAACTAAAGAAGTTCAAAATAAATCAAACACCTAATTAATCTCTAAATGCATAGTCTTGTCCCAGAGTCTTTACGCTCACAACTATTCTTTAAAGTCCTTGTACTAATCGTCAGGCAGGACACAATCATTTATTTCCTATTCTACTGTCTTATCTTCCAGGCACTTTCAAAATCTGCTGTCTTCTTCTCCCACATGTCTGATAAGCAACTATATTGTGTGTAATCCGTATGGATTGAGTCCCTCAGTACAGGGGTTGTTTGACTGTTTTTATACATATGCTTTTTAGAGTGAATCCATTCCAGAAGGTGTGTGCTCTGGACATGTCTTAGTTGCATGTTAGAAGAAGACCATGAATGTACTATGAACTCTTTCATAATATTGTTACCATGAAATGAAAATGCATGCACGCGACCATAGTCTTTTACCTGGAAAATCTGCATGCCAAGCCTGAGGAATCTGATGTCATGCATCCATGTCACATTGTAGACACACCTAAGGCATGAAATATCACTGCTACAAGAATCTTATCTTTAAAGTCATCAAAATCTAAACTCTGAGACAATTGAAATGCAGAATGATATCATGTATCTTGAAACTGTGAGAAAAATCCCAATAATTTTCTTCAGACAGGACCTTCTGTGAAGCTATTTTATTCGCAATTGCAATGGCGGGTGTCCTGCAAGCAGGAGTGCACAGTAAAAGTTTATCATAACCTTATATTCCCTATTACCCGACACCTGATTTCTCCCCCGTTTCCTCATTGGCTGAGTACTACAGGTTCACAACCTACTCAACGCACTTCTATACCATATATGTACAATTTTATTTGACCAACCATTAATTTCTCTTTTTCCTTTTTTTCCTTCTTCTCGGGACTTGAGGGCCCGTGATTTTTGTTTTTACTGATTTCGTACTGCTCATCCCGTTTTTCTTAGCTATCCTCCTTATTTTGGGACAGTAGGACCTTCCCCTTATCTGCTTAACTTACTCTCCACTGCTATGCTGCACAACCATTTTTGAATAAGCAAGGTTAGTGGAATTTTCCACTGCAAAAACACCTTCTATTGCAAAAACACAACTTTGTTTCTCACAGAACTATACCGAGTTTCAGTGCACACATTTCTGTTTCAAAGTACAATGAAATAACTTGAAAATGAGTTTATTATATTGCAGGAGGGAGCCGTCTTTCCAGTGTTTCCACCTGCAATAGGAATAATAGGCAATTAATATTTTATAAAACCTTGTGGAGCATGTACAGCAGCAATTACCGTAACTGTAATAACTGGTCTATGAATATGTATGACTTAAATCTTTCACAATAGCTGTATACATGAAAGACGTGATCAAGATATATTAGGACAGGAGTGAAGTGGTATATGAAGCTTTCGAAAACTGAATTTCATGGCATTTTGGTAGGAAATATTCATTCAACTGTATAGATAAAGTAGGATAATAGAATTTTCATGATCATGTCATCTGGAAAAGAAAACACTTGGGAATTTACTGTAAGACTTAATATTCAGTAAGTTAGAATTTTTTAACATAAATTAATCAGAACATTTGGACATATCTAAAAAACACTGAATTGATCATTCTATCCTGTTTATTTCATGTTATGCTGACAGATGGTAATTACTTCTGTCAGGTAATTCTTAGATCCAATGGCATTCACTAAAACTACAGCATAATTAAAGAGAAGAAATATAAAAGGATTCCTCCCTTAAGATCAACAAAAGGGAGTAACTGAGTCCCATTAGGCGGGGAGCAGGTAAGCTCCCATCCAAAGTCATTAAGGCTGTGCTCATGGGCAATTCTTACTTTGGTGGCAGTAGGTTCATTCCCACAAACATTTTAAGCATAGGTAAATATTACCTATGCTTAGCCTATGTATTACCCTCTATGCTATGTATTACCCTCTTGTGCTAAGCACAAACAGTGCACATCCCAACACACAATGAACGACAGAAGACTATGCTGGAGCTGTACCCTGCACTCATCTCTGAAATCCCAAACCTAGTTCCAACAAAACTGCTTGCACTGTCTCTACCTCCACCATATCTCACAATCCACATTGATACTATTCAGTTGTGCTGCTTTTTATCTAGCATTTTTGGTATTAAGCTGTATCTCAGATTTCCCTGAATATGAATCGGGCTACCTATGAAGCAGTCTGTGATACACTGGGATACATCACAAGCTTGCCTCTGTCTAGCAATAGAGGAGGGGAAAGGAGCAGTGGAAACACTGGGTGTCAGGTTTAAATGAAGATAAATGGTTGTTGGATGATTTTCTTAGATTTAGACCTGAATATCTTGGTATTATCTGGTGGATTATTAGGAACTGCCCTGAAGAAAACAGCAGAATCACAAGAGAGCTTCCCAAGTTGTCTAGACAGCTACTGAATTTGACTTATGGGACTGTAGTACAAGATTGTCAAGAGGTATAAGCTTGAGGATGATTTCAGGTTGGGACCTAATTGTTGCTGTAGACATAGCCCAAGCAATGGTTTAGAGAACAGCAAGGTGCTAAATGGGGTTTCCCTGGCCACAAACTGAGGTCTGGAAAATGGTTGGAGGGTTTGTGTCTTTGCCTCAATTTTGTAAGCATTTAAGAGCCTACAGCTGTTCTGAGAAGCTTTGCAGAAGAATGTTTCCCCAAGCCATCTGAAATCCTTGGGATTTTCATTTTCTTTGGCTGAATTTTCAGACTATACTGTTATCTACAGAAATGAAGGGGCGGCATTGAGCCTGGCTGGTAATCACTGAAGATGTGACTACTGTCTTTTCTCTCTGTATGACAAGAAGTGAAGGCAGCAAAGCTCCTTCTCAGTTCCTTGATGTTTATTCTCGAAGCAACACTTCTAAGCATCAAGCGCCTTTAGGGCTCTCAGAAAGCAGTCAAGGTAGGATCCAGCAGCAGAACTAACCTAAGTGCAGTTTACTATCCAACAAATTTAACCCACTGCACTGTGAAATGGCAGGTATGTTTGATCCCCACAGCATGACTGAATACAAGAGGCTGCAGCACAACCTTAACCAGCAAAGCCATCAGGAAGAAAATAATACCACATTTAATCTACCATGTGTGGTGGTTTTATTTGAGTGGGCGGCCGAGTTCCAACTCAGCTGCTCTCTCACTCCCCCTCCTCAAAGAGGAATGGGGAGAAAAATACAGTGCAAAGGGCTCAAGAGTTGAGATAAGGATGGGGAGATCTCTCAACAATTATTGTGACAGGCAAAACAGACTCAGAGTAGGGAGATAGTAAGATTTATTGCTTATTACTAACAAGCTAGAGAAGTGAGAAACAAAGGAAAGAAATCAAAAATGCCTTCCCCCATCCACCATCTTCCACCTCCTCCCCCTGAGCGGCACAGGGGAATGGGGGAATGGGGGTTGCGGTCAGTCTATAGCGCTTCTTCTCCACTGCTCCTTCTCGGTCACTCTCTTCCCCTGCGCTGTGGGGTCCCTCCCACAGGATGCAGTCCTTGCTGAACTGATCCGACGTGGGCTTCCCACAGGCAGCAGCTCTTCAAGAACTGCTCCAGGTATGGGTCCGTACCACGGGGTCCATCCCTCAGGAGCAAACTGCTCCAACCTGGATCCCCCACGGGCAGCAGCTCCTGCCAGGTCACCTGCTCCTGCATGATCTCCTCTCCACGGGCTGCAGGTCCAGCCCGGAATCTGCTCCGGCAGGGGTCTTCCACAGGCCGCAGCCTCCGTCGGTGCAGGTCCACCTGCTCCACCGTGGTCTCCTCCACAGGCTGCAGCGTGGAACCCCACTCCACTGTGGTACTCCATGGGCTGCAGGGGGACAGCCTGCTTCACCGTGGTCCTCACCACAAGCCGCAGGGGACTTCTGCTCCGGCGCCTGGAGCACCTCTCCCCCTCCTTCTTCACTGACCTTGGCGCCTGCAGGGCTGTTTCTCACTCCTCTCACTCTCCCAGCTGCTGTGTAGCAGCATGTTTGTTGTTTTTTTTTTCCCTTTCTTAAATATGCTCTCACAGAGGCACAAACAGCATCGCTTATTGGCTCGTCTCTAGTCAGCAGTGGGGTCCTTACCAAACATGAGACAGCTTCTAGATTCTTCTTACAGAAGCCACCCCTATGGCCCCCTGCTTCCAAAACCTTGCCACGTAAACCCACTACACCATGCTGTGGTGAAATTTGACTTTAGTTTACAAAAAGATTTACCGGGGCTTTATCTGGAATCACCAAATAAAAGAAAACACTGGTATTGGGTTAAGGATTAGAATCATATGATTGCTAATGAAAAATACATACTGAGCTAACAAGCATGTGCAAATTAGGTTCTTTTTTTCCCTCCTTCTTAACACAAGCTATAATATTCTATTTCACTAAGTGATCCTATCAGAATATTAAATTTTTCCATTAGCAGAATTAGATTAGGTCTTAATATTAAACCATGTACGTCAGTCCTATTAACCAAAATACGTTCCCCAGCCCTGCCACCATCCCGGTATTATTCCAGCTTTGACAGCTGGACACAACTTTGAATATTAGGAGCTGTCCTGGGTAAATGTTCATAATGAAGAGCAACAACTGGGAGGCCAATCCCTGCAGTCAAATAGGCTTAAACAAAAATAACATTTTTATTTTTTATGGAGCAAATTACTTGAAATGCCAAGCACATGGATTTAATGGATATGACTTTCTAAAGCCATAAACAATATTGGGTTTATATATATATATATTTTTAACAGCACAGCGGAAACAAATTAAATTTGCTCTGAGATGTACTTCTTGTAACTATCATCTGTGCTGTAAACATCCATAAACAGAAATTCAGTGTTACAGAAAACATAGCCCACTGAGGTGTTAAGCTGAAAGGTAGGTGGAAAGTAGGGTGAGCTTTTTCTGCAGAAAACATGTCTTTTTCCCAAATGAAAAGCCTTAAATGAAATTAATTTAGTGGATGGTTGGTAAATGATGCCTAATGTTCAATTAGGAAATTGTCTTATTAAAGCTGTTATGACTCTACAGCCCTGGGGTGGATACTCCATTTCATAGATATCTCAGACATTTGATTTTTATTCTTTATATTACTTGATAATATTTAGGCATACATTAGTCTGAATGGCCTAGCAAGAACCCTTTGCTTACACAGCCCTCCATAAAATCCCTATTAATGTATTAGAAACATAGTGGGGCAATGCAGTAAAACATTTGAAGAGAGGCTTTCAAGGTGGGCTGATCCAAATAAGTAACACATCATATTGATATTAGCAACTGCTAACCTAACAAAACAAGTGCAAATTCCCAACTGTCTGTTATCAGAACATGTGGATAACAGTAATGGAGTGGGTGATCTGTCCTCTGCAAGCAAAGAGGGTGGTGTTATCTAAGTCATATTTCGTACACAATGTTGCTCGATAAATTCACTTTCTGAGGGAGTTCAGGCCCTTGAAATGTGGAAGACAATTGATCAGAGCAGTGGTACAAGTCTGTGAACAGGTCAGAAAGTTAGTTTAAGAGAGACTGAAACATGAAATAGGAACATGAACTAAAGAGAACACTCAGGCAACATGATCACAGAATCACAGAATCACAGAATCACAGAATCACAGAATGGCCAAGGTTGGAATGGACCTCCAAAGATCATCTAGTCCAACCCCCCTGCTGAACAGGATCTCCTAGAGCATGTTGCGCAGGATGGCATCCAGGTGGGTTTTGAATATCTCCAGAGAAGAAGACTACACAACCTCTCTGGGCAATCTGTCCCAGTGCTCTGTCACCCTCACAATAAAGAAGTGCCCTCTCATATTCAGCCAGAACCTCCTGTGCTTCAGTTTGTGCCCATTGCCTCTTGTCCTGTCACTGGGCACAACTGAAAAGAGACCGGCTCCATCCTCTTGACACCCTCCCCTCAGATATTTATACACATTGATGAGGTCTCCCCTCAGTCTTCTCTTTTCCAGTCTAAACAGGACCAGTTCTCCCAGCCTGTCCTCGTATGACAGGTGCTCCAGTCCTCTAATCATCTTCGTAGCCCTCCTCTGGACTCACTCCAGTAGTTCCATGTCCCTCTTGTACTGGGGAGCCCAGAACTGGACACAATACTCCAGGTGTGGCCTCACCAGGGCTGAGTAGAGGGGGAGGATAACCTCCCTTGACCTGCAAAAAGAATTTTTTTTGGGGGGGGGAAAAGTGTACAGTAGACTCTGTGATCTGGAGTAATGGTTATATACATTGCCATTCTGCTTTTCATAAAGTCCTAGAGGTCCCCGTGTCCCTTTCAGGTGGGAGACAATAAAACAGTGTTGCTGTTTTGTCTGCTTCACTACATCCAAGCACAAGCTTGCAGAAATGTGGCTATCCCAGCAGTTTGAGATAGCAGCTCTATGTTGAAGTTGTACTTGGGGCGTGTGTGCGCAGGTACTTGTGTCTGCCTGAGGGGACCGAAGCAAATATTCTGAAGCAGCAACAGGATGTATATCAACACCCTTCTCTCTCCTAACAATAACTAGATGCTGTTTTGTAATTAGGGTGATCAAGGGACATTTTTGTCACTGTGACACATAGCAATTGTGTCTCCACCTTGGTCAGAGCAGTGGAAGAATATACTGATTCACTGTAACCTGACAAGGATCATGCATCCATTCCCTTTGGCACTGGTAAAATGCTAAGCCGTTTTAACAGAATTACTGATAATTTAAAGGAGCACAGGGTAATGAAACCAGGCCCAGGCTCTTTGTAAATTCTCTCCATCCTAAGCTGTTTTAAATGAAACTGCTGGCAACAAAGCAATTCCAGAGAGATTCTGTTAATTTACAGGCAGCAGGGTAGCCGCCACATCTTGCTATTTTATTAAGAATTTCACTATATTGAAATCCTGTGCACTTGAAATCAGCAGTAAATTTTCTGTTGACTTCAGTGAAGTCAGTATTTCACTTTTGGTACCCTTTTTATAGTCTGAGCTTGTGAGCACTTGAGACAGCCTGCTCTTTTAAAATAATAATAGTTGCAATATTCTGACTGCAGAGAGAGTTCTGTATATCTCTAGGAAAAAAAAAACGACAAAAGCATCCTGTACATATTTTTTAATCTCATAATTTAAAATCTTTATAGCCAAGACTCATGTTTTTTCAATGTTTCAACTGGTAATATTAAATAATATAATAGCAGAGTGCTGGAATAGATCAGCTCCTGAAAACATATTAATGTACTAAGCAATCAGCTCAAGATTGTTTGAAATAAACGTCTACTTGCTTAAATAAAGTCAGTTCATTTTCCTTTCTCTGGGTATGACTTACACCCTTCCCCAAGCATTTTTATCTTTTAACATAATTAAAAACCACTAAACAGTACTTCAGTTCATCATCCCCAACATCACTAATGGATCCTTTTTGCTTTCAGTGATCTGATGATTACAGATAATATTTCTCTAAAGAAAAATCATTCATATCAGAAGTACATCCCAGAGTAAATTTAATTTGTAACTTATGTGCTGTAAATATAAACACTGCTCTGAAAAGATTTGTGTTGTTTATGCTTTTATGTAGACATATTATTAAACCTGTTTTTTTTCTACTTTTTATGGCATTCACTCAAAATTGAAATGTCACACAGTCAGTTTAGTCTATATGACTATAGAGAGTTGCTTGCTGATTTTGCTTTTCATTATTACCCCTTACCCTGATGTCTCTATTCCATCATGCTTGCAAAGAGTAGATTATACTTTCTGGTTACAACTTATCACATTCTGTTCCTTTAAATGGAAGATGCCTTGCTCCTACAGGAAAGACATTTCATGGAGGGAAGCAACCAGGAACAACTGGGATGGATGCAGTAGATTATTGAACAAGATGCACCTTCTTGCTTTTGTTGTTCAGCTGCTGGTAAAGGCATATCTGACTAGCAAGAGACAGTTCTCTTTGTATACAGGAAAAAAATAAGATGCGTACAGTAGAATGTCTCTGTGTATGTCTGAATCTGGGCTTTGCCTTTGACCTACAGCCCAACAGTAGCATGCAATGATGAACAGTCTTCCTCTGCCTTGATAAGGTAGGGTGAGTCTTAAAGCACCAGGGAACTGCAGAGCCAAATGCTTGTCATGCTCTCTATGGCAGGGATAATTTTGTGTAGTTCTGTGGCCTTTGTTATTTGGGAATTGAATCGAGAGGCTCACTTTTGTTCCCTTAGGAAAGTAGGTTTAGTGGAAAGTTTTAACTAAACTTTCTGTTTATTATACAAGCACACACACAAATCCACAAACAAACAACAAAAAAACACCACTTTTCACCACTAGAAGTATGTCTTCTGCTGACAACACCGTCTTGACAACTTTGCATTTTCACTCAGATACACTGATTTCAAAGATAGCCTAGTGCAAGTGGGAGAACTGCTCTTGGATGAACAACTGTTGTCTTTGACATGATACCCTGAAGAAAGATATAGACAAAAAAATAAAAAGAGGAAAAGAGCAAGAATGGAGTTCAAAAATTTTGTGCCTTCTGTTAAAACTTAAGCTTTTTGTTTCTGTCAACTCATGGGTCTAGCAGTCTAGTTCCACTGTAATGTGGTTTTGCATTTTTTTCCATTCTCTAACAAGTGTATCTGATCTTTATTTATAGAGGCTTAATCCAAGCCTTTGATCTCAGCATTTTAAGTGGTGTTCAGTAATTGGGATGAGAAGTAAATTGAGAAGTAAATGTGTAAACCAGAAGCAACTATCAACAGTGTTATCTGTGTCATCTACCTCATGCTTCCATAATGCAGGAGAGTTGCTATGGCTGTTGTTAGAAAACATGTGAAACAAGACTTTGCTGATGGGATAGATGGATGCACAGCATGACACGCAGCACCTCCTACTGAAAAAGGAGGCTCCAGAAGCAAATCATGGCTGTTTAAGTCAAGCTGAGCTGTGTTTCTCACTCAGTATCTAGGAATTAAACCAGCCATCATACTTTCTAAAACAATTACCCAGTCAAAAGGCAAATAAATGTGGAATTCAAATTCCACATTTATTTCTTATAGTTTGGTCCTTGGATTCATATTCAGACTGAGGCACTATTTGTACAGTCTGGAAGACTTATGAATGCTGTTGAAGTTCATGGAAAATCTCTTACAGATCTTGGTAGGAATCAAGGTTTCACCTTTCATATGAATGGAAGATTTTAAAATGAATTGTTTCCATCTATCTTTATAACAATAAGCAATCATGTAACATATGTACATGGATTGCTAATTTATCCTGAGATCCCTTTGTGGTCTTTTGCTATAAAAGTTGATATACAGTGGTTTTGGTATAGTTTTTATTGTATGAAATTTAATTCTTGGATAATATGAAACTTGCTGACTTCAATCAGAGAAAATTGCTACAGCATAATTAAATAAATTCATGTTAAAATATTTTAATTCATCATATATTGCTAAATGTTCTCACCGTCTTGAATTTGGAAAGATAGCTAAGACTGTTGTTTAAATTGGCTTGTCATATGAAGACAGAATAGGAAAGGAATATAGATATTCCTTTTTCTTTATGTCAGGTGGTCCAGTTTTAGACACTTCAATTCAAGAAAGACATTGATAAGCTGCAGTAAGCCCAGCAAAGGCTGACACGACAGTCTAGGAGAAGCTGAGTAGATAGAGCCTCTTCACTGAGTGAATGGCAGGAAGACAGAAGATAATGGTCATAAAATAGGGGAGATTACAACCTGAAGTAAAGAAAATATTTCTCAACATGAGGACAGTCAAGCATTGCAACAGGTAGCCCAGGGAGGCTATGAAATCTTTCACATTAGAGGAGACTGAACTGAGCATAACATAATCTTTTAAAATGAAAATAATCTTTTTATTTTTAAGTTGAGCAGTTTTAAATCGAGCATTTCTCTGTTTGCTATGATTTTTTTACAGGGAAGACACATATATATACACACACAGGGAAAACTTTTATATATATATATATATATATATATGGTTCTTTTCTTCCCTGAAATGAAAATGTCCAGGCAATTTACCCCCATTGGTAAAAATCAAAGACAGATCAATTAAATGTGACTTCATAACATTCTCCCTTTGCCAAGCACAGAATCATTAACTTGATTCAGAACTTATTTCATCAGCTCCAGAAGAAATATTCTGACTTTAATACTAAGTTTTGATTAATTAGGATATTCTCTTTGAGCTAATAAAGTCAGAATTTTGCTGTGCTACCAAGAGCATCTGTTACTATGCACAAAACTGATTTTTTTTTTCTTTTCCATTCTCTCCTACTTTACAGCAGCTAATAAAAAAAAGAAAGAAAAAGTTAATTAAATTCAGATGGAGTGTGTCAAGCATTGTCAAGATTTCAATGACTACTTTAATCAAAAGTAAAAGCCAAGTTGGCTAAGATAGGAGTAATTAAAAGTCTTTCAAAAAAAAAAAAAGTTTTGATAATGAAACTACCACATTACCAGACCATCATCAATTTGTCAAACACAAAGTGTCAAAGCTGCTGAACATACCCAACTGACATTAGCATTAGCACTAACTTAGAGTAGAATACCATAGAAAGTAAGCAAAAATTTAGTTATCGCTTTCTCTTTGAAAATCTTTGATGCTTTGATAGATGGATAAAGCAGATGTAGGTAAGGCCATTTACAATGTCTTCTGTCAGAGAATTTTGAATTTCACTATACAGAATAACAGTCATTAAGACAGAATTCTTATACATTTATTTTTTATGGGTCACTAACGACAGTATCTATCTACTCCTCAGCACTTTGTAACACATCTGTTGTGGTTTAACCCGGCTGGCAGCTAAACACCACACAGCCGTTCGCTCACCCTCCCCCCTCCCTCTCTGGGATGGGGGAGAGAAACGGGAAAGTGAAGCTGGTGAGTTGAGATAAAGACAGTTTATTAAGACAGGAATATAATAATATAAGGAATATAAGGAATATAATAATAACAATAATAATAATAATAGTGATAATGATAATAGTATTAACAATAATAATGTGTAAGAAAACAAGTGATGCACAATGCAATTGCTCACCACCCGCTGACCGATGCCCAGCCTATTCCCGAGCAGCCGGCCCCCCCACCCCGGCCAGCCACCCCTATATATTGTTTAGCATGACGTCAGATGGTATGGAATACCCCTTTGGCCAGTTTGGGTCAGCTGTCCTGGGTCTGTCCCCTCCCAGCTCCTGCTGCACCCCCAGCCTGCTCGCTGGCAGGACAGAGCGAGAAGCCGAAAAGTCCTTGGCCTGGTGTAAACACTGCTCTGCAACAATTAAAACATCAGCATGTTATCAGCGCTCTTCTCATCCTAATCCAAAACATAGCACCCTACCAGCTACTATGAGCTACTTAACTCTGTCCTAACTGGAACCAGGACAGATATCCACCCCTTATTCCATACCATTTATGTCATGCTCAGGTTACACTCTGTCCAATACATTCTAATTAATCACCATTTTCATCTATGATATATAGCAATCATGGTAGTGATGACATACATTATTATATAATAATTAACATACTACAATTCAACTCATGGGCTATTCTCACCCAGTATCAAATCCCCTTGAGGTACACACCGGACCTCCCCATTCTTTTGCATTACCCACCAAGTGCATCCAGGTCCCTGAGCAAAAGCAATCCCACGAATGGGTTTGCCTTTTCCTGAGGCAGGAGTAGCCCAGACTGTTTTACCCAGCATGTTTCTTACGTGCACTACAGGAACTTTATCCCCTTCTACAGTGCGTAACAGGTTTGATTGGGCAGGTCCAGCTCGGTTGGCAGATCCCCTGGTATTGACTAACCAGGTGGCCTTTGCCAAATGTGTATCCCAATTTTTGAATGTCCCAGCACCCATTGCTTTCAGTGTAGTCTTCAACAGTCCATTGTATCGTTCAACTTTTCCAGAGGCTGGTGCATGATAGGGGATGTGATACACCCACTCAATACCATGTTCTTTGGCCCAAGTGTCTATAAGGTTGTTTCGGAAATGAGTCCCGTTGTCTGACTCAATTCTCTCTGGGGTGCCATGTCGCCATAGGACTTGCTTTTCAAGGCCCAGGATAGTGTTCCGGGCGGTGGCATGGAGCACCGGATATGTTTCCAGCCATCCGGTGGTTGCTTCCACCATTGTAAGTACGTGGCGCTTGCTGTTGCGGGTTTGAGGGAGTGTGATGTAATCAATCTGCCAGGCCTCTCCATATTTATATTTCAGCCATTGTCCTCCATACCAAAGAGGTTTTGACCGTTTGGCTTGCTTGATTGCAGCACATGTTTCACAGTCATGAATAACCTGTGCTATAGTGTCCATGGTCAGGTCCACCCCTCGATCGCGAGCCCATCTGTATGTTGCATCTCTACCTTGATGGCCTGAGGTGTCATGGGCCCATCGGGCTATAAATAATTCACCTTTATGTTGCCAGTCCAGGTCCACCTGAGCCACTTCAATCTTAGCAGCCTGATCCACCTGCTGGTTGTTTTGATGTTCTTCAGTAGCCCGAATCTTGGGCACATGAGCATCTACATGGCGTACCTTTACAACCAGGTTCTCTACCCGGGCAGCAATATCTTGCCACAATGCAGCAGCCCAGATGGGCTTGCCCCTGCGCTGCCAGTTGTTCTGCTTCCATTGCTGTAACCACCCCCACAGGGCATTTGCTACCATCCATGAATCAGTATAGAGATAGAGAACTGGCCACTTTTCTCGTTCAGCAATATCTAAAGCCAGCTGAATGGCTTTCACTTCTGCAAACTGACTCGATTCACCTTCTCCCTCAGCAGCTTCTGCAACTCGTCGTGTAGGACTCCATACAGCAGCTTTCCATCTCCGATGCTTTCCCACAATACGACAGGACCCGTCAGTGAACAAGGCATATTTCTTCTCATTTTCTGGTAGCTTGTTGTACAGGGGGGCTTCTTCAGCACGAACCACCTCCTCCTCTGATGATATCCCAAAGTATTTGCCTTCTGGCCAGTCCATAATCACCTCCAAGATTCCTGGGCAACTGGGGTTTCCTATTCGAGCTCGCTGAGTAATCAGTGCAACCCACTTGCTCCATGTAGCATCAGTTGCATGATGTGTAGAGGGGACCCTTCCTTTGAACATCCAGCCTAGTACCGGCAGTCGGGGTGCCAGGAGGAGCTGCGCTTCAGTACCGACCACTTCCGAAGCAGATCGAACTCCTTCATATGCTGCCAAGATCTCCTTTTCAGTTGGAGTATAGCGGGCTTCAGATCCTCTGTATCCCTGACTCCAAAACCCCAGGGGTCGACCTCGAGTTTCCCCAGGTTCTTTCTGCCAGAGGCTCCACGTGGGACCATTCTCCCCGGCTGCGGTGTAGAGCACATTCTTTACATCTGGTCCTGTTCGGACTGGCCCGAGGGCTACTGCATGAACTATTTCCTGCTTAATTTGTTCAAAGGCTTGTCGTTGCTCAGGGCCCCATTCAAAAGCATTCTTCTTACGGGTTACTTGGTAGAGCGGGTTTACAGTCAGACTGTAATTTGGAATATGCATTCTCCAAAACCCCACGACACCTAGGAAAGTTTGTGTTTCTTTTTTGCTAGTTGGTGGAGACATAGCTGTTATTTTGTTGATCACATCCATTGGGATTTGACGACGTCCATCTTGCCATTTTATTCCTAAAAACTGGATCTCTCGTGCAGGTCCTTTAACTTTATTCTGTTTTATGGCAAAACCGGCCTTCAGAAGGATTTGGACTATTTTCTTCCCTTTCTCGAAAACTTCCTCTGCAGTGTCCCCCCACACAATGATGTCATCGATGTACTGCAGGTGTTCAGGAGCTTCCCCCTGCTCCAGCGCAGACTGGATCAGTCCATGGCAAATGGTAGGGCTGTGTTTCCACCCCTGGGGCAGCCGATTCCAAGTATATTGGACTCCCCTCCAAGTGAAAGCAAACTGTGGCCTGCACTGTGCTGCTAGAGGGATGGAGAAAAATGCATTAGCGATATCAATTGTGGCATACCACTTGGCTGCCTTTGATTCCAGTTCATACTGGAGTTCTAGCATGTCCGGCACTGCAGCACTCAGTGGTGACATGACTTCGTTCATGCCCCGATAGTCCACTGTTAGTCTCCACTCACCATTAGACTTTCGCACTGGCCATATGGGACTATTAAAAGGTGAATGAGTCTTGCTGATCACTCCTTGGCTCTCCAGTTGACGAATTAGCTTATGGATGGGAATCAGGGAGTCTCGGTTGGTGCATTATTGCCGCCGGTGCACAGTTGTGGTAGCGATTGGCACTTGCTGTTCTTCAACCCTCAGCAACCCCACAACAGAAGGGTCCTCTGAGAGACCAGGCAAGGTAGACAACTGTTTAATGTCCTCTGTCTCCAAGGCAGCTATGCCAAAAGCCCAGCGGAACCCTTTTGGGTCCTTGAAATATCCTCTTCTAAGATAGTCTATGCCAAGGATGCACGGAGCATCTGGGCCAGTCACAATACGGTGCTTTTGCCACTCATTACCGGTTAGACTCACTTCAGCCTCCAATACAGTTAACTGCTGGGATCCCCCCGTCACACCATAAATACAGATGGGCTCTGGCCCTTTATAGCTTGATGGCATTAGAGTACATTGTGCACCGGTGTCTACCAAAGCCTTATACTTCTGTGCGTCTGACGTGCCAGGCCATCGAATCCACACAGTCCAATAAACTCGATTGTCCCTTTCCTCCCCCTGGCTGGAGGCAGGGCCCCTCTAGTCCTGGTCAGAATCTTCGTTTCTGTGTCTAAAGGACTGCTTGCTGGAAGTTGGAGCAGCAAACTTTTCAGAGAACTCCTTTTTCCCACTTGTTTTCCTTTGCAATTCACGTACCCATGCCTCTAGGGTCGCAGTAGATTTTCCATCCCATTTTCTCATGTCCTCTCCATGGTCACGTAGGTAAAACCACAGGGTGGCGCGGTGTGTGTGCCCACCATATTGTCTTCCTTGCATAGATGAACGTTTACCCCTAATAGCTGAGACACTGGTTTGTACAGGTGGGGAGGAAAATAATCTCTCTTCAAGTTGGTGGATCTTTTCAGAAAGTTTCTCCAAAGTATTCTCTTTTAGCTGGTGGACACTGGTTCGTTCAGGTGGAGGGGAAGATAATCTTTCTTCAAGTTGGTGGATCTTTTCAGAAAGTTTCTCCAAAGCATTCTCTTTTAGCTGGTGGACACGGGTTCGTTCAGGTGGAGGGGAAGATAATCTTTCTTCAAGTTGGTGGATCTTTTCAGAAAGTTTCTCCAAAGCATTCTCTTTTAGCTGGTGGACACTGGTTCATTCAGGTGGAGGGGAAGATAAATTCTCTTTAAGTTGGTGGACGTCTTCAGAGAGTTTCTCCACAGCCGAGACACAGGCCTGTAGGGAAGAGGAGAGATTTCCTTCGTACTGCCGGAGTAATTTAGCCACTTCATTCACTGGGGGATTCTCCTCCGCTTTCCAGGCTATTATTGCCAATGAGCTGGCATATGATGATGGTGCACTCTGTACGAACTTCCGCCACATAGGTGGTGTACACCGGACTGCATCTGGATCTGCGGATGTTTGTGCGTCGTCTAGGTCCTTATAAATTACTTCCCGTACGGCCAATTCCCTCAGGTACTGAATTCCCTTCTCCATGGTGGTCCATTTGCCTGGTAGACATACAAGTTCTTCCTTGAAGGGATACCTTTCCTGCACAGCTGACAGGAGACGCCTCCAGAGGCTGCGAGATCGTGCTCCATCTCCAATTGCTTTGTCAATGCATGCGTCCCTAGCAAGGGATCCCAGCCGCCTGGCTTCCTTGCCCCCTAATTCCACACAATTGGCTCCAGCGTCCCAGCACCGGAGCAGCCAGGTGACAAGCTGCTCACCTATACAGCGACCAAAATCTTTTCGTACATCTCCTAGCTCACACTGGTATAGGGTCCGGGTAGTTACTGTTGATTTTTCGACATCCTCATCCTCATCTTCAGTCTCCTGCACCTTTGATGGCCCAGCCTCGTCTTCACTATGCCCAGACTTAGCAGAAGACTGTCTGCGTTGTAAACGACCTGAGCCTCTATACCATTTCTTCACCTTGTCTACAGGGGCAACTTGCACTGCTACAGCTCGTTTCTCTAATCCAGACACAGGGTCTGCCACAGGGGTTGGAATACCCTCTGCGGGGTCAACTTGCACTGCTACAGCTCGTTTCTCTGACCCAGCCACAGGAGCTGGAGCAGCTGCAGGGGCTGGAGCTGGAGCGGCTGCAGGAGCTGGAGCTGGAGCGGCTGCAGGAGCTGGAGCGGCTGCAGGAGCTGGAACTGGAGCGGCTGCAGGAGCTGGAGCTGGAGCGGCTGCAGGAGCTGGAGCGGCTGCAGGAGCTGGAGCTGGAGTGGCTGCAGGAGCTGGAGCGGCTGCAGGAGCTGGAGCTGGAGCGGCTGCAGGAGCTGGAACGGCTGCAGGAGCTGGAACTGGAACGGCTGCAGGAGCTGGAGCTGGAGCGGCTGCAGGAGCTGGAGCGGCTGCAGGAGCTGGAGCGGCTGCAGGAGATGGAACTGGAGCGGCTGCAGGAGATGGAACTGGAGCGGCTGCAGGAGCTGCAGCTGGAGTGGCTGCAGGAGCTGGAGCTGGAACGGCTGCAGGAGCTGGAGCGGCTGCAGGAGCTGGAGCGGCTGCAGGAGCTGGAACTGGAACGGCTGCAGGAGCTGCAGCTGGAGTGGCTGCAGGAGCTGGAGCTGGAACGGCTGCAGGAGCTGGAGCGGCTGCAGGAGCTGGAGCTGGAGCAGCTGCAGGAGCTGGAGCGGCTGCAGGACCTGGAACTGGAATGGCTGCAGGAGCAGGAGCAGCTGCAGGAGCTGGAACTGGAGCGGCTGCAGGAGCTGTCGCTACGTTGCTAGTAGCATCAATTGCAGCTCAATAGGCACAAGCCAGACCCCAGCACGCTACAGTGATTTGTGTCACTTTGGAACTGCCAGAGTCATTACACCTTTTTTTCAAGCATTCTGCCAGCTTTTTAGGATTTTGCAGTTGTTCAGGGGTGAATGTCCAAAACACTGGAGGTGACCACTGCTCTAGAAACCTGCCCATATCCTCCCACACTCCCTGCCACTCGCAACTATCCCGCCTCAAGACAGATCTCCGGATGAGATTCCTAAGTAGTTGTTTAACCCTCAACAAAATCTGAAGCGCATTCAGGAGACATAACAACAAGAGCAGGCTGGTCTGAGTATCCCAAGGATATTCAACATCTCGGAGAACCACCGTAACTAGCTCGAGGGATAAGAGGGTGGTGGTGAAGGAGAAAGGGAGAGTGAACAGGTAGGGAAACATGTCTTCCCCTGTCCCCTTCACAGATTGGCTCCCTAACGAAAACAGGCAATAGGTGTAATTGCTAATAGTTTCCGAGATATGGGTTCCAAAGTATAGAGTCAACGTCAGTGCTGAGTACAAATACCAGGTTAAAGTCGTGACCAGATATTTCATCATTTCATAAGCCATTGCTACACCGCACAGTACCATAACAATCTTAAACCAGGGCCCGGAAAGGATAAACAGTGCAACAGGGAGCACATACAGAAAGTAACGCACCGTAAAACTCAATTTGGAATACAGGTACAGCAGACTGGAGATTAAGGCAATCAACATCGTGACTAGCAACTATTAAGCAGGTCCAATACTTATACCAATTTTAGTTTAACACACTCTGGTCAGATTTGTCGATATCTCAACCCTTCGGGCCCCACGTTGGGCGCCAAAAGGACTGTTGTGGTTTAACCCGGCTGGCAGCTAAACACCACACAGCCGTTCGCTCACCCTCCCCCCTCCCTCTCTGGGATGGGGGAGAGAAACGGGAAAGTGAAGCTGGTGAGTTGAGATAAAGACAGTTTATTAAGACAGGAATATAATAATATAAGGAATATAAGGAATATAATAATAACAATAATAATAATAATAGTGATAATGATAATAGTACTAACAATAATAATGTGTAAGAAAACAAGTGATGCACAATGCAATTGCTCACCACCCGCTGACCGATGCCCAGCCTATTCCCGAGCAGCCGGCCCCCCCACCCCGGCCAGCCACCCCTATATATTGTTTAGCATGACGTCAGATGGTATGGAATACCCCTTTGGCCAGTTTGGGTCAGCTGTCCTGGGTCTGTCCCCTCCCAGCTCCTGCTGCACCCCCAGCCTGCTCGCTGGCAGGACAGAGCGAGAAGCCGAAAAGTCCTTGGCCTGGTGTAAACACTGCTCTGCAACAATTAAAACATCAGCATGTTATCAGCGCTCTTCTCATCCTAATCCAAAACATAGCACCCTACCAGCTACTATGAGCTACTTAACTCTGTCCTAACTGGAACCAGGACAACATCTCAAACAAATTGTTATAACTTTTTACTCTCAGTACTCAATTAACAGGTAAGAAAATTGAAGCATACAGAGGTGATGTGACTCGTCCAAGGTTTAATATGTCATTGGCCAAACCATGGAAAGACCTTGAAGTTTCTAAGTCATAGCTCTATGCTCTGTCCTCTCAACAAAGCTAATGATGATACTGCTGTTTAATATTCACTTATCCAAAGTTAACATCATGCTATTTCAGCACAAAGGATGACACGTTTACTAACAAAGCCTCTGCATGTGAATAATGTCCCCCATAAAGCAAGTGTACCACCTTCTGAAGCAGATACGTGAGGTATAACAGTTATGTTCACAAAAAAAAATAAGAAAAAAGGATAAAAAAAGAATCCTCATTGAAACTGATTATTGCTGTGTATAAAAAAGAAAATTTAAAGAATAATTTGAAGTAGCATAACAGTCCATAAACACCATCACTATGTGATTACTCTTTAGAGAAAAGTATGAGGTGACTGAATGTGAATGTCCTTAATACAATGGATTTTAGAAGGAAAGCTCTGGATGGAGACAATATAAAAAATACAAGAAAGAAACAAACAGATGGAAGAGTCTGGAAGGCAGTGAACCTCAGGTCACAATTCACTTCAGCCTAAAACAGCCATCCAGATTTCATCAGATGAATTGTGTCTTTTTCTCTATAGTGGAGACATAGACAACCACCTTATTTCAAGTGTATGAATTCAACCCATACAACTGAGTTCCTCGCATTTTTCAGTAGTGCCGCCTGTGACTGCCAGTAAAGCACTGGGAAAATCTCAGGAGAGAGTATTCCTACACCTGGTATTGTGTGTTGCTAATTTATCACCAGGCTCTTGAGCTGTCTTGACAGTTGTAAAGGCTATGTCCCAGAGACTGCAATACTGGACATTCAATATATGGTGGTCTTGCTGGAATTGGAGGTTAGTTTTGCTACTGATGAGATAAAGATACAAAAAGAACACCTCAATCTAGTAATAATACATCTTTACAAAAAATGAAAGTGGCTATAGAAAGATATAACAGCAAGATGGAGCATTTAACTTACACTTGATAGCAGAGTCACTGCTGTTAATTATAGGGTAGTCACTGCTAGTCACTGAAAGGTGAACATTCACTCACTCCATTAACTTATGAGCCTGGTCACCTGGACTGGTGTTCTTGGGAGCTCCAGAGCCACATTTAATAGCTTCCTTCTTTTCTTTCCTGTTTACCTCTTGAAATAATTCCTACTGTCACCAGTGACCAGATGCTGGAGCCAAAGATCATCCACTATATGAGACATGAGGTCCCTTTCTTTCTCTTGCCAAACACTTGATGCGTCACACACCCAACATACGCCTCCTTTACACATTTCTTCCATCTTCAGTAACTGATATGAGTTCCGGCAATATCTACCTTCTAATAGATTTTACAAGTGATGTACTTTAAAGCACAATTTTATACAAACATTTTATTAGAATCAAAGCAGTCAGTATGCTGAGAGCTCCACATAGGGTGAGTCTGCATATGCCTGTGGGACAGCATAATGAAGGAAGGACTGTGAAGCAATTTAGTGTGAACCTTGTTGGTCTAAGGACCAGATGTTTAATGTATTTGTTCTTGCAGTTAGGTGTATGACAGCAATAGCCTAACAGAAAGGCCAGCTGCCCTTGAATTAGGTCACTCTAGAGAGGGCTTTCTTGGCGTTTTATTTGTATACATTATTCTTGCTGTTGTGAGATTGAATAATCCCTTTCTTATTTACTGTTATAGAAAAAAAGCTGTGCTATTCAGAAGCCTTCCACGAGTAAGGCTCTGCAACAGAAGTCAGATTTCTTGCATTTTGTTGGTAAGATCAAATTTTATCATCACAGCCATGATCTCCCAATGATGCTATGGGGCTTTTCTGTGGCAGCAGACATCCAGAAGTCTGTGGTTATGCTGTCACAGCCACAAGAGTATGTTTTGATAAAAAGACTGTGGTGGAGGTATACCATTTCTATGGGGCTTGTCTGAGTGGAACATGGACCAAATTCCTTATGGATTTACTTTATCATAGAATGGTTTCATAGAATCATAGAATGGTTTGGGTTGAAAGGGACCTTAAAGATCATCTGGTCCCACCCCCATGGGTAGGGACACCTCCCATTAGATCAGGTTGCTCAAAGCCTCATCCAACCTGGCCTTGAACATTTCCAGGGATGGGACATCCATTTATGTGGGTTTCAGCTCATGTATTTAAAATTAAGTGCTTGCAGTAGACACAGGAGGAGGGATAGACAAGAGCCTGAACAGGAGAAATTGAAAAAAAAATCAAGAGGAAACGGTTGTTGAATATTAAAATTCCATTCAGTACTAATTTGTATAGCTCAACACCAAGAGAAAAAACAAAAGTATTCGGCAAACTCAAGCAGGAATGTAGACCAAATCTTGAGTCAGATTGATGATACCACAATGACTGTAATTCAAAGGGATTTAGATGGCAATACTTTACATTACAAGGAAAGTGTGATAACCATGCATGTAAATGTTAATTTCCATGGAAATTACAACAGTAAAGCACTCTGAGGTACTATCTTTCATGCAGCAAACGTTCCAGGGTACTTTACTGTTCAAAACAATTTAAAACAGCATCAGACAAACTTTTCTGTATTTGATTTAACATCAGCAATGAAAAACAGCTTTCTGCATTTCTAAAAATATGATAAATATTCTACATTCAGTGAGAAAACTTTTGCTATAGTGCCTTGACACCTCCACTCACCTGAACACTGTACTTTTATTCTACCTGTGCTTGTTAATACTTCTAGTTGGCCCTTCCATCTGTCACTGAACATCAACCCTCCCTCAGGCAACAGCTTTACAGCAATGAAAACCTACTAAATGGCATTTAAAGTTCACTCTTCCTTTGTGTCTCACTCTACTGGCGGAGAAGCAAATGTCTTCCAAAATAACATTTTAACTGCAAATGACACCAGAATATGTTACCTCCGGCTCTGAGGAATGATCCTTAGTTGCTCATTTTTTTGGCATTATTCTCAGATTAAATACCTCTGTGCTTAGAAGATCTGCACTGGAATAAGGTTTTGTAGGTTTGCCCTCAGTAGGCCAGCCTGTAGCAGTTGCACATTCATTTCTCATCTTCTTAGAAGGCTGAACTCCTTTTTCTTTTCCTTTTGTATAGATATGGTTTTCTCTCTTTGAAATTTGTGTGATTCCAGAGAGGTGACTTTGAAGGGCTGAGGAACATCTAGGAGGTGTTCTTTCACTTAGTTCTTTCATTATATTGATGCCATGTTTTATTAGCTGCAAATCTCTGAACCCTTTTGCACACTAAGTTAGTTCTAAATGCAAATCCTCCTTAAATGCTCTGGAATTAATTCTTATTATGTTTCAGCCAAATTTGGGATAGGAAAAAAAATTATCCTGATAAAAGGTTTTACCTATTTTCTAGCTAGTTTACTGTGAAGAATCATTTGCCATGCAAATACATTTATCTTGTCGGGGAAGTTAATTGGAATTTTAGGGTTATAATACATATTATATGGCTAATTCTTGCAAAGTTTGCACTAGTAAAATACTTTTACCTCTGTAGATGAGTTAAAATAGCATGGTTCACTTGTTGGCCCAAGGATTGGGTATGATCCATGGGTCCTTTTCATTTGACTATCTATCATGTCCATAGAGGATTGTTTGGCAGATACTTGCTGTTTGTCAAAAGCACTTTGTTGACACATTACTTTTTATTCTCACAAATTGTTGTTGAAATGCTCTGCATACAGTGATACAACATTCTGGCTCTTTACATTTGCCTACCAGCTTCATTTCAGAGTGTCTGAATTACCATTTCAAGCACTGTCTATAAAACTCCTGAAGAATTTACAGATAAAAATGAGCAAAAGATCATCTGCCATGTATAATAGAACTGAAGTGATGTGTAATGAATTCAGTTGCACAGAAATTATATTTCAGAAAGGACTTTGAATCTGGCTTTGAGTATTCAAAAAAATCCATACAGGAAAAAGAACAATTTCAAGGTAATTAAAATATTGTGCTTATTTGTGACTATAACAACACAAAATTTCATCACGAGGTAAAGGCAGAAACCTGAAAATGCCTAGAGACTCTGTCCCCTCCTGATGAACAACAATCTGGCCTCAGGTATTGCATGCCACTTCTCAGTTGGTCTACCGCAACATGATATTCCTGGCCATGATGTGATAAATTAGCGGGTGTTTGTTCATTGTCACAACGCATGATCATCGAAAGAAAAACAACGACCCCCAACAACGAACTGCGCAGCTTCAGAAGGTCCAACAAGTCCTGACAAGCCGAAACTTGGATGCTATAAAACGGCGACACTGAAAAGGGAAAGTTGCGTGCTGTGGTGGAGCGGAGACTCCCCAGCCGCCCAGCGCTGTTTTGCTTGTGCCTGCTTACTTAATTAATAAAATATTTCTGATAGACCAAGAAATTTGTATGGTCTCACTTATAACAAATTTGGTGCCGTGACTCGGAGGAAGGCGGATTGACTGGGAATCCCTCTAGGGGAGGCGCCTCGCCGATTCTGGCGGCCCCGGGAACGGGAAATCCCGCTCGAGCCCTTCACCGACGAACCCAAAATTAGGCACAAGCAAATAAAACCGGTAACCCCAAGCAATCTTTGTGCACGAAGACCGAACGAAGACCCACGGGGTGGGTAAGTATAGGCCGGTGATCCGTTCGGTTGGGGTTGGTGATCCCGGAGTGCGTCTGTGTGAGACGTCCAATTGCGGACGAAGTGAGTGCGGACCCCTCAGTAGTGCGGTTCCCACATCCCGCGAGGGACTGGGCCACGACCAGGGGGAAGCGGCTCTGTGTGTGTGTGAAGGCACTCCGGAAGATGGGACAGAAGAAGAGTAAGCCTTCTGGTCCCATGGGTGGGGTAATGCCTAGTGCTAGGTTGCCCCCTATTCCCCCAGATAGTCCACTGGGGTTAATGATTAAGAATTGGAGTGATTCCCCTTTTAGGCGGGGAAAGGATAAAGTAAAAATGATTCATTATTGTGTTGAAGTTTGGGGAGGTAGGCAAATTATTGGCCCATATCTGGGTCATTTGAAGACTGGGTTTGCCAAGCCTGAAACATTTATGTAAGTGCAAAGGAACCTTTTTGTTTAGAGGAGAGCGAATATGCGAGCCTTTGGATTGGCTCAGAGAATCGAGTTAATCTGTACCCTCTGTACCCTTTAAAAGAAAAAGGAGGGGCAAAATTACAAATTGTGGAGCAAGAGATAAAGTACCTGGGTCACCAGTTAAGTAAGGGGACTAAGAAGTTAGACCCAGGCAGAATCAGTGGAATATTGGCTTTAGCGTCCCCGCGAACTAAAAGGCAGGTACGGCAACTGTTAGGGTTGACCGGATACTGTAGACAATGGATAGAAGATTATAGTGGAAAGGTTAAATTTTTATATAACAAGCTGAATAAGGATGGATTACTCAAATGGACAAAAGAAGATGAGGAACGACTGAACAAGTTAAAGGAGGAACTAGTACGCCCCCCCCAGTGTTAAGCTTACCAGATTTAAGGAGGCTGTTTTGTTTTTTTTTTTTGTGAACAGCGCAGAAGGCACAGCATACGGAGTGCTGGCCCAAGAATGGGCAGGGAGTAAAAAAAAAACAAACCTGTGGCCTATTTGTCTAAATTATTGGATCCGGTTAGCCGGGGTTGGCCAAACTGTTTGCAGGTAGTGGTAGCTGCTGCCTTGTTAGCGGAAGAAGCACAGAAGATCACTTTTGGGGGGGAAATCAAAGTAATATCTCTACACAATATATGCGGGGTACTGCAACAGAAGGCAGAGAAATGGATCACTGACGCCAGATTATTAAAATATGAAGGAATTTTGATTTCCTCTCCAAAATTAACCTTAGGAACAACCTCCCTACAGAACCCTGCTCAATATCTTTATGGGGAACCAAATGAGTCCTTAGGACATGATTGCCTCCGAAATATAGAAGAGCAAACGAAATTGAGACCTGATCTAGAGGAGGTGGAATTACCCATCGGTGAACAGATATATGTGGATGGTTCCTCGAGAGTAGTCGAGGGAAAGCAAAAATCAGGATACGCGTTAGTAAATGAGAAAACATTTGAGATAGTGGAATCTGGACCTTTGAGCCCTAGCTGGTCTGCCCAAGCTTGCGAGCTATATGCCATATTGCAGGCCCTAAAATTGTTGAAAAATAAAAGCGGTACAATATATACAGATTCAAAATATGCTTATGCCCATTCCCCTCCCCTTACTCTGTTTCACTATTACAGAAGAAGACAAGATGACACAAATGGGGGTTCAAAACAAAAAAAAAACAAAAAAACAAAAAAAAACGATAAAGGGAAATGGGTACTGCCTGATGGACGGGAAGTGTTACCAAAATCAGTAGCTATGAGGGTGCTACGGAGATTTCATGAACAGACGCACTGGGGTACTCAGGCGTTGGTGGATCAATTTTACAGTATCACAGATTTCTAGGTTGGAAGAGACCTCAAGATCATCGAGTCCAACCTCCGACCTAACACTAAGTACTCCACTAAACCATATCGCTAAGCTCTACATCTAAACGTCTTTTAAAGACCTCCAGGGATGGTGACTCCACCACCTCCCTGGGCAGCCCATTCCAATGCTTAATAACCCTTTCGGTAAAGAAGTACTTCCTAACATCCAACCTAAACCTCCCCTGGCGCAACTTTCGCCCATTCCCCCTCGTCCTGTCACCAGGCACGTAGGAGAACAGACCAACCCCCACCTCTTTACAGCCTCCTTTAAGGTAACTGTAGAGAGCGATAAGGTCGCCCCTGAGCCTCCTCTTCTCCAGGCTGAACAAGCCCAGCTCCCTCAGCCGCTCCTCGTAAGACTTGTTCTCCAGACCCCTCACCAGCTTGGTCGCCCTTCTCTGGACTCGCTCGAGCACGTCCATGTCCTTCCTGTAGCGAGGGGCCCAAAACTGAACACAGTACTCGAGGTGCGGCCTCACCAGAGCCGAGTACAGGGGCACAATCACTTCCCTAGACCTGCTGGCCACACTGCTTCTTATGCAGGCCAGGATGTTGTTGGCCTTCTTGGCCACCTGGGCACACTGCTGGCTCATATTCAGCCGACTATCAACCAATACTCCCAGGTCCCTCTCGGCCAGGCAGCTTTCCAGCCACTCATCTCCCAGCCTGTAGCTCTGCTTGGGGTTGTTGCGCCCCAGGTGCAGGACCCGGCACTTGGCCTTGTTGAACTTCATATAGTTGACCTCAGCCCATCGGTCCAGCCTATCCAGATCCTCCTGCAGAGCCTTCCTGCCCTCGAGCAGATCGACACACGCACTTAGCTTGGTGTCATCTGCAAACTTACTGAGGGTGCACTGGACGCCCTCATCCAGATCATCGATAAAGATATTAAAGAGGACCGGCCCCAGTACCGAGCCCTGGGGGACACCACTAGTGACCGGCCTCCAACCAGATTTGACTCCATTCACCACAACTCTCTGGGCCCGGCTATCCAGCCAGTTTCTAACCCAGCGAAGCGTACGCCAGTCCAAGCCCCGAGCAGCCAGTTTCTTGAGGAGAATGTTGTGGGGAACTGTGTCAAAAGCCTTACTGAGGTCAAGGTAAACCACATCCACAGCCTTTCCCTCATCCACCAAGCGCATCACTTGGTCATAGAAGGAGATCAGGTTCGTCAAGCAGGACCTGCCTTTCATAAACCCATGCTGACTGGGCCTGATCGCCTGCTTGCCCTGCAAGTGCCGCGTGATGACCCTCAAGATAATCTGCTCCATGAGCTTTCCTGGCACTGAGGTCAAACATTTGCCACATATTATATGTGTATAGGGATTTATAATATAGCAAAGAGGATCGTAAATGATTGCATAACTTGTCGGAGGGTAAATGCTCAACACATGAGAAAAAGGGTCCCGGGAGGAGGACGAGAATTGGCACATCGACCTTTTGCAAAGATTCAATTAGATTTTACTGAACTTCCAAAAACGGGGCGATATAGATACTTGTTAGTGTAAGAAATGGTCCAGCAATTCGTGCCACTAAGGGGTTTTGAAGGGTTAACATTGAGGCCTGGGTTTAGGCGAGAAGAGAACAAAGGGATTTCTTCGGAGAAAAACTGCTGACTTTGCACGAATGTGCAGTAACTTCTGACAGCCGGCCAAGAGACCACTAGATAAGGAGGAAGAATATGAGCCTCCCTGTCTGAGCAGCCCCCGAGAAACTAACAGAGACTGATAAGCAGGCGCACCTGGAAGGACTTCGGATTCGGGAAACCAATTATAATAACCCTGCCTCTTCTAGAAGTAGTAATGAATATGTATTAGCCTAGGAGCATAAAAACCAGCCGCCTTACGTAACAGGTGTGCGTCCCGGTGGAGCAGAGACTCCCGGCGCACCCAGCGCTGTTTGCTTGCCTCTATTCGTTTAATAAATTGTAAACTCTGATTGTAATCCTATTTGGGACTCAGTCATTTATAACAATTGGGGGCTCGTCCGGGATGGTCTTGGTTCCTGAATTCTGACTTGATCTAGGAGGGGCGCCCCCACCATTTGGTGGCTCCTGTTCGAGTCAGGTCAGGGCTAATGCCATCTTGAACCTGAATAAGGGCAAGCAAAGATTTAGATTTTTTTATGAGCTCCCTTTGCCGGCTGCAGCACTATATTTTGCCTGTAATTCTGCGCGCGAAGATCCGAACGAAGACGACGGAGTCGTAAGTATTTAAGGCGTATAGCGTTCGGTTGGGTGGGTTTCGGTTGCCTGTGTGTGTGAGAGTGTGACTGAGACGGAACGTAGTTCCGAAGCGATTGTGGAGGTCTTCTAACCGCGGTTCCAATCTCCCGCGAGGGACTTGGCCGGTGAAGGACCGAAGCGATTCCTATAGGATTCGTGGGTGGGTGATAGGTCCTAAACCCCCTGCAAGACACTCTCACTAAGGCAACCAAGGGCTGTAGGAATTGCCACAGTAAAATTCCTAGATGGGTCAGACAAAATTGAAGACCCGGGACCAGAGAAAAGGGAGCAAATTACCAGACATACCACCAGAAAGTCCATTAGGGATAATGATTAGAAATTGGAACGATAGGGGCCCCAGAAAAGGGAAAAAGTAAATTAAAAATGGTTCAGTATTGTATGACAGAATGGCCAAAGGAGCCTTTAAGACCACATGTCTTTTGGCCCGTTTTCGGATCCTTCGAAGACTGGGTTTGCCAGGCCTTAAATATACATGTTAATTCAAAGGAACCTTTTAGCCAGGAGGAAAGTGATTATGCAGGATTATGGATCAGGATCTCACGTCCTTTTCCAGCCTCAATATTTACACTAAAAGCAGACGAGAAGTTTGACGAAGAAGAGAACAAAAAAATAAAAAAGAAAAAAAAAAGGAAAAAGAAAAAGATGATGAATGGGAGTCATTGGATAACCTACCACCTCTATATCCTAACAATCCACCCCCGGTGGTGCATCTTGTAATCCTGTTTTGTTCTTAAATGTTTTGACTGTGTCAAGGAGGAAGGTGGGAGCATTATCTAAGTAACAGTTTAGAAGTTTGTGTATATTCGCGGTGGTGTTCGGTCAGTTTCCCAAGTATCGGGGGAGCGGGGCTGACTGATTATCAAAGTGGTAGAACGGAGAGTCACTTCTTTGGTGGTTCGGGCCTGAGCTCTGGGAATTTGGTAAGAAGGGGGAGAGCGAATTTATTTAGGCCTCAGTACCTTTTTAAACCCCCATCTTGACGGATACACAGGAGTGATTCCTTGTTTTGTGTAGGCTTACTAACAAAGTGCATGAGAAAAATTAGCATTTGGCTTGAAATTCGGTCTTATTGAAATGTAAATTTTGTGGAAAAGGTGTTATTGTTTGTCTAGAAGACAGAAGGCTGAGTGCTTCAGGTGTTTTTCCGAAGTCCTGCGGATTTATGATTGGAATGGGGCTCATTAATAATCTGAAATAGTAAAGTTTGTATGTGGAAAGAAGAGTTTAATCCCAGAGAATTGGGACATTTGGGAAGAAGATTAGGAAAAGATAGTAAAAACCTGCAATAAAAAGGTTTGCGTGGAAATTGAAACAAGGGACAGTAACTAATATAAATAAATAAAAGGGAATGGGAAATCAAGGAAAAGGGGAAAATCCAAAAAAAAAAAAAAAAAAAAAAAAAAGACGTCCTAAAAAAGAAAAAGCCTCCTTGGGTGCATATTGGCACATTGGAAGGATATTGTTAGAAATGGGGGCACAGAAAGCAAGAGGACTTTCACTAAGTATTGCAATCAATGGTGGCCACTATATAAACTAAATGGCCACTTTATGGATCAATCGACTATAACAGTGTCTTGCAATTAATGTTTTTGAGGAGAGAAGGAAAATAGGATGAAATGTTGTATAGTGATATGTTGTTTCAGCATGTTGGAGGGAAAAGGTTTGGAATTAAGTTGGCCCCTGACTGAGCCTTTGGTGTTGGCATTAGAAAAGTACGGGCTGGAGAAAGGTAAAGGAAGTGTTAAAAGGGTTGTTGAAGGTGTTAAAGGTTGTGTGGCATGTAGTATTTAACAGAGCTGTTTGAAGTTGAATGAGCAGGGGAAGAGGATGTAGGAATGTTAATAGTTCCGCCTCAACCCGAGGCTGAGATCTCTAAATCGCGGTGTGAGCCCTCTGGGGCAGGGGGACCGTGATGGGTCCGAGAGAGTTGTCGTGGAAACAGAAAAGCAGCTAACTTTTGAAACAACCTGAGTTCGTGTGTGAGCTCAGATTGCCAATGGGACCGCTCAGGGAACTTTCAACGATTGCATTCCCCTGACCGACCCCCTCACTGAGACCCTAATCACCCCGGAAATTATGTAAATACTAAAATCTGGTTAAATTGGCTATTGGGAATTGAGAATCTGTTCCAACAAGGTCCAAAAGAAACCCCTATGGAATTTATGGAATTTTTGAATTTCTGGACCAACTTTGAAATGCAATGAAAAAAAAAAAAATGGACCTGGCTTAAAAAAAAAAAAAAAAAAAAAAAAAAAAAAAGAGAGAGAGGCAACTGGCTAACCTCTTTCCAGGGCAATCAGCCCCTGATATCAGAAAGAAATTGTCTTAGGCTGCAGGACAAACAACAGTCAGGAATGATGGGGACCTGGGGCATCTACCCTAGCAGGTCCACTAGTTGAAATAAAGCTAGGAAACGAAGACAGGCTTGAATTTTTTGTTGGTTATGGGAGCTTCTTTCTCTGTGTTAATTAGGCTGTAAATGTAATAGGAGCAACATATTCAGTGTTAAATAGTTTAAAAGGACGATTAGGAACTAAGACAACTACAATAATTGGAGCCACAGGGAAAGAGGAAGAATGGTCATTCTTACAACCCCTTGATTTGCGTTTTGGGGGTGAGGAACTAACCCATAAATTTTAGTATGTACCAGAATGCCCGATGCCACTCTTGGGACGGGATCTATTAGCCAAATTAGATGCAACAATAACCTTTGAGGATGGAGAATTAATAATGAAGGTACCTGAGTCCAAAGTAGGCCAAATCCTAATGATCAAAGATAAACCCTTTGTTAATATTCCAAGAGAAGTAGAAAATGCAGTTATAGCAACAGTACGGGAAACAGATGTACCAGGGAAGTCGAAACTGGCACAACTGGTAAAGGTGGAATTAAAGGAAAGAGCCAAACCTGTTTGAATCAAACAATATCCACTTAAGAGAGAAGCTAGGCACGGGAATGGTGAAAATTATTGACAAATTTCTCAAATATCAGATTCTGGAAGAATGTAAATGGGAATACAATACTCCAATTTTTCCAGTAAAGAAGCCGAATGGCGAGTATAGATTTGTACAAGATCTTAGAGCAATAAATGAAATAACAAAGGATATTCACCCGGTAGTAGCTAATCCTTACACATTGTTAACATCTGTGAAAGAGAAATATAAATGGTTTACCGTGATAGATTTAAAGGATGCCTTCTTTTGCATACCTCTTGATAAAGATAGTAGAAAATTATTTGCCTTCAAATGGGAAAACGTATTGAAGTTTTTGGACCACATATGGTAACAACCGTTTTGGAACAAAGGGGGGGGGGGCACTGGTTATCACCCAGCCGGATGATGAAATATCAGGCAATCCTAACTGAACAAGATGACATAACCTTGAAAACGACTAACCTGTTATATCCAGCAGTATTTCTAGGAACCGTTCCAGAAGAAGGACCGTTGGAACACAATTGTGTGGAAATAATCGAACATACGCCAGCCACAAAGATTTGAAGGATGTACCCCTTGAAAGGTATTCAGTGGGAATACCACACTCCGTGGCACCCACAAAGCTCAGGGAAAGTAGAAAGGATGAATCAAACAATAAAACAACAATTGGCTAAGTTAATGATTGAGACACAGCTGCCCTGGACGAAATGCTTACCATTGGCACTTTTAAACATAAGAACTAAACCACACAGTGAGACTGGATTATCATCATATGAAATGTTATATGGTATGCCTTATTCTCAAGGGATGCCCCTAGGGAACAATGTAGTTGAGGATCATAGTATCCAGAAATACATAATTACCATTGGAAGGAGATTACAGGAGATAAGAGAAATTGGGATGATGACTCAGACACCACCTTTAGGATTTGCTATTCATAAAATACAACCAGGAGACAAGGTCTTAATAAAAACCTGGAGAGAAGAATCATTGAACCCCCGATGGGAGGGACCGTACCTTGTTTTACTTACTACTGAAACAGCTGTGAGAACAGCAAGAAGGGGTTGGACCCACGCATCCAGAATAAAAGGACCAATAACTACCGAAGCCTGGAGGGTTGAGTCCACTCCTGGGGAACTGAAACTGAGACTAAAGAGGAACTGATATCCCAGCAATGAGGTTCTGCATGAATTAAGGGCACTGGATAAAGAGGACAAGGCTGAAGGGAGGAAAGGGAGAAGGCAAGACCGGGGTAGGACCCTCCACTGCGGCGTGTATGGTCTACCGAGGGAGGCAACCCCTATGGGTATTGACCGCCGAGTGAGAGTGCCTCGACCGGACTTCTCCCACACCAAGATCAGTTTGTCCTGAGAAAAATAACATGAGAACCTTTTAAACCCATAATAAAATTGTGATTAGTTTTTCCAGGAGCTGGATCACCCTGAAGGGCTGAATGGTAACACAAGCTCTGAAAGCGGGCCCAACCCCATGATTGAAGGCGCTTCCCACACTCTCAAGATTGGACGGCGAAAAAGGCTTATAATATGACAGGTCGCCAAAGAGAACTGAATTGTGACTGTAAGTGGAAACCCAACGTGGGAGCTTGGAAGCGTGCATATACGAGTACAAACGGGGCAGACATTGTAACAGGACCACTCGGTAACAAGGACACTCTGTATTATCACGCCCCAAAGGGTAAAGATGGATGGGATGGTCATTTTCCAAACGGGACGTGGGCCCTAAAGGGACATTATTGGGTGTGTGGCAAACATGCTTACAAGAGGCTACCTGGAAACTGGTCGGGAATATGCTATGGGGGTACATAAGACCCTTGTTCTTTTTATTGTCACAAACACAAGGAAATCATTTAGGAATAAGATTATATGATGACCTGAACAGAGTAAAACGATCTATTGATACTTCCTTAACCGGGGGTAGTGCCCAAAAATGGGGAAAGGATGAATGGCCTCCTGAAAGAATCATACAGCATTATGGGCCAGCCACCTGGAACCCAAATGAGTTGATATCAGGAGCCCGAGAACCTATTTATAATTTGAACCGAATAATTAGGTTGCAAGCTATCCTCGAAGTTGTAACAAATCAAACAGCGACAGCCTTGGATCTTTTGGCTGACCAATCCACTCAAATGAGAAATGCTATATTCCAACATAGAATGGTCTTAGACTATTTACTAGCAGAAGAAGGGGGAGTATGTGGAAAACTGAACGATTCTAATTGTTGTCTACAGATTGATGATAATGGAAAAGTGGTCAAGCAGATAACAAAGGAAATTAGAAAGCTAGCCCACGTCCCAGTACAAACTTGGAAGGGTATGGATTGGGATTTCTTTTCATGGTTGCCTGGTGAACCATGGGTTAAAAGGATGCTGTTTTTATTTTTATGTGGTATAGTGACATTATTGTTTATACCTTGTATGATACCTTGCTTTACGTTGTTGATACGGCGAGTAATAAATAGCACCCAATTTGTGATGACTTCAGTGGAGAGAAAAGGTGACGTGTCGATAATGATGCTTAAGAAGTGGACACCCCGAGAACTGACTGATGAAATCCAATTGTTACTGACAAAGGTTGAAGGAGAGACACGAATTGATGATTAAAAAAAAAAAAAGGGAGGAATTGTAAGAAATGGTCCAGCAATTCGTGCCACTAAGGGGTTTTGAAGGGTTAACATTGAGGCCTGGGTTTAGGCGAGAAGAGAACAAAGGGATTTCTTCGGAGAAAAACTGCTGACTTTGCACGAATGTGCAGTAACTTCTGACAGCCGGCCAAGAGACCACTAGATAAGGAGGAAGAATATGAGCCTCCCTGTCTGAGCGGCCCCCGAGAAACTAACAGAGACTGATAAGCAGGCGCACCTGGAAGGACTTCGGATTCGGGAAACCAATTATAATAACCCTGCCTCTTCTAGAAGTAGTAATGAATATGTATTAGCCTAGGAGCATAAAAACCAGCCGCCTTACGTAACAGGTGTGCGTCCCGGTGGAGCAGAGACTCCCGGCGCACCCAGCGCTGTTTGCTTGCCTCTATTCGTTTAATAAATTGTAAACTCTGATTGTAATCCTATTTGGGACTCAGTCATTTATAACATTAGTTATTGTAGACCACCTCACAAACTTTGTTGAAGCATTCCCTACGGCAAGGGCCACAGCTCAAACCGTGGTAAAGATATTATTAGAAAGCATCATACCCAGATACGGGGTAATAGAAGCAATTGACTCTGATCGAGGCCCACACTTTGTGTCAAAGGTATCCCGAGACACGATGAAGGCTCTGGGAATTAAATGGGAATATCACACTCCCTGGCATCCTCAGAGTTCGGGAAAGGTAGAACGAATGAATGGTGAAATTAAAAAGCAACTAACAAAGCTTATGATAGAGACTAAAACCTCCTGGGTGAAATGTTTACCGCTTGCACTATTGAATATCCGGACATAGCCCCGAGCCGATGTCGGAATCTCACCTTTTGAAAGGCTGTATGGTATGCCTTATGATTTAGAGATGCCATCTGATCACCCCCAGGTACAGGATATCCAATTAAAACCTTATTTAATACAGCTTATGAACCGACGGAGGGAGTTGCAAGCGAAAGGCTTGGTGGCTAGATATAGCAATCCATAGGATACAACCTGGAGATAGGGTTCTAATTAAGACATGGAAAGAAACGTCTTTAACACCGCGGTGGGGAGGCCCCTATGTTGTTTTACTTATCACAGAGACGGCTATCCGGACGGCTGAGAAGGGGTGAACGCATGCCAGTCGCGTGAAAGGACCGATCCAGAAAAGCAAATGGGAAGCGGTCGCAGGCCCTGATGACTTAAAGCTCACGTTGAAACGAACTTGATAAGTATGGTCTAACTGTCTATGTATCGTAAAAAAACAAAAAAAAAAAAAAAAAAAGGAGGAGAGGGGACCCTGTTTGATCAGAAAAAGGTCGCGGTTACCTGAGAAACTCCCCTGAAGAACACTGCTGCTGCCGAGAAGAACCTGCACCTTGTAGTTCGCTGCAACCGAACTGACAAGCGAGGCAGAGAGTGAAATGGTGGGGACTTACGTGGCCAGGTAAAGAACTCTGGAAAATGGGCCCTAGCCATTTTTTTTTTTTGCGATACATAGTAATGGGTACGATTGTTTACACTGTTCCTGGGTCTGCGCACCCTCACAAACCTTTTAAATGGAGCCTGATTAGATGGGAAGATCACCATGTTGTTCAGCAGATAACTACTGCTGGGGGACTGATAGGGGAGGCATCATCTATATAAAGAAGGAAGAGACTAAGAGTCCCCAACGGGTGGGACCAAATCAGAAACTGTCGGGGAGTGTTTTGAGGATTCAGCCTACACAAGCTTTTAGAATGCTAACTCCTAATAGCCCTAAACCGCTGGAGGTTGCTAATAGATCAGTAAACCCGGAGTACGGGATTAGAAATGAAGGGGTGACCGGGAATAACGTATGGAGAATCACGAATGCTAGTTATCAGTTGTTGAATCAACCAAATCCAGACGTGCCTAGACCTTGCTGGTTATGTCTTGATATAAGGCCCTCATATTACGACGCCATTGGGGATCTGGGAGAAACCACCCGTTCAAACGAAACCGATCCCCCACAATGCAATTGGGGAAGGGATGTAGGAATAACGTTAACGGAAGTAACTGGGAATGGCAGGTGCGTAGGCACGGTCCCTGGTGAGAAGTTCCATCTATGCAATATTACAGAAAATGTTACACAATTAGACAAAGAAAAATGGTTAATACCAGCAGATAACACCAGATGGGTATGTTCGTCTCTGGGGGTAACTCCATGCTTATCTTTGAAATTGTTCAACTCGTCTCATGATTTTTGTGTACAGGTAGTAATTATACCTAGGATTCTTTACCATTCTGAGGAGTATATGTACATCCAACATGCTATGGCAAAAAAAACACTTAAGGAAGAGAGAGCCTATTACGACTGTCACTTTAGCCACTCTGATGATTCTGGGGGCTGCAGGAGCCGGAACTGGAATGGCCTCTCTGGTAAAACAAAGCCAAGAATTTACCTCTCTACGCATTGCTGTAGATGAGGATTTGGCCCGTATCGAGCAATCTATATCAGCTTTAGAGAAATCTGTACGACAAAATCGTAGGGGATTAGATCTGATTTTTCTACAACAAGGAGGATTGTGTGCAGCCCTACGAGAGGAGTGTTGCGTATATGCAGATCATACTGGAGTAGTAAGGGATACAATGACTAAATTGAGAGAAGGGCTAGAAAAACGAAAAATAGAAAATGAAGCCCACCAGAATTGGTATGAATCCTGGTTTAATTACTCACTTTGGCTCACTACACTGCTATCAACCATAGCAGGACCTTTGTTGCTGCTCATATTAACACTAACTTTTGTACCATGTATATTCAATCAAATAATCGCGATTGTAAAAAAACCGATTAGAGGCAGCTCACCTTATGCTTGTGCGTGCAAAATATGAATCTCTTGAACAGGAGGAGAATGATGCAGAAACTTTAATATTGAGCAAACAAGTGCTTCAAAAATTCATCAATGAACAAAATATGTTAGAAAAAGAAAAAGGAGGGATTGTGATAAATTAGCGGGTTTTTGTTCATTGTCTTTAAAAGGAATTCAGAGGATCTGCTGAGAAGATAAGGTTTTGCAATTTACGACCTTGTTAAGGGGGAAGACTAAGCAAGTAGATAGTGGGGAGGGGGTGTTGGATAAACATCCTTGGTAAAACAAAGACTCTGTGAAATACTGTTTCCCGCTTCACTACCCTCCCCCTTGAACACGAGCACAATGCATGATCATCGAAAGAAAAACAACGACCCCCAACAACGAACTGCGCAGCTTCAGAAGGTCCAACAAGTCCTGACAAGCCGAAACTTGGATGCTATAAAACGGCGACACTGAAAAGGGAAAGTTGCGTGCTGTGGTGGAGCGGAGACTCCCCAGCCGCCCAGCGCTGTTTTGCTTGTGCCTGCTTACTTAATTAATAAAATATTTCTGATAGACCAAGAAATTTGTATGGTCTCACTTATAACAATGATGCCTTCACTGTTTAGGAAAAGCCAATTAGTACAGAATAGTGGAGCAAAATGAGAGTCTCCACTGCGTATGCTACTTTCCACCCAGGGAGAGAATAAAAGAGAAGCAATATGTGATAGTGCAGTCATGTTGCTTAATACGCTACTGGAAGGAACCCAGGTATTGTTGTGAGCAGACTAGTTGAAAAGCTCTGAGGAGCAGAACAGGATGGTTTGCTTCAAAAATGTGGAAAGAGGACAAAAGAAAACAGTTTATTTTTTGTTTGTGAGTGTTTTTTTGTTTTGGTAAATTAATCTCATTAAATATTTTGCATAAATGAAACTCCAAAATACTTATTCACATGACCAAGCAAATACAATAAATGAATGTGTGTTGTTTGTTTTTTTAAAAATATGTGGACTCATCCAGTACAAAATTAGCTCTAATTTTCTTCTAGACATAATTTGGTTCCAATTAGCATTTTCTCTCATAATTAACAGCCTACAGTGGTTGTAGTTGTGTGGGTGAGTACGGGTGGTTTGTGAGGGAAATGAAACTAAATTCTAAACAAAAAATGCTATAAACTAAAGGCCAAACCTGGAGGCCAACCTACCTGTGAAAGAAAAGTACATTTCTGTGTGGCATAATGACTACACGGAGACCAAGGTTCTTTAAGGATCAATAACTTTAACTCCCTATTGAGGGCAGGCTCCCTTCTTATACCATTAGCTCTACAGCAGTCCTTTTCCACTAACTATTCATTGGTCAACAACTTTGCCCGGCAACAGCAAACATTTTGCAACTTCCATGTCTTAACTGTTGGAGAACAAGCAGTTTGAGACAGCAAGGTGTCTCCTGAATCACCCTTCTTTGTTTCTTCTAACTTGTTTACATTCCTGATGGCCTCATCGTTAAGAGTCAGACCCCCATGGCGATACTCCCACATTTCTGCATTTTATCTACTGATCATCTCATGACACCTGAATCTGTCTTTAGCCGAAGCCACTCACATTTTGAGTGTTTTCAGCCTGTTTTGCAGGTGTAATATAGGGAGCTGGTGTTTTTAGAGCATATTCTGCGGAACATAAATATAAATAAATAAAGGAGATGTCATTGCCTTATGATACAAAACTTTGTGCTGAGGAAGAATCCACCCTTGTCCAGAGACATTTTACCTACTTTCCAGCTACAATATTTTTCTCCCTCTTTAGTCCCATCTGTCCTAGCAAACACTGACACATTTACTATGTACACAGAGCATGCATACCTTGAATTTTCAAACACCATATTTGCAAAACTGTAGGGGAGAGACTGTGTAATTCCTCCTTGATGTCACCTCTTATCCTTTTCCACAGCCACATCAGCAGTGATTGCCCATATTCAGTGGCAAAACTCCCATTCCCATTACTGTGAGAAACACTCTGTAGCCAATAACTTAGGCTCAGGCAAGGATCTCAGTGAAGTAGTAATTTATTCGCGATTGCAATGGCGGGCGCCCCACAAGCAGGAGAGCGCGCCTACTAGTTCCAAAAACACAGTTTATATACTTTTTGATGACAGGACCCTCCCCTGTTTCCCCACTGGAGTGGGTAATCCAGGTTCACAATCTATCTGATGCTTCACAGACAATGCCTGGCCTTCAGTTGCTGGCCTGTTAAATGTCAAATTTCTTTTGACTTTTTTACTGTTTGAAGTGGTAATGTTTCATCACTTATCTGATTTGACTTGACACCATGATTTTCACCTAATTGCTCTAAGGAGTCCGGCTGTCTGCATTTTACAAGGTTTTCTGTTAAGCTTTCTTATCACTGTAAGCATATTTCAATACCACATTCCTTCCTTCTATACAATGTAACACTGCAAAAACAACATTTCCATTCCCACAATTCCCCCCTTTTCTCTTTTTATAATTTGTTGATTTTTGCAAAATTTTTCTCTAAGGTGTAATTTGGTAGATGTCTTCCTCTTCTTCACTTTCTTTGCTTTCCATTTCCTCTAATATCATCATCTTATCTGAGTAGGGTGGTGGATCCATGGTCATTTGTTTCGAAAGCGCAGTTTCAATTAACCGTTGGACAAGTCCCCTTACACAGGGGATAATGCAACAACCAATGGCTGTCAAAACTCCTGCTACTACAATCAAGGATGTAAATATGGACACTACCATCCCTTTCCATTTACCAAATCAAGATTCCAACCATCCTGTGATGGAAGTGTCTGCTCCTGAGTTTTCTGCCAATTCATTGGCAAGGGTGGTAAGCCCTTGCAATGCTCTAGTTACTGTGCCATCCGGGGCAGTATTGTTAGGGATAAAAGTACAACAACGGTTGCCCAGCATCACGCACACACCACCTTTCTCCGCAAGAATCATATCTAATGCTATTCTGTTTTCCCAAGCCATTTTGCTGGTGGCATCTAGTTGTTCAGCGATTCCTCTTATCGCATCTCTTGTATAGTTTATGAATCTCTGCTGATTATAATAGATATAATTAATCCAATCCACATTTTTATTAATTGTTACCCACCAGAACAGTGACTCAAACCCTGCAGCGATTTGATTCCTGGCTTTATGTTCATCAGGAACTCCTCTAGGCACCCCAATAGAATCTATGTATACTCTATCATCAAATGATATTCCTAAGCCTCTTTTACTTCTTCTGGGTATTTGTGATGTTTCGCTTTCAAATGCCAGGGTGAAGGGTATAGCTAATTGAACAAGTGCACAAGTGCCTCCCCAGTTAGATGGTAGGGTGGACCGCAAGATCTTCCCTCCACAGTACCACCAGAGATCTGCCCTGGGGATCTCAAGTCTTGAATAGTTTCCCATCAAGTCCTCAGTAGCATTCAAGGTCCTCGTGCACAAGGCAAATTCTCCCAGATGCCGGGTAGCACTCACACCCTGCCGTGAGAGGCAAGCTGTATGGTTACCTATAGCTGTGGAGAATACAGGGGGAGCCCTGACATTGCTATCATGCAAGGAAGGGAATAGTAAAGAGAGAGACTTACAGGCCTCATTTCCCCAGGCAGTCTTTTCTTGGTACAATGCAATCATACATCGCATCCCTCGGGAGTCCTCGGTCCACCCCAATGGGAAGGGCACTATCTGGGCTATCGGTCGTCCCGAGGCACAAGCATAGCAATTGCTATGGTTGAGACTCTGGACAGTATATTTAACCCATTCTATCCAGGCATTCACATCCCCATACCCTGTTTCAATCTCAAATGTTTGCCTAAGATCTTTTATTTCTTTAACTGTGACAACTGCCGCATTTTGAAGAGGTTCTCCTGTTTTCTCTCCTGTTTTCCCTTTGAGTTTCTCTCTTTCTCTGATGGCAAGAGAGTATCGTTCCCTTACAGCTATTCTCAATCTGGCTGTTGGGTCTCGCCCAGTTACATCTGCTCCAAGACCAAAAGTACGGTTTGTAAGGTAATCAGCCTGACTAATTGTTATAGTTATTGGATTACATTGTAGATGCTGACAATTGGGCTGAACAGTTCCTTTAAATATGTTAATTTGTTTCTTTAACCTCATAAAATAAAGACTTGAGGCGGGTGTATGTGACCACCCTTTATGATTGGTCGTCCACCATACATCAGTCCATGCTGGGCAAGGGGGTCCTTCAAACATACTGCTAGTCTTAGGTTCAGGACAGAGATATTTGTGCTCTTTGCTCAATTGTCGTTGAGCATTTAAATCTCCACAAGTTAACACTTCACAAGCATCAAACGTGATGGATTGTGGTTCATAACTCTCTGTCACATTTACCCATATTTTGACTGGATACCCTGTCTTTGCTATCATCTGGTCAAATCTTTTCCAAGTTTCCAATTGACCAAGGCCTTCTCTGAGGCCTACAATTATCAGAAACAAAATTAATAATTGATTTTTCCCTATCATTATCTTTAAACCTTAGGTTTCCAAATAATTATCAATACAAAGAATAAGATGTACACTGCTACTATAACGAACCCCTCTTGGGAGCACTTCAATTTGCTATAGATTTGTCCTTACAAGTCACATTCATTAGTTACCTGTGAAAATAAAAGGTTAGTTTACAATTGTAAGCTTTTATCCTGTTCAGTTTATTACAAAGTTTTTTTCTTTTTGATTTTAACTTTCAGCAGGTCTTCTGTAGGAACAACTTCCCAGGTGCTAGGGTCGATGGATGCCTTCACTCGAGTATAGTGAGTCCAACCTTTTTCTGCAGTTCTCACGGCTGTTTCAGTGGTTAGTAGTACTTGGAATGGTCCTTCCCATTCAGGCTGGAGTTTTGATTCTCTCCAGGTGCGTATCAGGACCCAATCTCCTGCATGGAATGAATGTACTGGGAATTCCAAAGGTGGAGTTTGAGCCAACAGTCCACGAACCCTGAGAGATGCTAAGGAAGAAGATAATCCAAGTATATAATTTTTGAGAAAAATATCTTTAGTTTCAAAAATAGGTATTTCACCATTTCTCCCCAGGTACGGTAGTCCGAACAACATCTCATATGGTGAAACTCCTACATCTTTTCTAGAAGCAGTTCGAATTCTAAGGAGTGCTAAAGGTAAACATTTTGTCCAGGGAAGCTTAGTCTCTAAAACCAGTTTTGACAGATGCTTCTTTAATGTCTGATTCATTCGCTCCACTTTCCCTGACAAGGGAGGATGCCATGGAGTATGAAACTCCCATTTTATTCCCAAGGTTCTCATTAATCCTTTTAAAATAGATGAAGTAAAATGACTTCCTTGATCAGAGTCTATATTTTCAATAACCCCATATCTAGGGATTATTTGTTCCAGGATTACCTTTATCACCACACTAGCTGTTGCTGATGCTGAAGGAAAAGCTTCTACCCATCCTGACAAATGGTCAATTAATACCAGCAAGTACTTAAATCTACCTACTTTAGGTAATTCAGTAAAATCTACTTGGATGCTCTGGAAAGGTCGAAGCCCTGGCTCCCGTCCACCCAGAGGTTGTTTCCGTAGAGCCTTGTTATTCACTCGTTGGCATGTTATGCAGCTATTACACACCTGTTTAGCTACAGTATACATGCCTACACATATATATTTTCTTAATACCGCATCACACATTGCCTGTACTCCCCAATGACTTCCTTGATGTAGAAGAGCTAAAATTTCCCTCATTATTTGTTTATTTACCATTTCTCTCCCATCAGGAAGAATCCACCGTCCTTCAGACTCCTTCGCTCCTAATTCCCTAAAGATTTCTATCTCCTTTTCACTGAATATTTGCTTTTCAGGCAGGGGTTTTATTTCAGGTACAAGAAGCAGCTTTGCTTCCACTTCCAATTGCAAAGCTGATTCTTTAGCCTTTTCATCTGCAATTCTGTTTCCCCATTCAACTAGTGAGTTTCCTTTTTGATGTCCTTTCACATGCACCACAGCAATCTCTTCTGGTAGTAACATATTTTCCAAAATCTGTCTAATTAATTCTTCATGGACCAATTCCTTTCCCTTGCTGTTTACTAAGCCCCTTTCTTCCCAAATTTTTCCAAATGTATGTACCACCCCATATGCATACCGTGAGTCAGTATATATAGTTCCCTGTTTCCCTTTTAATAGCTTTAATGCTTGACTTAATGCATATAATTCACAAGTCTGGGCTGACCAATTACTAGGCAGTTTTCCCATTTCTTCGACGTTCCCATCTGTTCCTTCAATGATGGCATAACCATTACATCTCCTTCCTTGCACCACCCTAGAAGATCCATCTATAAACAATATTTCCCCTTCCTCTAAGGGCAGCTCTTGTAAATCTAATCTTATCTTTGTCTGGTAATTTATTAGATCTAAGCAGTTATGTTCCATATCTATTGGATCTTCAATTCCCTTTGACAAGAAGGAGGCAGGATTCAAAACAGGTTCTGTAGTTATAGTTAAATCATCCTTTTCAATTAGTATAGCTTCATATTTTAGTATTCTGGAGTCTGTCAGCCACCTTCCTGCCTTCTGAGTGAGAATAGTCTTCACTTGGTGAGGGGTAACAACAATCAGTTGTCCTCCAAAGGTCAATTTCCTGCTCTCTTCTACTAATAAGGCAGTTGCTGCTACTGCCTGAAAGCATTCTGGCCATCCCCGGGACACAGGGTCTAATAATTTAGACAAATATGCTACAGGTTTCTTCTTATCTCCCCATTCTTGGGTTAACACAACCAAAGCAGCACCCTCACTTACAGTTATAAAAAGATAAAATGATTTCTTTAAGGCAGGAAGAGCTAAGACTGGTGCTGTAATAAGATCTTTTTTTAATTTTTCCATTACTTCTTTTTCCTCTTCAGTCCAGTTCAGTATATTGGGTTCTTCCTCCAATAATTTGAGATATAATTTCTTTGTCTTCTGTGCATATGACTCTATCCACAGTCTGCAATATCCAATTAAACCCAAAAATTTTCTCAACTCCTTTTTTGTTTTAGGGAGAGGAAGTTGCACAATTCCCTGAATCCTTTCAGGGGTTATCCTCCTTTTGCCCTCAGAGACTAAATGTCCCAAATACCTAACCTCTTTTTCTACATACTGTAATTTATCTTTAGATACCCTTAGCCCATGTTCTCCTAAAAAAATCAGGAGTTTGTTTGTGGCTTCTCTTACCTCTGATTTTTCTACCCCAGATATCAATAAATCATCTACATACTGTAACAACGTCACCCCTTTGGGAATCTGAAATATTTCTAAAATCTTTTCCAATTCTTGCCCAAACAAATTGGGAGATTCAGTGAATCCCTGAGGCAAAACAGTCCATCTATATTGCTGTTTACGGCCTGTTTCTGGGTCTTCCCATTCAAATGCAAAAATATCCCGACTTTCAGGATCCAGTGGGCATGCCCAAAAGGCATCCTTTAAATCTATAACACTGAACCATTTGTGCTCATAAGGGATTTTACCCATCAGGGTATAAGGGTTAGGAACCACAGGGTGGCGCTTTCGTGTTATCTCATTAACTTTTCTCAGGTCTTGTACTAATCGGTACGAACCATCTGGCTTTCGCACTGGTAAAATCGGAGTGTTATATGGTGACATACAAGGCTCCAAAAGACCATCTTTAACTAGAGTTTGCACTATAGGTTTCAGGCCCATTTTTCCTTCACAAGAGATAGGATACTGCCGTTGTCTAACTATCTCCCTCCCTTCTTGAACAGTTATCTTTAAGGGAGTTATATTAAGCCCTCCTCGATTTCCTTCCCTTACCCATACCATGGGATTTATTTCTTTCTCATCATTTTCTGTTAATAATTTCATTGAGACTGTTATTCCTTTTTTGCAGGTCTTCAATTGTAATCCTAATTTGACTATTAAATCTCTCCCCAATAAATTGGTCCCCGCTTCAGGTACATATAACAATTGCCCAGTGACAATTTTAGTTCCCCAATATAATTCAGTAGTTTCAAAAAGTGGCACTACCATACCAAATCCTTCTACCCCTGTTACTCGTAGAGTATTATTAGTTAAATTGAGTCCTGATATTTTATAAGCTAAAGAGGATCTGGCTGCTCCTGTATCTACTAAAAATACAACCTCTTTTTTATTAGGTCCCACTTCTAAATTTATCAAGGGCTCTTGGTGGGACCACTGTTCAGAGAACCCCTGACCCCCCTATTCAGAGTTTATGATGGCAAACAATCTTTCTTCCCTTTTCCATTCAGGACATTCTCGTTTAACATGTCCTGTTTGCCCGCATTTATAACATCCTTCCTGTACCTGCCGTGGCTGAGAAGGAGGTGGCCACTTTGATTTCACATTCATGTTCCCTTTTTCTTCTTGATTCCATCCCAATCCTTGTCTTTCCCGAAACTTCTTTTCCCATCGGTCCCCCATTCTCTGCCCCACCACTTGATTCACTGTGGAGATCATCATTTTCGTCTTTTGTTTCTGCTTTTCATCTTCCCTCCTGACATACACTTTCTGCGCTTCCCTCAAAAGTTTTTCTAACGGCTCTTCGTTCCACCCCTCCAGTTTCTGAAGTTTCCTTTGTATGTCCGGCCACGCTTTCATCACAAAATTAATCTTCAAAAGCCCCTGCGCTATAGGGTCGTCAGGATTCATTCCTGAATACTTTCGCATCCTGTCCCTGAGCCTTTCCAAGAAATCACTTGGAGTTTCATCTTTACCCTGCTGAACCTCAAATGCTTTAATAAAATTCTGAGACTTAGGTACTGCTTCTCTAATTCCTCTAATTACCATTTCTCTCAAGTCTCTCATGTTAACCCTATCCTGCACATTATTGTTGTTCCAATTAGGGTCCACATTTGGAAATTTTTGTTCTGCTGGAATTACTCCATCTCCTGGAGGATGATCCTTTTCCCATTCCCGCATTGCTGCTCTTCGAATCATTCCTCGTTCTTCCCCTGAGAATAGCAGATTCAGAATTGCCATCATTTCTCCCCAGCAATATAGATTGGGTCCCAAAAACTGATCTAACTGTTCTGCTAATCCAATGGGGTCCTCAATGAGAGATTTCATTTCCTTTTTAAAATTTCGCACTTCTCCGCTAGAAAGGGGAGCATTCACATACCCTACCTGTCCAGGTCCCAGCGGCACTTCACAGAGAGGATACATAGCAGCTTCAGTAGTGTTAGTATTATTAGTACCAGGGAGTGGAAAATTCTCAAGGTCTTTTTTACATTGTTCCAATTCTTTTACCAGTTTGGGGTACCTCCTGTTCCCAGAGCTAATGTTATCTATAGTTCCTGTCTCTTCTTTCGGAGGAACTGCTACAGCAGCCGCTGCTGCTGCAGCAACTTGGGGGTTATAAGGAGGAGGTAAGTTATCCAGAAGGTCCCATTTATCACTTGTCTCTTCCTTTTTCTTTCCCTCTTTATTCTGATTTTTGCTCAAAACCAAATTTATTCCTTGTATCCAACAAGCTGCATACTCCGATTCTTCTTCCGAAAATGGAAATTTGTTATTAACATAAAAATTTAAGGCCTGACATACCCAATCTTTGTCAGACCCGTATTTTGGCCAAAATACTGCAGTTCCTTTAATTGGTTCTTTCGTCCAGACTGATACACAATATTTAACCATTTTCTTCCTATCTTTTTCCTTAGTTTTGGGGTTATTCTTCCAATTTCTCAACATCCTTCCTAAAGGACCGTCGGGAGGCACTCCCCCAGGGATATCTCCCTGTCCCCTGGAACTCATATTTCCCATTTTTCCTATCCTGGAAAATGGGGGTGTACTGCCAAGCACTTCCCCGTGCAAGGGCTACCGCACACCTATGAGTTTACCAGATTCCCTGGTGTACTTCTGAGCACTACCCCGTGCAAGGATTACCGCACACCAAATTTCCCTGGTGTACTTCCGAGCACTACCCCGTGCAAGGATTACCGCACACCAAATTTCCTTGGTGTACTGCCAAGCACTTCCCCGTGCAAGGCTTACCGCACACCAAATTTCCCTGGTGTACTTCCGAGCACTACCCCGTGCAAGGATTACCGCACACCAAATTTCTTGAGACTCTTCCTTTCTCTCCCTTATCTCACGCTTCGTCCGTCTCCGGCCGCACCCCTCGCGGAGTTACGGAACCGCGGATCAGGACTCCACACTCGCTTCGTACAAAAGTACGTCTCAATCACACATCACACAGAGTCTCACCCGACCCCCAAGGCAATACTTAAGATTTCTTACCTTGGTCTGTGCACAGAGTTACCGGATCAATTCTTAAAACCCTGAGTGCCTACCTTCTTCCTTTTCCCCAATACTTCACGGATCCTGCCCCTTTAATCAGTCTCGGGCCCTCTGTCAGCTCTCCGCAGAGCCGCCACCATCGATGCACAGGACCGCTGAAATCAGCGGGGCATGCCTTCCTGCTGCTGCGGCGTGGGGCTCCCCAGTAGGTGACTGGATCCAGGACGAGCCCCCAAATTGTGAGAAACACTCTGTAGCCAATAACTTAGGCTCAGGCAAGGATCTCAGTGAAGTAGTAATTTATTCGCGATTGCAATGGCGGGCGCCCCACAAGCAGGAGAGCGTGCCTACTAGTTCCAAAAACACAGTTTATATACTTTTTGATGACAGGACCCTCCCCTGTTTCCCCACTGGAGTGGGTAATCCAGGTTCACAATCTATCTGATGCTTCACAGACAATGCCTGGCCTTCAGTTGCTGGCCTGTTAAATGTCAAATTTCTTTTGACTTTTTTACTGTTTGAAGTGGTAATGTTTCATCACTTATCTGATTTGACTTGACACCGTGATTTTCACCTAATTGCTCTAAGGAGTCCGGCTGTCTGCATTTTACAAGGTTTTCTGTTAAGCTTTCTTATCACTGTAAGCATATTTCAATACCACATTCCTTCCTTCTATACAATGTAACACTGCAAAAACAACATTTCCATTCCCACATTACTTGGTCAGGATCTATAGCATTCTCCCTTAAGGGACTCATAAGGGAAATATACTGTTGGACCAGTCCCAGTCTTGCAAAGTCTCTGCAAAACAGATCAGCTCCCTAACCAGGGAGCTCAACTTCAAAGCTGTGCCATTTCTGCATCACTACTTAGACAGCAGGGACAGACTTGCAGTGACTGCTAGTGATGAAAGAACAAAGGACTCCTATGCAGGTGAGGAAAATGATGTCAAAATGGAAAGGAAAGAAAATTGAAAAAAATCTCATCATGTGGGTTCCTGTTGAGATTTGGAAAAGTATATGAGATTTGGAAAGGAATATACATTAAGTGCATCTTCTGGGCATTTCTGTGCAAAAAAAAAAAAGCTGTCAAATGGCTCTGTGAGATTTGTCACTGAGAACTATGGGGAAGACATGGAGCACTGGGAGCCCTGGAAGTTAGCTCAGCATCAGCAGTACAACCAGTTCCGTGAGATGCTGAGGCTGGGTAAACAATTAGCAAATAAATATTATTCTGAACAGCTGTGTCGGTTCTGGGACTGATCAGCTCACTCAAATATTGAGCTCTGCAGATCAGATCTAGCAGTGATGACAAGCCTGGATGATGCTGTGCCACCATCCCCACTGCTCAGTGTGGCTGTGACATTTGGCTACGAGCCTGGGAATGGGGGAAATAAAGTGAAGCAGGTTGGCTTTAAGTTTTTGAACGTGAATTTGTGGCTTTTTTTTTTTTTTTTGCTAGGTGTAAAAAAGGAGCCGTCAGCGGAAAGAAGGGGGAGCCAGCACGACCGAGCAGAGTGCAGGGCCAGCTTGGAGCGATGCAGCAGATGCTCAGTGCCATCTAGTGGGAAGAAACATCGTGAGCACCAGGGAAACGAGGGTAGCTTTGTGAAAAGTACCTAATCACACCGGTTATTTCATGGACTTTTGCTTCTGGCGACTTCTACCCATCTGCAGGGAGCAGAGCCTTGCTCCTGGATGCATAAATACCTACTCATAACATGCACATCAGCTCAGGAAAGTTTAACAAAGACGTTTTGTTTGTTTGTTTATTGTTGTGATATGGCTTAATCTTAGTGATATGGTTTAATGGAGGACTTGTTAGTGTTAGGTCAGAGGTTGGACTAGGTGATCTTGGAGGTCTCTTCCAACCTAGATGATTCTGTGATTCTGTGATTCTGTTAGGTTTTTTTCTTCTTCTTCCCTCCACAGAGAGCATCTACTTCCTCATATCTTGCAGCTCCAGCTCTAATGTATATGGTTCTGCAACAGTGAGCATTGCTCAGTGGCAAGAATTTCTACCTGTTATGCCAATCTAGTTTTCTGGTAACTAAGTTTGAAAAAAAAAAGAATAAAAGAGAATGAAATTGTTCTTGTGGCTAAAGGTAGTTACAACAGACTTGTTCAGGAGACAATAATGTTACTTGGTGTCTGACTAATTAACAAATCAAGGCCTCTTCTCACTCAAGGTTTCCCTCTAATGAACCTAGGAACTGTTGTTTATTCACACATTAAACACCGAAGAATCAGTGTCCAACCTTTGTATCACTTTAACTGATGACATTAAAGCTGGAAGAAACGAGGAAAACTGTTTAGCTGATATGGTTGTTAAAAGATCTGTGGGAAACTGAACACATCTGCTCAGTATTTGGCTGGCCATCAGATCACCCTGTAGTTAGGGTGATCATCTTTTCTGATTAGTTGCTAAAACTATTATAAGAGGTCACAGGTTTACTGAAGCAAAAACAAAGAGGCAGAGTTAACATAACTTGTTTCTAAAACCAAAAGTGATTTTTTATTTTTTATTTTTTTCACCACATGTATGTTAATCTGGAAAAAACAGAACAAGTATCATCTCCAGAAATGTCACTTTAGGGTAAACTACAAGAAAATACCTCTTAAAACATTCTTCTTGCATCATGTTGTATGAATCCTATGTCCTGTTTTTTCAAGAGATTCATTATAATGTTGTTCAATAAGATTTAGTTTAACTTATATTCACCAAACTTACATGAGTCATTCTGGGAGTGTGGCCATGGGGGTCGACAAGCCCCATGGTTGGTGATAACATCAGCTGGACTCTTATCGATGAGACCATCAGGAATGTAAAGAGTTTAGAGGGAACAAAGAAGGGTGATTCAGGAGACTCCTTGCCACCTCTGGTTGCTTGTTCTCCAGCCATTAAGACATGGAAGTTGCTGGGTGTTTGCTGTTGCCGGGCAAAGTTGTTGACCAATGAATAGTTAGTGGAAAAGTTCTGCTGTGGGGCGAATGATATAAGAAAGGAGCCTGTCCTCAATATAGGGAGGCAACAGGGATAATGAAGTTGTGTCCTCAATATGAGAGATGAAGTTAGGCCCTCAGTAAGAGAGAGATGAAGTTATGTCACCAATAAAGAAGTAGCAGTTACTGATCCTAAAAGAACCCCGGTGTCCGTGTGGTCATTATGCCACAAATGGCGCCCGAACAGGGACCTGAAGAAAACAAAGAGGGACATGAAGAACAGGAACAGGGACAGGCTAACAGAACAGGGATAAAACCAAAAAAGGAATGAACAGGGACAGCCTAGCAGAACAGGGACCAGGACAGGAACAGGGACATTGATCGCCTCATGAAGAAAGGTTCGGCCAAACTGAGCAAACCGCTCAAAGAAGCTCATACTGAAAGTCACTGGAAATAGGCGCACCGGAGCTGGAAAGAAGCTCGTATAGAAAGTTGCTGGAAATAGGCACACTGGAGCTGGAAGGAAGCTCAAGCTGAGAGAAGTGGACCTGCGCACACAACTGCCCCTCACTGGCCGAAGGTAAGCAGTTGCGCGCTATGGGGAATCACATGGCCTTAGTATCAAAGAATGTCCTGGTAACCTTCCAGTTTATTCCCTTTATTACGAATCAGACAGTTTATGATCCTGAAACATGGGACCAAATTGAGGTCAAGGTGTGGGACTCTGCTACTAAAAATGACAAGGTTGCAGTGGGATTGCTCGGCACCTGACGAGCAGTCTCTGAGGCCTTAAAGAGCCATGTGGGACCACAATCGGAAACGTGGGGTTTGCCAGACAGTGAGGGAGCTGCGGGCTCATTTACTGATCCACCTGCTACGCCATCAGCCCCTCTGCCTCTACAGCAAACACAGGCTTTTGCTGTTGCGCCCCCTGATGACCTGAACTATCCTTTTGATCCAGGCCCTATAGGCCCTGAAAAGGAGCCGGATCTGTTTCCCTTTGATCCGGGAGGAATAGGATACATAGGGCCCGAAGGCCGAGTTGCTTAACAACTTAAAGCAAGACATATTGTTCCCACGATTAGCCCTGGAACTCTCCGGGGTTTGTAATCAAGAAAAGGAATGGAAAATGGAGAATGTTTTCTGAGAAAACTTAATGAAGTCATGGAAGATATGGGAGCACTTCAACCAGGATTACCATCTCCAACTATGCTCCCCCAGTCATGGACATTAATAGCAATAGACTTAAAGGATTGTTTGTTAAACATTTCCCAGAATTCGTAAAACTTTGCTATGTTTATGTTTCAATTGATACCTTTTCTGCCTGTATTTTTGCATCTGTTCATGCAGGAGAAAAGGCAAAGGATGTGTGTAAACATCTTCTGTCAGCTTTTGCGAAATTAGGAGTTCCAAAAATGATTAAAATAGATAATGGGCCTGGATGTGGGGCCCATGCAACCCACTTTTTTTTTAACAGTGGGGTATCCAACATCTGATAGGTATACCTCATTCTCCTTATGAGTCAAACAATTATTGAACAGGCCCATGGTACCCTAAAAGCTGTGCTTCTAAAACAAAAAAGGGGGAATAGGGGTGTGACCCCCAGGAAAAGATAGGTAAAGTATGCTATGTTCTTAAATTTTTAAATCAATGGACAGAGGAAGGTCCTTGCATCTGTCCATGCAGGAGAAAAGGCAACAGACAGATCTGGGAGACAGACAGTGTCCGTGTGGTCTTTACGCCACAAGTCATGGTTATATAGGATTACAATTTCATTTTGCATTTTGGTAAAAGCTGAAGACATCTCTAGGAAAAAGCTATAGCAGTTGCTCTTTATCAGATATTTTACCTTTATTTTCCTTTTTAAATCAATAATAAGGTTACTATAACTATTCCTATGAGAAAAGTGTATCTACATTCCTATATGCAATTAATTTCTACTCATCAAGCTTGTTCCCAGTAGCATGAATGACCTAAAAGGAACAGTCCTGCTTCCTGCTCAGACCCCTCTAGCTCACTGTTCACCTGACTTTGTTGGGACCCCATTTCTGAACCAATTCAGCTCACTAATATCGCAGAAAACAAATTCAACAAAAGATAGCAGATAGGCTGCTAATTATGGGTAACCTGTAAGATTGACCGAGACACTGAAAAAGCCACACAGAGATGCATATATATATATATGTTATAAGTGAGACCATACAAATTTCTTGGTCTATCAGAAATATTTTATTAATTAAGTAAGCAGGCACAAGCAAAACAGCGCTGGGCGGCTGGGGAGTCTCCGCTCCACCACAGCACGCAACTTTCCCTTTTCAGTGTCGCCGTTTTATAGCATCCAAGTTTCGGCTTGTCAGGACTTGTTGAACCTTCTGAAGCTGCGCAGTTCGTTGTTGGGGGTCGTTGTTTTTCTTTCGATGATCATGCATTGTGCTCGTGTTCAAGGGGGAGGGTAGTGAAGCGGGAAACAGTATTTCACAGAGTCTTTGTTTTACCAAGGATGTTTATCCAACACCCCCTCCCCACTATCTACTTGCTTAGTCTTCCCCCTTAACAAGGTCGTAAATTGCAAAACCTTATCTTCTCAGCAGATTCTCTGAATTCCTTTTAAAGACAATGAACAAACACCCGCTAATTTATCACAATCCCTCCTTTTTCTTTTTCTAACATATTTTGTTCATTGATGAATTTTTGAAGCACTTGTTTGCTCAATATTAAAGTTTCTGCATCATTCTCCTCCTGTTCAAGAGATTCATATTTCGCACGCACAAGCATAAGGTGAGCTGCCTCTAATCGGTTTTTTTACAATCGCGATTATTTGATTGAATATACATGGTACAAAAGTTAGTGTTAATATGAGCAGCAACAAAGGTCCTGCTATAGTTGATAGCAGTGTAGTGAGCCAAAGTGAGTAATTAAACCAGGATTCATACCAATTCTGGTGGGCTTCATTTTCTATTTTTCGTTTTTCTAGCCCTTCTCTCAATTTAGTCATTGTATCCCTTACTACTCCAGTATGATCTGCATATACGCAACACTCCTCTCGTAGGGCTGCACACAATCCTCCTTGTTGTAGAAAAATCAGATCTAATCCCCTACGATTTTGTCGTACAGATTTCTCTAAAGCTGATATAGATTGCTCGATACGGGCCAAATCCTCATCTACAGCAATGCGTAGAGAGGTAAATTCTTGGCTTTGTTTTACCAGAGAGGCCATTCCAGTTCCGGCTCCTGCAGCCCCCAGAATCATCAGAGTGGCTAAAGTGACAGTCGTAATAGGCTCTCTCTTCCTTAAGTGTTTTTTTTGCCATAGCATGTTGGATGTACATATACTCCTCAGAATGGTAAAGAATCCTCTAGGTATAATTACTACCTGTACACAAAAATCATGAGACGAGTTGAACAATTTCAAAGATAAGCATGGAGTTACCCCCAGAGACGAACATACCCATCTGGTGTTATCTGCTGGTATTAACCATTTTTCTTTGTCTAATTGTGTAACATTTTCTGTAATATTGCATAGATGGAACTTCTCACCAGGGACCGTGCCTACGCACCTGCCATTCCCAGTTACTTCCATTAACGTTATTCCTACATCCCTTCCCCAATTGCATTGTGGGGGATCGGTTTCGTTTGAACGGGTGGTTTCTCCCAGATCCCCAATGGCGTCGTAATATGAGGGCCTTATATCAAGACATAACCAGCAAGGTCTAGGCACGTCTGGATTTGGTTGATTCAACAACTGATAACTAGCATTCGTGATTCTCCATACGTTATTCCCGGTCACCCCTTCATTTCTAATCCCGTACTCCGGGTTTACTGATCTATTAGCAACCTCCAGCGGTTTAGGGCTATTAGGAGTTAGCATTCTAAAAGCTTGTGTAGGCTGAATCCTCAAAACACTCCCCGACAGTTTCTGATTTGGTCCCACCCGTTGGGGACTCTTAGTCTCTTCCTTCTTTATATAGATGATGCCTCCCCTATCAGTCCCCCAGCAGTAGTTATCTGCTGAACAACATGGTGATCTTCCCATCTAATCAGGCTCCATTTAAAAGGTTTGTGAGGGTGCGCAGACCCAGGAACAGTGTAAACAATCGTACCCATTACTATGTATCGCAAAAAAAAAAAATGGCTAGGGCCCATTTTCCAGAGTTCTTTACCTGGCCACGTAAGTCCCCACCATTTCACTCTCTGCCTCGCTTGTCAGTTCGGTTGCAGCGAACTACAAGGTGCAGGTTCTTCTCGGCAGCAGCAGTGTTCTTCAGGGGAGTTTCTCAGGTAACCGCGACCTTTTTCTGATCAAACAGGGTCCCCTCTCCTCCTTTTTTTTTTTTTTTTTTTTTTTTTACGATACATAGACAGTTAGACCATACTTATCGAGTTCGTTTCAACGTGAGCTTTAAGTCATCAGGGCCTGCGACCGCTTCCCATTTGCTTTTCTGGATCGGTCCTTTCACGCGACTGGCATGCGTTCACCCCTTCTCAGCCGTCCGGATAGCCGTCTCTGTGATAAGTAAAACAACATAGGGGCCTCCCCACCGCGGTGTTAAAGACGTTTCTTTCCATGTCTTAATTAGAACCCTATCTCCAGGTTGTATCCTATGGATTGCTATATCTAGCCACCAAGCCTTTCGCTTGCAACTCCCTCCGTTGGTTCATAAGCTGTATTAAATAAGGTTTTAATTGGATATCCTGTACCTGGGGGTGATCAGATGGCATCTCTAAATCATAAGGCATACCATACAGCCTTTCAAAAGGTGAGATTCCGACATCGGCTCGGGGCTATGTCCGGATATTCAATAGTGCAAGCGGTAAACATTTCACCCAGGAGGTTTTAGTCTCTATCATAAGCTTTGTTAGTTGCTTTTTAATTTCACCATTCATTCGTTCTACCTTTCCCGAACTCTGAGGATGCCAGGGAGTGTGATATTCCCATTTAATTCCCAGAGCCTTCATCGTGTCTCGGGATACCTTTGACACAAAGTGTGGGCCTCGATCAGAGTCAATTGCTTCTATTACCCCGTATCTGGGTATGATGCTTTCTAATAATATCTTTACCACGGTTTGAGCTGTGGCCCTTGCTGTAGGGAATGCTTCAACAAAGTTTGTGAGGTGGTCTACAATAACTAACAAGTATCTATATCACCCCGTTTTTGGAAGTTCAGTAAAATCTAATTGAATCTTTGCAAAAGGTCGATGTGCCAATTCTCGTCCTCCTCCCGGGACCCTTTTTCTCATGTGTTGAGCATTTACCCTCCGACAAGTTATGCAATCATTTACGATCCTCTTTGCTATATTATAAATCCCTATACACATATAATATGTGGCAAATGTTTGACCTCAGTGCCAGGAAAGCTCATGGAGCAGATTATCTTGAGGGTCATCACGCGGCACTTGCAGGGCAAGCAGGCGATCAGGCCCAGTCAGCATGGGTTTATGAAAGGCAGGTCCTGCTTGACGAACCTGATCTCCTTCTATGACCAAGTGATGCGCTTGGTGGATGAGGGAAAGGCTGTGGATGTGGTTTACCTTGACCTCAGTAAGGCTTTTGACACAGTTCCCCACAACATTCTCCTCAAGAAACTGGCTGCTCGGGGCTTGGACTGGCGTACGCTTCGCTGGGTTAGAAACTGGCTGGATAGCCGGGCCCAGAGAGTTGTGGTGAATGGAGTCAAATCTGGTTGGAGGCCGGTCACTAGTGGTGTCCCCCAGGGCTCGGTACTGGGGCCGGTCCTCTTTAATATCTTTATCGATGATCTGGATGAGGGCGTCCAGTGCACCCTCAGTAAGTTTGCAGATGACACCAAGCTAAGTGCGTGTGTCGATCTGCTCGAGGGCAGGAAGGCTCTGCAGGAGGATCTGGATAGGCTGGAGCGATGGGCTGAGGTCAACTGTATGAAGTTCAACAAGGCCAATTGCCGGGTCCTGCACCTGGGGCGCAACAACCCCAAGCAGAGCTACAGGCTGGGAGATGAGTGGCTGGAAAGCTGCCTGGCCGAGAAGGACCTGGGAGTATTGGTTGATAGTCGGCTGAATATGAGCCAGCAGTGTGCCCAGGTGGCCAAGAAGGCCAACAACATCCTGGCCTGCATAAGAAGCAGTGTGGCCAGCAGGTCTAGGGAAGTGATTGTGCCCCTGTACTCGTCTCTGGTGAGGCCGCACCTTGAGTACTGTGTTCAGTTTTGGGCCCCTCGCTACAGGAAGGACATGGACGTGCTCGAGCGAGTCCAGAGAAGGGCGACCAAGCTGGTGAGGGGTCTGGAGAACAAGTCTTACGAGGAGCGGCTGAGGGAGCTGGGCTTGTTCAGCCTGGAGAAGAGGAGGCTCAGGGGCGACCTTATCGCTCTCTACAGTTACCTTAAAGGAGGCTGTAAAGAGGTGGGGGTTGGTCTGTTCTCCTACGTGCCTGGTGACAGGACGAGGGGGAATGGGCGAAAGTTGCGCCAGGGGAGGTTTAGGTTGGATGTTAGGAAGTACTTCTTTACCGAAAGGGTTATTAAGCATTGGAATGGGCTGCCCAGGGAGGTGGTGGAGTCACCATCCCTGGAGGTCTTTAAAAGATGTTTAGATGTAGAGCTTAGCGATATGGTTTAGTGGAGTACTTAGTGTTAGGTCGGAGGTTGGACTCGATGATCTTGAGGTCTCTTCCAACCTAGAAATCTGTGATACTGTAAAATTGATCCACCAACGCCTGAGTACCCCAGTGCGTCTGTTCATGAAATCTCCGTAGCACCCTCATAGCTACTGATTTTGGTAACACTTCCCGTCCATCAGGCAGTACCCATTTCCCTTTATCGTTTTTTTTTGTTTGTTTTTTGGTTTTTTTTTGTTTTGAACCCCCATTTGTGTCATCTTGTCTTCTTCTGTAATAGTGAAACAGAGTAAGGGGAGGGGAATGGGTCCATTCGACCACAGGGAGTTAGTCGGCCCGCACTTGTAGCAGTTTTTATAAGGCGGGCTTTCTTCCTCAGAACAATTGCATTCAATCCCATCAACTCCCCATTCACTCCAGCAATCATAACATGGAAATTCCTTTAAGCCTTTCCCACAGTATTAAGTATTATATTAAGCATTATTATATATTATTATATTATTATTATATTAATTACTATATCTTAAGTATAAGTATTAAGTATTTCCCACAGTCTGGGCAATCTTCCCTCGTTCTTATAATTCTTATACTCATTAATGCTGCCCTTTTTGTCTCCTGATCTCCTAGATTATTACCCCTAACCTGAGGGGTGAGGCCTTTTTGATGCCCTTTTATATGTACTACGGCAATTTCTTTGGGCTCTCTGATAGCTTGTAAAACCTGGGTAATCAATTCCTGATGTATTAAACCCTTTCCTTGTGAATTGATGAGCCCCCTTTCTTCCCATATTTTACCAAATGTATGTACTACCCCATAAGCATATTTTGAATCTGTATATATTGTACCTCTTTTATTTTTCAACAATTTTAGGGCCCGCAATATGGCATATAGCTCGCAAGGTTGGTCGGACCAGCTAGGGCTCAAAGGTCCAGATTCCACTATCTCAAATGTTTTCCCGTTTACTAACGCGTATCCTGATTTTTGCTTTCCCTCGACTACTTTCGAGGAACCATCCACATATATCTGTTCACCGATGGGTAATTCCACCTCCTCTAGATCAGGTCTCAATTTCGTTTGCTCTTCTATATTTCGGAGGCAATCATGTCCTAAGGACTCATTTGGTTCCCCATAAAGAAATTGAGCAGTGTTCTCTGTAGGGAGGTTGTTCCTAAGGTTAATTTTGGAGAGGAAATCAAAATTCCTTCATATTTTAATAATCTGGCGTCAGTGATCCATTTCTCTGCCTTCTGTTGCAGTACCCCGCATATATTGTGTAGAGATATTACTTTGATTTCCCCCCCAAAAGTGATCTTCTGTGCTTCTTCCGCTAACAAGGCAGCAGCTACCACTACCTGCAAACAGTTTGGCCAACCCCGGCTAACCGGATCCAATAATTTAGACAAATAGGCCACAGGTTTGTTTTTTTTTTACTCCCTGCCCATTCTTGGGCCAGCACTCCGTATGCCGTGCCTGCTGCGCTGTTCACAAAAAAACAAAACAAAACAAAACAGCCTCCTTAAATCTGGTAAGCTTAACACTGGGGGGGGCGTACTAGTTCCTCCTTTAACTTGTTCAGTCGTTCCTCATCTTCTTTTGTCCATTTGAGTAATCCATCCTTATTCAGCTTGTTATATAAAAATTTAACCTTTCCACTATAATCTTCTATCCATTGTCTACAGTATCCGGTCAACCCTAACAGTTGCCGTACCTGCCTTTTAGTTCGCGGGGACGCTAAAGCCAATATTCCACTGATTCTGCCTGGGTCTAACTTCTTAGTCCCCTTACTTAACTGGTGACCCAGGTACTTTATCTCTTGCTCCACAATTTGTAATTTTGCCCCTCCTTTTTCTTTTAAAAGGTACAGAGGGTACAGATTAACTCGATTCTCTGAGCCAATCCAAAGGCTCGCATATTCGCTCTCCTCTAAACAAAAAGGTTCCTTTGCATTTACATAAATGTTTAAGGCTTGGCAAACCCAGTCTTCAAACGACCCAGATATGGGCCAATAATTTGCCTACCTCCCCAAACTTCAACACAATAATGAATCATTTTTACTTTATCCTTTCCCCGCCTAAAAGGGGAATCACTCCAATTCTTAATCATTAACCCCAGTGGACTATCTGGGGGAATAGGGGGCAACCTAGCACTAGGCATTACCCCACCCATGGGACCAGAAGGCTTACTCTTCTTCTGTCCCATCTTCCGGAGTGCCTTCACACACACACAGAGCCACTTCCCCCTGGTCGTGGCCCAGTCCCTCGCGGGATGTGGGAACCGCACTACTGAGGGGTCCGCACTCACTTCGTCCGCAATTGGACGTCTCACACAGACGCACTCCGGGATCACCAACCCCAACCGAACGGATCACCGGCCTATACTTACCCACCCCGTGGGTCTTCGTTCGGTCTTCGTGCACAAAGATTGCTTGGGGTTACCGGTTTTATTTGCTTGTGCCTAATTTTGGGTTCGTCGGTGAAGGGCTCGAGCGGGATTTCCCGTTCCCGGGAAATCGGCGGGGCGCCTCCCCTAGAGGGATTCCCAGTCAATCCGCCTTCCTCCGAGTCACAGCACCAAATTTGTTATAAGTGAGACCATACAAATTTCTTGGTCTATCAGAAATATTTTATTAATTAAGTAAGCAGGCACAAGCAAAACAGCGCTGGGCGGCTGGGGAGTCTCCGCTCCACCACAGCACGCAACTTTCCCTTTTCAGTGTCGCCGTTTTATAGCATCCAAGTTTCGGCTTGTCAGGACTTGTTGGACCTTCTGAAGCTGCGCAGTTCGTTGTTGGGGGTCGTTGTTTTTCTTTCGATGATCATGCGTTGTGCTCGTGTTCAAGGGGGAGGGTAGTGAAGCGGGAAACAGTATTTCACAGAGTCTTTGTTTTACCAAGGATGTTTATCCAACACCCCCTCCCCACTATCTACTTGCTTAGTCTTCCCCCTTAACAAGGTCGTAAATTGCAAAACCTTATCTTCTCAGCAGATTCTCTGAATTCCTTTTAAAGACAATGAACAAACACCCGCTAATTTATCACATATATATATATATTTCTTTCCATTAGTGTTTCAAAAAAGCCGAACCTCCTCAACAGGCTTGGTGTAAAAGTTCTGACAGCACTTACTGAGCTTCTGTAACTAACCTATAGGGTGTATTTTCTCTATCCTAGTAATCTAAAGGGTTCGCTTATTCCTCAGAACGTATGGCTCTCAACTCTAACTGCAGGACGTGGAGCTGGAAGTCAGCCAAATGCAATTAAAAAATACAGTCAGCTGCCACAGCAAATGGATCTATGTGGGGTCTCAGGTACTTAAAGGTATATAATAATTGTACATAACAAAAGATACTTCTAAAACCAGTAGTTTTTCTTATTAATAATAATAATGATAATAATAACAATAAAAGGATTGCTCTAGTTGTCTGCGGTCAAATAGTTTAAATGCCCAAATGTGGGTGTTGTTTCTCAAGAGCTGACCCAGTCTGACTGAGGTACCTACCCTGGACCCAGCTGCCAGGTCTAAATTTGACAGTTCCTTCTGACTAACATAAAACTCTCTTTGTTCATGTGCTCCTGCATTGGGAATTTTACTGCTGTGCATCTCACCTCTATATTCAGGGATTTAAGGGATCTAGGTCTATCTCAGCAACAGGGATGAGGCATTAGTGCATGAATCTTCTCCAGAACAGTGAGAACCCCAAGGTATGAAGAGAGAAATCTGGGTGCTAGTGTTTCTGCCACTTGTGTTTATTTTTTATTTGAGGACTGTTTAATCAACAACTGAATACATAAGCCGGGGATTTATTTTGTTGGTCAGTCAGTGAAATTCAGGGTTTTACTCCCTCTTGCTCACTCTCTGACCATAAGGTATATTTTCACTTAAATAGAAGATGATGGAGATTTTCACCAATCTATGAAAATGTTTTACTGGTTAGTAGGCAAGACATAATCTTAAGAAGGGAAATCTCCTTCACTGGAGTTTAAAAAAAATGCTTTTTGTTATACCCATCATCCACTCCCTAGTGAGCATACTTTGATGATGATTATAGGCCATGTGGAGGATGTGTTTGGCTGCTCCACTTGCCTTGGCCACTGCAGCAGCATCCCTTTGTGCATGCAGTAGTAAAGCCTAAGGAACTTGTGTAGGTTGTGAGGTGAAAACAAAAAGTGTCTAAAGACACCCGTGGGGAGGTGGGAAGGAGGAAAGAGTCAAAGAACTGTGAGTAATCCAAAGTGTGGAATGTCAGCTCAGCCTCTGGAAAAGCCTGTGAATGTTATTACAAAGCTGGCTGTAAGTCACATTATAATAATGAAGGCAAGATCATTAAAAGGCTCAAGGTCTACAAAGTACATGAAAATGACAACAGGTTTCCAAAATACAGACCAATACATCAGTTTTTAGAAATCTCCCCCTCAGCATCCTGGAGGTGGGATGGATTCAAAAAGATTTTTTAATGTAATATATAAGAACACTGTCTGAGACCGAAATGGTGAACATGGATGAAAAATTTAAAAGTCTCCGAGTGTAGGACATTCAGAAATTTTACAGACTTCTAAAACTTTTGGAAGGCTTGTTCTGAGGTCATGCAAGGTCAAGTAGGGTCATTCAGATCATGAAAGCTGTTCTATCTGCACTTTAGAAAGACTTCCATTATTTCAATAGGAAAAAAATCGTATTAAGCAGCAATTAAGTGTTGCAGTAGCTATGTCAGGTCCTCTAAGAGGTAGAAAACACACACACACGTACACACACAAAATCTCCAAACTCTAAAAGTCAAGTAACATATCATGCAGATGAAGTAGATAAATCAAGTCAAATCAAGCGGCAGAGATTAACATCAGTATATAGTTGCTTTGTAAAGGCAAGTGGTTTTGGAAGTGTTTGGGAGGTTGCTGCTGCTGATAGCTTTTAGGGACCTTTAGAAAAATATTTTAATTATGTGAGTATTTTGAAAATGTTACTGTGGATGAGGAATTTTATAAGAAGTCTCTGCTGAGTCTAGCTTTTCAGCAGATTTTTTTGTTTGTCTGATTTTCAAAATAGATTTCAACAGTTTGGATGCTGAGTGCTGCCGAATACAGCTCCACAGACATCACAATAAATTCCTGTATATCCGCTGTATCCTTTGAAGTTTAGTTGTGGTTGGAGGAACTGAATGAATGTCTGGTCCAAGCTGGGTGTATAATTTTCAGTGTAATGATGTAATGTGTGGGAATTATAATCATTCATCATGGTCCTGGATATGTTCTAATAAAGCATTATAGTGTCTCTCTTCACAAATCTGTAGCTGTCTGGGATCCTATTAACATTTACGGAACAGAAAATCTTGACTAGTCTATGCTGAAGTGCAAAGAGAAGGATTTACTCCAGTTCACACTGAAGACAATTGCAAGGACTACCACTAAGGCAGGTGCTTACATCTCTGATCTTATAAATAAAGGAAGGTGAACATGAAAGTCAAAGACAGCCAATGTGGCAAAAGACATCGCAAAAGATGCTGTGATTAAAAGGGGAAGGAAAAATCCTTCCGTGCATGTATCAGCTCTGTCTGCAGGTCACTGAATCTCTCATTCATGTCTGCAGGTGTTTCCCTCAGAACTCCAACACCCGCAGACTTTTCTAAGGGCCTCTGCCCTAATCAGAGCAGGAGGAAAAAAATCTGAGATGAATACTGTCACTTATTCGACACTTGAGAGAGGAAAACTAAAGCCAATTAATTTAAGAGAAGTATCGAATAGAGCACGTGTGAAAGCTGCCATCTGTCCACAGAATAGGAAGACAAAAGTTTTATTGCTGAAAACAGGCACTTTTTGGTTTTATCCAAAATATTATTATCAAAAAATAAAAGCATAATATGCATATTTTATTTGATAAGAATGTTTCAGAAATAAACATCTGTTCTGATGATTTATTTCCATCAAAAAGACTTTTTTAATAAAAAAGAACATTAATTTTGCTTTGACATGCTTATTTCAGTGAAATATTCTAATTATCTGTTCAAATTATGCTTCCTTGGAAACTGTATTTGCATTTTCTTAGTGTTTTTAATTAATTTCCATAAAGTTTGAAAATGAAATTTAAAAAAAAAAATAGTCCTAGATGAAATTAAACATTTTATTCAGACCAAAACATGAAATGAATGAATGAATGAATGAATGAATTCAGGTCACCTAGTGACTTAAAGCTTTCTAACAAAAAAAATAATGAATTATTCAAAATTCCACTCTTCCCTTAGTATCATCCCTCATTGAGTTTGTAACTTACTGTGGCTCATTTTAATGCACCGGCTTTCTCTTTTAGAAAAAAAAGAAAATCACAATTCACTTTCAAATTTGACTGAGATGCATAATAAATCCCAAAGATTTAAGTGCAAAGACCTCATGTATAAAAAATCTGACTTCTCATGTAATTTGGGCTGTATAGTTTCACCTAGTGATTCCTACAATAAAGAGAATATTTTTTCTACCTGTAGACATATAGCTGTGTGCTCATTAGCTTTACAGTACATGTCACTCAGACATCCTTATTCACATAACAGGAGAGCCAATGAACCTCTAGATCACAGTAAAATTTTGCATACAGCAGATTAAGATGATGGGTTGAATCTTGTGAAAAAAAAAAAAAAAGAGTACAAAACTCTGCTAAATCCTGCTCCAGAAAAAATCACGCTGAAAGGCTTGCTTTTAGCTGCTAACAGTGTAGTGCTTGGGAAAAGACAGACACAAATTTGATTGGTGGTAGATGATGGCTTTCATATGTCTAAGATACACAGTATGATGAGAAACAGAGTTGTTGAGTTATTAGCTAACTGGCAAAACGAAGAAGAGACATTTCTAACATTTGTGCACTTTATTATGTATGGATCTCAACACAATATAGCAGAATCCTTTCAGGACAATGATAAAAGAGGACACTTAGGAGAAAAAAAAAACTCTCAAGAAGCATCTTTGAAAGACAGAGAAGGAATAAACCCCCACATATAAAAATCTCATTTTAAATTATTTTATTTTTCATCACTGGGTAGTAAGGTTTAAAAGAGACGAGTGTTATGAAGATTTGTTGTTGTTTTTGTATTTGTTTTCTAAAGCATCAGAGATCCTGAGGGAATCTATTGACTTTAATTATCTAAAGCTTTCCATAGCTTCATAAGATAAAATGCCAGACAAGAGTTGCTCAACCTATCCATAAAAAAGTGGAAGTTCCACATCCAAACTTTCAGACTGTTTGCAGTTTCATCCCCCTTTTTAATAAAAATAGAGAGCAAAAATGTCATTGAGGGTTTGTCAAAACAAACATCTGGTTCTGTCCTGCCTCCCACACAACTTTCCAGGCATAGATCTTTTCATCTGGCAAGTTAAAAAAAAAAAAAAAAAATCAGGCATTTGCTAGGAACATTAAATCCCTCTCTAGCTGTTCCACACTTATCAGGGCTTTTGATACAGTGAGTTCTCATAAAAATAAATTCATCCTGTATGCTTCAAAATCCCCATGATAGAACATGATATAGAAAGCTTCTGTAACAGCTCCTGCCTTCAATTATAATTCTACCTTTGGTGCCTGAATTCAAAGAAGGACTTCTTTTTCACTTCAGCAAACTCTGGAGCATGCTCCTGGAAGAGCACTTTTTCTGGATATCTATCTCCTGAATGTGAAGGAGATAAAATTGAAATATATTGGCAGCAGCTTTAAACTTTCAGAAATGATCTCTCACAAACACAGAGTAGCTTAGGAGCTCTCAGTGGTGAAAGATCACAGAACCACAGAATCACAGACTGGTTGAGGTTGGAAGAGATCTCTGGAGGTCATCTGGTCCAACCTCCCTGCTCAAGCAGGGCCACCTACAGCAGGTTGTCCAGGATGACTAAGGGAGGGAAAGAAAGAAGGAATGTTCTTCAGAAAGTGATAGAGAAGTAGTAACTTATGCTGACAGACCCAAGCAGGGACTTGCACAAGAACACAGGTGAGTTCTCTGTCCTCTGAGTCAAGTTTCTGGTAGGGAAACTGGAATGCATTTGTCTCTGATAAAAGCTGTGATGCACCAATAATCTCCAAGTACATATAAATTGAGATCTCCACGTCTTGACTCTATTTTTACAGTAGGTTTGTGACAACGGATAAGTAAGGAGGTTGGGATCCTAAGGAAAATTCACAGTGCAGGGAAAATGAGAAACTCAGAAGCATTGCCTATGTCTATTTCAATGTTCAGGTACTTGGACATCCCAGACCATAGTTAAGAAATTGGTACAAGTGAAAGATTCAAATCTGATTTCAGAGGAGGGATGAATAAAAGCTGCTTTTCCACTGTCACAACCTCAGAGAAAGTGGGAAGGACTGCTGCAGTCCACAAGCCAGTCTGGCCTTGATTCTTGGTTCAGTATCCATCTGTCTGAAGGAGCTGTCCTATTCTTCACTCTGCTAAAATGTTGAAATTATGTCACGTTAAGAAGGCCACCTTATCACCTTATCAAAATGGCAATAACTCTTACACTGGCAGAAGGTGCACAAGGAAAAGACTACTGCAATCTATTGTTGTGTTGAGAGGAAAAAGAAAAAAAAAAGAAAGAAAAAGAAATGAATTCTTGGATATGAAGTTTGCCTTTGATTTAGAGGTTGGACAAATGTTTGAGCAAGGGTTTGGGGATTTTTTTTGCAAAAAACAGAATCATGTGTTCGCTCTTTCCATTTATGGTACACCAGTAGCACCAGTCTCTCTTTGTAATTCATGGCCTCTCATTTTTTCTCATAATGTGTCTTCAATAGTAACATGCACAGAGGTCAGGCTGAAATCTTCATCCTCCTTATCTTTTGATTACCTACATTCCCTTGCCTTCTTTAAACCATTGCTCAGATATGATAAATAACAGCTCTCCATGCCTATAAACTTTTGACTCTAAGAAGACTCCATCTGTGTCTGTTAAGCAACACTGCTTCTCTGGTTGTAAGGTCTGCTAACAATTTGGACCAGGAATGTAAGCTGATAGACAAGGGAGGTTATATTTTGTCTGTAAAGCTTTCATACATAGGGTAAAACATACTGAGAACACAGAACTTTGGGGAATAAAAAGAATCCAAGATAAAAAAACAAATGTTTTTAGAGCTGCTATCTCCTGAGTGCTAGCTATCAGCTGTATTCACTACTTGTGGATTCAAAAGATGGATTAATGTTTGGACCACTTTGCCACTGGGCATTTACAGACCATTTATTCTGAACTGTCTAAGAGCTCCAGTTGAAAACACTGAAATCTTTGGAAATAACAGTTATCACAGTACACACAGCTTTGGTCTTCTCCCACTGCATTTTATCCTGGGACTGAACCCTGGCCTCCAGGAATCTTCTCAAAGGTCAGAATACAGCAATCATTTTATGGCAAGTCCTCTGAGGTTATGAACATGGGAGATGCCAGTTAATTTCAAATGTATTCATTCATGCAATGTCAGTATAAATCCTAAAGCATCCATCAGTGGAAAAGTCATTTTTGTCAAGATCAAAAGTTATCTTTGCAACAAAATTCCCCAGGGCATTCTTATGAAAGAAAAAGACAGATTTGAGTCACTGTTTCGAATCAGAGGGAACTGAACCAGTTTGGTTAGTCCTGATATGTTTCTGTTCTCTCTGATGAAGATAAAAACAAATTTTGCTAACCAGCAAATAATTTCACAAAACAGTACTTTTTTTTTTTCTTCTTTTTTTTTTTTTTCTAGCAGACCTGCTAAATAGTTTTATTTCACATTGGACAGCTGGCAGTCATCAGTGGCAGTTAGATCAAAATTAGAGCAGATGTAATCTCGGAATCCTACAAAAAGGATTCTCTTCTCTAAAAGAGAAAATTAGCATCACCAGACAACAGCCAATTGCCTCTATCTAATAATCACATAAAAAATCAGTAAGAAAAAATGATTTGAAATTCAGAGATCACTGGTCTCTGATTTTTCCAAGAAACATTGGAAATTCACCAAAGCTTCATTTTTGTTTGTTTGTTTGTTTCCTAAGTCACAGACTATTTGCCTGTCTGATGACAAAAAAATTGTGCTGTATTTCAGAATGATTTTATGTTTCTGAAGCTGGACAAAAAATAATTTTGATATTTTAATAGGATGGATTGGATTTCATAGAATGGTTTGGATATGAAAGGTCAAACTCCTCTGCCATGGGCAGGGACACCTCCCACCACACCTGGTTGCTCAAAGGCCCATCCAGCCAGGCCTTGAAAACTCCCAGGGATGGAGTAACACAGCTTCTCTAGGCAACCTCTGGGCAAGCCTCATCACCCTCATAGTAAAGGATTTATTCCTTATATCTAATCTAAATCTCCACTCTGTTAGTTTAAAGCCATTCCCCCTGGTCCTATCACTACATCCCCTGACAAAGAGTCCCTCCCCATCTTTCCTGTAGCCCCCTTTAGGTACTGGAAGCCTTCTCTTCTCCAGGCTGAACAACCCCAACTCCTTCAGCCTGTCTTTATAGGAGAGGTGCTCCAGCCCTTTGATCATCTTTGTGGCCCTCTTCTGGACTTGTTCTAATAGGTCCATGTCCTTCTTGCGCTGGGAGCCCCAAAGCTGAATGCGGGACTCGAGATAGAGTCTCATGAGGGCAGAGTAGAGGCGGGGGAATCACTTCCCTTGACTTGTTGGCCATGCTGCTTTTGGTGCAGCCCACGATATGGTTGGCTTTCTGGACTGCAAGCGCACATTACTGGCTCATGTTGAGTTTCTCATCAACCAACACCCCTAGGTCCTTTTCCTCAGGATTACTCTCAATCCGTTCTCCACCCAGCCTGTATTTGTGCTTGGGATAGCACCAGCCCAGATGCAGGACCTTGCACTTAGCCTTGCTGAGCCTCATGAGGTTTGAACAGGCCCACCTCTCAAGCCTGTCCAGGTCCCTCTGGATGGCATCCCTTCCCTCCAACATGTCAACTGCACCACACAACTTGGAGTCATCGGCAGACTTGCTGAGGGTACACTCGATCCCACTCTCTATGTACAGGAAAAGGTCTAGCCCTGAAATACCACAGATAAAGAAACAAGAGGATTTTGAAAGTGGTATGTTTATATCTATGAGAGTAAATGGCCAAAATACAGTAAAAGTATTTATGGTTGAAGAGCCTAGGCAATACACGAGATCATAAGAAGTAAAGACCCATAAATAACTAAATTATATTGCTGTACATGTAGCTTCATGATAGATGAAGAAAGCATTTGACTTTTGCCCAATGCCCCACAAATCTTATGTGTCCTTGGTGTTAGCAATGGTGACCAATGAAGATAAACTGGGAGAGGATAGAAAAAGGTCAATATTTGTATGTTATATTTAGGTTGAAATCAAACATGAGAATCGATGTCCTAGAAATAAAGAGAGTTTGAATGAGAAAAATAGATTTTGGGAGGAAGTTATTGTCATAATGGTCATGAAAGTCTTGGCAGGAGATATCACCTACAAGGTGATAAAAGTGAAAGGGTGCAAAAGTGAAAAGGAGAGACATTTCCATAGAGATTTAGGGGAAATTTATTGAGAATGAGAGGAGGAATAACAAGGGAAAGACATTTTAGAGACTGCACACACAAGGAAGGCATCGCAATATAGCAAGGGATGGCAAAAATCAGAGAGAATATAACTGCCAACATCAAAAGCAGCCCTGAAACAGATAAAGATAGAATGATGAGTCTGAGGTCTGACCTGAGCTCCTGGAAAGAGTGCATGTATGGTCTCTGTAACCATAAATAGCATCGCACTGGAAAGTCTGGAGTTTTGTTCAAGGTTCAAACACTAGTGGTGCTCTGCAATACATTACTGTGTATGACAAGATTGCTTCCTAAAGAAATCGACGTTACAGTTATAAGGCAAACTGATGCTGAACCAAACTCAGACATTTCTGATGCAAACAGCTGGATTATCAAGTAGTATTTAGTTTGATTCATCAGATCATGTTAACTATTTTCAGGCTGTTTAATGTGCAGTGAAATGTTTTGGGTTTTTTTGATCAACGGTCACCAAAATATGAAAAATATACAGAATACTTTGATATAGTAATGACTAGAAACTTACACATAAGGTATGTTTGTTTTAAGAAATTAAATTTGCTTGCCTGAAACTCTGAGGCAGCAGACAGGAATGCTGTATAACAGCTGTACAACAGCTTACAGTAGGATTGCTGTACAGCTGTGGTGTTTTCAAGAAATAAGGGGTACAAGGCTTTTAGAAATGGATAATAGTTTTTTATTAGAACAGCTGATGCATTTAGGGGAAAGAAAAATGTGGGAGTATCGCCATGGGGGTCGACAAGCCCCATGGTTGGTAATAATATCGGACTCTTAACGATGAGGCCATAAGGAATGTAAACAAGTTAGAAGAAACAAAGAAGGGTGATTCAGAAAACGCCTTGCTGTCTCAGACTGCTTGTTCTCCAGCCGTTAAGACATGGAAGATGCTGGGTGTTTGCTGTTGCTGGGCAAAGTTGTTGACCAATGAATAGTTAGTGGAAAAGTACCACTGGTAGAGCGAATGGTATAAGAAGGGAGCCTGTCTGCAATAAAGGGAGTTATTGTCATCAATAAAGAAGTAGAAGTTATGGATCCTTAAAGAACCCTGGTGTCCGTGTGGTCATTATGCCACAGAAAAACATCTTTTAATTGTACAAAACATTATTTATGCGTGGGGAATCTGTATGATAGTTTGCTTATTTTGTTTTAATAGCTAAATAAAGAATGTTAAAATCTTTAAGAGTATACATTAAAGACATTTATCAGGTTATGAGAAAAATCTGAAACATGACAGATGTTCAGGATTTCTACTCTTTCCTCAGGAAACCCAAACCAAATATTTGTATTATGAGGTTTTCCCAAGTGCTATCTACACTTTTGCCAGCAGGTGGGAGTAGACTCAAAGAAATTATGGACTACTGGTGTTAGCACAGCTTCCAGAACGCTGAGACATACTTCGCAGAATTGCAAAAGATAATAAAATATCTTCAGGATGTGAAGGAGTTATTTCCTTACCAAACTTTTAATAGCTTGTGTATAAATAAAAAAAGGAACATACTGTGAACTATTTATTTATTTATTTACTTTATATATGTGTGTGTTGTTTTTAGTACCACCTAAGGACCTTACTGAATTTTGGGCCATGTAGGAAAAAGCAGACCTTGTTTCTAAGAGCAATCAAATCTAAACAAGCATGAAGAAGAAGGAAGGAAAAGGCAAAGTGTTTTAGCCTTTTGATAAGTGAAGATAGGTCTCAGACAGAGGGAACATTATTAAAACACATTAGCAAAACAATACCCTATACGTATCTTTGACATGGTCAGATTTTATTTTTTTTAATCTAAGCCTCCAGAACCATGTCCCTCATTCCCTAATCATCTTATAGACCAGTGGCAAGGAGGAAGAAAAAAGTCTACATCTCCAACTGAAAACTGACTTCCTCTAGCAATGACCAGAAAGGAAGTGACCTTGAGTTAAAAGCTTCTAAACATAGCAAAGTAAACCATTTATATTATTTTCAGGTTAATACACTTGATGGTACATATCTTTAACTGTAATGATTACTGTCTAGACTAAATGAAAGTTTGGGGAAAAATATGGTTATAAATAGCTTCTGTTATGAGAAGAGTGGTTGTATGTTCTGATGCACCATTAAAGATAAGCAGATGTTTTGGCTAGGCACAGAGTTGAACCCCGTAGCATTCAATATATTTGCATAGATTCACCTTTTCTACTTCTTAACCTTTGGGTTGACTGTCTAGTCCCATTTCAACATAGCTGTCCTAAAATTGGAAACACCCTTCTATAGTGCCTGTATTTCTCCATTAAGCTACAGAGACAGGGCAGTCAGATGCATTCCTAATTTAGGCATCTCAGGTAACTGGTAAGATGGCCTTGTGCTACAGAGGTTTAGTCTTAGCTGTGAACTGGTAAAGAATATATCAGAACATATCTTAGTAATGATTTGAAATGTTTTCTTTTAGAAGCTGGAAAACTCAAAGTTCACATGTAGTTAATATTGTCTAAAACTGGAATTTCTAAACATGACCTAAAAGTACCCTCCCAGGGTTAATAATAAATATTTCTGATTTAATCCAATCAACAATTTCTCATGAAAATATTCCCATCAGAAATTATTCAAATACCTGTTATGTCTACACGAAAGGATTTATGCTAGTAGCAGATTACAGTAGTCCTTCAGAAAAATGCACTGATGTTGACCAGTTTCCAAAGATAAACAATTAAATAAGTCATCCATCTGGACCACTGTGAAGTTTCATAGTATGAAGTTGGTTACCGCTTTAAAGAAGTGGCTTTCCTTCAGTAAAGCTCTTGTGAGGCTAATGGCCACAAGCAGTGAGCAGAATTCCAGCTTTATCTCCTTTCATGAGGTGATATTGCTCTAATAAAATGTAAAATGCAGGAAAGTGGACCAAGATGTGGAAGGGTAATGTCACTAACGTGGACAACTGCATTTTTTCAGTCCTGTCTTTTAGCAGGAATACCAGCTATCTGTGCTTCGTTCTCAATATGGATACTCTGACTCTTAACTTTTGTTCACAAAGTTAAACACTGGAATCATTAATATGAAAATCAGTTTTTATTAAAAATTAGCTGAAATCATATTTCTATTTTATTAGTATGTAAATTTATGTCAGAAAAAAATCTTTCTTCTAGTTAACAATTTCTGTTCTGTGTGCCCCTAATATAAAACTTCCAAATCCCATTAACAGAACCAGCTGTTGCAATATACAATGTTAAAGTGCAATGGAAAACTGCTGATACGGTTAGTTTGGGGTATAAATGTGGTAACAAACACAGTGCAAAATCAAATACCAATCAAATGCCATTACCTTGACTAATACAGAAAATACCTTGGCAGATTAAATAGTATAGGAATATCCCCCTTGTTCTGTGGGTTGAAGCAATCTGACAGTTTGTTGGATCCCACTTAGGCACTAAGGTTGATCAGACTTCTGCAGAAATCCACAGCTCAGGTGTGGCCTTTAGATTCACAGAGGTGAATATATCAGTCTTTTAAGTATGTTTTGTTTTGTTTTTTATCCTGAGTATTTTATGCAGAGTCTTTGGTATGACACTGTTCCACAGCTTGATTCATAATCCAAGATTTATGTAGTGATCAGGGGGATTTAACCTGTTTTGAAAAGCTGAAGGCCATGAGCCAAGCTAGTTAATCTGTTTATACAAATATATATTAAGCATACGCATATCTCTTTGGAGTGCTTCCCATACTGTTCCCTGGGTACGAGGAAGACAAACAATTCTGGTAATATTACTGAGTGATGACATAAACATAAATTGGGGTGGGAATGAGCTCATGCAGCATGACAGCAAAATGTAGCTCTTAACACTCAGATACCTAAATGTGATTTTGATACCAAAGATCGTACTGTAGTCAATGGAGAGAGCCCATACAATGCTCAGAGTCTCAAGAGCTACTTGGTTGACCAGAAATATTTGTCTGCCCTCAGGTGGGCTGAATGGGTCTCAAAGAATCACTGCATGTATTGACCAGATTTATGTTGACTGTGATGGGGGTCTAGATACCAACATTTAGGTAAGCAATCTGGAGCTGAATTCCACCATTGGTGGAATTCAAAACAGTCCTGGTTTTCTATATGCTTATATTTTGTCAAAGGCACAGTTGTCTTTTTAAATATCAGTGTAAGAAAAGTTTTCTATGACAACAGAAAAAAGGATTCGAGAGCTGGCTGACGTCATCGCGGGACCTCTTTCAATTATTTTTCAATGGTCTTGGGAATCTGGAGAGGTCCCAGTAGACTGGAAGCTGGCAAATGTTGTACCAATTTTCAAGAAGGGTAAGAAAGAAGACCCTAGCAATTACAGCCCTGTCAGTCTTACATCAGTGCCTGGTCAAATTATGGAGAAGATTATCCTGGGAGTTATTGAAGCACACCTAGGGGACAACGCAGTCATTGGTCCTAGCCAAAATGGATTCACGAGGGGTAGGTCCTGCCTAACAAATGTGATTTCCTTTTAGGATAAGATCACCCATCTAGTCGATCAAGGGAAACCAGCTGACGTGATCTTTTTGGACTTCCGTAAAACTTTTGACGCAGTTTCCCATAGGATCCTACTGGACAAAATGTCCAGCATGCAGCTAAATATAAACAAGATACGATGGGTGAGCAGTTGGCTGACGGGCAGGGCTCAAAGAGTTGTGGTAAATGGGGCCACATCTGGCTGGCATACGGTCACCAGTGGGGTCCCTGAAGGCTCCATTTTAGGGCCAGTCCTCTTCAATGTTTTTATAAATGATTTGGATGTAGGACTAGAAGGTGTTTTGAGCAAATTTGCCGACGACACCAAACTTGGAGGAGTTGTAGACTTGGCTGAGGGTGGAAAGGCCTTGCAGAGAGACCTGGACAGATTGGAGAGCTTGGCAATCACCAACCACATGAAGTTTAACAAAAGCAAGTGCCGGGTCCTGCACCTGGGACGGGGCAACCCTGGCTATATGCACAGACTGGGTGACGAGACGCTGGAGAGCAGCCCCGCAGAGAGGGATCTGGGGGTTGTGGTTGACAGCAAGTTGAATACGAGCCAGCAGTGTGCCCTTGCAGCCAGGAGGGCCAACCGTATCCTGGGATGCATCAAGCACGGCATTGCTAGTCGGTCGAGGGGGGTGATTGTCCCGCTCTACTCTGCGCTGGTGCGGCCTCACCTCGAGTACTGTGTGCAGTTCTGGGCACCACAGTACAAAAAGGGCATAAATCTGTTGGAGAGTGTCCAGAGGAGGGCGACGAAGATGGTGAAGGGCCTAGAGGGGAAGATGTATGAGGAGCGGCTGAGGTCACTTGGCCTATTCAGCCTGGAAAAGAGGAGGCTGAGGGGGGACCTCATCGCAGTCTACAGCTTCCTCACGAAGTGGAGTGGAGGGGCAGGCACCAATCTATTCCCTTTAGTGGCCAGTGATAGGACCTGCGGGAATGGTGTCAAGCTGAGGCAGGGGAGGTTTAGGCTAGACATCAGGAAGAGGTTCTTCACCGAGAGGGTTGTCGCACATTGGAACAGGCTCCCCAGAGAAGTAGTCACTGCACAGAGCCTGTTGGAGTTTAAGAAGCATTTGGACTGTGCACTTAGTCACATGGTCTGAATTTCTGGGTAGACCTGTGTGGTGCCAGGAGTTGGACTCGATGATCCTTATGGGTCCTTTCTAACTCGGGATATTCTATGATTCTATGAAACACAAGCACAACCTCGGCCCCAAGTTATTAGAGAGCAGTGCCCTTCCCATTGATTGGTGCTTAAATTTTTTACTATGACTTGTGCCCTTTCTTTAATGGAGTTTAAGGTATTATGATTTAAATGTTTGTGAATTGGAGGACCTTCCTCTGTCCATTGATTTAAAAAATTAAGTACACAGCATGCTTTAGCTATCTTTTCCTGGGGGGGGGTCATACCCGTACTCCCCTTTTGTTTTTGAAGCTTAGCTTTTAGGGTACCATGGGCCCATTCAATAATTGCTTGACCCGTGGGAGAATGGGTTATACCCGTCAGATGCTAAATACCCCACTGTTGAAAAAAAGTGGGTTCCGTGGGCCCCATATCCTGGCCCATTATCTGTTTTAATCATTTTGGGGATTCTTAATGTTGCAAAAGCTGACAGAAAACGTTTGCACACATCCTTTTCCTTTTCTCCTGCATGGACAGATGCAAAAATACAGGCAGAAAAGGTATCAATTGAAACATAAACATAGCAAAGTTTTACAAATTCTGGGAAATGTTTAACAAACAATCCTTTAAGTCTATTACTATTAATGTCCATGACTGGGAGAGCATAGTTGGAGATGGTAATCCTGGTTGAAGTGCTCCCATATCTTCCATGACTTCATTAAGTTTTCTCAGATCATATAACAGTCTCCATTTTCCAATCCTTTTCTTGATTACAAACACCATCGAGTTAGTCATGGGAACAATATGTCTTGCTTTAAGTTGTTAAGCAACTCGGCCTTTGGGCCCTGCGTATCCTATTCCTCCCGGATCAAAGGGAAACAGATCCGGCTCCTTTTCAGGGCCTATAGGGCCTGGATCAAAAGGAACGTTCAGGTCACCAGGGGGCGCAACAGCAAAAGCCTGCATTTGCTGTAGAGGCAGAGGGGCTGATGGCGTAGCAGGTGGATCAGTAAATGAGCCCGCAGCTCCCTCACTGTCTGGCAAACCCCACGTTTCCGATTGTGGTCCCACATGGCTCTTTAAGGCCTCACAGACTGCTCGCCAGGTGCCGAGCAATCCCGCCGCAACCCTGTCGTTTTTAGTAGCAGAGTCCCACACCTTGACCTCAATTTGGTCCCATGCTTCAGGATCATAAACTGTCTGATTTGTAATAAAGGGAATAAACTGGAAGGTTACCAGGACATTCTTTGGTTCTAAGGCCATGTGATTCCCCATAGCGCGCAACTGCTTACCTTTGGCCAGTGAGGGACAGCTGTGTGCACGGTTCCACTTCTCTCAGCTTGAGCTTCCTTTCAGCAACTTTCAGTATGAGCTTCCTTTCAGCGACTTTCAGTGTGAGTTTCTCTGAGCGGTTTGCTGAGTTCGGCCGAATCTATCTTCATGAGGCGATCAATGTCCCTGTTCCTGTCCTGGTCCCTGTTCTGCTAGGCTGTCCCTGTTCATTCCTTTTTTTTAATCCTTGTTCTGTTAGCTTGTTCTTGGTCTTCAGGTTGTCCCTGTTCGGGTGCCACTTGTGGTGTAAGGACCACACGGGCACCACCGTACTTTTAGGATCAGTAACTGCTACTACTTTATTGATGACATAACTTTCGCCTATCCGTTACTGAGGACATCACTTCAACTCCAACTCCCCTTACTGAGGACAGACTTCCTCCTTATACAATTCGCTCTACAGCAGTATTTTTCCACTAACTCTTCATTGGTGAACAACTTTGCCCGGCAACAGCAAACACCCAGCATCTTCCATGTCTTAACGACTGGAGAACAAGCAGTCTGAGACAGCAAGGCTTCTCCTGAATCACCCTTCTTTGTTCCTTCTAAATTCTTTACATTCCTTATAGCCTCATCCTTAAGAATCTGATGTTATCACCCACCACATGGCTTGTCGACCCCCATGGCAACACTCCCACAACGTGTGAAAAGATTTAGGTTGTTGTCCAGGTGAGCACCTTGTCACCTGGCTGCTCCGGTGCTGGGACACCGGAGACAATAGTCTGGAATTAGAGGGCAGGGAAGCCAGGCGGCTGGGATCCCTTGCTAGAGATGCAGGCATTGACAAAGCAATTGGAGATGGAGCACAAGGCTTCAGCCTCTGGAGGCGTCTCCTGTCAGCTGTGAATGAAAGGTATCCCTTCCAGGAAGAACTTGTATGTCTACCAGGCAAGTGGACCACTGTGGAGAAGGGAATTCAGTACCTGAGGGAATTAGCCGTATGGGAGGTGATTTATAGGGACCTAGACAAGGAACAAATATCCACAGATCCAGATGAAGTCAAGTGTACACGACCCATGTGGCAGAAGTTTGTACGGAGTGCACCATCATCATGTGCCAGCTCATTGGCAGTAATGGCCTGGAAAGAGGATGAGGAACCTACAGTGGATGAAGTGGCTGAACAACTCCAGCAGTACGAAGAAAGTCTCTCCTCTTCCCTACAGGCCTGTGTCTCAGCTGTGGAGAAACTCTCTGAAGAGGTCCACCAACTTAAAGAGAATTTATCTTCTTCCCCATCTGTACAAACCAGTGTCTCAGCTATCAGGAGTAAACATCCTTCTGTAGAAGGCAGAAGATATAGTGGGTACACACCCCGCGCCACCCTGTGGTTTTACCTACGTGACCATGGAGAGGACATGAGGAAATGGGATGGAAAATCTACCTCGACCGTATAAGCACGGGTACGTGAGTTGCAAGGAAAAACAACTGGAAAAAAGGGCTTCTCTGAAAAGTTTGCTGCTCCAACTTCCAGCAGGCAGTCCTTTAAACACAGAAATGAAGATTCTGACCAGGACTAGAGGGACCCTGCCTCCAGCCAGGGAGAGGAAAAGGACAATCGAGTTTATTGGACTGTGTGGATTCGACATCAGACGCACAGAAGTATAAGGCTTTAGTAGACACCGGTGCACAATGTACTCTAATGCCATCAAGCTACAAAGGGCCAGAGCCCATCGGTATTTATGGGGTGACGGGGGGATCCCAACAGTTAACTGTATTGGAGGCTGAAGTGAGTCTAACTGGGAATGAGTGGCAAAAGCACTGTATTGTGACTGGCCCGGATGCTCCGTGCATCCTTGGCATACACTATCTTAGAAGAGGATATTTCAAGGACCCAAAAGGGTTCCGCTGGGCTTTTGGCATAGCTGCCTTAGAGACAGAGGACATTAAACAGTTGTCTACCTTGCCTGGTCTCTCGGAGGACCCTTCTGTTGTGGGGTTGCTGAGGGTTGAAGAACAGCAGGTGCCAATTGCTACCACAACTGTGCACCGGCGGCAATAATGCACCAACTGAGACTCCCTAATTCCCATCCATAAGCTAATTCGTCAACTGGAGAACCAAGGAGTGATCAGCAAGACTCATTCACCTTTTAATAGTCCCATATGGCCAGTGCGAAAGTCTAATGGTGAGTGGAGACTAACAGTGGACTATCGTGGCCTGAATGAAGTCACGCCACCGCTGAGTGCTGCAGTGCCAGACATGCTAGAACCCCAGTATGAACTGGAATCAAAGGCAGCCAAGTGGTATGCCACAATTGATATCGCTAATGCATTTTTCTCCATCCCTCTAGCAGCAGAGTGCAGGCCACAGTTTGCTTTCACTTGGAGGGGCACCCAATACACCTGGAATTGACTGCCCCAGGGGTGGAAACACAGCCCTACCATTTGCCATGGACTGATCCAGTCTGCGCTGGAGCAGGGGGAAGCTCCTGAACACCTGCAGTACATCGATGACATCATTGTGTGGGGTGACACTGCAGAAGAAGTTTTTGAGAAAGGGAAGAAAATAGTCCAAATCCTTCTGAAGGATGGTTTTACAAAAGCCATAAAACAAAATAATGTTAAAGGACCTGCACGAGAGATCCAGTTTTTAGGAATAAAATGGCAAGATGGACGTCGTCAAATCCCAATGGATGTGATCAACAAAATAACAGCTATGTCTCCACCAACTAGCAAAAAAGAAACAAACTTTCCTAGGTGTCATGGGGTTTTGGAGAATGCACATTCCAAATTACAGTCTGATTGTAAACCCGCTCTACCAAGTAACCCGTAAGAAGAATGATTTCGAATGGGGCCCCGAGCAACGACAAGCCTTTGGACAGATTAAACATGAGATAGTTCATGCAGTAGCCCTTGTACCAGTCCGAACAAGACCAGATGTAAAGAATGTGTTCTATACTGCAGCCAGGGAGAATGGTCCCACCTGGAGCCTCTGGCAGAAAGAACCTGGGGAAACTTGAGGTCAACCCCTAGGGTTTTGGAGGTGGGGATGGCTCATGTGAGAAGCTGAAAAGTCCTTGGCTTAGTGTAAGCACTGCTCTGCAACAACTAAACATCAGTGTGATATCAACATTATTCTCATCCTAAATCCCAAACACAGCACCATACCAGCTACTAGGAGGAAAATTAACTCTATCCTAGCCGAAACCAGGACACCCACATTTTCAGATGTATGGCCTGTCACTCATATATATTTCACTTGAGATGGAGGCCTGCTGAATTTCAAAATATCTTTAGAAATCTATCTGATAATGGTTACTTTTCAATGTGGCAAAGTAGTTAAACTGCTATTACCTTCATAACCCTTGTAGAAGGTTCATGCCATATAGAAGCGTTAGATCAGAATTAGAACACATCCCCTCAACTCTCCATCCAACCTGGCGCCACTATTTTTTAAATTTTTTATTATTTTTTTTCTGGTTATTGGGTAAAGGCAACTTCACCAGTTGAGATGACTGCATACTTCCCCTTCTTAATCTGCTAGGGTGGTATTGTCTCTGCCAGAGCAGCACAGAGGACGGCTGGAAGTGGTGACATTTTAAACTGGCACCACAAAATTTTCTGAGGTTAACTGTCAGGGCCCTATGCTTCAGCACATGTTCACCGGGACCTGGCTATGGACCTCCGTCAGGTTTGGGAGACAGGTCTGGAACCAGAAGCCAGATAGCTGAACACACCAGAGTTACCAAACCCACTGAGGAAGAACTGACCTTAACTAAGAAACTGGTGTGAAAACTATGTGTTTTGGAAGCTCAGTGTACACAGCTGCTCTAAACTCTCCTGCTTGTCCAAGATTTCCCAGGTCTCTTTGTAAGACTCATCATGAACCCACACAATGAAGGGAAGCCCTAAAAGAACAAAACATGGCAGTATTTTAACATCACAGCTGTACTGATAGGGAGTGAAAAAGGGTCAAGAAGTGAATCACAGTCATTTTCCCCCCTGGAAAATTCTGGGGCAATTTAGCCTTGCAAGTACACTTCCATACCTTACACACCCCTGGAAAAAACACCTAGAGAATAAATGCTTTCCTGTGAAAAGGGACAGATCTTCCATGGTGACAAGTAGTTGAGACCCTAGTTTTGTTCTCCAGCTGCATAAACATTTTTAACTATTATTAAAAGTTTTTCTTTTTCTTCTCATTCTGCCTGTTTGCTTGCAGTTTACTTTCCTCTGTGCCCTTGTATTCCCTTGAGGTTCCCACATGCTATGAATCACTGTCCCTCATCAAATGAATGTTTTATTACCTTACTCCTTAGTCTTTTCTTTTGACAACTTTTTTTTTTTCTTTTTCTTTTTTCCTTTCTATAAATGACTCTATCCTAACTGGGCTCTTTCCAATAGAAGTCAACAGTTGGTGCCACAAGCACTAAGAAGAGCTATTAAAGCTTTTCAACTGTTTAGAATTTTCCCTTTCATGCTTTCTGTTTTTTGGATATATGAGGTTTTAGATATATGAGGTTATTTATTATTTACAGTATGATTTATTTTATTATCTTTCATTACACAGACTGTGATGCTGGGAAACCCCAGCGTCTTCCTGGAGCTCCTATCCTTTTACCATGCATTATAAATTAGGTAATGAATTACTAAAGTAACAGTCTGTATTTTTCCAAACAAGTTAGACACTGGCCACTCTGCTAATACTAATACTCTTAATGTTTTCTTTAAAGACCAAAATGCTGAAAGGGCCAGAAGAGCTTTCCAATAACTCTGAAGCATTCAAACTGTGCAAAGAGTGACCTCCAGGTCTTCACTAATCTCAGCGTGGCTCCTGCCTAGTCAGACAAAAGGCAAAACCTTTTTGGCTCATCTGCCTTCAGAAACCACAAGATTCCCATTTTAATGGTTATGTTTTATTTATAGAGCAGCTGCCTACAGGGTATATGGGACAGTTGGTATAAGAATCTTGTCTTTTTTTTTTTTTCCTTCTTTCACTTCTGTAAGCTTTTGATCTCTCTTTGCCTTTCCCAAAATATTTTCCCTGTGGCCTCTTCCTCTCCATCACTTGTCCTCTTCAGCATCTCCACAGAACTTTTCCTAATTTGGAGGAAGGAACTTGAGGTTGGACTAGGTGATCTTGGAGGTCTCTTCCAACCTAGATGATTCTGTGATTCTGTCATTTTCAAAATGTCCTTCCTGACATTTAACACAGCAATGGTTATGATAAATGTTGGTACAGAGGAGGATAGATTTCTCTTCCCAAAGTATCTGCCTGATTGTTCTGAAAGAACAAACTCAGGACTCCAACTCCCAGTGCTTGAAATGCTCTTTGTAATACACTGTGCCTCTTGGAGAAATGTAAACTGTGGTGTAGACACAAGCTCTGGACTCATCTCACATCACTTCCAGCCCCAAAGTGAAGCATGTGGATGCCATAGGCTTCTTCTCTTATCAATAAAAGAGATGGATGCCTGCATAGGTAGGTTCATTCAATCCTGAAGTTTGATTCATTTCCTGGAAATACCTCTTCAGTCTGTTAGCAGTAGCAAGAGTCCAGGATGGCCAAATACCTCCTTTAGATTTCTTCTGTAATAGGAATGAATGTTTCCCAGGGAGCATTTCTGAACACTGAGAATTGACCGAAATAATTCTCTCAGCCAACTGGGGAGAAATTTTCCTCCCAGTGCAATGTCCAGGAAACAAACAGCTTTTCTTTTGCATCCTCCTGCCAAAGCAGGTTCCTTAGAGCAGGCTGCCCAGGTAGGCGTCCAGACGAACATACAGTTAAAAAGGTACAGTTGACCTGCACCCTAACAAGGACATATCAAGTTGAATAAATGCTGTAATATGTGATTTATGACCTAATCTCTTCAAGTATTTTTCTTTTCCCACTTATATCTACATTAAATGATTCCAGTGTTAGTGAATCTAATATACAACGTATATTGCACTGAGTTTGAGGGGGCAGGTATGAGATCTAATTACTCAACTCGCCTGATGGAGGATAACGTTGGAGTTGTCAGATTAATGTCAACTGTAAAAAGATACAAGCAATTACCATTTTTTATGGCTTATTTTCTTCTGCTCTTCCTGCTTTGTAGTGCTTGAAACTTGTAGATCTTCATTGTTATTATTAATAGTAACAATTTAGTTATTTTCTATTTGGGGAAATATGTAGGTGTTTTTTCAACTTCCCTTAACAATTTTCAATGACAGAGCTGAACAGTTTTTGCCTTGGCTTTTTAGTTGGATATACACAGCATTTGCAGTATATATATATATATTTAATATTGTCTGAATGATGAAAGTGGGTGTAGGTACTTATCAAACTCACAGTCTGATTGTACATGCACACTGTAATGCATAAAGAGGTGCTAATATTTGTCTCAGTGAATTTTGATCTTCAGCAGAACAAGAGTCATGATAGTTGTGAGCAACAACTGCCTCCAAAATAATTCTTCAGCCTAAACATCTTATTGTTGGGACTGTCCAAGGGAAAAATCATCGAGATCCCATTCCATACCAATGGCTTTGCAAACCTGTTACCTGCTTCTGTGCTTCCACGAGTTATTTCTTGCTATGTGAAATCCACAAAATGCTTGGGAATCCCTTGAAATCATTATCAGTCCAGGTCCTATAATTTGATCCTAAGTTCTCAGTGGTAAATAATATTGATAGGATTTCCTGCTGAATTGTCCTAAAATTCAAATAAAGTAAGAACTCTGTCAACTAGAAGTTTTAAGTAAATTGACCACCAAAGTTTTTGTTTGCAACCTGAAGGTTCTCTTTTAATCTTTCTTCTTTTTCTTTTCCTTAAAGAAGTCAAAAAATATTCAAAACTATGGAGAGTACTATGTAAGGAAAATAAACACCCTATTTATCTCAGAAAACAATTATTTCATGTATAAAGAGAGTTTTGATAGAAAATTTTTCTGTCAGCAGAAGTACAATGAGGAACTGGGTATTCTTTACAACCCGTGCATATTTTTTCCAATGTCTATTTCATATCTAAACTTACACCATTATTTTGTCATTTCCTACAGGTAATCTATGTTAAATCACCTGTTGCTCTTTTCACTGGTATAACTGCTTTAATACTCAGTGAAGGAACCCATATGTTGTGCAATCTCCTGCTTTGGATCTCTCTCTATTCTTATCTTAGTGAGTCTTATACCCAGCTCCCTGTTCGGCAAGATGATATTAATTTAAGCTTTGGGAGAGTATGAGCTAGATTTGGGAGTTGTAGGTTTGATTGCTGAGATGCCCATCTTGACTGACAAGTTTAAAATGCTAAAAATCAACAGAAGACTTGTTTTCAAATGTTTATGTAATTTCAGAACAATAAAAAAAAATAATCTTGCCATCTGCTTCATACATTTTGAAAAATGATTTTTAGAAGAGCAAGTAAAGGAAAAAATATCAAGGAAAGAGATGGAAAAAATATAATCCTTGAGGAGTGAAATTCATATTCTGATACCTGCAAACTAAATCTAACATGGAATAGTTGGTCCTTAGTTTTATATTCCATGAGCTTTAAGCACAATATTAATCAAGTACTTATCACAGATACTTCAGGAGTTCCAGAGTTCCAGGTTACATGCTGTCCTGGTTCCAGTTAGGACAGAGTTAATTTTTCCTCATAGTAGCTGGTAGGGTGCTATGTTTTGGATTAGGATGAGAAGAGCGCTGATAACATGCTGATGTTTTAATTGTTGCAGAGCAGTGTTTACACCAGGCCAAGGACTTTTCGGCTTCTCGCTCTGTCCTGCCAGCGAGCAGGCTGGGGGTGCAGCAGGAGCTGGGAGGGGACAGACCCAGGACAGCTGGCCCAAACTGGCCAAAGGGGTATTCCATACCATCTGACGTCATGCTAAACAATATATAGGGGTGGCTAGCCGGGGTGGGGGGCGGGCATCGGTCAGCGGGTGGTGAGCAATTGCGTTGTGCATCACTCGTTTTCTTACACATTATTATTATTAATACTATTATCACTATTATCACTATTATTATTATTATTATTATTATTATTATTATTATTATCCTGTCGTAATAAACTGTCTCTATCTGAAGCCACAGGCTTCATTTTCCTGATTCTCTCCACCATCCCAGAGAGGGAGGGGGGAGGGTGAGCGAACGGCTCTGTGTTGTTTAGCTGCCAGCCGGGTTAAACCACAACACATGCAATATAACTACACAAAAGTTTTGATAAGATTATGAGGTTGGGATTTATAATCAGTTTAATGGACTCATGACTTACCTTTGTTTATTTCTATCAAAGTGGTTAAGTTTAAACCCTATTAGGAGTGTAAATACTTATTTGCTATTAATATAGATAGTTTCTTATTGTTTAAAAAGTATGAAGAAATAAAACTATACAGCATTTTTCATTTTGAAAAAAAGGTACAACATCAGTTCATTCAGGAAAAAAAAAGATGAGGATCTGATTCTGATAAGAAGACTACTATTGCTTAAGGAAATTATAAGAATTATATTTATTATAAGAGTTACAGAATTTTTAAATTAAACAATATTAAGTATTACAAAAAGATTAATGTTATCCATTTGAACAACAAAATAAAAAAATAACATCTGACTGGAAAAGGGGAGACGGGAAGGAAACAAATATAGGCTGTTAATGGGTTTTACTCTCAATTATGTAAATGTTTTGGTAAAAAGAAAAAAACATGATTTATTTCCAGAAGACATTTTCGACATATAATTGTTTTTAAGTGGTTCTCAAAACAAATTGTTTCTCCAACCTTTTCAAGTGTTCAGTTGAAAAGAATATTGAAAAATACCAGTGTATTTGGGCAAATTGAAAAAAAAAATCCTTCAAGATCTTATATTCTTTGAAATAAAAAATGGACAACGGTCAAAGAAGGGATAGCAATTAAATATGTGACATGAAATAATATTATAATTTAAAATCTTTAATTTTGACAACCCAGAAGGAGGAAAACCACATGTTCCTTGTAATATAATAGTTCAACCTTTGTCCTTAGATTGTTAAAATCAACATTGTTTTTGCAAATCCATGTTCCTTTTCTGCATGGGGCTTCATCTGACACTTTCCCTCTCCGTTTTCTTTATAAGGCATGTAAATAGGTTCTTAACTAGAATATTTAATTACCTGTAAGCCATAAAAGATTTACTGGGGGGTCTTTTTATGAATTAAATTCTGCTTCCATCAGCAGATTTCACTAGTTTTCTGTTGGAAGCCAAATCTGCCTACAGAAGCTTTATAACTCACAGCAAAACTGTTTTTCAACATGGTTCTGATGGAAGATTTGCAACAAGATGTATTACTGAATGTGGGTCATATGGCTGAGACCATACTGAAGAGCAGTATGAAGAAAGTGATATGCCTTCTAATTCTATTGTCTCTGAAAATGAATACAAATGATTTACTGAAGCATTTCATCTACTAAATGTATACATTTGTGAAAGATTTAAGTACTACTGGAGGAAAAAAAAAGCACTTTTGCTCCTGAAATATCTAACATGGAATAAGAAAAAAATATAAAAATACTTGAAGAGCATACAGCAAGTTTGGTAAGATTTACTTTAGGAAAAGTCAAATGGAGTACTTTAAACTATATTTAAAAGAAAAATATATACTTCTATAGTTTCTTACATTTGATATGTTAATGGAAACTAAGATCTAAGTCAAATTTACTGCTACTTACACTAGAAGTGGTGCTGAGTATTAACAAATACCAGAGAGGCTGCAGCTTCTTAAGCTCCCTTCAGCACAAACTTGTCCTGTAAGCAGTAGAAAGTGTTATAATTTATAATCTGTATGATTTTGCCCTGAAAAGGATCAGGTGTTCCCATTAGCAGTTCTGGTCTCTGTTGAGAGTCTGTCACTAGGACAGTGGTAGGAAGAAGGTTCCTATGACACAACTTGGTGTCCCTGACGTTGAGCACCGCCAGTTTCTGTCATTGTAGAATTAAAAACACCTTCACCATTCACATGGGTGCAGGTCTGAGGAGCTGCAGCTTCCCACCACTCTTAAATGATATCCAGTCAAGAAACATATCTTCCCTCTATTTCTGGAGTAAAGCTCTCATCATCTGCCATTCTGCCTGCATAGCATAAGCATAGGTGAATAAGGTGCTATTCTGGCCCTAATTCATGCTGTGGTTTATATATACCAAATGTTATTCTCCCTGCTCACCACAGATTGATGCAAGGCACATTAAGAAGTTAGCAAAAACTTGATTCTGTTGTAGGTTAAGTGCACAAGATCTTCTCCAAACTACAGAGATAAAAAAATCAGAAAGGCACTTAGGAAAAATTATGTAAGTCAATTACTGACTATGTTCAACTTGCCTGCATAATTACACATATGATAGCCTGAAGAGGTCAGATTTGCTTTTCAGAATTATGATAGTTTGCCTCTAATCAAATTATGTTCAGAAATATCCTTTCTAATTTGATTTTCAATGACCAATCCAAGGATAGAGACAGAAATTCCTGCTGTCATAAACTAGCTTGAGCAGTTCATAAAGTTTTTGTCTATTTTGTTCATTAACTCTATAAAGCTCTCTGTTTCTGTTCCCAGAGCTGAGCTCTGGTGACAAAATGTGCAAATATTCTTAGTCTGCTTCAGTGCAATGTCAGCTGGACTATTTTAAATCACCAGCCTCTCTGATTTAATGATCTATTAAGCCGACTGACCACACTGAAATCGATTAGAAGCAATCATTAGATCTGTTACTGTGACTCAGCTAGGAAGATGGTAATGAACTAATGGTGGTCAACAGCAGTCTTAAATCCCAACAGTAGTTTTTGCAGAGATCATGAATTTATGCCCTAATTTCCTGATGTTGAATACATTCTTAGTATGTCTCATGATATGTTTATCTCTGCCTTTACCATTTAGTATTTGTTTATTATAAATATCACATCAGTTAATATTTGTGTTTTTATACATGATGGTTAATAAAGACTCATAGTTTGGCCAAAATAACAACCTCCCACTTCCAGATTACTGGGATATGTTCCCTGTCTGCATAGTTTACAGAAAATAAACAGCTTAAAAATATTAGTACGAAAGGGCAAGACTCTTATAAATTCCTCACTATGAGCCAAAATTCAACTTCATCGCCGTAAAACTTGCAATATATCCATTATCTTCAGATTAAAGCTAAAAGCTTTTGATATGACAAGCAGGCAATTCATCCTGTTTATCATCTGACAGCTAATTCCCTTCTCCTCATGCTGCAATAGTGGAGTACAAGTGTTCATTTTGTCACACTAGCTTTGCCCTGCCTGAATTTCTTTCCTTAATGCCTGTTTGTATTAATCTCCAGATTGTCTTCAAAGTGAGAAGGTAGATTATATCCCTGACAAAATTTTAGCACTTTTAAATAATTGATATAATCTAACTGGAGCTCAGAGAGGATTCTTAACCATTCAATCAATCTATTTTAAACAGTGAGCACAGACTGGGGGAAGTGGAAGAAACAGAGATGGAACGTAATGGCTGCTAACAAAAAAAGAGTGTGCCTAGAATATCCTTTCTTGATTTTAATTTTATAAATTTTCATTTGCCTCTAACTGCCTTTCTGGGTGAATGTACCAGTAGTCTGAGTGTTATATTTACCAGTTACTGTATTCCTTACTTCTTTGGATCTTTGCGAAGGAAACCTCCCAGTTGTTTCCACTCAACTTGGAGCATGTGAGACAACTATCAGTACCTGGGAATTAAAATGATACTTAACATCAGAAGTTTTCAACTTCAAAATATTATTATAGAGCCAACAATTCGGAGGATGAAACTTTTCAGAAATCTTTTAAAATAAATAGGCAGCCCTACTCTTTTCTAACATTAACAGACAAGACAGAACCTATACTAGTGACCATTTGAGTGAAGTACATACCCTTCATACCAAGACTTTCTGCAAGGAATTGCAAAAACAAAGACAAAATCCATGAATCAGTTACCATGCACTAATGCGGCCTTTCATGATGGAGGAGTGGAGTAAGGCAGACGTGGCCATTATCTCTGATACTTAGAGTTACTCAGCCTGAGGCTTTGCTCTGCTGGGATAAGCTGCTCTGGCTGTAGGCATCCCTGAGCTGGCCTTAACAGAGCTCCAGCAATCCCAGGAAGCAGTCTGTGTCTCTCACAAAATCCTTTGCATCATTTTCATCTTCAGCGATATCTTCCCTCTGTTCCACCCCACCCCCATCCTACTTATAAGAAAAGACAGTCACTTTCTGAAGCTTTTATTTTTAATGCCCTGTTTTTTTATCTGAGTGTAACAGTGGAGGATGATTGAAGAGCTGAGACCCAAAGACTCTTCAATTTTCAAATTGGTTTAATTTGATGAAGAAGGAATGCTACGTTTTTTAAATTATATGATAAAGAGGAGCTGGTAGCTTGTCAGCGTGAATCTGAAAGCAAATTATTTCCACAAAAAAGGACGATGTATTTAACCAGACAAGTAATTATGTTGTGGTACTACTATCTCCCCTGCTTCAGATTAGAAAAAGAATTCAATTATCCCTCCATTAGATCAAAAAATAATTTTAGTGATACATTCAAATTGAATTCATTTATTCCTAAGCATGTTCTGGATTAACCTTCATGCATTTTGCTGATTAGAATCTTCAGTCAATACTTTTACTTAAAAATCTACATTAACTTGCTACAATCTTTATGTTAACATATTGTTATTGATTTTTCTAATGCATTATATTATAAATCATATTTAATTTTCCAGATCAGATGAGTAAGCTCCTCATTCAGTTTAATAAAATCATTTTTTTCTGTGAATTTGTTTGTTTGTTTTGTTTTGCTGTTGTTTGTTTGTTTTTGTCTTCCTAGCCTGCTTTCCTCGTAACAAATATATTTTCATGACCTTTTTTGAAATATTGCAAAAGTATAAGTTCAGAGGTAAAGGAAAACAATCTTCTAAATAAAAAAGCAGATCATATTTTTGATTTATAAATCTTTTGTTTGTTTGACTTTTACATTTTAGAATTTAACTAACATTTCACATGATTCCCTGTCCCTTTCCTTCTCTTCCACAACATAATAGAGCAGGCTAGAGTCACATGGAAAGATAAAAGTGTTGCAAAGGACAAATAAGAGCAGGGCCTTGGCCAGCCTTTGTTATCTGCTTGAAGCTTTGCCCTTCTCAAAACTACATTTGGGCTACTGGCATTTTAAACCTGATCTAATTAAGGGACCTAGTGTCTGCTTTGTTTCTGGAAGACTTCAGATTTCAACTAGATGTTTTCACTAAATACAAATTACACTTTAGTCAAAGGTTATAGTTCAATATAGGGGTAACTTTCAGACCAGCCTAGATGAGCTAATGGCTTTTTCTGGCCTTAAGCACTATGAATTATGAATAGTAACTAGCAAGACTCCTGGGCTAAAATGACTTCATCCCTAAGAAGCAGCTGCTTACAGAGTGGTCCAACGTTAGAAAGCTGCAAGGCTCAACTTTAGGTTTTGTGACCCCATCCCTACCAATCTCCTCTCTTTCTGAACTTCATTAATCTACCAGCTCTACCTCCCAGATCTGCAGGGATACACCTATGGCAGCTGGTCCAATCTCCACATCAACAGTGATTGTATTTGTGATTGTACAGGCTCTTTGTAGGCTTAAGAGGTTGGTTGTGAGAGACTTATGTAAAAAAATGGCAAAAAGCCATTTCGATGCCTTCTTAGCATCAAAGTTAGTTATGTCTGAAATCTTTGGACATTCCTGAATGACATTCACTTCAGTGTTTTTAATTTTTTGTAGATCAGTTATTTGAATATTGAATAGGCTATGAGATGAGAGATTTTCAGATAGGATTGTTGCCTAATAAATTGACCCAGAAAAAATGATGTATGTTTCACAAGAGATTTGCTTCCAAGAGGAAATTTAAAGACTCATGCACACACTCTACCCCTGAACATGAGTGTATAAATGTACATACATACACACAAAATATACAGACACACTAAGTAAACTTAATTTTCTGTAAAATCAGCTTAGGTGACTTGCCTGAAATAAAAGTTTGATTTTAGATTCTTTTAACTTGTTTAGATTAACATTATTCATGGCTTTTCCTAGCCATTGATTTAAGAAACAAAAGACCTACATTTAGCCCTCTTAGGTTTGTATTAGAAATAGCTTCTTTTAGTATTAGCTATCAATTTGCAACTAATGTCATATTTACAGTTTGCCTAGTTCTTAATCTATTTAACTTTATTGCTATTGTATAATGGTTACACAATCACAGTTGTTGTATAATGTATTAAATGAAGTTCCATGGAATTTCTTCAGTGTATGTAGTTAACTTTTCTGTTTTAACTTTCTGGCTTAACTGTTTAACTTTTATTCTGAAGGAATTAAATCAGTCCTGATAATTGTTTTCCACAAATTCATGGTGTCTGGCATTTTAACACCTGCAATTTCCCTGATATTCCAAATGGTTTTTAAAACGCTGCATCAACAGGCCAATGAGTTTAGCCAGCTCTTTAAGAATATCTAAGGACAAGTTTTCTGACTTTTTTTTTTGTTATTAATGTATATACGCATATATATTTCATAGATAGTATTAAATTCCCATCTCATTAATAAATGAATTTTATGTCTTTTATCATCATTATGTAATAAAAGTGATTATCTTTAATAAAAGGATAGAGGTATTAAACATTTCAGAAATAATTAATAATTTTACTTTCTGTATTTTGCAAAGGTTATAGATGCAGCTATGGCCCAAATATAGTTTAAATTCTTAAGTTACCTTACCAGCATGCACTATAAATTTTCCCAGTGATGTTTTAAACTACCTAATCCATTCTCTGAACTTCAAAAATCAATACATCTTGGAAGCTATGTCTGTTTTCCTTTTTGTTCCTTTGTTGCCATTTATTTTCATATATTTGTATTTATTGCTTTCCTCACTGGAGAACTTAGAAATGTGATATGTTCTTAGCAAAGTTATTGTTATCTGTGAATGTTTAATTTTGACTTTTTTTTTACCAATAAAAATTCTGAACCCTCTTTGTTAATAAATATTAAATATATTTTTTCATTAAATTACATTCCTCATTTATTATATTCTTAATTTTTCTCTGATTTGTACAAGTGGCCTATATGAAAACAAAATATTATTGGCTACTAGGCAGCACTCTGCCCCTGTTTAAAGTGTTCATAAAACAACAAACTTAAAGTTCATTTTTATCTGAAATAGAAAAGCAGTGATGTATTTTCAACGATCCCTTTAAAAATTCTAGTGTAAGATTTTGGAGGGCATTGCTTTACTGATAACTGAAACCCACAGCTTTTATCTCTTATGCTGAATAACCTTCAACTTAATTTTACCTGTGTTTTCTACAGAATCTTTTCTCATTTTCCAATTCCACTCTATGGCCCGAAACAGATCTTTACTGAAAGCCTTTTTTAGGTTCAGTCAAATCACTGATCTATGTGAAGTTACTACCCTGGATCACTAAATCAGTAAGTTGGAACCAAGCAATGGATTTATTTGAGGTGTCACTCCCACACCATCTACCAGCTTTGTCCCTTCTCAGGCTCCTACAGCCTGAGTCCAATGTCCCACTCAGGGAAACTGTACCAAGATGTCAAAAAAGCTAATCTTATAAATATAGTCGCTTCAATATTCTTTCTACTCCAGAGCTTTGATATCTTTGCACTTACTTGCATTTGCTAGTATTCTGCTGTTCTGAATTTCATTTTGCTAGTAGTCTTTCATATTCTTGCTTTAACATCCTTCTTATATCTTCACAGAGATAGAAGAATTTGCTTGTGTGGAGACAAGTCATGGTTGAAGCTCATCCCATTTGCACTGTAATAGTTGTCAAGTTCAAAATTTTCCCTATCACTTGACATAGATGTGATGGTTATGTCTTACCCAGTCCTTATACACAGGATTAAGTGATCCCTAGAATAGCTAGCTGGATTTTCCTAATCTCTTTCAAAGTCCTTTAAGACTACTGTACTGTATGGTTACTAACAAATAACATTGATCATGGTGCATATCATTATCATTGGATTTACTAATTTCCATTAAAAGAATACATTATTCAGATACCTACTGTATTTTTACTGCACAAAAATCTCCTTCAGACTGGGTCCCGGGAAGCTGCAACAAGAAAAATGAGTAATATTAAAAAGGACTTTGCATCCCAGGGAAGGATGTTGAAGGGATCGGGGGTGCAGGTAGCGTTCTCCTCTGTCCTCCCGATGGGTGACTGGGACCCAGAAAGAAGGAGGAGAATGGGACAGGTGAATGACTGGCTGAGGGGGTGGTATCTGGACCAAGGCTTTGGGTATTTTGATCTTGGGCAGGCCTTTGAGAAGCTGGGTATGTGGGCTGCTGACGGACTCTTGTGGCATAATGACCACGTGGACACCAGGGTTCTTTTAGGATCAGTAACTGCTACTTCTTTATTGATGACATAACTCCAACTCAACTTATTGAGGACAGGCTCCCTTCTTATACTGTTCACTCTACAGCAGTACTTTTCCACTAACTATTCATTGGTCAACAACTTTGCCCGGCAACAGCAAACACCCAGCAACTTCCATGTCTTAATGGCTGGAGAACAAGCAGTCTGAGACAGTAAGGTGTCTGTCTCCTGAATCACCCTTCTTTGTTCCTTCTAAACACATTACATTCCTGATGGCCTCATTGTTAAGAGTCTGATGTTATCACCAACCATGGTGATTCGTGGAAGAACTCTACAACTCAAAAGCAAAGGAGTTATAAAGTAGGTATGGGGTTTATTTCGGTGCCGGGTGCATGCAGGATAGCTCCCAAAGGCATATGCAACAATTCGCTCACTCGAGTTCTCTTTTATCCCCTAAAATATTACATATGCATTAAGTTTCAGAACACATTATGCGTATTCATTTCCTAGCTCCACCTAGCCCCACTTCATATGCTAATTATCAGTCCTTCTGCGCTTGCGTAGTACTCTCTGGTGGTTGTCCGGGTGGTCGTCGGGATGAAGTAAGACGTCTTCATCAGAGATGAACTTTTCACCTTGTCTCCTTGTGCATGTTCTCTGAGCCCTTGGTCACAGTCCGAACCATAAGGTTGGTTTGATCCGATTCTCGGGGTCCCAGGGGCTCCTGTTATCTCAAGGCCTAAGTGCAGCACAAGCACAGTACATTGCAAACGTACCACATATTAAGCAATGAGTGTTGCCTACATATTCATTCTTAATCAATCGCCCTCTAATTTCTAACCCCATGTCTCAGTCCCCCCTTTTCTAGAAAGTCTAGTAAATTCTTTTACTTAATACAAAAATTCTTCTTCCCAGTCTCTACGTTATGTATCCCTCAATGCCTTGCCATGTACTTTCAACAAGGAAGCTAATATCGCCATTCATTGTAACATTTTCCAATTCCAAACAAGTATTACAAAAAACAGTACTAAACTTATACCAACTAATATCACTAAAACAATAATTGGGTGACACAATGTATTCAAAATCCCAGTTGCAGTTGGCGACCATCCAAAGAGTGCATCCCACCAGTTGTGAATTGCTTCTTGTTTTACTCTTTGCAAAACTCTGCTTATTTCCTTCCTATCATGATGGACAGTGATTAGAGTCTTCTCACCATTTTCCTGAATGCCTTTTAAAATTTTTAATCAGGTCTTGTTTTTTAACTAATTGCCTCACTAACATGAGGTTCATCCCAATAGGTGTAGGTAATAACTTGTGATACACTGTGTTGTTAGACTTGATCAACTGGTGGGATACCACTGGTGCCAAATATAGAAAATCACACCCGACAATTCTAACAAAGTTACAAATACAAAAGTTAGAACAATTTTTGCTTGGGAGAGTTATAGTTTCCTTATCTACTTCTACAAAAGCACAAGCAGTTCTTAAACACACACAGCCTTGACCAATATATATAAGCAGTCTTTTGACTAGTATTTGGATGAATTTCAAAGTGGCAAACACCTTGCTCAGTGTCAAGACATACGTCCTGAGCATCAATCAATTTTGTTGCTTTCACAGATAAATCCTTGTTGTTCCCAGGTAACACATGATTCCAGATTTACAGTCTGCCATTTCCCACTCCCCATCCGTGCCCATGTTCTATGCTCCAAAGGATAGAGCACTGTTTCCTCATGGTTTAATCCTAGTGCAATGATGGGGTGGATAACATAAACTGTGGCATTACGTATAGTAAGCACAAAGGCAGTAGCCATGTTAACAATAGGATCATAGGTAAAATTTACCAGAGTCCACCAAGATTGGAACTTCCTCTCAAAATCATTGGCATTGTCCCAAACAGCCTTTCAGACCAGGAAAACGCCTTCACTTCCTTCCCTAATGATCAAGGCAGCTGTTGCCTGCATCCATAACTGTGCTTGTATACAACTTAAAGCTAAAGATACATTATCTTGAACCATACTAAGTGCATCTATTATTAGTTTGTGGTCTTGGTCTTCAGCCTTTTCCCATCTCGGTAATACCTTGGCAACTTGCCATTGGCTAGTTCCCAGTGCCAATAAGGATGATTGTAGGGGCTGTTTCAGTTTTGTCAAATCACTTTTTGCTGTGGCCAGCTTATTCATTGATATTTCCGAATCAATTCCATTTAAAACTCCTAATCCTGTTCCTAGCATTAAAGTCTCTTCACGTCCTGCCCCTGAGGTGTGCTTGCTTTTGTGACCAATATTGTCCAGCCTTCAAATGATGTCTTTAGGAAAGGAGAGCAGGCTGGTTGAACTTCCGAGATGTTAATTTGTATTAGCAATTCAACACGCTTGAGAGACCATTCTGGATTAAATAACAGTTGTTGTTGGCCTGTGTTCCTTACTACATATGGGCCTGTTTCATAAATTTTGGGTTCAAGTTTGGTTTGGGGTTGGGCATAGGTTGTAGGGGGTCCCACTGTTGTAGGAAGTACAGCATATATTTTAAAATTTAATACGAGGCCCTCACCCTCCTTGATTTTGAGCTTTTGGCCATTATTAGTCCAGAAACAGCTAATTACTACGGTTTGTGTTAATATAAAATTATACCAACAATATAATTTACCTGGGCAGATACAACCTTCTCGTTGGCCACTTTTGGAAATCAGTTTTACTAAAATCCCCGTTACTTTCTCGTGGGTCTTTCCATTAATCATTTGGCACCCTATTTTAATTTCGTCCCCTACGGTTCTTTGGTGTGTCCACTCTTTCCCGAATTTTTGCCATTCCGATAATGTATGTAAATGGTCACCATTTGTTCGCCACTTAACCACAACTGCTAACTTTCCATTAATGCTCTTATCCTCCGTTGTTATGGCTTCGGACCAAGGCCACTCACCTTTCTCTATTATAATAGAGGCACTTTCCAATTCTTGAATCACAATTACGACTATAAGCCACACAAAAAAAAATTCTTTTAACTAAATTTCTGCAAAATACTCCCGACTGTAATGCCCTCATTTTGCTCGAGTGAGCTTTCCAGGGGGCTTCTGGAGCTTTCTTCACTCAGGAATGGTGAATCCTTCTCTGCAAGAGACTTGACATATACATAATCTCCAGGCTGCATGTCATGCACCGGTCCATCCAGCTCTCTACTCTGAGTTCCAGCCACGTTTTTCTATTTCTCTAAGTTGCTTACTCAAAGCCACCAGAGTCAACGTCTCTTCCCCAACCTGGGTAGACATTCCCTTCTGGACCCTGTATGGTCTTCCGTTAAGCATTTCAAAAGGACTTAATTTTTCTTTAGTTCGGGGCTTAGTCTGAATCCGCAGCAATGCTAGCAGGAGAGCTTGGGGCCAGGGCAAGTTAGCTTCTTGCCCTAACCTTAAAATTTGTTGTTTGATCAAATGGTTCATTTTCTCCACTTGACCACTCGATTGGGGGTGGTATGGAGTGTGGAGTTCCCAATCTATGCCCAAATGCCGACTAATTTGCTGTATTATTTTTGAGATAAAGTGTGGCCCCCTGTCTGAGGACATGGTGGCTAGAACTCCGAAGTGTGGTATTATTTCTTGTAACAATATCTTGGTTACCTCTCGGGCTTTGGCAGTCCTAGTGGGGAAAGCCTCTGGCCATCCTGAAAAGATATCTGTTAACACCAGTAAATATCGATACCCCCCTTTTCTTGGAAGTTCAGAAAAGTCAATCTGCCACTGTTGCCCAGGCCCATGGCCTTTTCCAATTTGACCCAGTTTTGGTTTGGGGGTATTTTTGGAGTTAGTCTGGAGACAAAGATCACATTGTCGAGTTACTTGAGTGATGGTAGCATATAAGTTCCTGGCAGTAATTTTTCCAATTAGATAGGCATACAAGGCGTCTATTCCCCAATGTGTTTTCCAGTGTTCTTCCCTTATCAGTGACCACAATAAATTGGAGGGGATGACTAGCTTCCCCTTCCCTTCTTTGGTAATAGCCCATCCCTCTTGGTTATATTTTCCCTTTTGACTTGATTAATTTTCTATCCTTTTTGTTATATACAGGCTTACCTTCAAGGGGAATCTGACCGTCTGGAATCAGGGCTCCCTCAGTTGCTACCTCACCTTTTGCTGCTTCTTTTGCCTCTCTGTCCGCTAGATCGTTTCCTTCCTCCAATTCTGAGCTCACCTTTTGGTGTGCTTTAATGTGCATGATTGCTACCTTTTCAGGCAGCTGAACTGCTTCCAATAACCGCATTATTTCTTTTGCAAGTTTGATGTTTTTCCCTTGCGAGTTCAACAGTCCTCTTTCTTTCCAGATGGCTCCATGTGCATGTACAACCCCAAATGCATATCTTGAGTCCGTATAGCTGTTTATTTTATTTCCTTTTGCTGTTTCTAAGGCACGTGTCAGAGCAATTATCTCGGTCTTTTGTGCAGAGGTATCTGTTGGCAAAGGTCCAGATTCTATTACGTCTTTGCAAGTGGTAACTGCGTACCCAGCATGTCGTTTTCCGCTTGTTGTGGAATTACAATTAAAACATCAGCATGTTATCAGCACTCTTCTCATCCTAATCCAAAACGTAGCACCCTACCAGCTACTAGGAGGAAAATTAACTCTGTCCTAACTGAAACCAGGACACCGCTGATGACGTAGCTGCTCCCATCAGTGAACCAGATTTCCACATCATCATCAAAAGGAGTGTCCTTCAGATCTGGACTGCTGGAGTAGGAGATGGTCTCCAGACAGTCGTGGTGTACTGGCTCCCCTTGGTTTCTGCTGAGGAAAGAAGCTGGGTTGACAATGTTAGTTACCACTATTCCTACATCATCTTGCTCTACCATGATAGCTTGGTATTTCAGGAACCTTTGTGGGGAAAGCCAGCCTTTCACTTCCAGCACTGTGGACACTGTGAGACACTAGCAGTTATTTTCTGGCCCAAGGTGAACTTGCGTGCTTCCTGGATATTTAGCACCACTGCTGCAATGGCTCTGAGGCATCCTGGCCATCCCTTGGCGGCGGCATCCAGCTGCTTAGAAAAATAAGCAATTGCCCTTCAATATGGGCCCAGGTCCTGTGCTAGTATTCACAGGGCAATCCCCTGATTCTCATGGGAGAAGAGGAAGAATGGTTTATTCACATCTGGAAGTCCCAGAGCTGGAGCTGACATGAGAGCCTTCTTTAGTTGGTCAAAGGCTCGCGTGGCCTCCTTTGTCCATTGGAGGTCCCTGTTCCCATTTGCAATGAGTGCAGACAGTGTTTTTACAAGCAATCCGTAATCATAGATCCACAATCTGCACCACCCCGTCTTTCCCAAAAAGGTTCGCAGTTCCTTTATTGTCTCAGGTTTCGGGGTTTGACATATCGCTTCTTTACGATCTTGCCCCAAGGTCCGTTGTCCGGCACTAACCTCATAACCCAGGTAGATTACCTTCTGCTTTACCACCTGAGCCTTCTTCTTTGATACCCTGTACCCCTGGAGTCCCAGAAAGTTTAAGAGGCTTACCGTCCAGGCCACACATGCTTCTTCTGTCTGGGTGTCTATTAGGAGGTCATCTACATACTGCAACAGCCTTCCTTCTCCTGATGGGGCTTCCCAGGTCTCCAAGTCCTTTGCAAGTTGTTCTCCGAACAAGATGGGTGAGTTCTTAAAGCCCTGAGGCAACCTTGTCCATGTGAGCTGTGTTTTGCGCCCACTCTTAGGGCTTTCCCACTCAAATGCAAAGATTTTCTGGCTGGCTTCATGGAGAGGGAGGCAAAAGAAGGCATCCTTCAGGTCTAAAATGGTAAAACAAGTTAGCTCTGGTGTTTAGCATGTTAATAAATTATATGGGTTTGCCACCACAGGGTAAAGATCCTCAGTTATCTTGTTAACAGCTCATAGATCCTGTACGACCCGATATGATCCATCAGGTTTTCAAACGGGTAAAATGGAAGTGTTGAAGTCAGACTGGCACTCTTTTAGCAACCCTAATTGTAAGAAATTTTCAATTATCGGGCTAATTCCTTCTCTATCTTCCTTTTTCAAGGGGTACTGTTTAATTCTGACTGGCTGTTTTCCTTCCTTAAGTTTAGTTTGTATTGGAGGTGCATTTTTCGCCTTCCCTGGTACATTAGAAGCCCATACTCTGGGAAATACTTAAGATTTCTTCACTAATTTCCTTTTTAGTTTCAGTAGTCGTCATCATCAAACTCAACACTTCCATATACCTTTGGTCATTTACCTCCAGAATAATCTCCCCATTTTTAAATAAAATGGTTGCTTGTAATTTTTCCAATAAATCTCTCCCTAGGAGTGACTCTAGGGAGTTAGGCATGCATAGGAATTTGTGAATGCCCCACTGTTTTCTGTATTTATATTTCAACGGTTTGCAGAAATATGCTGTTTCAGATTGGCCAGTTGCCCCCTTCACTACAATGTAATCATTCCCTACTGGTACTAATACTTTATTTAAAACTGAATAAGTTGCCCCCGTATCCACCATCAGTTCCACCTCTTTCCCTTCCTTCCCCAGCTTCATTTTTATAACCAGCGGATCTGCTCGGGTAGATTCCCCTGGTTTTCCTCAGTCGTCTTTTGCACGTGCGACCACCACCTCCCTTCCCTGGTTCCCTTTTCCATTTCTTTTCCATTCCGAGCATTCATTTTTCCAATGCCCAAATTTCTTACATAGGGCATGTTGATCCTTACCTAGCTGAGGCTGTTCCTGTCTAGGCCTCCTTTTTCCTTCTTCCCTAATAACTGCTGTCAGCCTCTTCTGCCCTTGCCTATATCCCTCCTCCCTATTACTGAATACTCTCCAAGCCTCAGCCAGTAACACTTCCAAATTCCTTCTCTCTGTGTGACGTAATTTCTGAAGCTTACGTCTAATGTCCCCCGTAGACTGGCCTAAAAACAGGGAGACTAGCTGCTGTATTCCTACCTCTGACCCAGGGTCCAGCGGGGTATTACGATGCATCACATCCCTCAGTCGATCCAGGAATTCAGATGGGGACTCGGAGGGACCTGGTTTAACTGCATATAATGCAGACCAATTTATGGCCTTGGGAATGGCTTTCTCCATTCCCTTTGAGACCCATTCCTGATATGCCTGTAATTTTTCCATTTCCGCAGTTCTATTTGGGTTCCATTTCGGATCCTGGAGAGGAAAATATTCCTTAACATCCCCTCCAGTGATCTTATAATGGTCCTCAGCCAATTCCCCTGCATTTTTCAAAATTAGGTGCTTCTCTGTTTCAGTCATATATTCCAATAATAGTTGTATGTCCTTCCAGTCGGGGTTATGCTGTTTCACAATGAATTGAAAATGTTTAGCTACACTTACTGGATCATTCCGGTAATCCTTTGCAACCCTCTTCCATTTTCCCAAATCAGTGGTAGAAAAAGGTATTTTGATCAACATTGTCCAACCATTAGGCCCTACTGCCTCTCGGAGAGGCGCCTGCAGTGCCGTGGAGGTGGATTTCTTTCTAGTACAAGAGGACACAGGACTATCGAGGGGGGTGGGCACTCCATCTGAGTCTGCATCCTATTCCTGGGGTCGAGGAGGAGGCTTAAACAGATCTATTGGATCCTGCTCTGAGGGTTGATGAACTTTTTCTACTTTAGTACACCTCTGCCCAATACTACATGCTGACCAACAGCGTCTCAGTCTACCCCTACATTCCCTATTATTTCCTTGTTCAAGCACAAGTACCATAGGGTCCTATGGTGGTATCATTCCACAGTCCCTTTGCCATTTCGGATGATTCCAGAGAGTGAAAAACATATCTGCATATGATACTTCATCCCATTTTACTTCCCTTCTTAAGAACAGCATCAATTGTAAAAGGGTATTATAGTCTATTGTCCCATTGAGGGGCCACTTAGCCCCATCCTCTTACTTATATAGTGGCCACCACTGATTACAATATTTGTTAAGGGTCTTTTTACTTTCTGTACCTCCAGTCCCAACAATGTCTTTCCAATGAGCAAGTACACAGCCTAAGGGACTCTTTTTCAAAATACCTCCTTGAGTATTTCCCATTTTACAACTCCTTCTATTAATCTTTTATTTCGGCTTTTGTTACCCTTTTGTTAAGTTAAGTAAACACGCAAATTGTTTCCTACAAATCCCTATGGTTCTTTCTCCCTCACAAAAATATTCATTCAATCTGTCACGCGCTTTGTTCGTGTCCAGCCGGTCACCCCGTGGAGAATACAGAACCGCGCGGATCGGAACTCCGCACTCGCTTCGCAGCAATGCTGCGTCTCACTCACAGCACAATCACACAAAGAGGCCTCTAGCACTTCTCATTCATACTACAAGAATAACAATAACCAACCAAACAAGTATTGTTTCTGACCATGTTCTTCGTGGAGTGACTCACTCCACAATGATACTTTGTCTCAAACACAGACACTCACACAAATGCTTTCAACACAAAATATCTGGACATTTAAAAATAAGACATGCAGTTATTACTACTCCAGTTAGTATGCCTCCAGCAGCTGCAGAAGTTACCCAGGTAACCTTGTCACAATTGTGAGAGGCCCGTTTACCCTTCTCCTGCTTCTTATACAGTCATCAGCAGGTCCGTCCTGGCTCCCAAAATTGGGATGAAGCGGTAACCTCGGATTTGCTCGATCTGCTCCCAAGATGGCTAGCGGCCGCTCTATCGGTCATCAAATCCCCCTTGACCACTCCATCAGTCAGCCTGTAGGGTACCCTCCTCCCCTCTGGGTCTATGCTGTAGGCCAGACGTCTCTGCGCGATTTATCAGCTGCCCAATATGGGGCCCCTTCTTTAAATGAAACACATACAGTTTCTCCACAGTCCAGCAGGTCGTTGTCTGCCCCTGCAGTGAGCGGCCGAGGAGTGGAGTTCCTCCAGGGAATTGTGCCTGGTGCACGCTAGGATGTTTGCGGAACAGCCACTCCTGTGGGCAGGCAGAGAGCCTCCTGCCTGGCTTGCCAAAATGATTCGCGGAAGAACTCAACAACTCAAAAACAAAGGAGTTATAAAGTAGGTATGGGGTTTATTTTGGCGCTGGGCGCATGCGGGATAGCTCCCAAAGGCACATGCAACAATTCGCTCACTCGAGTTCTCTTTTATCCCCTAAAATATTACATATGCATTAAGTTTCGAAACATATCTATGCATCGATGGCGCCGAAAATAAACAACATACCTACTTTATAACTCATTTGCTTTTGAGTTGTAGAGTTCTTCCGCGAATCAATGGGGCTCGTCAACCCCCATGGCCACACTCCCACATCTCACCCTTCTTTATTAACAAGGAAAGCGCGATTAACACAAACTAAAACACAGAGAAAAACTATCAGGCATACTAATCCTATCTTTAACAAACTTTGTAACCACATCCCTGGGAGAGGCAGGCACTGAGTGCTGCCCAGCCGGAGGGCTCTGGCTGCACCTCCAGCTCCTGGAGTCCTTGTTTGTGGGTCCTGCATGCCAGCAGGACCCTCCCATACATTGTTTTTCGTTTGAGCTGGAGTCCAAACCATGGAGGAGGGTGCTGTGATCATGTTAAGGCAGATGATGAGACGGCGGGACGGACCCTTCGTGCTGACACCCACCTAGGACCGGTTCCTGTTGAAACACAAGCATAACCTCGGCCCAAGTTATTAGAGAGTAGGGCCCTTCCCATTGATTGGTGCTTAAAATTTTTACTATGACTTGTGCCCTTTCTTTAACTGAGTTTAAGGTATTATGATTAAAATGTTTGTGAACTGGAGGACCTTCCTCTGTCCATCGATTTAAAAAATTAAGAACACAGCATGCTTTAGCTATCCTTTCCTGGGGGGGTCATACCTGTACTCCCCCTTTTTTGTTTTTGAAGAAGAAGATGTTTACACACCCTTTTCCTTTTCTCCTGCATGGACAGATGCAAAAATACAGGCAGAAAAGGTATCAATTGAAACATAAACATAGCAAAGTTTTACAAATTCTGGGAAATGTTTAACAAACAATCCTTTAAGTCTATTACTATTAATGTCCATGACTGGGGGAGCATAGTTGGAGATGGCAATCCTGGTCGAAGTGCTCCCATATCTTCCATGACTTCATTAAGTTTTCTCAGATCATATAACAGTCTCCATTTTCCAATCCTTTTCTTGATTACAAACACCATCGAGTTAGTCATGGGAACAATATGTCTCGCTTTAAGTTGTTAAGCAACTCGGCCTTTGGTCCCTATGTATCCTATTCCTCCCGGATCAAAGGGAAACAGATCCGGCTCCTTTTCAGGGCCTGTAGGGCCTGGATCAAAAGGATAGTTCAGGTCACCAGGGGGCGCAACAGCAAAAGCCTGCGATGGCAGTACCCGCAGGGGGGGCTGATGGTGTAGCAGGCGGATCAGTGGACAAGCCCACAGTTCCCTCACTATCTGGCTGTTGTGGTTTAACCCGGCTGGCAGCTAAACACCACACAGCCATTCGCTCACCCTCCCCCCTCCCCCTCTGGGATGGGGGAGAGAAACGGGAAAGTGAAGCCGGTGAGTTGAGATAAAGACAGTTTATTAAGACGGGAATATAATAATAACAATAATAATAATAATAGTGATAATGATAATAGTATTAATAATAATAATGTGTAAGAAAACAAGTGATGCACAACACAATTGCTCACCACCCGCTGACCGATGCCCAGCCTATCCCCGAGCAGCCGGCCCCCCACCCCGGCCAGCCACCCCTATATATTGTTTAGCATGACGTCAGATGGGATGGAATACCCCTTTGGCCAGTTTGGGTCAGCTGTCCTGGGTCTGTCCCCTCCCAGCTCCTGCTGCACCCCCAGCCTGCTCGCTGGCAGGACAGAGCGAGAAGCCGAAAAGTCCTTGGCCTGGTGTAAACACTGCTCTGCAACAATTAAAACATCAGCATGTTATCAGCGCTCTTCTCATCCTAATCCAAAACATAGCACCCTACCAGCTACTATGAGGGAAAATTAACTCTGTCCTAACTGGAACCAGGACACTGGCAAACCCCACGTTTCTGATTGTGGTCCCACATGGCTCTTTAAGGCCTCACAGACTGCTTGCCAGGTGCCGAGCAATCCAACCGCAACCTTGTCATTTTTAGTAGCAGAGTCCCACACCTTGACCTCAATTTGGTCCCATGTTTCAGGATCATAAACTGTCTGATTCGTAATAAAGGGAATAAACTGGAAGGTTACCAGGACATTCTTTGGTTCTAAGGACATGTGATTCCGTATGTACTTCCTTTCAGCGACTTTGAGTATGAGCTTCCTTCCAGCTTGGGTGCACTTTCTTTAAGTGACTTTCAGTATGAGCTTCTCTGAGCGGTTTGCTGAGTTTGGCCAAACCTATCTTCATGAGGCAATCAGTGTCCCTGTTCCTGTCCTGGTCCCTGTTCTGCTAGGCTGTCCCTGTTCATTTCTTTTTTGTTTTTGTCCCTGTTCTGTTAGCCTATCCCTGTTCCCTTCAAGTCCCTGTTCGAGCACCATTTGCGGTGTAATGACCACATGGACACCAGGGTTCTTTTAGGATCAGTAACCGCTATTACTTTATTGATGACATAACTTAAACTCTTTTATTGAGGACAGGCTCCCTTCTTATACCGTTCACTCTACAGCAGTACTTTTCCACTAACTATTCATTGGTCAACAACTTTGCCCGGCAACAGCAAACACCCAGCAACTTCCATGTCTTAATGGCTGGAGAACAAGCAGTCTGAGACAGTAAGGTGTCTGTCTCCTGAATCACCCTTCTTTGTTCCTTCTAAATTCTTTACATTCCTGATGGCCTCATCGTTAAGAGTCCCATGTTATCACCAGCCATGGGGCTTGTCGACACTCCCACAGACTCAGCAAGTGGGGCACAAGCATATTGGGGAGCAAGCTCTCTGGACTGATTACCAGGGCTTTAAACTAGGTCTGACGGGAGAAGGGAGGGGAGTTAGATGTGACAGAGGAGGGCTAGGGGATGTTGTCACTGCTGTCACTGTTGAAGATAGTAGGGAAAAACCTCTGAGTTGTCCCACAGGACTGTCTGAGGGCTCCTCACAGAAGGTAATGATCCCGATACCCTGTCCGGAATCTTCTTCTTGCGTCCCTCCAGGGGTAACTGCGCCTGCTGCTTCCCTAAAGTGCCTGTATACCAATGTGCAGCACATGGGAAATAGAATGAGCTCGAGATCTGTGTACAGTCGGGGGGCCGCCATCTCATTGCGATCACAGAGACATGGTGGGACAGCTCGCATGACTGGAACGCTGTCATGGAGGGCTATGTCCTCTTTTGAAAAGACAGGCTGGGGAAGCGAGGGGGAGGAGTTGCCCTTTATGTGAGAGACCAATTAGAGTGTACCCAGCTCCACCTGGGGGAGGGTGAAGGACAAGTGGAGAGCTTGTGGGTGAGAATTAAGGGGTGGGCTGGTATGGGGGACACTGTTGTGGGGGTGTACTACAGGTCACCAGATCAGGAGGAGGAGGTCGATGAGGCCTTCTACAAGCAGCTGGTAGTAGTCTCAAGATCCTGGGCCCTTATTCTCATGGGTGACTTCAATTATCCAGACATCTGTTATGTAAGCATCTCAGCCAGGCACGCGCAGTCCAAACGGTTCCTACAATGCGTTGAAGACAATTTTCTGACGCAGGTGGTGGAGGAGCCAAAGAGGCGGGGGGTGCTTCTGGACCTTGTCCTTACCAACAGGGATGGGCTTGTTAGGGATGTGAAGGTTGGGGGCAGCTTGGGATGCAGCAACCATGAGATGGTGGAGTTCAAGATGGAACTTGGTGGAAGAAGTAAGGCAAAAAGTAGCATTGCTACCCTGGACTTTTGGAGAGCCAACTTCGACCTCTTCCAGGACCTGCTTGGGGGTATCTCATGGGATAGATTGCTAGAAGGCAAGGGTGCTTGTGAGAGCTGGGCAACATTTAAACAGATCCAAGCTCAGGATCGGTGCATCCCTAAGAGTAGGAAATCGGGGAAGGGGGGCAGGAAACCTGCGTGGATGAGCAAGGAGCTCATCAACAAGATCAAAAGGAAGAGGAAGGTCTATGAAATGTGGAAAAAGGGCCTGTTCTCTTTGGAGGAGTATAGGAATGTTCTCAGGGCCTGCAGGGACGCGACGAGGAAGGCTAAAGCCCACCTAGAGATGAGGCTTGCAAAAGAGATAAAGGATAATAAGAAGGGTTTCTTTAAGTATGTAAACAGTAAAAGGAAGACTAGGGATAATGTGGGTCCCCGGCTGAACGAGGGGGGTGTCCTGGTAACACGGGATGCTGAGAAAGCAGAGATACTGAATGCCTTCTTTGCTTCAGTCTTTGCTTCAAAGACTCCCCCTCCGGGACTCCTGGACCCTGGAGGGCGGAGAAGGAGTCTGGGAAGTGGAGATCTCCCCCCTGGTTGACGAGGGAGTGGTTCGGGAGCGTCTGACTGGGATCAACGCACACAAATCCATGGGCCCCGACGGGATGCATCCACGTGTGCTGATGGAGCTAGCAGAGGTGATCGCCGAACCGCTCTCTATCATCTTCGAAAGGTCTTGGAGAACAGGAGTGGTGCCTGAAGACTGGAGGATAGCCAATGTCACTCCGGTCTTCAAGAAGGGCAAGAAGGAGGATCCGGGAAACTACAGGCCAGTCAGTCTCACCTCTGTCCCTGGAAAGGTGTTGGAACAGCTTGTTCTGGATGCCATCTCCAAGCAACTGGAAGAGAAGAAGGTTATGAGGAGTAGTCAGCATGGATTCACCAAGGGGAAATTGTACTCAACCAACCTCGTTGCCTTCTATGATGGCATCACCAGCTGGGTAGATGGGGGGAGAGCAGTGGATGTCATCTACCTTGACTTTAGCAAGGCTTTTGATACTGTCTCCACGACTTCCTGCTAGCTAAGCTGAGAAAGTGTGGGATAGACGAGTGGACAGTAAGGTGGGTTGAGAACTGGCTGACTGGCCGAGCTCAAAGGGTGGTGATTGGCGGCGCAGAGTCCGGCCGGAGACCTGTGACTAGCGGCGTTCCCCAGGGGTCGGTGCTGGGTCCGGTCTTGTTCAACATCCTCATCGACGACCTTGATGAGGGAATAGTGTCCACCCTCAGCAAGTACGCCGATGACGCAAAGCTGGGAGGAGTGGCCGACACGCCAGAAGGCTGTGCTGCCATTCAGCGAGACCTGGACAGGCTGGAGAGATGGACAGGAAGAAACCAAATGAGATTTAATAAGAGCAAGTGTAGAGTCCTGCACCTGGGAAGGAACAACTGCACGTATCAGTACAGGCTGGGGGATGACCTGCTGGAGAGGAGCTCTGCAGAGAAGGCCCTGGGGGTCCTGGTGGACAACAGGTTGACCATGAGCCAGCAGTGTGCCCTCATGGCCAAGAGGGCCAATGGGATCCTGGCATGCATTAAAAGGAGTGTGGCCAGCAGGTCAAGGGAGGTGATCCTCCCCCTCTACTCTGGTTCTGGGCTCCCCGGTACAAAAAGACAGGGATCTCCTGGAAAAGAGTCCAGTGGAGGGCCACAAAGATGATACGGGGTCTGGAGCATCTTCCCTATGAGGAAAGGCTGAGAAACCTGGGCCTATTCAGCCTGGAGAAAAGAAGACTGAGAGGTGATCTCATCAATGTGTATAAATACCTGAGTTTTGGGAGACAGAGGGATTTGGCCAACCTCTTTGCAGTGGTTTGTGGGAACAGGACAAGCTGTAATGGCCACAAAATGGATCACAGGAAGTTCCACACCAACATGAGAAAGAACTTCTTCACAGTGAGGGTGATGGAGCACTGGAACAGGCTGCCCAGGGAGGTTGTGGAGTCTCCTTCTCTGGAGATATTCAAGGCCCATCTGGACGCCTACCTGGGCAGCCTGCTCTAAGGAACCTGCTTTGGCAGGGGGGTTGGACCCGATGATCTCTCGAGGTCCCTTCCAACCCCTTCAGTTCTGTGATTCTGTGATTCTGTGAAAAGCGTATAACAACCTTCCTACCTTCTTTACCTTTTCGAGTTCTTTAATTTCTTTTTAACACACAATTTCCATTACAATTCCTTGGAAGATGATCATGCATGAGAAGCCTCTTTGTAGCTTATTGCTTTGTAGTCTCACGGTGTCCCAGCATGGTCCATTGCTTCCTGCTCTGCTGCTCAGAGAGGACAACCAGGTGTTTGATGCAAATTCAGGACTTACAGCCAGATGGAAACTTACCTGCATCTCTTAGATTGTTGGTTCCTGCTAGGTATTGCTGTCTGCTGTTCCTTTACCTGCCTTGGTGCCACTCAGAAGCACCTCTGGGAACGATTTTCTGACGTGGCTTTCCAGTTAGGCTTATTTTACTTAAAACCTTCAAGGCATTGAATCTTGTGTTTCCAGCTCACATAGTTTCTCCTCAGCATGGCCACATGTACCTTATAAATCTCTGGCTTGCCACAAGGAAGAAAACACTGTATATATGCAGTAGAACAGAGATTTTTTTTTTCCTTTATTGTTTGTATTGGCTACCAGCTGCAAAGTCCAGTATGAAACAGGAGGTAACATTCTCTTAAACTTCCTGTTTGTGATTCCTATTCATCTACACCATATGCTGGCTTGGAAGTGGATTTATTTGAAACTAAACTTTGGTGCTCATTTCTATTATCTTATTTAATTCGAAACACCATTTGAGTACTTTCATTTGTATATTAACACCTTGAGAATGAATCATGCCAAAACTTTTCTCAAGTGGGTGATTGAAGGATGTGTCCCTCACAGTTTCCTTTCATCCATTTCAATCAGGCTCTGGGCACAGGTGATATTCCCAGCCATAACAAAGTATATCAGACAGGTACATGCCAGTTGGAAAGTCTCCTCTCAAGCTGAAGCTATTAGGGTCTGTCAGACTTAAAGACCAGCAACAGAAGGGTGTGAAGGGAAAAAGTACATATGGAAAGGTAAGCATGGTGTGGGACAGTGTTATAAGGGAGAAGGGAGAAATGTCTTTTTCTGCTGCCAGTATAATACAGCTATTTCATAAGCAAGAGAAAACTTGCATGCTGATAGTCACTTTTAAAGAGTTGCCATTTGGAAGCAACAAGCAGCGTATGTTTCTTGATATGAGCCTGTAGAGAAACATACTGAAAGCTGATTAACTTTAATGTACACACAGACAACAGGGGAGTTGAGATATAGTGTGAGAGCCATACGTGTGGGGAGAAGGCGCTCAGCTGAATATCATTACAAACCTGACAGAGCGCTCTTGCTTTGTTTCCATCTTGCAATTCATGTAACTTCATGACAATTGATGAGATCCTTGGGAAGCAAGGAGGCAGTATAATTTACACCTACTCCAAACAAACTGCTGGACTCTGTATTCTAAGTAAAAAAAAATATTTTTCTCCATGGCTAACTGAAACTTTTCTAAACTATTCCAGACTATTTTGGAAATTTATACCCAAGAGCAAAGATTGGATAAAATCAGACTGATCACTTGTTGGATGGACAGTCTTTCTAAGCTCTGTAAATTATTTCATATCTTAATCACCCCTTTATCACCCCATTTTACCATTCTAAAAATTCTTTTTTAGAGTTTTTTGTTGTATGGGTTGATACTGTGTTTCTTCCCCTGGTTCTGTTTTATCCTTTTTAATACAAGCACCATGTCTTGATTTTTTGGAGTTCAAGGAGTACCACAATAACTTTGTTTTTGTATTCTTGCAATGCATGTTGACTACACAACATTGGCACAAGCACAATGAAGATTATAAAGAACACTACACAAGCATTACCGTTATCCTTGATAATTAAATGTCTTAATATTCGCATTTCAAAGTTTTTCTCTTTTTTTAATTTTATTTTTTATTTTTTTACCAAAGAGGGAATGCCTTCAGTTCTTTTTCTCGAGACCTGTATCTGAATCTGAAACACTGCAATCAGTTTGAAAGAAGGAAGATAATTGTAACTGCTGAATTCAGTTTACACAAAAAAGGGAAGAATTTTGTATTCTTTGTCTTAACCAGTCTGCACTACACTGCCTCATTTTAATCTAATGCCATTCCACCTCCTCTCTTTTGTCATGGCAGTCAGTTATAACCACAGATTGCTACATGGAATTGTAGCACTAGGGAAACTGTTAACACCTAGCTGCTCTGGCACAAGATCACACTAAACAGCTTATTAAGATTCAGCCATCAGTTCTGATGAGTAACATACAGCAAAGGGCTGGTATTTACTTCCAACTCATTTAATTACAGAAATCAATGAATTCGCAGAGCAAAACCATGAACAGAAAAATGAAACTGACCTGGCCAATGTTTTGTTTGAGATCCCAAGGTATTATGAGTAAGACTGTATCAAGAATCTATTTTGAGGGTCAGAAGAAATGAAACAATAACAAAAGTATACTTATTTTGCATTGATATTGAAGTAATTGCAGTATTTTACAAATAATATAACAGCTACAAAATGTATAGAAAGGCACAAAGATGCTCAGTCACAAAATTATTACAGACTTCTAGACAGCCGAAAATTCAATTGATTGCACTGAAGATTTTTTTACATTTGCTTAGCTACCTAAATACTGTCTTACATCTAACTGCTGTAAAGCTCATAAAGAGAAAGGTCAATCAAAACATCTCTCTTGATATTACACCAAGAACCTGGTCCAACTTGTTTTGGTGAAGTTTTCAGTGGATATAGTTGCAGTTAGGGTGTTTAAATTCATACAAAATATACAAATCTTATGAAAACATAAAAAGTTGCCTCAGAATACACAAACTTGAAATAGCATGAAAGGCTGAACATCTACAAAGCATATTACAGATTTTGTAGGACCTCCTAGTGCATCACTCCATTTCCTGGCTGCCTCAAGATTTTCCTGGCTGCCAGCATAGATAAATGCTAAATAGCATTTATCACATAGTTTCACAATATCACAGAATCAAATAATTGTAGGGGTTGGAAGGGACCTCAATAGATCATTGGGTCCAACCCCCCTGCCAAAGCAGGTTCCTTAGAAGCACCCCCTGCCTCTTCAGCCCCTCCACCACCTGCGTCAGAAAATTACTTTCAACGCATTGTAGGAACCGTTTGGACTGTGCCTGCCTGGCTGAGTTGCTTACATAACAGATGTCCGGATAATTGAAGTTACCAATGAAGTCCCTCATTTTTTCGTTAAACTTTAGTATGTTATATGCCTTGCTTTCCTGCTATCCCTTTACTGTGTGTTTTTAACTCTAAAATCAAACACTAAACAAAGCTTTTGGAGACAGCAAGCCCTCAGGAAAACAAGAGCAAAGGAAAACGCGTAGGTATAACAGAACATAAAGAAGGCAAAAAGGACCAAAAAAAAAAAAAAGTAACCATACTTAAAAAATGTAAACAGAAGTCCAAGACATGGTAATTAAAAAATGTCCTGTTATGCAAACCTAACAGTAATTACTGAGCATATGTATTTGAATCTCAGAAGAAGAAAAAATATGTAACAGCTATTGATGCCATATTGAACATTTGACTAATTTAAGATATTGATTTCTATTTCTTTTGGAGATTTTTTTTAAAATGAAAATCTGCAAAACACTTTGTCTGAGGTTAATAGGCGTGGGTTAAAATTTCTTATAATGATTTAGCAAGTCAAATAGTCACTGATCTCTGTGGTAAAGACTTAAAGCATGAGGGCATAAGTGGAAAGTAGATGATCTGAATGAAATGAAGAAATTGGAAAGTCAGTGATTAAAAGAAGGATTATAATAGAAAGCTAAATTAATTAGCTGGATAAAGAACATAAATAAGACAAAGACAGCTTTTTAAGAAAGTAAGAATTCCATGCCTTCAGGTAGCAATGTTTTAATCAATTCAATAATATAATAAGGAGGGGAAAAAAGTGTTGGGTGGGTTTTTGTTGTTGTTGTTTTTGTTTGTTTGTTTGGATGAATGGCATGTCCTTGATAGTAAAATTAACTTAATGAAGGCAACCTTTGTATCTCATGTATCTGCTTGTATAGAGTTTGAACATAGCTTCATCTAATAAAAATTATTTCTTTGGTCTTCTAACACAGTGTTAACATGTGGGGAGTCACTGTGATCTGAAACTTGGGGACATTGATTTTATTTCAAATAATTCCTTACTATGAAATGGTTAAATGCTGGGACCAGTTTTCTTACCTCTGTTTCCAACACAGCCCAAATACTAAGACAGGACTTGTAGGTTTTCCTTCTGCCTGCTACTCAGCACACAATGCATGGGACCATCAAAAGTAGCAGTTCTGGGCAAGTTGGCATCTAACTTACAGGAAGTTGAATCACACTAGAGAAATTCATCTCCCAAGCATCACAAGATGAAATAAGAAGTTGTGATGAAACCTAACAGAAATGCATTCTTGTATTTTAAAAGTCTTTTACAGAGACAGCAGAAAAAGAAATACCACCCTTACTGTCAACTTACATAATGGAGATACCTAAAAGATTGATATTGTTTTGTTGTGCCTGGGGGGACAAAGCTCCAGACTAAGACTCTGACATTTAGGAGCCTACATGTGAATGAAGGAAGACAAACCATAGCCAAGGCATCCCTATAGGCTTGGTAGATATTACACAGGGTCCAAAAAAGGCCCATATATTTTTGGAGTGACAAATGGAAGCAATGTGAGATACCCTGAAAAGTCCTACCTGGTACTATATATCTTGCATTTGAACAATGAATCAGACCCTCAAATAATCATAACTGTTGAGTATAGAGGGATTTGACACCTACCTCACATGCAGACACCTCTATTTAGGCTATTTAGTCTGGAGCAGAATTCTACCCCTCAAACATTTCATATGAATACTTATTAAGAGGTGACCATGTAGGAAACTGAGTTTATTTCTCTGAAACTTTACACAGTGCTAACCTGGCAGCTGGCCCAGCTTCTGTGACATGAATGGTGAAATCACCAGCTGCCATGGATTTGGAAGGGGTAAAACAAATCGAGGCTTCCTCCTGTGTATTCTGCAATTAAATTCTGATCATAGACTAAGGGAAAGAAAAATAAATAAATAAATAAAGCCAGATAAAGATGTTTAGCAAATGCATAAACATAATAACCAATGTTATTTATGTTATGTTACCAATGCATAACCATAATAACCTCTTGTCATCCTTCACTCTCCAGGTCTTATTTGTGCTAATTCTGTTTAGCAAGGCCCTAATATGATTGTACAGACAGTGAAATCAATTAGTCAAATGGAAAAATTCTCTTTAGAATTATTTCAAGTCCTTTATTTTTAACAAAATTCAAGGGGTGATGGAGGAGGGACTTCCTGAGAACTGGTAGAAAAGGTCTGGATTCAGCAGGTACATCAATCGAGTTCTTCTTTCCAACTAATCCTTTAAAATTATGACCCTCAGGTTAGCTGATTCTCTCTTGTCCAGCTGGCACACACTCAGTTGTGAGGAGATATCACAAACAGTGACTTCAAAGTCTTTAGTTATTTTCCTTTAAAAGAGTAGGATATTGCTAAATTATTTCTCAGCAGTTCACGTCCTGCTTACCTATCCCAGCATCTACACACATTAGGCTCCCTATTGCTTTTATTTAGCAAAGACAGTATTACAGCAATTCACGTTGGCAGGCACCATTTCATTTCTGATGTAACTATATCTTTGCTATTGCTTTTGGGTGTCCTGTAATAATAATTGTGCAGTCATCCACAGCTACCTTCTCCATTCATTTAAAAATATGCTGTGTGATCTTTCAGGGAACCACACTGAAAAAGCAATTGCATACGGACATTTATAAATTTTCTGGAGAAAATCTTCTATGGTTTCACTTTTATTTCTCTCTGCCTCTCTATATATAATTTTATTTTATTTTATTTTATTTTATTTTATTTTATTTTATTTTATTTATTCATAATGGTTTGGCTAATACAGACACATGGCACTGGGCATACTTGAAGAAAAGAAAATCCACAGGCAATCTTTCCCTCCTGTGGAGAGAGAGAGCCACACTTGACAGATGCTAACTATATCACTTTGAGTTATGCTAGAAGGTGCTCAGATACCGAAGAGATGGGAATAGATATATAAATATAGTAGGTCTTAGATCTCATTATGCACTAACTCTGGATTTGAATAAAACCTAGACTGACTGTCAATGATGCTGTTGTCACTGAGTGGTGTGAAAAGGGGGAAAGTGATAACATTTCCTTCCCACATATAATCTTTACAAGAATTCTTCCAGAGAGATAATTCTGATAGATTTATATGGAATTTGATTTAATTCTACTCTGCCTTTCTCCTGTTTCTAAACTCAGCATCTGAATATTTTCCAGAAATAGTAAGCATCATGAATAAGCATCTGTCAGGTGCTTGCTCTCTTCTCTTCCCCAGGACAGAGTCTGAGTGTGCGTATAAGTGGAAGCAGATGGCAGAGTAAGCACATTCTGCAAACATGAATGTGGTGGATTCAGTAATATTGTTTAAATATCAAATTCTCCCTAGCTTTACTTCAAATAGCAACATATACTGGAGGACTGAAAGTTGTGGAAATGTTTTGGGGGAAGCCTGTGTAGGAGGGGAAGTGAAGGTCGATTCAAAGAGCCATGCAGAAGGGTATTATTTTGCAGTGCTGCAATCAAAAGGTATCTTTGGATTAAGTCTCTGGCCTGCAAATAGACAATCAATTCAGTGCTTGTCGCGTTAAGGGGTGTAGCCGATTAACCGTTATGGGTCCGGTTGGATTCAGGGTACTGAACTAAAGGCGGGTAGCTTTTGGGATGGAGGTGTGTTTTGGTATTATAATGATATTATAATGAGCAAAAATACACTAGAGAACAGCATTTGTCAAAACGTGACAGGTCATTGGCTCAGGATAGCAAAAAGTGCGGCTTATTGGTCTCGGTGTGCACAAGAACAATCGAGTCCCCATGTGGTCACAGAGCCTAGCCACGGTGTCTCCACTCCACTCTATGCTCCGCACTGTTCCTTAGAGTCAGCACACCAGGTTCCCCCAGTGTGATAGCATCTAAGGTTGGAAGCCTAGGGAACGCTCAGATAATGCAGCTACGCCCTACCCTGAAAGTCTCTTCGATGCTGTACATTTTCTTTAAAATGTGAATATTAGTTTTATTTTCCTAGTTTAGGCAATTATACCACAGTGCTATTAGAAGGTGTAAACTAAAATTGTGTCATAATTTCTTTGCTTTTGTAGAGCTAGGAGGTAAAATCCGATGGCTGAGGTCTGACAGAGATATGCCCTAAGCAGTGGTGAGTGGGGGAAGGAAGCCTAGATGGGGGAATGCTCAGTCAGGTCTAGGAGACAGAGTGGGACCCTAAGGGAAGAGACCCATGGCTTGCTTTGCAGTGTGCACACATTTCATGTTTCTTTTTACCACATTTTATGGCACTACCTTAGGATCCCAAGTCTAGCAATATGGTGGTCCTTAACACTGAAAAGCAGAAATTAATGAAGAATGGGCAGCTTGTGAAGCCAGCAGGAGAAGCATGAATGGCTATGGGAACACAAAGTGGGTGAGTGACTGAAGCCTGACAGCCTGGCTGCTTGGTGGGACAGGTGACAGAGCCCCGTGGTCTGACAGCTCCAGCTGAGACTTTCTGTAGGAGACAGAAAGCAGCCAGCAGCCCTTAAAGTTGCTTCAGTGTGATAAGAGAACCTTGAACAGTTACTGTAGTTTGTGAAAGCAGTATGTAATTGTATCTTATCCAATTTCCTCCCGTTTTGTTTTCTTTTTTCCCTCCAAGAAAGAATACTTCCTTTACACACTTAATTACTTGCTTGCAAATGGTAAGTGCTGTTTATTGAGCACCCAGGTTGTATAACATGCTCATCATTATCGTCCAAACATGAGCAGTTTCAATGGAGGCTCAAAGCAGTGCTTATTAATGAACCTTAAAAACAATGAAACCCGACCATTCTGGCTGCCAATCAGAGCCTAGCACAAGGTTAAAAATACAACTGTTTGTTCACTTCTGACTGATTTCCAAGACTGCTGGGTGCTGCTTGTGCTCTCACTCAGCAACAGGTATCCCCTATGTAGAGATTTCATGCTCAGTCCACCATGGGCTGCACAAAGCTGGGCTTTCCCTTCATCCCATATTTATTTTTTTTTCCTTTTCCTTTGTGAGTGCTTGCATCACTACACTCCACTTCTAGTGTTGCAAACCTGAGGTGCTAGTTGGTATGCTGTGGGAGAGACATGAAAAATGAGGACAGGATGCCATTTTATTATGAACATATATATGTATATATCTGCTCTGGATTTCTGTTCTTTATGTGTGGTTTTGTTTGGGGGGGGAGGTGGGGAGTGGGAGGGGAAGAGATGGTGAATTGGTTTCGATCACAAAAAATAGTCCAGGACTAGGTGATTTCTATACCTCTTGAGTCATAAATGTTGTTTCTCTGTTTCCTAGTGCTTACAAAAGCCCGATGGAAGCTAATACAGAAGTCTGTGGGGAATATTAATACCCAGGAAACACAGAAATGACAAAAGCTCTAGAAATAGAAAAGGAAGAAAACACACAGAAGCTCAAGTCATAGTTAGTATGAGCATGGAGATACAATTTGCATTTGTTCATGTATAAATGTTTTTGGCAGAACAAAAGTGTTTGTGATTTATATATATATATTTTTTCCCACTTTGCAAATAATTACTAAACTCATGAGACTACGTAATCACTTTAACATACAATACTAGGAACTTGTATTTATTCCCTTAGATTTTCCTGTATTATTTTCCACAACCTAGTTATCTATGTCTGTTATATCAGAGGGGTCAAATTTTTCAGGGGAAGAAGGATACTCATATTTTTATTCTGCTCCATGAAAATTTAGGCAATAACACCATCCATAAAATTCATCTCTTACACCTGTACCGAAGATAATAGGTGTATCAAGCATTCATAATAGATAGATCATATCCCCAACTCTTTTGGTCTAGGGTTCAAATCTCTTTCCATATGTGCAAAGCCACAACAATGACCACTCCTAGGGAAACATGTCACAGAATCACAGCATCACAGAATCGTCTAGGTTGGAAGAGACCTCCAAGATCACCCAGTCCAACCTCTGACCTAACATTAACAAGTCCTCCACTAAACCATATTACTAAGCTCAACATCTAAACGTCTCTTAAAGACCTCCAGGGATGGTGACTCAACCACTTCCCTGGGCAGCCTATTCCAGTGCCTAACAACCCTTTCAGTAAAGAAGTTCTTCCTAATATCCAACCTAAACCTCCCCTGGCGCAACTTTAGCCCATTCCCCCTCGTCCTGTCACCAGGCACGTGGGAGAATAGACCAACCCCTACCTCGCTACAGCCTCCTTTAAGGTACCTATAGAGAGCGATAAGGTCGCCCCTGAGCCTCCTCTTCTCCAGGCTGAACAGTCCCAGCTCCCTCAGCCGCTCCTCGTATGACTTGTTCTCCAGACCCCTCACCAGCCTCGTCGCCCTTCTCTGGACTCTCTCGAGCACCTCCATGTCCTTCTTGTAGCGAGGGGCCCAAAACTGAACACAGCACTCGAGGTGCAGCCTCACCAGAGCCGAGTACAGGGGGACAATCACCTCCCTAGACCTGCTGGCCACACTGTTTCTGATACAAGCCAGGATGCTGTTGGCCTTCTTGGCCACCT